>NC_090449.1:875399555-876024555 GCF_031143425.1 Pleurodeles waltl | reverse complement strand
GTCCCACTGGCGCCCTCAGTGAATTCGGCCTCCAGGCCCATGTGGGATGCAGCTCCCTCTATCGCCACTGCCTCTGCTCCTCTACCAGATGATGCTAATGCATACAAGGACAGGGTGACAAAACAAAAAGGGGGAAGTGACAGAGGATACACTTGGTCAATGGCAGCAACACCACTACCGTTGGCGTACACAATACACAGGGAGCAGCCCTATGCGCTAGGCCATGCACTACCAGTTACTAAGATAGTCACCAGCCCATGGGCTACAATGCCTAACGCATTAGCTGCACACCTGAAACCCACAGGACCCTGCCCAGTAGTAGATGCCCACTAACACTCTTTGGGTAGGAGTGCTTCAGAGCCTGACCAACAAGGGACCTACCCTGCCATCTTTTCCCTGGCCTAGGGGCACCCATAGCCCACATCCCCCACCCAGGTACCTCTTAATGCGTGCAAAGTCAGGATTCACAATCTGTACTCATCCCCTTGTGGCTGTTGTGATGCCTTCAAGCACCCATCAAACTCCGGATAGGCCACCGCCAGGATGTGGATCATCAAGGGGTCATGGAACAACGGGCACTCCTTCCTTGTTGGGAGGCCAGCCCCAGCTGGGCCTCCATCATCTTCTTTGCCCAGCGGCGCAGGTCCTCCCACCTTTTGCGGCAGTGGGTGCTCTGCCTGTCAAAGACCCCCAGGGTCCGCACCTCCTTGGTGATGGCACGCCAAATACCCTTTTTCTGGTGGGTGCTGACCTGCATGGAAAAGACAGCAGAAAAGTGAATTAGTCAACAGTCTGGACCGTCACACTCATGGCCCACCAGATCCCTTCCATCCCCTGATGCACATACATTGACCACCTTACATGCAGCACTCTGGCCAAGACACCTCTGCCCCCTTCCTACATGTGGCTTACACACAGCAATCCATACATCCACGGCCCATGCATCATGCTCACAGTGTACTCACCTGGTTGTCTGGAGGACCGTAGAGTGAAGTGTACTGGGGTAGGACCCCATCCACCATTTTATCCAACTCCTCCACAGTGAAGGCAGAGGCCCTTTCCCCAGATACATGAGCCATTGTCTCTTCCAGATCCAGGTCACAGCAGCACTTGCATAGTAGGTCCTCTCCTGTTGAAGGCCAGGTAGCAAG
Organism: Pleurodeles waltl; assembly: GCF_031143425.1. Taxonomy (NCBI): domain Eukaryota; kingdom Metazoa; phylum Chordata; class Amphibia; order Caudata; family Salamandridae; genus Pleurodeles; species Pleurodeles waltl. The sequence goes on along the minus strand of NC_090449.1, from coordinate 876,023,404 downwards.
TGACTGAACAGATAGAAAATGGTGGTGACGTCCGCAGCGGTGCGTACCGTCACCGCCTGGCACACATTGCCATTGGAACCTGGAACCCATAGGGCTCAATGATAATCAATGCAAAGTTGTGCGGCGGTCTTTGCCCGCCCACCGAGACGGCGCACAACGCCAGTGGAATTACCTCATTTCCACTTGTCCCTCCTCACAGGTCAGACAGCCGCCATTTCAGGGAGGCACAGGGCATGGCACCTAACTGTGTCACAGCAGACATTGGCAGAGCAACTGATTGTTGGATTAACATCTTGGTTCTTTAAAGTAAACAAATCATCATTAGTGCAATAGATGTGTGAATATGACCCTCTGCTCACCGTTTCCTTCCACAGGCTTCAACCCCGGAGGCTGAATATGAGATGGTGCCATCCTCCGGTGTACAGACCCCTGGTGGACCTTGCGACAATGAAGGACAGACACATTATTATAACCTACAGACTTGATCGTGCCACAATCCTAGGACTGTGTGCCCAATTGGAGCCAGACCTGATGTCAGCTATCAGCCAGCCCACAGGTATCCCTCCTCTAGTGCAGCTCCTGTCAGTGCTCCATTTCCTGGCAAGTGGTTCCTTCCAAACAACAGTGGCCATGGCATCAGGGATGTCTCAGCCAATGTTCTCCAATGTGTTGACCAGAGTGTTGTCAGCCCTGCTGAAACATATGTGCATCTACATCATGTTCTCCCAGGTGGAGGATTTGGCCACAGCGAAAGCTGACTTTTATGCCCTGGGATATATTCCCAACATCATTGGTGCCATTGATATAATCATGTGGCATTTGTTCCCCCCCAGGGAAATGAACAAGTTTTCAGGAATAGAAAAAGCTATCACTCTATGAATGTGCAGATGGTGTGTTTGGCAGACCAGTACATCTCCCATGTGAATGCCAAATATCCTCGCTCTGTGCATGATGCCTTTATCTTCAGGAATAGCAAAATCCCATATGTGATGGGCCAACTCCAGAGGCACTGGGTGTGGCTAATAGGTGAGCCCAAGGTCCCCACACAGTATAAGTAGGTGTTTGGGTATTCGGATGTCCCTAAGGGTTAGTGTGTGTCTAACAGTTGTCCCTCAATATTTGCAGGACTCTGGTTACCCAAACCTCTCATGGCTACTGACCCCAGTGAGGAATGCCAGGACAATGGCAGAGGAATGTTACAATGAGGCACATGGGCGTACAAGGAGGATTATTGAAAGGACCTTCGGCCTCCTGAAGGCCAGGTTCCAGTGCCTCCATCTGACAGGTGGCCCCCTGTACTACTCACCCAAGAAGGTGTGCCAGATCATCGTTGCATGTTGCATGTTGAACAACTTGTCCTTGAGATGCCAGGTGCCTTTTCTGCAGGAGGATGTGCCTGGAGATGGTCTTGTGGCTGCGGTGGAGCCTGTGGACAGTGAGGAAGAGGAGGCAGAGGAAGAAGATGTTGACAACAGAAGCAATACAATTCAGCAGTACTTCCAGTGACACACATGTAAGAGACTGTAAATTCACTTAACTTTTCTGTTTTCTGTTAGACATTGTACATGGCAGCCTGTTTCCCTATGTCTACGGCCACTGACTGTACCATTTGGCATCTCTATTTTCAGATCTCTGTGCCCAACTCTGGCTCCTGCTATGTATACTGTTGTCATACATTGGTATGAGTAATTGGATATTTACATTGATATTTGTTGGTGATGTTGAAATAATACATTTGTGAAAGAACAGACTGACTCCAGATTGGTTTGTGATTCAAGGGTGTTTATTTAGGTGCTCATAAGTATAAGGGGATGTGTAAATGGCTGGGGTGATGGTGGAGGAAGGTCCATAGTACAGTCCAGTCTCTTGGTATCACAGGTGCATTGTCCAATGGGGCGTAGGAAGGGGAGTAATGGCAGTTCAAGGTGGACAGGGTGACGAAGTGGGACAGAAGGGTGATAATCAGGAGAGTCTTATTTCCTGGCAGTGTCTTAGCAATGTTCTCTGGCTTCTTCCTGGATCGCAGGTACCGTTTGCAGGGTGGTTCTCCTTCTGCAGGGGGCGGGGTGCTGGTGGCCTGTTGTTCCTGTGACAGGGCCTCCTGTCAACTAGCTCTGGCTGGGGGGCTGTTCATCGGTGTAGCCAGTGTCAGGGGCCTGTTGGTCTACCACTGACTCCCTCATGGTGTTGGCCATGTCAGCCAGCACCCCTGCATTGGTGACCAGGATGGTGTAGTTGTGTTTGAGATCCTCCCTGATCCCCAGATGCTGTCCCTCCTGCAGCTCCTGGGTCTCCATCAAACTGGCCAGTATCTGGCCCATGGTCTCCTGGAAATGGTGGTATGCTCCCAGAGTGTTGGAGAGTGCCTCCTGGAGAGTGGGTTCCCTGGGCCCGTCCTCCCCCTGTCGCACAGCAGTACTCCCAGCCTCCCTGTTGTCCTGTGCCTCTGTCCCCTGAACCGTGTGCCCACTGCCATTGACCCCAGGTCCCTGATCGCCCTGTGTTTGTGAGTTGCCTGGGATCCCTGTAGTTGTAAACACACTGTTGATTGACATGTCCGGGGAACATCGGCATGGGCCCGCTGAGTGGGTGCTGTGCTGATGTTTCCTGAGGGGGAGGCTCTGTGGTTGGTTGAAACTGTGGCAGGATAACCTGATCCAGGCGTGCAGAGCTGCTGTTGTCACTGTGGTCCTCTTCAGGGGGGGGCGGGATGTAGCTGGCACCTTCTCACCAGTGACGTTGAGTAGGGGTCCTGTGGGGATGCAAATGCAGTGTAAGTGTATCTGCGTGTGACATCTTGTGCATGGGTGTGTTTCCCTGTATGATTGTTATTTTCCTGTCAGCTTTGCCTTGTGTTCGTGGTGATTTTGTGAGCTGTGTGAGTATCTCTATTGGGCATGCTGTGGTGATGGGTGTCCATGCAGGTCTGTGATGGGGGTCCATGCATTGGTGTTACATGAGGGCTTGGTATTGGGATGGGTGGGCTGTGATGGTGGGTTATGTGTGAAGTGGTGGAGTGATAGGGGTGAGGGTAGGGGTAGGAGGTTGTGATGGCATGCAGGTAGGGGGGATAAGGTAGTAAATATGTGACTTACCAGAGTCCAGTCCTCCTGCTACTCCTGCGAGGCCCTCAGGATACATTATTGCCAAGACTTGCTCCTCCCATGTTGTTAATTGTGGCGGAGGAGGTGGGGGTCCAACGCCAGTCCTCTGTACGGCTACCTGGTGTCTTGCAACCACGGAATGCTCCTTCCCCCGTAGGTCATTCCACCTCTTCCTGATGATCCCTAGTTCTGGGGTGCTGTCCCACAGTGTTGACACCTGTCCACGATCCTCTGCCATAGCTCCATCTTCCTTGCAATGGACGTCTGCTGTACCTGTGATCCAAATAGCTGTGGCTCTACCTGGATGATTTCCTCCACCATGACCCTTAGTTCCTCCTCTGAAAACCTGGGGTGTCTTTGGGGTGCCATGGCTGTGGTGTGAGTGATAGATGTGAGGAGTGTGGGGTGACATGTGAGGTGATGTGTGAGGTGATGTGCTAGGGTGTGTTCTGTGAGGTCCATGGATGATGTATGGGTGATGGTGTTCTGTGGCTCAGATTGAGTGGGTGCTCCTGGATTGTGCCTCTGTGTTGGCAATCTTTTTTTTCATTGAAAGCATTGTGGTTGAAAGACCGCTGCGGTGATTTGTGGGTCGTGATACTGTGGGAGTATTCCTATTGGCATAATGGTGTGGGTTTTGCTATCGCCAGTTTATCACTGACCTTTGGTCAGGCAGATTTGTGTGGGTGTCTGTATAGTGGCGGATTTCTCAGTGTGGGTCAGAATACCCGTAGCGGGATACCGCTGCGGTCATGGTATGTTGATGGCCGTCAGCACGACGGTGGGCGCCATTTACCGCCACGGTTGTAATGAGGGCCTAAATCTGATTGTCACTCTGTCGTTATAATAAGTATTCCCAAAGACAACAAGTCCTCGGATATTACATCTGTGGTAACTGTCCACCCGTCGGACAAATCCCCATAAAATCTTCCAAATTCCACAAGACTTTCCATACTTTTCATTACCTAGGGTCCAGTAGTAAGCAGAGACTTTAAATGAGACAGATTAACAAATAATTTTTTATAAGTTTCTGGTGAGGTGCTAGAGGACCCAAAGCAAAATGGCTGCACTGTAGTGCAACTCTACTGACTGAGGCTCACAATCAGACTATCATCTTGACACTGGGAGCTTATCCGCCCTTATAACGGTGCTGTTTGAAGAGGTGATGGGGTGACTAGTCCTAATTTGTAAAAAACTGTGAGCAAGACACCTGGAGAACGATCTACCATGTGCAGCAGTCCCAGACCCCATTAGAAAATGATGGTGGCATACTTGGGCTGAGAGGCCGGCTGGCTGAGCGGAGCACTGCTAGAGCAGGTGGATGGAAGCTGTGACCTGAGAGAGTACAGTCCTGTGGCTGCAGAACAGTAGATGAGGAGTGAGCATATGAGAAGGAGCAGCACTGCTGGGGACTGAGGAGTGAGTGCGGCCTGTCCTCTAGGGTGTGCGGGCTGCTGTGCAGAGAAGGAGCTAGTTGCTGGGTTGTCGGCGGTGAGTGGCACTGCCAGTATGACTTAGTGGGTAGTGGGGCTATCTGTGGGCTGGTCAGAGTGCCCTGAGTGTTTGACAGTGACTGCAGATGCTGGGCAGCCCTACAAAACTGGCTTGCCCATGGCCTGCAAATTCAAAGGACAGTGCTGCTGCCATGAATACTGGGACGTCTACCTTTGCTGCCTGATACGAGTCACCTGGGGTGAACGGCACAGCAAAGAATTGGTGAAAGCCTGGTGTGGCGGCTGGGTAAAAGTAGGGGAGACCTGGTGCCCAATGGTTCTCCCCATTGGCAGACCCAGAGTTTCACTTTTTATTTCTGCTGTGAGGCTGTGCAGTCTGCATTTCCAAGGCAAACAAATGGAGCAGGGGTAAGCGGTTGTGAGGGTGGTCTACGAAGCATGCAGCTAGTGATACTCAAAGGGAGTGGTGTGTGGGGTCTAATTGAACTGTTGCCACACGTGAGCGAGTGATTTGGTGGCTGAAGCCTCACGTTTTGTCCTAGGTATCCTTAAGGTGGGCATCCTAAAGTAACAGGTTGTGGAGGAGGAGTATGGTGCCAATGTGAGCATAATAATTTCCATTGTATCTGAAAGGGAAAGCGAGGCACAGCAGTGGCTTGTTGATACCTGTTGCACAGTGTGGACTCGACTAGGCTGGTACAAGAGCCGAGTAGGTGAGTTGCAAGGTAAAGGAGCTGCTGAATTGGCAGACCTGGCAGATGGAAGGCCACAGATATTGCCATAAACAACTGCTTATAAATATTTCAAAACTATACCTGGCCCAGGAGCGGCTTGATCCAGATTGTTAAACATAGCACCTATCTTGAGGTGTGTTAGACCATAGTTGCCAAAGTAAGTTCTGTGCTGAGATGGGTAAGACAGAAAAGCACCTGTCATGTCTCACCTTTGAGGCCAAGCAAGCCCATAAACCTTCCTGACAAATGTCCATGGGTAGTGAACAAGAGGATCTGGCGCAAGAACACGGATCACTGGGAGCCACACTTCTTGCAATGCAGGACAGCCTGCAATTGATTGACAGTAAAATAGATACACTCAATGTTCACATGGATCAAATGGTGACTAAACTAAATTGATATGGACACACATAGCAGAAGCAAATCAACATATATCCACTACTGAAGACACCCTACAGAGTACGAGGGAAAAATACTTACATTTGGAAAAATGATCACCATCATTCAAGCAAAGAACAAAGGTCTCAAAGTGTGATCCATTAGGGTGTGCCAGAAACTACTAATATGGGTAAAATGGTAATGTTTGTTGAGCAGCTTCTTCAAGGTGTTCAACACTTCCAATATGTTGGTAGTCAAATGACCCCACAGATCGCTGGTAGTGAGACTGCCGCCAGGAGCTCCACTCAAACCAATACTTGAAAGACTATTTAATTATACTGTAGAGATCAGGATGTGGTGCTGTGTATCTCCATGAAGTGCAAGACAGTTCAATATCAAGTCAATCCTATCCAGATTCAACCCAAGAAATTCAAGCGGCCATGAAAGACTTTGTACCTATAAAAAAGATGTAATAAGCTATGCTATATCTAGCTTGGCTGCAGGTGCAGATATCAGAGGGGCTAAAGATTTTTACCTCCCATAAGCTGCTATGGACTACTTCAAGAAGGCGGGACTAGGGTGCAGACAGGCTTCAGATAAAATTGTTTAATGGTTGATTAGATGCGCTATGACAAGACCGATGCAACCTTAATTGTTCTGATCTATATTATCTATACTATGCTGGAGGGTAGTTTATACTCGTTCTATTACTCCAGCAGCGGGTATTATTGTCTAAGTAGGGGGGGTGGATACCCTCAGGGTATACTGACAGTGCAGATGGCCAGGTCTCCTTCGTACATCGGAGACCGGCCCTCTAGCTAAACCCACGAGGGAATACCACGAATGCTATGATGGCACTTGTCTCGTGGTAGAGTTGTGCATAGTAAATTGTTAATTGGTTCTCAATGGTGACATTATGGTTGAATGTGAAGAATGTGTCTTTATCAAGTTGGGGATGCTGAAGTAGGTGGAGGGAGAGCTCGGGGTTGGGACAAGATCTACCCACACAAAGAATGCCTTTAAGTTGTTAAATCTGGAATATTCCAATACACAATTGATGGCATGCTGGGGAGCTGAACCCCAGAGCTACTACAAGTGTAACTCCTCTCTGCTTTTTGTCTTGGCATGTGAAGGGTCTCAACAACACCCAAAAAAAATTTGACAAGTGCTAGCATATCTTGCTCGACATAATGTGCAGGTAGCATATTTACAAGAAACGCACCTCTCCAAGTCTGCTGCTGACCAGGTGCGTGTGTTGTGGGTGGAGTTCTCTATGGCATCCTCCAATTCTTCTGATGTTCAGGGGTTATCATTTTAGTCAAGAAGGGTGTGCCGTTTGAGCTGATGCATTTGAAGGCAGATGACCAGAGACGCTATGTTTTGGTGCAGGGCAGGTTATGTGGTACCATGGTTACTATGCATAATTCCTATGGTCCTACTGCGGATGATCCAGAATTTATATTGCATATACTGAATTTCCTGCATGTTCTACCATGCATGTCCTTATAAGGGTCTATTTCTGGATTATGGGGCCATAGATGTGCAGTTGTTAGGACACCCTGGAATTGGGGAGGGTACCAAGGCCCTCATTATGACATTGGTGGTAAATTCCAGTTACCGCCGTGCCGACTGCCGCCAACATACTGCGGCCGCAGTGTATATCCGCTAACCATATTATGACACACACGCGCCAATCCGTCACTATTCAGCCACTCACACAAATCGGCAAGCCCAAAGGTCAGTGATAAACTGGTCTTATCCAAACCCACACTGTTACGCCAACATAACAACACCCACAACATTATGATCCATGAATCACCACGGCGGACATTCAATGGCGGTAAACCATTGGTGGTACATACCGCAGCGCTCAAAATACACACACTCAAACAAAACAACACCATATTAGACAATTCAAACTACACACACCTGACACACATACACACACCACACCCACACACCCACCCCACTATAAAACACACACCCAAATTACCCACAACCCTTTATGACTAAAAACAATTGCCAGCAGAGCGAGCCAGCAAGAGCACTCACACAACCAGAGCCACATACAACCATCACCTATACACCACTCACACACCTTACATCACACACCCCAACACATCACCCTATACACCCACACCACTCCCACTAAACCCATGGCACCACAGGTCATGGTGGAGGAAATCATCTGGATACAGCCACAGCTATTTGGATCATAGGTTGCAGCAGATATTCATTGCTAGGAAGATGGAGCTATGGTGAAGAATCGTGGACAGGGTCAATGCCGTGGGACTGCACCTAAGACCAAGGGATGACATCAGGAAGAGGTGGAACGACCTACAGGGGAAGGTGCATTCCATTGCAGCAAGACACCAACTAGCTGTACAGAGGACTGGCAGTGGACTCCCAACTCCTCCCCCACAACTAACAACATGGGAGAAGCAAGTCTTGGCAATCATGCACCCTGAGGGCCTGGCAGGAGTAGCAGAAGGACTGGACTCTGGTAAGTTAACTCTCAATAACTATCACCCCCCTACCTGAATGCCATCACATACCCCCACCCTCACTCCCATCACTCCACCACCTCCTACACACCCCACCATCACATATCACTCATCCCAATGCCAAGCCCTGCATGCCATACCAATGCATGGTCACCACTCACAGACCTGCATGGACACCTATCACCAAAGCATGCACACTAGAGAGAATCACCTAGCCCACCAAATAACAACTCACACAAGGCAAAGCTGCCAGGCAATAACAACCCATTCACAATATGTTACTCACAGAAACAATAAAACTGCATTTACAGCGCCACAGGTACCCCAGCCAATGTCACTGGAGAAGAGGTGCTAGCAACATCCAGTCCCCCCACAGAAGAGGCCAACAGTGATGACAGCAGCTATGGTCGCCTGGATCTGTATGACCAACCTCATCCATCAGGGACCTCCGGACAGTCAGTTACCCAGGCACACTCTCACACCACCACAGAGCCTACCCCCTCCGGAAACACCAGCACACCACCCACCCAGCGGGCCCATAAATCTGTCCCTAGGAAACGTCAATCAGCAGTGTGTCCACCACTACAGGGACCCCAGGCCACCCCACAAACCCAGGACAATCAGGGACCTGGAGTCAGTGGCAGTGGGCATACGGTTTAGGGGACAGAGGCACAGGACAACAGGGAAGCTGGGAGGACTGCTGTGCGTGAGGGGAAGGACAGGCCCAGGGAACTGACCCTCCAGGAGGCACTCACCATGATCCTGGGAGCATACCAACATTCCCAGGATACACTGGGCCAGATCCTGGACAAGATGCAGGAGAACATGCAGCTGCAGGAGGGACTGTACCTGGGGATCATGGAGGACTTGAAGGCCATTAACACCACCCTTGTCTCCATTGCAGGGGTGCTGGCAGACATAGCCAACAGTATGAGGGAGGCAGTGGCACAACAGCGGGCCCCTGACACTAGCCAGACTAATGAACAGCCTTCCACCTCCGCTACCGCTAGTGGGCAGGAGGCCCCACCACAGGATCAACAGGCCACCAGCACCCCTCTCCCTGCAGAAGGAGAACCACCCCACTAACTTTCCCTACGATCCAGGCAGAAGCCAGAGACTATTGCCAAGACCCTCGCCAGGAAATAAGACTCTCCTGATTGTCACCCCTGTGTCCCACTCTGTCACCCTGTCCACCTTGAACTGCCATTGCTCCCCTTCCTATGCCATTGCTCCCTTGGACACTGAACCTGTAATACAAATATACTAGACTCTAACCTGCACTTTTCTCCATCATCACCCCAGCCCATTGCACTACCCCCTCTTCTTCAGAGCACTGCAATAATTACACTTTGAAAAATACGTATGGAGTATGTCAAATGATTTTAAAATGTATTTGTTTAACAATGTTCAAACATTGCAATTCAACTGTACAATAATGGATACATAAGAAAGACGTGTAGTTGGCTGCACTGAACACACCAGGAGCAAAAGAGGGGCACCAACATTTGCAAACAGAGATGGCAAAGGGTACATTGAGTGGGAATAGAAGTAGGAATTCACAGCCTGCCAGTGACAATGTCACACATGAAACTGTCAATGAAATGTGAAATAACACTGCCTTACCTGTGTCATTGGAAGTATTGACAAATGCCTGCACTTCTGTTGTCCTCTCATCCTCTGCCTCCTCATCTTCACTGTTCACAGGGTCTCACTGCTGCCACATGGCCATCTCCAGCCTCCTCCTCCTGCAGAAAAGACACATGGTGGCGTAAGGCAAGGTTGTGCAACAGACAGCATGCCACGATGTTCTGGCAGACCTTCTGGGGTGAGTAGCACAGGGATCTACCTGTTAGATGGAAGCAACGAAACCTGGCCTTCAGGAGGCCAAACGTCCTTTCTATTATCCTTCTTGTTCGCCCATGTGCCTCATTGTAACAATCCTCTGCTCTTGTCCTGGGATTCCTCACAGGGGTCAGTAGCCATGAGAGGTTGGGATAACCAGAGTCACCTGCAAATATTGAGGGACAACTGTTAGCCACATACTAACCCTTATGGCCCACAAACATACCCATACACCAACATCCACTGGGTGGGAACCAGGGCTCACCTATTAGCCACACTTGGTGACTCTGGAGTTGGGCCATCACATTTGGGATGCTGCTATTCCTCAGGATAAAAGCATCATGCACTGACCCAGGATACTTAGCATTGATATGGGAGATGTACTGGTCCGCCAAACACACCATCTGCACATTCATCGAGTGATAACTTTAAGGTTTCTGAAGACCTGTTCATTTTGCAGGGGGGGGAACAAATGAAAGATGTGTCCCATCAATTGCACCTATGATGTTGGGGATATGTCCCATTGCTTAGAAGTCAGCCTTCACTGTGGCCAAATCCTCCTCCTGGGGGAAAACGATGTAGCTGCACATGTGTTTAACCAGGGCAGACAACACCCTGGTCAGCAACATTGGTTGAGACATTCCTGCTGCCAAGCCCACTGTCACTTGGAAAGAACCATTTGTCAAGAAATGGAGCACAGATAGGAATTGGACAAGAGGGCGGATTCCTGTGGGGTGAAGGATAGCCAATGTAAGGTCAGTCTCCAATTGGGCACACAGCTCTGTGAATGTGACCCTGTCCAGTCTATAGGTGAGGATAATGTGCCTGGCCTCCATTGTTGTCAAGTCAACCAGGGGTTTGTACATGGGGGAATGTCTCCATCTCCTATTCATCTGCAGTGGTTGCAATCTATGGGGCAAAAGGGTGAGCAGCTAGTCATTATTTGTACATTGTAACCACTACAGTTCAATGCATATTGTGATTGTTATAATATTTTGGTGGCATATGTCCAAAATGTGAATTTGTGTACTGTGACGCAGTTAAGATCAATGGCCTGCCCCCCAGCTGAAATTGGTCCACCTGTCCAGTATGGAGGGACAGGTAGAAATTAGGTAATTCTGATGACGTTGTGCGCCGTTGCGGGAGGCGGTCGAGAACCGCCATGCAACTCCTCATTGGTTATCACTGGGCCCTATGGGGTACAGTGGCCAATGGTGATGTACGCCGGCGGTGACAGTATACACCGCCGTGGATGTGACTGCCATTTTCTATCTGTTCACTCACTTACTACCTGACCTCCAACAGGAGAGGACCTACACTGCATGTGCTGCTGTGACCTGTGTCGAACCGACCATGGCTCGTGCGACTGGGAAAGTACCGACTGCTGTATGGGCTTCCAGACCAACAGGTGAGTACACTGTGAGTACAATGCATGGGCCATGACTGCATGGAGTAGTGTGTGTGAAGGTGTCATTGGGGGGGGGTTGGTAGATGGGCCCTGGGCAGCATGCAGCATGTATGATGGGCTATGTGTGTGCTAATGGGGATGGGAAGGGTCATGTTGGGCCATAAGTGTAACAGGCAGGACGGTCAGAATAATACCTTTCCCTGTGTGTATTTCTCTGCAGGTCAGTGCCCATCAAAAGAAGGGTATATGGCGTGCCATCACCAAGGATGTGCTGACCCGGGGGGTCTGTGGCAGGTGGAGCACTCACTGTCGGAAACGTTGGGAGGAACTGAGAGGCTGGACACGGAAGACGGCGAAGGCCCAGCTGGGGATGACCTCCCAACGAAGAAGGGGTGTCCGTCAAACCCTGACCCCGCTGATGTCCCGCATACTGGTGGTGGCCTATCCGGAGCTAGATGGGCACTTGGGGGCATCACAGCAGCAACAAGGGGGTGAGTACAGTGCCCTTCATTACAACTTACTCCTGGTGGGGTGGTATCCGGGTAGGGGATGTTGGCCTTGTGTGTGCCCCTAGGCCAGGCCTGACATTGCAGAGTAGGTCCCATATTGGGCAGTGTTCGGATGTGAAAGTCCTCCAACCAAGCTAGTAGGCATACACTACTGGGCAGGTGTCTGTGGGTCTCAGGTATACTGCAATTGGCGGTATGTGTCCCTATCCAGGGGCTTGTGACTAGCATTGTAACTGGTAGTGCATTGCCTAGTGCGTAGGGCTGTTCCCTGTGTGTGAGTGTGTTGTGTACGCCAACGGTGGTGTTGGTGCTGTCATTGACCAGGTGTATCCTTTGTCTCCCCCCCTTTTTGTTTTGTCACCCTATCCTGAGCAGAGGCACCGGCGACGTAGGGAGCTACATCCCACAGGACCCACGAGGCTGAATCCACCAATGGTGAGGGCACCAGTGGGATAGAGGGCGAGGGGAGCACCACGGCAGAGACTGGAGGGGACAGTTCAGACACAGCTACCTCCTCCGATGGAAGCTCCCTGGTGGTGGCGGACATCTCTGTACCCACCCATCCTACAGGTACAGCCGCCACCTCCCGTACCAGCACCGCCCTCCCAGCAGCCCCTCAGGGAGTTTCCTGTGCCCACTCATCCAGGGGGGTGGGCATCTCCTTTGCCTCAGGCACCTCAGGCCCTGCTCCAGTGAGTCCTGTTGCCTTGAGTGAAGACGCTATTGACCTCCTGCGATCCATCTCTTTTGGGCAGTCAAGCAATGTGAATGCCCTCCAGGGACTGGCAGCCCAAATGCAACAGTCCGATGCATTTCTGGAGGACATTCACACTGGCTTAGTGGGCCAACAGAGATCAATCCAGGCTCTGGCCTCCTCTCTGATGGCAGCCATTGTCCCTGTTTCCACCCACCCCCCTCCAACTTCCTCCACCCAGTCCTATTCCCCTCAACCCCAAACTATCCCAAGCACACTAGCAGATGAGCAGGCACCCAGGACAACACACAATAGTGGACATGGCAAACATAAGCACCACACTTCATCCCACAGGCACTCACACAAACATCCTCCAGACGCAGACACACCAACATCTACTGTCTCCACTGTGTCCCCCTCCTCCTCCTCGTCCATCACCCTCCCAGTTGTGTCTCCACTCACACCTGCAGGCACTACATCCTCATCCACTACCACCATCACCAGCACACCTATCAGTACACACCCCTCACTGGCAGTCACCACACCCACATCCTTGCACACGTCCCCTGTGTCCTCTCCCACTGTGTCTGTGCCCCCTCCTCCCAAAGTACACAAACGCAAGCACTCAGACACCCAACAGCCATTCACCTCACAACAGCATCCATCCCATGCACATGCACCACAACACAGCAGACTGACACCTCCTACAACCTCTTCCTCCACTCCCAAACCATCTCCCTCTTCCTACCCCAATGCCCCTAAGAAGCTCTTCCTCTCCACGGTTGACGTCTTCCCTACCTCTAGCCCCTTCCTTCACGTCAGGCCAGGGTGGTCAAAACCCAGGCAAGCACCTCAGCCACCCAGTCCACGGGCACAGTAGTGTCCCCAGCAACTCAAGGTGGGGATGGATCCTGGCCACCAGCCAGCCAGAAGGGGTGCCTGGCCCAAGTGGGAGTGCAGGAAGGAAGGACAAGGAGCCATCCCCAAGTGCTGCAGGAAAGAAGGACAAGGAGCCATCCCCAAGTGCTGCAGGAAAGAAGGGCAAGGAGCCATCCTCAAGTGCTGCAGGGAAGAAGGTGCCATCGCCAGCTGCTGGCAGGAACGGCAAGGAGCCAGCCCCAAGTGCAGAAGAAAGGAAGGGCCAGGAGTCATCCCCAAGTGCGGAAGGAAGGAAGGGCAAGGAGCTATCCCCAGCTGCTGGCAGGAAGGGCAAGGGGCCTGCACCAGCAGGCTGTGAGGACAAGGGACCTGGTGCTGGGACTCCGCCTACCACCACCTCCATTAGCACAGCCACCAGCACCACCACCAGAAGCAGAGGCACCAGTAGGCAGCTGTCTGAGGCTACAGGGGATGGGCTGGAGCCTACCCCCACCACCACCAGCTCCGCCAGCAGCACCACCACAACACCATCAACTGCAGCAGCAACACTAGTGGGCAGCCATCTGAAGCTGCAGGGGATGGGCTGGAGCCTCCTCCCACCACTACCAGCTCCGCAAGCAGCACCACCACCAGCACCAGTGGGAAGCCGTCCGAGGCAGCAGGTGATGGTCTGGAGCCTCCTCCCACCACTACCAGCTCCACCAGCAGCAGCACCACTGCCACCACTAAAAGGCCATCACCACCAACGGACAGTGTGTAGTCCTGCGTCCATGGGCTATTGTGTGGCCTGGCCCCTGCAAATCCTGTGAGTATGACATCCAGCTGAGAGACTGTGACCTTGCACTCCCCAAGATCTGCATCACAGGACATGATGACCCCTCCAGAACCAGTGTTGATAGCATCTACTCACCCCATCCTCTCCAGGATGAAGCTCACTGGGCATGATGCCCCCTCCAGAACCAGTGGAGATGCCATCCACTCACCCCATCCTCCCCAGTATGAAGCTCACTGGGCGCGATGCCCCCTCCAGAACCAGTGGGCAAGTCACCCACTTGAGAGACTGCTGCCTTGCATTCCCCAGGACAAAGTAATGGGCATGTTGCCCCCTCCAGAGCCTGTGGGCAAGTCACCCACTTGAGAGACTGTGGCCTTGCACTCCCCAGGACCAAGCACTGAGCATGTTGCCCCTCCAGAACCAGTGGCATTGTACCATCTTCCGGCTGAGGGGCCCCCCCATTCCCGTCCCCCTGAGGTGCCTGGCTATTTTCGACCTGATGCCCCTGCAGTGTTCTCTCTGTGTTGTTGCAGGAGTGAGGTGGGGCCTTGGACTTTGTGATGTAGCCCTGTGGCACACGAACATTGAGGACTGGGCAGCGTCCCTTGATTTGTAAATATGTATATTCTTTTTGATTTGGATGCACGTCTTGCTACTAATTTATCTCATTACACTCTTATTACTCTATTATAGTTTTCCTTGCATTATTCCTGAGGGGTATGGGGTAAATATGTTATTTTACTGCATCTGCTTGTGTGTATGGTGTTGGGGGTGGGGGTGTTGCGTGTTGCGTGTTGCGTATGTGTGTCACTCTCTTTATCCTCCCTCCCTCCCCTGTGGGCTGGGCTGCTATACTCACCGTGGTCATCTTCACCATCGTTGGGGTTCGTAGTGGAGCAGCACGCAAAAGAACATTGGGAAGACATGCAGCTCAGGCTCCATGGCGGCGTGGTTGTTCCCTGAGTCTCCACAGGTGAGTCCTTTGACTTCTGTGCAGTGTTTCCGCCAGGCTTTTGATGTCGTTGGTACCGCCCCGGAAAAGGTGGCTGTCTGTCTGAGCTGCTTCCGCCATGGTTATAATTTGGCGGTAATTACCGGCAGCCTGTTGGCGGTATTACTGCCACTTTATCACCGACCGCCAGGGTTGTAATGAGGGCCTACGTGTCTCAGTTCAGGGCTCATGGTCCCGCTGCTTTACTGGTTATGAACTAGAGACCTTCAGGATTGGGTGGAGGAGGTATGCTACCTTCCCTGCACCGAGTCAGACCACACACCAGCATATCTGCAACTCAGCATGCCTACGCACGTGCACAGGCAGTTCAGTTGTAGGCTTTAACAAGCAGCTTTGCTAGATCGGGTGTTCCAAGAGATGGTGAGGGATGCCATAGCAGAGTACTTCTGTCTGAATAGGAATACAGTAGAGAGTGTGGGTGTACTCTGGTAAGCATTCAAGGCCACTATTAGGGGGATTTGTATTGGCACCTAAGCAGGTATCCTTAGAGATATTCAGGCTAGGTCAAGATAAACTGAAGACACACTACAAGAGTTGGAGCTAGACTATGTTGCCAATACTTCACCTGGTATACTGGCACATATTCGGGTGCTATTATATGCTGCCAAGGCGTTTGACTCAACTGACTGGCCTTACTTGTTTACTATTCTACAGAGGATGAGAATTCCCGCGAGGTTGCTACATTGGATCTGACTGTTATACACAGACCAGTAGCTAGGGTTTATGTGAATGGAGTGATATCTGCCCCGTTTGCGGTTTGCAGAGTTTCCCATCAGAGGTGGCCGCCATCTATGATATTGTTTGCTCTAGGCGTGAAGCCTTTAGCCTGCATTATTAGACAGCAACATGCGGCAGTCGCCCTTACATTCCAACAAAGACCGCTGGCATATCACTTTACACATGATGATGCAGGTACTATATGTGCAGGTTCCTGAGACCCATTTACCTCTAATACAGAAGTATGTGCGGTTCAAATGGCACTCAGGACTGAGTATAAATTGGGAGAAGTCATATATGTTACTGCTAACTGACAGAATGGCACAATTGCATACTGAGCATCCCTTATGGTTGTGCAAGGAACCGGTAAAATATCTGGGAGTCTGGGTGCACAGAGATCCCAAACTGGTGCTTCACTGGAATCATGGCACGGCACTGACCAAATTGGAGGATTAAGTGCAGCCCTGGTCCCTACTCACATTGTAATTGGCCGACCACGTAGCAGTTATCAAAATGATGATAGTTCTGCAATTCTTATACTTATTTGTGAATATCCCCTTTAATTTCATGTAGACCATTTTTAAAGCACTCCAATCCTTCTTATTAACATTGACCTGGGCTGGGTAGCAGCCACGGATCGCATGAAGGCAGCTGGTACTTCCCTTTGAATGGGGCAGATTCCATTCCTCTGACTTCTATCTTTATTATATATGCATGCAGGCACAACACACACATTATTGGTTGTACCCAAATTATATACACCACACTTATTTGTGGAACTAGATGCAGCAAACCCAGTTGCAAAGAGTTCATTGGTATCCCACGCACACGTAGATGTGGTTTGCATCAGTATTAGCACAATTAATTGTACAATTTGTGCATGGTAGGCCATTAAAAGCAAGAACAATTGGGGGGGGGGCACTTCCAATATGTTGGTAGTCAAATGACCCCACAGATCGCTGGTAGTGAGACTGCCGCCAGGAGCTCCACTCATACCAATACTTGCAAGACTATTTAATTATACTGTAGAGATCAGGATGTGGTGCTGTGTATCTCCATGAAGTGCAAGACAGTTCAATATCAAGTCAATCCTATCCAGATTCAACCCAAGAAATTCATGCGGCCATGAAAGACTTTGTACCTGTAAAAAAGATGTAATAAGCTATGCTATATCTAGCTTGGCTGCAGGTGCAGATATCAGAGGGGCTAAAGATTTTTACCTCCCCATAAGCTGCTATGGACTACTTCAAGAAGGCGGGACTAGGGTGCAGACAGGCTTCAGATAAAATTGTTTAATGGTTGATTAGATGCGCTATGACAAGACCGATGCAACCTTAATTGTTCTGATCTATATTATCTATACTATGCTGGAGGGTAGTTTATACTCGTTCTATTACTCCAGCAGCGGGTATTATTGTCTAAGTAGGGGGGGTGGATACCCTCAGGGTATACTGACAGTGCAGATGGCCAGGTCTCCTTCGTACATCGGAGACCGGCCCTCTAGCTAAACCCACGAGGGAATACCACGAATGCTATGATGGCACTTGTCTCGTGGTAGAGTTGTGCATAGTAAATTGTTAATTGGTTCTCAATGGTGACATTATGGTTGAATGTTAAGAATGTGTCTTTATCAAGTTGGGGATGCTGAAGTAGGTGGAGGGAGAGCTCGGGGTTGGGACAAGATCTACCCACACAAAGAATGCCTTTAAGTTGTTAAATCTGGAATATTCCAATACACAATTGATGGCATGCTGGGGAGCTGAACCCCAGAGCTACTACAAGTGTAACTCCTCTCTGCTTTTTGTCTTGGCATGTGAAGGGTCTCAACAACACCGAAAAAAAATTTGACAAGTGCTAGCATATCTTGCTCGACATAATGTGCAGGTAGCATATTTACAAGAAACGCACCTCTCCAAGTCTGCTGCTGACCAGGTGCGTGTGTTGTGGGTGGAGTTCTCTATGGCATCCTCCAATTCTTCTGATGCTCAGGGGTTATCATTTTAGTCAAGAAGGGTGTGCCGTTTGAGCTGATGCATTTGAAGGCAGATGACCAGAGACGCTATGTTTTGGTGCAGGGCAGGTTATGTGGTACCATGGTTACTATGCATAATTCCTATGGTCCTACTGCGGATGATCCAGAATTGATATTGCATATACTGAATTTCCTGCATGTTCTACCATGCATGTCCTTATAAGGGTCTATTTCTGGATTATGGGGCCATAGATGTGCAGTTGTTAGGACACCCTGGAATTGGGGAGGGTACCAAGGCCCTCATTATGACATTGGTGGTAAATTCCAGTTACCGCCGTGCCGACTGCCGCCAACATACTGCGGCCGCAGTGTATATCCGCTAACCATATTATGACACACACACGCCAATCCGTCACTATTCAGCCACTCACACAAATCGGCAAGCCCAAAGGTCAGTGATAAACTGGTCTTATCCAAACCCACACTGTTACGCCAACATAACAACACCCACAACATTATGATCCATGAATCACCACGGCGGACATTCAATGGCGGTAAACCATTGGTGGTACATACCGCAGCGCTCAAAATACACACACTCAAACAAAACAACACCATATTAGACAATTCAAACTACACACACCTGACACACATACACACACCACACCCACACACCCACCCCACTATAAAACACACACCCAAATTACCCACAACCCTTTATGACTAAAAACAATTGCCAGCAGAGCGAGCCAGCAAGAGCACTCACACAACCAGAGCCACATACAACCATCACCTATACACCACTCACACACCTTACATCACACACCCCAACACATCACCCTATACACCCACACCACTCCCACTAAACCCATGGCACCACAGGTCATGGTGGAGGAAATCATCTGGATACAGCCACAGCTATTTGGATCATAGGTTGCAGCAGATATTCATTGCTAGGAAGATGGAGCTATGGTGGAGAATCGTGGACAGGGTCAATGCCGTGGGACTGGACCTAAGACCAAGGGATGACATCAGGAAGAGGTGGAACGACCTACAGGGGAAGGTGCATTCCATTGCAGCAAGACACCAACTAGCTGTACAGAGGACTGGCAGTAGACTCCCAACTCCTCCCCCACAACTAACAACATGGGAGGAGCAAGTCTTGGCAATCATGCACCCTGAGGGCCTGGCAGGAGTAGCAGAAGGACTGGACTCTGGTAAGTTAACTCTCAATAACTATCACCCCCCTACCTGAATGCCATCACATACCCCCACCCTACTCCCATCACTCCACCACCTCCTACACACCCCACCATCACATATCACTCATCCCAATGCCAAGCCCTGCATGCCATACCAATGCATGGTCACCACTCACAGACCTGCATGGACACCTATCACCAAAGCATGCACACTAGAGAGAATCACCTAGCCCACCAAATAACAACTCACACAAGGCAAAGCTGCCAGGCAATAACAACCCATTCACAATATGTTACACACAGAAACAATAAAACTGCATTTACAGCGCCACAGGTACCCCAGCCAATGTCACTGGAGAAGAGGTGCTAGCAACATCCAGTCCCCCCACAGAAGAGGCCAACAGTGATGACAGCAGCTATGGTCGCCTGGATCTGTATGACCAACCTCATCCATCAGGGACCTCCGGACAGTCAGTTACCCAGGCACACTCTCACACCACCACAGATCTACCCCCTCCGGAAACACCAGCACACCACCCACCCAGCGGGCCCATAAATCTGTCCCTAGGACACGTCAATCAGCAGTGTGTCCACCACTACAGGGACCCCAGGCCACCCCACAAACCCAGGACAATCAGGGACCTGGAGTCAGAGGCAGTGGGCATACGGTTTAGGGGACAGAGGCACAGGACAACAGGGAAGCTGGGAGGACTGCTGTGCGTGAGGGGAAGGACAGGCCCAGGGAAATGACCCTCCAGGAGGCACTCACCATGATCCTGGGAGCATACCAACATTCCCAGGATACACTGGGCCAGATCCTGGACAAGATGCAGGAGAACATGCAGCTGCAGGAGGGACTGTACCTGCGGATCATGGAGGACTTGAAGGCCATTAACACCACCCTTGTCTCCATTGCAGGGGTGCTGGCAGACATAGCCAACAGTATGAGGGAGGCAGTGGCACAACAGCGGGCCCCTGACACTAGCCAGACTAATGAACAGCCTTCCACCTCCGCTACCGCTAGTGGGCAGGAGGCCCCACCACAGGATCAACAGGCCACCAGCACCCCTCTCCCTGCAGAAGGAGAACCACCCCACTAACTTTCCCTACGATCCAGGCAGAAGCCAGAGACTATTGCCAAGACCCTTGCCAGGAAATAAGACTCTCCTGATTGTCACCCCTGTGTCCCACTCTGTCACCCTGTCCACCTTGAACTGCCATTGCTCCCCTTCCTATGCCATTGCTCCCTTGGACACTGGACACTGCACCTGTAATACAAATAGACTAGACTCTAACCTGCACTTTTCTCCATCATCAACCCCAGCCCATTGCACTGCCCCCTCTTCTTCAGAGCACTGCAATAATTACACTTTGAAAAATACAAGTATGGAGTATGTCAAATGATTTTAAAATGTATTTGTTTAACAATGTTCAAACATTGCAATTCAACTGTACAATAATGGATACATAAGAAAGACGTGTAGTTGGCTGCATTGAACACACCAGGAGCAAAAGAGGGGCACCAACATTTGCAAACAGAGATGGCAAAGGGTACATTGAGTGGGAATAGAAGTAGGAATTCACAGCCTGCCAGTGACAATGTCACACATGAAACTCTCAATGAAATGTGAAATAACACTGCCTTACCTGTGTCATTGGAAGTATTGACAAATGCCTGCACTTCTGTTGTCCTCTCATCCTCTCATCCTCTGCCTCCTCATCTTCACTGTTCACAGGGTCTCACTGCTGCCACATGGCCATCTCCAGCCTCCTCCTCCTGCAGAAAAGACACATGGTGGCGTAAGGCAAGGTTGTGCAACAGACAGCATGCCACGATGTTCTGGCAGACCTTCTGGGGTGAGTAGCACAGGGATCTACCTGTTAGATGGAAGCAACGAAACCTGGCCTTCAGGAGGCCAAACGTCCTTTCTATTATCCTTCTTGTTCGCCCATGTGCCTCATTGTAACAATCCTCTGCTCTTGTCCTGGGATTCCTCACAGGGGTCAGTAGCCATGAGAGGTTGGGATAACCAGAGTCACCTGCAAATATTGAGGGACAACTGTTAGCCCTTATGGCCCACAAACATACCCATACACCAACATCCACTGGGTGGGAACCAGGGCTCACCTATTAGCCACACTTGGTGACTCTGGAGTTGGGCCATCACATTTGGGATGCTGCTATTCCTCAGGATAAAAGCATCATGCACTGACCCAGGATACTTAGCATTGATATGGGAGATGTACTGGTCCGCCAAACACACCATCTGCACATTCATCGAGTGATAACTTTAAGGTTTCTGAAGACCTGTTCATTTTGCAGGGGGGGGAACAAATGAAAGATGTGTCCCATCAATTGCACCTATGATGTTGGGGATATGTCCCATTGCTTAGAAGTCAGCCTTCACTGTGGCCAAATCCTCCTCCTGGGGGAAAACGATGTAGCTGCACATGTGTTTAACCAGGGCAGACAACACTCTGGTCAGCAACGTTGGTTGAGACATTCCTGCTGCCAAGCCCACTGTCACTTGGAAAGAACCATTTGTCAAGAAATGGAGCACAGATAGGAATTGGACAAGAGGGCGGATTCCTGTGGGGTGAAGGATAGCCAATGTAAGGTCAGTCTCCAATTGGGCACACAGCTCTGTGAATGTGACCCTGTCCAGCCTATAGGTGAGGATAATGTGCCTGGCCTCCATTGTTGTCAAGTCAACCAGGGGTTTGTACATGGGGGAATGTCTCCATCTCCTATTCATCTGCAGTGGTTGCAATCTATGGGGCAAAAGGGTGAGCAGCTAGTCATTATTTGTACATTGTAACCACTACAGTTCAATGCATATTGTGATTGTTATAATATTTTGGTGGCATATGTCCAAAATGTGAATTTGTGTACTGTGACGCAGTTAAGATCAATGGCCTGCCCCCCAGCTGAAATTGGTCCACCTGTCCAGTATGGAGGGACAGGTAGAAATTAGGTAATTCTGATGACGTTGTGCGCCGTTGCGGGAGGCGGTCGAGAACCGCCATGCAACTCCTCATTGGTTATCACTGGGCCCTATGGGGTACAGTGGCCAATGGTGATGTACGCCGGCGGTGACAGTATACACCGCCGTGGATGTGACTGCCATTTTCTATCTGTTCACTCACTTACTACCTGACCTCCAACAGGAGAGGACCTACACTGCATGTGCTGCTGTGACCTGTGTCAAACCGACCATGGCTCGTGCCACTGGGAAAGTACCGACTGCTGTATGGGCTTCCAGACCAACAGGTGAGTACACTGTGAGTACAATGCATGGGCCATGACTGCATGGAGTGGTGTGTGTGAAGGTATCATGTGGGGGGGGTTGGTAGATGGGCCCTGGGCAGCGTGCAGCATGTATGATGGGCTATGTGTGTGCTAATGGGGATGGGAAGGGTCATGTTGGGCCATAAGTGTAACAGGCAGGACGGTCAGAATAATACCTTTCCCTGTGTGTATTTCTCTGCAGGTCAGTGCCCATCAAAAGAAGGGTATATGGCGTGCCATCACCAAGGATGTGCTGACCCGGGGGGTCTGTGGCAGGTGGAGCACTCACTGTCGGAAACGTTGGGAGGAACTGAGAGGCTGGACACGGAAGACGGCGAAGGCCCAGCTGGGGATGACCTCCCAACGAAGAAGGGGTGTCCGTCAAACCCTGACCCCGCTGATGTCCCGCATACTGGTGGTGGCCTATCCGGAGCTAGATGGGCACTTGGGGGCATCACAGCAGCAACAAGGGGGTGAGTACAGTGCCCTTCATTACAACTTACTCCTGGTGGGGTGGTATTCGGGTAGGGGATGTTGGCCTTGTGTGTGCCCCTAGGCCAGGCCTGACATTGCAGAGTAGGTCCCATATTGGGCAGGGTTCGGATGTGAAAGTCCTCCAACCAAGCTAGTAGGCATACACTACTGGGCAGGTGTCTGTGGGTCTCAGGTATACTGCAATTGGCGGTATGTGTCCCTATCCAGGGGCTTGTGACTAGCATTGTAACTGGTAGTGCATTGCCTAGTGCGTAGGGCTGTTCCCTGTGTGTGAGTGTGTTGTGTACGCCAACGGTGGTGTTGGTGCTGTCATTGACCAAGTGTATCCTTTGTCTCCCCCCCTTTTTGTTTTGTCACCCTATCCTGAGCAGAGGCACCGGCGACGTAGGGAGCTACATCCCACAGGACCCACGAGGCTGAATCCACCAATGGTGAGGGCACCAGTGGGACAGAGGGCGAGGGGAGCACCACGGCAGAGACTGGAGGGGACAGTTCAGACACAGCTACCTCCTCCGATGGAAGCTCCCTGGTGGTGGCGGACATCTCTGTACCCACCCAACCTACAGGTACAGCCGCCACCTCCCGTACCAGCACCGCCCTCCCAGCAGCCCCTCAGGGAGTTTCCCGTGCCCACTCATCCAGGGGGGTGGGCATCTCCTTTGCCTCAGGCACCTCAGGCCCTGCTCCAGTGAGCCCTGTTGCCTTGAGTGAAGACGCTATTGACCTCCTGCGATCCATCTCTGTTGGGCAGTCAAGCAATGTGAATGCCCTCCAGGGACTGGCAGCCCAAATGCAACAGTCCGATGCATTTCTGGAGGGCATTCACACTGGCTTAGTGGGCCAACAGAGATCAATCCAGGCTCTGGCCTCCTCTCTGATGGCAGCCATTGTCCCTGTTTCCACCCACCCCCCTCCAACTTCCTCCACCCAGTCCTATTCCCCTCAACCCCAAACTATCCCAAGCACACTAGCAGATGAGCAGGCACCCAGGACAACACACAATAGTGGACATGGCAAACATAAGCACCACACTTCATCCCACAGGCACTCACACAAACATCCTCCAGACGCAGACACACCAACATCTACTGTCTCCACTGTGTCCCCCTCCTCCTCCTCGTCCATCACCCTCCCAGTTGTGTCTCCACTCACACCTGCAGGCACTACATCCTCATCCACTACCACCATCACCAGCACACCTATCAGTACACACCCCTCACTGGCAGTCACCACACCCACATCCTTGCACACGTCCCCTGTGTCCTCTCCCACTGTGTCTGTGCCCCCTCCTCCCAAAGTACACAAACGCAAGCACTCAGACACCCAACAGCCATTCACCTCACAACAGCATCCATCCCATGCACATGCACCGCAACACAGCAGACTGACACCTCCTACAACCTCTTCCTCCACTCCCAAACCATCTCCCTCTTCCTACCCCAATGCCCCTAAGAAGCTCTTCCTCTCCACGGTTGACGTCTTCCCTACCTCTAGCCCCTTCCTTCACGTCAGGCCAGGGTGGTCAAAACCCAGGCAAGCACCTCAGCCACCCAGTCCACGGGCACAGTAGTGTCCCCAGCAACTCAAGGTGGGGATGGATCCTGGCCACCAGCCAGCCAGAAGGGGTGCCTGGCCCAAGTGGGAGTGCAGGAAGGAAGGACAAGGAGCCATCCCCAAGTGCTGCAGGAAAGAAGGACAAGGAGCCATCCCCAAGTGCTGCAGGAAAGAAGGGCAAGGAGCCATCCTCAAGTGCTGCAGGGAAGAAGGTGCCATCGCCAGCTGCTGGCAGGAACGGCAAGGAGCCAGCCCCAAGTGCAGAAGAAAGGAAGGGCCAGGAGTCATCCCCAAGTGCGGAAGGAAGGAAGGGCAAGGAGCTATCCCCAGCTGCTGGCAGGAAGGGCAAGGGGCCTGCACCAGCAGGCTGTGAGGTCAAGGGACCTGGTGCTGGGACTCCGCCTACCACCACCTCCATTAGCACAGCCACCAGCACCACCACCAGAAGCAGAGGCACCAGTAGGCAGCTGTCTGAGGCTACAGGGGATGGGCTGGAGCCTCCCCCACCACCACCAGCTCCGCCAGCAGCACCACCACAACACCATCAACTGCAGCAGCAACACTAGTGGGCAGCCATCTGAAGCTGCAGGGGATGGGCTGGAGCCTCCTCCCACCACTACCAGCTCCGCAAGCAGCACCACCACCAGCACCAGTGGGAAGCCGTCCGAGGCAGCAGGTGATGGTCTGGAGCCTCCTCCCACCACTACCAGCTCCACCAGCAGCAGCACCACTGCCACCACTAAAAGGCCATCACCACCAACGGACAGTGTGTAGTCCTGCGTCCATGGGCTATTGTGTGGCCTGGCCCCTGCAAATCCTGTGAGTATGACATCCAGCTGAGAGACTGTGACCTTGCACTCCCCAAGATCTGCATCACAGGACATGATGACCCCTCCAGAACCAGTGTTGATAGCATCTACTCACCCCATCCTCTCCAGGATGAAGCTCACTGGGCATGATGCCCCCTCCAGAACCAGTGGAGACGCCATTCACTCACCCCATCCTCCCCAGTATGAAGCTCACTGGGCGCGATGCCCCCTCCAGAACCAGTGGGCAAGTCACCCACTTGAGAGACTGCTGCCTTGCATTCCCCAGGACAAAGTAATGGGCATGTTGCCCCCTCCAGAGCCTGTGGGCAAGTCACCCACTTGAGAGACTGTGGCCTTGCACTCCCCAGGACCAAGCACTGAGCATGTTGCCCCCTCCAGAACCAGTGGCATTGTACCATCTTCCGGCTGAGGGGCCCCCCCATTCCCGTCCCCCTGAGGTGCCTGGCTATTTTCGACCTGATGCCCCTGCAGTGTTCTCTCTGTGTTGTTGCAGGAGTGAGGTGGGGCCTTGGACTTTGTGATGTAGCCCTGTGGCCCACGAACATTGAGGACTGGGCAGCGTCCCTTGATTTGTAAATATGTATATTCTTTTTGATTTGGATGCACGTCTTGCTACTAATTTATCTCATTACACTCTTATTACTCTATTATAGTTTTCCTTGCATTATTCCTGAGGGGTATGGGGTAAATATGTTATTTTACTGCATCTGCTTGTGTGTATGGTGTTGGGGGTGGGGGTGTTGCGTGTTGCGTGTTGCGTATGTGTGTCACTCTCTTTATCCTCCCTCCCTCCCCTGTGGGCTGGGCTGCTATACTCACCGTGGTCATCTTCACCATCGTTGGGGTTCGTAGTGGAGCAGCACGCAGAAGAACATTGGGAAGACATGCAGCTCAGGCTCCATGGCGGCGTGGTTGTTCCCTGAGTCTCCACAGGTGAGTCCTTTGACTTCTGTGCAGTGTTTCCGCCAGGCTTTTGATGTCGTTGGTACCGCCCCGGAAAAGTTGGCTGTCTGTCTGAGCTGTTTCCGCCATGGTTATAATTTGGCGTTAATTACCGGCAGCCTGTTGGCGTTATTACTGCCACTTTATCACCGACCGCCAGGGTTGTAATGAGGGCCTACGTGTCTCAGTTCAGGGCTCATGGTCCCGCTGCTTTACTGGTTATTAACTAGAGACCTTCAGGATTGGGTGGAGGAGGTATGCTACCTTCCCTGCACCGAGTCAGACCACACACCAGCATATCTGCAACTCAGCATGCCTACGCACGTGCACAGGCAGTTCAGTTGTAGGCTTTAACAAGCAGCTTTGCTAGATCGGGTGTTCCAAGAGATGGTGAGGGATGCGATAGCAGAGTACTTCTGTCTGAATAGGAATACAGTAGAGAGTGTGGGTGTACTCTGGTAAGCATTCAAGGCCACTATTAGGGGGATTTGTATTGGCACCTAAGCAGGTATCCTTAGAGATATTCAGGCTAGGTCAAGATAAACTGAAGACACACTACAAGAGTTGGAGCTAGACTATGTTGCCAATACTTCACCTGGTATACTGGCACATATTCGGGTGCTATTATATGCTGCCAAGGCGTTTGACTCAACTGACTGGCCTTACTTGTTTACTATTCTACAGAGGATGAGAATTCCCGCGAGGTTGCTACATTGGATCTGACTGTTATACACAGACCAGTAGCTAGGGTTTATGTGAATGGAGTGATATCTGCCCCGTTTGCGGTTTGCAGAGTTTCCCATCAGAGGTGGCCGCCATCTATGATATTGTTTGCTCTAGGCGTGAAGCCTTTAGCCTGCATTATTAGACAGCAACATGCGGCAGTCGCCCTTACATTCCAACAAAGACCGCTGGCATATCACTTTACACATGATGATGCAGGTACTATATGTGCAGGTTCCTGAGACCCATTTACCTCTGATACAGAAGTATGTGCGGTTCAAATGGCACTCAGGACTGAGTATAAATTGGGAGAAGTCATATATGTTACTGCTAACTGACAGAATGGCACAATTGCATACTGAGCATCGCTTATGGTTGTGCAAGGAACCGGTAAAATATCTGGGAGTCTGGGTGCACAGAGATCCCAAACTGGTGCTTCACTGGAATCATGGCACGGCACTGACCAAATTGGAGGATTAAGTGCAGCCCTGGTCCCTACTCACATTGTAATTGGCCGACCACGTAGCAGTTATCAAAATGATGATAGTTCTGCAATTCTTATACTTATTTGTGAATATCCCCTTTAATTTCATGTAGACCATTTTTAAAGCACTCCAATCCTTCTTATTAACATTGACCTGGGCTGGGTAGCAGCCACGGATCGCATGAAGGCAGCTGGTACTTCCCTTTGAATGGGGCAGATTCCATTCCTCTGACTTCTATCTTTATTATATATGCATGCAGGCACAACACGCACATTATTGGTTGTACCCAAATTATATACACCACACTTATTTGTGGAACTAGATGCAGCAAACCCAGTTGCAAAGAGTTCATTGGTATCCCACGCACACGTAGATGTGGTTTGCATCAGTATTAGCACAATTAATTGTACAATTTGTGCATGGTAGGCCATTAAAAGCAAGAACAATTGGGGGGGGGCACTTCCAATATGTTGATAGTCAAATGACCCCACAGATCGCTGGTAGTGAGACTGCCGCCAGGAGCTCCACTCAAACCAATACTTGCAAGACTATTTAATTATACTGTAGAGATCAGGATGTGGTGCTGTGTATCTCCATGAAGTGCAAGACAGTTCAATATCAAGTCAATCCTATCCAGATTCAACCCAAGAAATTCAAGCGGCCATGAAAGACTTTGTACCTGTAAAAAAGATGTAATAAGTATGCTATATCTAGCTTGGCTGCAGGTGCAGATATCAGAGGGGCTAAAGATTTTTACCTCCCCATAAGCTGCTATGGACTACTTCAAGAAGGCGGGACTAGGGTGCAGACAGGCTTCAGATAAAATTGTTTAATGGTTGATTAGATGCGCTATGACAAGACCGATGCAACCTTAATTGTTCTGATCTATATTATCTATACTATGCTGGAGGGTAGTTTATACTCGTTCTATTACTCCAGCAGCGGGTATTATTGTCTAAGTAGGGGGGGTGGATACCCTCAGGGTATACTGACAGTGCAGATGGCCAGGTCTCCTTCGTACATCGGAGACCGGCCCTCTAGCTAAACCCACGAGGGAATACCACGAATGCTATGATGGCACTTGTCTCGTGGTAGAGTTGTGCATAGTAAATTGTTAATTGGTTCTCAATGGTGACATTATGGTTGAATGTGAAGAATGTGTCTTTATCAAGTTGGGGATGCTGAAGTAGGTGGAGGGAGAACTCGGGGTTGGGACAAGATCTACCCACACAAAGAATGCCTTTAAGTTGTTAAATCTGGAATATTCCAATACACAATTGATGGCATGCTGGGGAGCTGAACCCCAGAGCTACTACAAGTGTAACTCCTCTCTGCTTTTTGTCTTGGCATGTGAAGGGTCTCAACAACACCCAAAAAAAATTTGACAAGTGCTAGCATATCTTGCTCGACATAATGTGCAGGTAGCATATTTACAAGAAACGCACCTCTCCAAGTCTGCTGCTGACCAGGTGCGTGTGTTGTGGGTGGAGTTCTCTATGGCATCCTCCAATTCTTCTGATGCTCAGGGGTTATCATTTTAGTCAAGAAGGGTGTGCCGTTTGAGCTGATGCATTTGAAGGCAGATGACCAGAGACGCTATGTTTTGGTGCAGGGCAGGTTATGTGGTACCATGGTTACTATGCATAATTCCTATGGTCCTACTGCGGATGATCCAGAATTTATATTGCATATACTGAATTTCCTGCATGTTCTACCATGCATGTCCTTATAAGGGTCTATTTCTGGATTATGGGGCCATAGATGTGCAGTTGTTAGGACACCCTGGAATTGGGGAGGGTACCAAGGCCCTCATTATGACATTGGTGGTAAATTCCAGTTACCGCCGTGCCGACTGCCGCCAACATACTGCGGCCGCAGTGTATATCCGCTAACCATATTATGACACACACACGCCAATCCGTCACTATTCAGCCACTCACACAAATCGGCAAGCCCAAAGGTCAGTGATAAACTGGTCTTATCCAAACCCACACTGTTACGCCAACATAACAACACCCACAATATTATGATCCATGAATCACCACGGCGGACATTCAATGGCGGTAAACCATTGGTGGTACATACCGCAGCGCTCAAAATACACACACTCAAACAAAACAACACCATATTAGACAATTCAAACTACACACACCTGACACACATACACACACCACACCCACACACCCACCCCACTATAAAACACACACCCAAATTACCCACAACCCTTTATGACTAAAAACAATTGCCAGCAGAGCGAGCCAGCAAGAGCACTCACACAACCAGAGCCACATACAACCATCACCTATACACCACTCACACACCTTACATCACACACCCCAACACATCACCCTATACACCCACACCACTCCCACTAAACCCATGGCACCACAGGTCATGGTGGAGGAAATCATCTGGATACAGCCACAGCTATTTGGATCATAGGTTGCAGCAGATATTCATTGCTAGGAAGATGGAGCTATGGTGGAGAATCGTGGACAGGGTCAATGCCGTGGGACTGGACCTAAGACCAAGGGATGACATCAGGAAGAGGTGGAACGACCTACAGGGGAAGGTGCATTCCATTGCAGCAAGACACCAACTAGCTGTACAGAGGACTGGCAGTAGACTCCCAACTCCTCCCCCACAACTAACAACATGGGAGGAGCAAGTCTTGGCAATCATGCACCCTGAGGGCCTGGCAGGAGTAGCAGAAGGACTGGACTCTGGTAAGTTAACTCTCAATAACTATCACCCCCCTACCTGAATGCCATCACATACCCCCACCCTACTCCCATCACTCCACCACCTCCTACACACCCCACCATCACATATCACTCATCCCAATGCCAAGCCCTGCATGCCATACCAATGCATGGTCACCACTCACAGACCTGCATGGACACCTATCACCAAAGCATGCACACTAGAGAGAATCACCTAGCCCACCAAATAACAACTCACACAAGGCAAAGCTGCCAGGCAATAACAACCCATTCACAATATGTTACACACAGAAACAATAAAACTGCATTTACAGCGCCACAGGTACCCCAGCCAATGTCACTGGAGAAGAGGTGCTAGCAACATCCAGTCCCCCCACAGAAGAGGCCAACAGTGATGACAGCAGCTATGGTCGCCTGGATCTGTATGACCAACCTCATCCATCAGGGACCTCCGGACAGTCAGTTACCCAGGCACACTCTCACACCACCACAGATCTACCCCCTCCGGAAACACCAGCACACCACCCACCCAGCGGGCCCATAAATCTGTCCCTAGGACACGTCAATCAGCAGTGTGTCCACCACTACAGGGACCCCAGGCCACCCCACAAACCCAGGACAATCAGGGACCTGGAGTCAGAGGCAGTGGGCATACGGTTTAGGGGACAGAGGCACAGGACAACAGGGAAGCTGGGAGGACTGCTGTGCGTGAGGGGAAGGACAGGCCCAGGGAAATGACCCTCCAGGAGGCACTCACCATGATCCTGGGAGCATACCAACATTCCCAGGATACACTGGGCCAGATCCTGGACAAGATGCAGGAGAACATGCAGCTGCAGGAGGGACTGTACCTGCGGATCATGGAGGACTTGAAGGCCATTAACACCACCCTTGTCTCCATTGCAGGGGTGCTGGCAGACATAGCCAACAGTATGAGGGAGGCAGTGGCACAACAGCGGGCCCCTGACACTAGCCAGACTAATGAACAGCCTTCCACCTCCGCTACCGCTAGTGGGCAGGAGGCCCCACCACAGGATCAACAGGCCACCAGCACCCCTCTCCCTGCAGAAGGAGAACCACCCCACTAACTTTCCCTACGATCCAGGCAGAAGCCAGAGACTATTGCCAAGACCCTTGCCAGGAAATAAGACTCTCCTGATTGTCACCCCTGTGTCCCACTCTGTCACCCTGTCCACCTTGAACTGCCATTGCTCCCCTTCCTATGCCATTGCTCCCTTGGACACTGGGCACTGCACCTGTAATACAAATAGACTAGACTCTAACCTGCACTTTTCTCCATCATCAACCCCAGCCCATTGCACTGCCCCCTCTTCTTCAGAGCACTGCAATAATTACACTTTGAAAAATACAAGTATGGAGTATGTCAAATGATTTTAAAATGTATTTGTTTAACAATGTTCAAACATTGCAATTCAACTGTACAATAATGGATACATAAGAAAGACGTGTAGTTGGCTGCATTGAACACACCAGGAGCAAAAGAGGGGCACCAACATTTGCAAACAGAGATGGCAAAGGGTACATTGAGTGGGAATAGAAGTAGGAATTCACAGCCTGCCAGTGACAATGTCACACATGAAACTCTCAATGAAATGTGAAATAACACTGCCTTACCTGTGTCATTGGAAGTATTGACAAATGCCTGCACTTCTGTTGTCCTCTCATCCTCTCATCCTCTGCCTCCTCATCTTCACTGTTCACAGGGTCTCACTGCTGCCACATGGCCATCTCCAGCCTCCTCCTCCTGCAGAAAAGACACATGGTGGCGTAAGGCAAGGTTGTGCAACAGACAGCATGCCACGATGTTCTGGCAGACCTTCTGGGGTGAGTAGCACAGGGATCTACCTGTTAGATGGAAGCAACGAAACCTGGCCTTCAGGAGGCCAAACGTCCTTTCTATTATCCTTCTTGTTCGCCCATGTGCCTCATTGTAACAATCCTCTGCTCTTGTCCTGGGATTCCTCACAGGGGTCAGTAGCCATGAGAGGTTGGGATAACCAGAGTCACCTGCAAATATTGAGGGACAACTGTTAGCCCTTATGGCCCACAAACATACCCATACACCAACATCCACTGGGTGGGAACCAGGGCTCACCTATTAGCCACACTTGGTGACTCTGGAGTTGGGCCATCACATTTGGGATGCTGCTATTCCTCAGGATAAAAGCATCATGCACTGACCCAGGATACTTAGCATTGATATGGGAGATGTACTGGTCCGCCAAACACACCATCTGCACATTCATCGAGTGATAACTTTAAGGTTTCTGAAGACCTGTTCATTTTGCAGGGGGGGGAACAAATGAAAGATGTGTCCCATCAATTGCACCTATGATGTTGGGGATATGTCCCATTGCTTAGAAGTCAGCCTTCACTGTGGCCAAATCCTCCTCCTGGGGGAAAACGATGTAGCTGCACATGTGTTTAACCAGGGCAGACAACACTCTGGTAAGCAAACATTGGTTGAGACATTCCTGCTGCCAAGCCCACTGTCACTTGGAAAGAACCATTTGTCAAGAAATGGAGCACAGATAAAAATTGGACAAGAGGGCGGATTCCTGTGGGGTGAAGGATAGCCAATGTAAGGTCAGTCTCCAATTGGGCACACAGCTCTGTGAATGTTACCCTGTCCAGTCTATAGGTGAGGATAATGTGCCTGGCCTCCATTGTTGTCAAGTCAACCAGGGGTTTGTACATGGGGGAATGTCTCCATCTCCTATTCATCTGCAGTGGTTGCAATCTATGGGGCAAAAGGGTGAGCAGCTAGTCATTATTTGTACATTGTAACCACTACAGTTCAATGCATATTGTGATTGTTATAATATTTTGGTGGCATATGTCCAAAATGTGAATTTGTGTACTGTGACGCAGTTAAGATCAATGGCCTGCCCCCCAGCTGAAATTGGTCCACCTGTCCAGTATGGAGGGACAGGTAGAAATTAGGTAATTCTGATGACGTTGTGCGCCGTTGCGGAGGCGGTCGAGAACCGCCATGCAACTCCTCATTGGTTATCACTGGGCCCTATGGGGTACAGTGGCCAATGGTGATGTACGCCGGCGGTGACAGTATACACCGCCGTGGATGTGACTGCCATTTTCTATCTGTTCACTCACTTACTACCTGACCTCCAACAGGAGAGGACCTACACTGCATGTGCTGCTGTGACCTGTGTCAAACCGACCATGGCTCGTGCGACTGGGAAAGTACCGACTGCTGTATGGGCTTCCAGACCAACAGGTGAGTACACTGTGAGTACAATGCATGGGCCATGACTGCATGGAGTGGTGTGTGTGAAGGTATCATGTGGGGGGGGTTGGTAGATGGGCCCTGGGCAGCGTGCAGCATGTATGATGGGCTATGTGTGTGCTAATGGGGATGGGAAGGGTCATGTTGGGCCATAAGTGTAACAGGCAGGACGGTCAGAATAATACCTTTCCCTGTGTGTATTTCTCTGCAGGTCAGTGCCCATCAAAAGAAGGGTATATGGCGTGCCATCACCAAGGATGTGCTGACCCGGGGGGTCTGTGGCAGGTGGAGCACTCACTGTCGGAAACGTTGGGAGGAACTGAGAGGCTGGACACGGAAGACGGCGAAGGCCCAGCTGGGGATGACCTCCCAACGAAGAAGGGGTGTCCGTCAAACCCTGACCCCGCTGATGTCCCGCATACTGGTGGTGGCCTATCCGGAGCTAGATGGGCACTTGGGGGCATCACAGCAGCAACAAGGGGGTGAGTACAGTGCCCTTCATTACAACTTACTCCTGGTGGGGTGGTATCCGGGTAGGGGATGTTGGCCTTGTGTGTGCCCCTAGGCCAGGCCTGACATTGCAGAGTAGGTCCCATATTGGGCAGGGTTCGGATGTGAAAGTCCTCCAACCAAGCTAGTAGGCATACACTACTGGGCAGGTGTCTGTGGGTCTCAGGTATACTGCAATTGGCGGTATGTGTCCCTATCCAGGGGCTTGTGACTAGCATTGTAACTGGTAGTGCATTGCCTAGTGCGTAGGGCTGTTCCCTGTGTGTGAGTGTGTTGTGTACGCCAACGGTGGTGTTGGTGCTGTCATTGACCAAGTGTATCCTTTGTCTCCCCCCCTTTTTGTTTTGTCACCCTATCCTGAGCAGAGGCACCGGCGACGTAGGGAGCTACATCCCACAGGACCCACGAGGCTGAATCCACCAATTGTGAGGGCACCAGTGGGACAGAGGGCGAGGGGAGCACCACGGCAGAGACTGGAGGGGACAGTTCAGACACAGCTACCTCCTCCGATGGAAGCTCCCTGGTGGTGGCGGACATCTCTGTACCCACCCAACCTACAGGTACAGCCGCCACCTCCCGTACCAGCACCGCCCTCCCAGCAGCCCCTCAGGGAGTTTCCCGTGCCCACTCATCCAGGGGGGTGGGCATCTCCTTTGCCTCAGGCACCTCAGGCCCTGCTCCAGTGAGCCCTGTTGCCTTGAGTGAAGACGCTATTGACCTCCTGCGATCCATCTCTGTTGGGCAGTCAAGCAATGTGAATGCCCTCCAGGGACTGGCAGCCCAAATGCAACAGTCCGATGCATTTCTGGAGGGCATTCACACTGGCTTAGTGGGCCAACAGAGATCAATCCAGGCTCTGGCCTCCTCTCTGATGGCAGCCATTGTCCCTGTTTCCACCCACCCCCCTCCAACTTCCTCCACCCAGTCCTATTCCCCTCAACCCCAAACTATCCCAAGCACACTAGCAGATGAGCAGGCACCCAGGACAACACACAATAGTGGACATGGCAAACATAAGCACCACACTTCATCCCACAGGCACTCACACAAACATCCTCCAGACGCAGACACACCAACATCTACTGTCTCCACTGTGTCCCCCTCCTCCTCCTCGTCCATCACCCTCCCAGTTGTGTCTCCACTCACACCTGCAGGCACTACATCCTCATCCACTACCACCATCACCAGCACACCTATCAGTACACACCCCTCACTGGCAGTCACCACACCCACATCCTTGCACACGTCCCCTGTGTCCTCTCCCACTGTGTCTGTGCCCCCTCCTCCCAAAGTACACAAACGCAAGCACTCAGACACCCAACAGCCATTCACCTCACAACAGCATCCATCCCATGCACATGCACCGCAACACAGCAGACTGACACCTCCTACAACCTCTTCCTCCACTCCCAAACCATCTCCCTCTTCCTACCCCAATGCCCCTAAGAAGCTCTTCCTCTCCACAGTTGACGTCTTCCCTACCTCTAGCCCCTTCCTTCACGTCAGGCCAGGGTGGTCAAAACCCAGGCAAGCACCTCAGCCACCCAGTCCACGGGCACAGTAGTGTCCCCAGCAACTCAAGGTGGGGATGGATCCTGGCCACCAGCCAGCCAGAAGGGGTGCCTGGCCCAAGTGGGAGTGCAGGAAGGAAGGACAAGGAGCCATCCCCAAGTGCTGCAGGAAAGAAGGACAAGGAGCCATCCCCAAGTGCTGCAGGAAAGAAGGGCAAGGAGCCATCCTCAAGTGCTGCAGGGAAGAAGGTGCCATCGCCAGCTGCTGGCAGGAACGGCAAGGAGCCAGCCCCAAGTGCAGAAGAAAGGAAGGGCCAGGAGTCATCCCCAAGTGCGGAAGGAAGGAAGGGCAAGGAGCTATCCCCAGCTGCTGGCAGGAAGGGCAAGGGGCCTGCACCAGCAGGCTGTGAGGTCAAGGGACCTGGTGCTGGGACTCCGCCTACCACCACCTCCATTAGCACAGCCACCAGCACCACCACCAGAAGCAGAGGCACCAGTAGGCAGCTGTCTGAGGCTACAGGGGATGGGCTGGAGCCTCCCCCACCACCACCAGCTCCGCCAGCAGCACCACCACAACACCATCAACTGCAGCAGCAACACTAGTGGGCAGCCATCTGAAGCTGCAGGGGATGGGCTGGAGCCTCCTCCCACCACTACCAGCTCCGCAAGCAGCACCACCACCAGCACCAGTGGGAAGCCGTCCGAGGCAGCAGGTGATGGTCTGGAGCCTCCTCCCACCACTACCAGCTCCACCAGCAGCAGCACCACTGCCACCACTAAAAGGCCATCACCACCAACGGACAGTGTGTAGTCCTGCGTCCATGGGCTATTGTGTGGCCTGGCCCCTGCAAATCCTGTGAGTATGACATCCAGCTGAGAGACTGTGACCTTGCACTCCCCAAGATCTGCATCACAGGACATGATGACCCCTCCAGAACCAGTGTTGATAGCATCTACTCACCCCATCCTCTCCAGGATGAAGCTCACTGGGCATGATGCCCCCTCCAGAACCAGTGGAGACGCCATCCACTCACCCCATCCTCCCCAGTATGAAGCTCACTGGGCGCGATGCCCCCTCCAGAACCAGTGGGCAAGTCACCCACTTGAGAGACTGCTGCCTTGCATTCCCCAGGACAAAGTAATGGGCATGTTGCCCCCTCCAGAGCCTGTGGGCAAGTCACCCACTTGAGAGACTGTGGCCTTGCACTCCCCAGGACCAAGCACTGAGCATGTTGCTCCCTCCAGAACCAGTGGCATTGTACCATCTTCCGGCTGAGGGGCCCCCCCATTCCCGTCCCCCTGAGGTGCCTGGCTATTTTCGACCTGATGCCCCTGCAGTGTTCTCTCTGTGTTGTTGCAGGAGTGAGGTGGGGCCTTGGACTTTGTGATGTAGCCCTGTGGCCCACGAACATTGAGGACTGGGCAGCGTCCCTTGATTTGTAAATATGTATATTCTTTTTGATTTGGATGCACGTCTTGCTACTAATTTATCTCATTACACTCTTATTACTCTATTATAGTTTTCCTTGCATTATTCCTGAGGGGTATGGGGTAAATATGTTATTTTACTGCATCTGCTTGTGTGTATGGTGTTGGGGGTGGGGGTGTTGCGTGTTGCGTGTTGCGTATGTGTGTCACTCTCTTTATCCTCCCTCCCTCCCCTGTGGGCTGGGCTGCTATACTCACCGTGGTCATCTTCACCATCGTTGGGGTTCGTAGTGGAGCAGCACGCAGAAGAACATTGGGAAGACATGCAGCTCAGGCTCCATGGCGGCGTGGTTGTTCCCTGAGTCTCCACAGGTGAGTCCTTTGACTTCTGTGCAGTGTTTCCGCCAGGCTTTTGATGTCGTTGGTACCGCCCCGGAAAAGTTGGCTGTCTGTCTGAGCTGTTTCCGCCATGGTTATAATTTGGCGTTAA
Organism: Pleurodeles waltl; assembly: GCF_031143425.1. NCBI lineage: Eukaryota > Metazoa > Chordata > Amphibia > Caudata > Salamandridae > Pleurodeles > Pleurodeles waltl. Next base: position 875,985,972 of record NC_090449.1, on the reverse strand, counting down.
TTACCGGCAGCCTGTTGGCGGTATTACTGCCACTTTATCACCGACCGCCAGGGTTGTAATGAGGGCCTACGTGTCTCAGTTCAGGGCTCATGGTCCCGCTGCTTTACTGGTTATTAACTAGAGACCTTCAGGATTGGGTGGAGGAGGTATGCTACCTTCCCTGCACCGAGTCAGACCACACACCAGCATATCTGCAACTCAGCATGCCTACGCACGTGCACAGGCAGTTCAGTTGTAGGCTTTAACAAGCAGCTTTGCTAGATCGGGTGTTCCAAGAGATGGTGAGGGATGCCATAGCAGAGTACTTCTGTCTGAATAGGAATACAGTAGAGAGTGTGGGTGTACTCTGGTAAGCATTCAAGGCCACTATTAGGGGGATTTGTATTGGCACCTAAGCAGGTATCCTTAGAGATATTCAGGCTAGGTCAAGATAAACTGAAGACACACTACAAGAGTTGGAGCTAGACTATGTTGCCAATACTTCACCTGGTATACTGGCACATATTCGGGTGCTATTATATGCTGCCAAGGCATTTGACTCAACTGACTGGCCTTACTTGTTTACTATTCTACAGAGGATGAGAATTCCCGCGAGGTTGCTACATTGGATCTGACTGTTATACACAGACCAGTAGCTAGGGTTTATGTGAATGGAGTGATATCTGCCCCGTTTGCGGTTTGCAGAGTTTCCCATCAGAGGTGGCCGCCATCTATGATATTGTTTGCTCTAGGCGTGAAGCCTTTAGCCTGCATTATTAGACAGCAACATGCGGCAGTCGCCCTTACATTCCAAAAAAGACCGCTGGCATATCACTTTACACATGATGATGCAGGTACTATATGTGCAGGTTCCTGAGACCCATTTACCTCTGATACAGAAGTATGTGCGGTTCAAATGGCACTCAGGACTGAGTATAAATTGGGAGAAGTCATATATGTTACTGCTAACTGACAGAATGGCACAATTGCATACTGAGCATCCCTTATGGTTGTGCAAGGAACCGGTAAAATATCTGGGAGTCTGGGTGCACAGAGATCCCAAACTGGTGCTTCACTGGAATCATGGCACGGCACTGACCAAATTGGAGGATTAAGTGCAGCCCTGGTCCCTACTCACATTGTAATTGGCCGACCACGTAGCAGTTATCAAAATGATGATAGTTCTGCAATTCTTATACTTATTTGTGAATATCCCCTTTAATTTCATGTAGACCATTTTTAAAGCACTCCAATCCTTCTTATTAACATTGACCTGGGCTGGGTAGCAGCCACGGATCGCATGAAGGCAGCTGGTACTTCCCTTTGAATGGGGCAGATTCCATTCCTCTGACTTCTATCTTTATTATATATGCATGCAGGCACAACACGCACATTATTGGTTGTACCCAAATTATATACACCACACTTATTTGTGGAACTAGATGCAGCAAACCCAGTTGCAAAGAGTTCATTGGTATCCCACGCACACGTAGATGTGGTTTGCATCAGTATTAGCACAATTAATTGTACAATTTGTGCATGGTAGGCCATTAAAAGCAAGAACAATTGGGGTGGGGGGGCACCATGTGCCTCTGCACTGCAGATAGTATGTCATCCCAAATTGTCGGTCACACAGGCAACAACGGCCCTGACACTACTCAATGGTACAGGGCTTAAGACCATGGGAGATCTGTTTCCAGGGAACTGTTTTGTTCAATTTGCAGCACTCCTGCAGCAAAGTCGTGATTCCCTGCTCATGCATTTCTCGTACATATGGTTATCCGCTGCCTTGAAGGGACAGCATGCAACGTTTCCACAAGCTCCAGCTGCTTTCAGAACTTTAAAATTCATTCTTACCAGTACATCTCGTAGAGGCTTAATCATGGACCTCTATAATACGGTGCAGAATGAGGAGAACAGAGATGATGCAGCTGTGTTAAATAAATGCAATGCGGTGCCTGAGACCCCACGTACGAGAGCGGAGTGGGAATTCTGCTGTACTTTACCAGACAGGCTGACTGTGATTGGGAATTTACACATCATATACTTCAAATTCTGACAGCAGGTATACTATTTACCAACACAAACGTCCCAGTATGGCTTCTGGCAAGAGGATACTTGTGACAGATACATTAGAGAGGGGGCGGATTTCTTACACCTAATGTGGGGAGGTGGCAAGATCCATAAATATTGTGAATTGTTATGAAGACGCTCACTGAGGTTATATCTGAGGTGGTGTGCTGTGATCCCCTTATATGTTTTTTGGGATATGTGCAACCTCTGCAACCGGCAAATAGTAAACTGGTAGCAATAGCTCTTTTATTGGCAAAAAGAAGAGGGGCCTTTCATTGAGGTAAGAAAAAATGTCTGACTGTAAAACAATGGTTGCAGGGTATTGCCTGCTGTGGAGAAAATCTAGAGATATATGCAGAAAAGTTTTCCCAGGCATCCCCCCCTAAAGATTATTGGGCACCACTGATGGCATATATTCTGACGCTACCGACTGAGGGGGTCATAGTAGATTGCTCGGATACATTGGGGAACACACTGTATATCGGGATTAAACAATGTCAGATGTGATGTATCATGTATATGATTTATTGGAATGATACTGAAATACTGGTAGTGCTATGGGCAACTTTTGAATGCTGGTTTTCTTATTTGTGACATGAAAAATGTTTAATAAAACAAATTAAAAAATATATATTATAAGTCTCTGCTTTATCAGAAAAGCAGTGAGCTACACAACTTGCTATATGGAGGACATGATGATAGGCATTTAGAAAAAAAAGAGTAATCTTAATTTATATGTTAATATTCACTCTGGGATTCATATGTAGCACAATCTTAAAAGAGCAAGGAAGCCCAAAGCATCAACTAGATTGCAAATCTAAAGTTTCAGAATAACTACACAAACAATTAAAATGCACATTTATGGTCACATGATTATGTAAACTAATAAACAAAAACAGAAATGCGCAGATAAAAAGAAAGAAATCATATTCAATCTGATTGTCACTCTGTAGTTATAGTTAGTATTTACAAAGATAACAATTCCTAATCCCTAATATCTTTTGACCTGTTTGACAAATTACCATAAACTTTCCAGTGTTATACCATTGTCTACATTTTGAGATGATGTAAAATGTTGTGGTGCAAAGATAAATGGTGTTCTCAAAATATGTTTTTCCATCAATGCATTTTCCATAGACTATTCTATTTGCTCTGGGGCAAAAACAGCTGAGTGGATTTGCATAAAAGTTGGCAGAATTATATATTATGGTGACACAATAATGCTTTTGGGTTCTGCAGTTAAGTAGGGTAAGTATTTTTAAGTTATAAGGCATTTAGGGGGTTATTCTAACTTTGGAGTAGTGTTAATCCGTCCCAAAAGTGACGGTAAAGTGACGGATATACCACCAGCCGTATTACGAGTTCCATAGGATATAATGGACTCGTAATACGGCTGGTGGTAAATCCGTCACTTTTCCGTCACTTTTGGGACGGATTAACACCTCCTCCAAAGTTAGAATAACCCCCTTAATCTAAGTGAAATCTGTCACCGTGGTACTTTTGCTGACTTTCACTAAATATTGTGAAACTACATTGGTACATGGGTGTAAACTTATTAAAAAATATATAAGAAATTATAATACATTTCCCCACATATTACCACTTTAATAAACTGGTGATAGCTAGGGACCTACTACTTACCTATAGGTAAGGCCCTAAAACTGAACACAGCCAAAGAGTAGTAAAAACTAAAATGCTGCCTTTTTATTCTAAAAAAACAGCCATGATCCAGTTATCCACTTATCATTACCATGTATCACTGTATACCTCAAAGTTATCATGGTATACCGCAGCCCAAAATATAACCAATACCTAGCTATATTATTGGATTTATGGTACCCTTGAGCCACTCATGGTGAGCATGGGCAATGCAATAGGTAAATCAGATTTAGAAGGGAATGCAAGGTCAACATGCATGGACCTGCATTGATTGGTAAATCTGGAGAAACACAAGCCAAAACAATTGGCGGTTTTATGTTACTCTGCACAACATAATCTACATTAGTAATAAATTATACATACATCCTTATGCCACACCACTGTAGCCACTCCACTATATGCTCTTAATCTCTGCCACTCTACTTTATGGCTCTCCAATGTACAAGACTCCCCCTTACACCACCGCATTCTACACTTTTACAGTTTACACAATGCCACTGTGTCCCACTCCAGTCTAGGTCATTCCATTGTACGCCACTCCACTGGACACTACTCCACTAGTCCATTCTACAGCATTCTACTGTATGCTATTCCACTGAACTCTATTCTACTGTGTGCCCTTCTACTCTTCAATGCTCCACTGTACGCTATTCCACTGCATGCCCCTCCACTGTATTCAACTGCTCTTTAAGCCATGCCAGTTTATGGCACTCCACTCCATGCCACCTCATTCAACGCTATTCGATTAGACCCCACTCCACTGAATGCTATGACACTCTGCCCATGCCACTGTACACCACTTCAGTCTACACCACTACATTATATGCCACACCACTGTATGTTATTCCACTAAACACTATTACACTTTACCCAACTCCACTGTACAGCATTCTGCTTAATGTCACTGCAGTTCACACTATTACACTATACACAACTCCACTGTACACCAGTCTACTCTACGCGATTACACTGTATGCAACTCTACTCTATGCCTCTTCACTGTATGCCACTCCACTGTATGCCACACAGCTATGCACTACTCCAGAATATGCTACTCCGCACTACACCATTCCAATGTATGCCATTCCTCTCTATGCTATTCCAAAGTTTGCCACTCCATTGTATGCTACTCTAGTCTATGCCTCTCCAGTGCATGACACGCCACTCTACACCACTTCAGTCTATGCTATTCAATTAGACCCCACTCCAATGTATGACACTCCAGTGTATGTATTACACTCCACTCCATGCCACTGTACACCACTCTAGTCTACACCACTCCATTATATGTCACTCCACTGTACTCTATTCCACTGTAAACTATTAAATTCTATTGCCATTCCACTGTACAACACCATGTTCTATGCCTCTCCACTTTATGCTATTAAATTGTACACTTCCCCACTCTTAGCTAGTCCACTCTATGCTATTGAACTGTTTGCAACTCCACTCTCTCCTTTTCAGTGTAGGCCACTTCACTGTATGCCACTCTGCTATACACTACTCCAGTATATGCTATTCCACTCTACACCATTAACTGTATGCTTCTCCACTCTATGCTATTACACTCTATGCCACTCCAATGTATGCTTCTCCACTCTACGTCACTTCAGTGTATGCCACGCTACTCTACCTCACTCCATTCTACACCATTCCTTTGGATGCCATTCCATTGTACGCCACTTCACTGTATTCTTTTACACTCTACCCCATTCCACTGTACAACACTCCAGTCTACCCCACTCCACTGTACGTGACTTCAATGTACACTACTATATTGTACACTATTCTAGTCTATGACACTCTGCTGTACACCTCTCCACTCTCCACTATTCCACCATATGCTACTCCACTGTATGCCACTCCACTTTAAGACACTCCAGCGTGCATAACTCTACTCTGCACCACTCCATTCTACGCTAGACCATTGGACACCACTCCACTCAACATCACTCTACTATATGCCATTTCACTCTACCCCACTCCACTGTACACTACTAATGTCGACACCACTCCACTGTACGCCATTTAACTCTACGCTCATTTTACTCTGTGCCACTCAACCCTATGCTATTCCATATTCCAGTTCTCTATGTTATTACACTGTATGCAACTTCAATCTTTGCCCCTCTACTGTATTGTATTCCACATTATCCCACTCCCTTGTATTTTGCACCATTGTATGCTATTACACTCTTTCCCACCCACACACAATACACTACTCCAGTCTAAACCACTTTACTGCACATCACTCCACTGTACACTACTACACTATACAGCACTCAACTGTACGCTACTACACTACATGCTATTACACTCTATGCCACTCCACTGTACACCCATTTAGTGTATGCTACTCAACCCTATGCTATTCCATTTTATGCCACTCCACTGTATGCTACTCTACATCACTCAAGTGTATTTTTCTTTGTTCTATATAACTACACTCTACAAAACTTTACTGCACTCTATGCCACCCTGCCAGATTCAACTCCACTCTATCCCCTACATTTCACTGTCCAAATTTGCCCTCAACTCTTTTCTTTTAGACTCTATTGTGCAACACTATACTCCACTCTACAACAGTTCCCAACACTGTATGACACAGCATGACACTCTACTGTATGAGATGCCACTCCAATTTATAACACTCTCTGTTAGAAATTGAGTCTTTGGTTGGCCTTCAGGTTGCCCCCTGTCCAAGCAAGGACCCTCACTCTAATCAGGGTAAAGGAGAATCACCCTCAGCTAACCCCCGCTAACCCCCTTGGTAGCTTGGCACGAACAGGCAGGCTTAACTTCAGAGTGCTAGGCGTAAAATATTTGTACCAACACACACAGTACCTCAATGAAAACACTACAAAATTACACAACACAGGTTTAGAAGAATAGAAACTATGTATCTAAACAAAACAAGACCAACATGACAAAAATCCAACATTCACAAGTCAAGTTATTAATTAAAAAGCAAAAAGAGTCTTAAATCCTTGAGAAAACAGGTAAAACACTGTTAGCATTGAAAAGTACCTGGGTAGCGTCAAAATAACATGCACGGGCGAGTGTTTGTCGAAAAAGGTAAGCGGTGCATCGATTTCTCAGCCGCAAGAGAGCTTGTGCGTTGTTTCTCCTTCTCCGGTCAGTCCGGCGTGCATCGTTGTTCCTCCCCGCGAGGAAGCAATAGGTCAAACTGGGCAGCACTCAGGTCCGGGCAGGAATTCCGTCATTTTTCCGTGCCCAGCAAGGTTTACGTAAAAAATCCTGCTGCACGGTCTGCCTCAGCAAAACCGCACGATTAGGGTTGTGATGTTAACAGGCTCTGTCAGCAGGTGTGAATGTCGTTCTTCCAGCTCTGTGCATTGATTTTACAGCCACGATGCAGGTGGAGCATCCATTTCTGCGGCGAAACTGGCGGCGCATAATTTATCAGCTGCATCTCGTAAGGTGCGTCAACTTTTTTCCCGCACAGCAGTCTGTGAGTGGATTTTCAGTCTTGGTCTGCCAGCTTCATCTTCCATGGCTCCAGTACCTGCATAGGGCACCACTTGGCAGGGCAGGAGTCTCAGCAGAGAGTCCAGGTGCTGGCAGGAGAAGTCTTTGATGGCCCTGAGACTTCAACAACAGGAGGCAAGCTCACAAGAAGCCCTTGGAGATTTCTTCACAAGCAGGAAAGCACACAAAGTCCAGTCTTTGTCCTCTTGCACAGGCAGAAGCAGCAACTGCAGGATAGCTCCACAAAGCACAATCTCAGGCAGGGCAGCACTTCCCCTCAGCTCTTCAGCTCTTCTCCAGGCAGAGGTTCCTCTTGATGTCCAGAAGTGATCTAAAGTCTGTGGTTTTGGGTACCCTTCTTATACCTATTTTGGCATTTGAAGTAGGCTTACTTCAAAGAAAAGTCTCTCTTGTTTGTGAAATCTTGCCTTGCCAGGCCCCAGACACACACCAGTGGGTTAGAGACTGCTTTGTACAAGGGCTGGAACAGACATTTCAGGTGTGAGTGACCACTCCTCCCCTCCCTCCTATCACAGATGGTTCATCAGGAAATGCAGACTACACCCCAGCCCCCTTTGTATCACTGTCTAGAGAGAGGTGCAACCAGCCCAACTGTCAAACTGACCCAGACAGGGAATCCACAAACAGGCAGAGTCACAGAAACGGTTTAAGCAAGAAAATGCCCACTTTCTAAAAGTGGTATTTTCATACACACAATCTTAAAATCAACTTTGCTAAAAGATGTGTTTTAAAATTGTGAGCTCAGAGACCCCAAACTCCACATGGCTATCTGCTCCCAAAGGGAAGCTACAATTTAATCATATTTAAAGGTAGCCCCCATGTTAACCTATAAGAGAGATAGGCCTTGCAACAGTGAAAACCCAATTTGGCAGTATTTCACTGTCAGGACATATAAAACACATTAGTATATGTCCTGCCTTAAACATACACTGCACCCTGCCCAGAGGGCTACCTAGGGCCTACCTTAGGGGTGTCTTACATTTAAGAAAAGGGAAGGTTTAGGCCTGGCAAATGGTTACACTTGCCATGTCGAATTGGCAGCTTAAAACTGCACACACAGACACTGCAGTGGCAGGTCTGAGACATGATTATAAGGCTACTAATGTGGGTGGCACAACCAGTGCTGCAGGCCCACTAATAGCATTAGATTTCCAGGTCCTGGGCACCTCTAGTGCACTGTACTAGGGACTTACCAGTAAATCAAATATGCCAATCATGAAAAGCCAATTGCATGCACATTTTATACAGGGCCACTTGTAGTTTAGCACTGGATAGCAGTGGTAAAATGCCCAGAGTAACAAAAACAGCAAAAACAGAGTCCATCACAAATCAACAACCTGGGAAACTGAGGCAAAAAGTTAGGGGAAACCACGTCAAGGATGAAAAATTCTAACATTTTACTCAACACCATGCTATGCCACTAAAATGTATGCCACCCCACTCCCTGCTAATCCACTGTATCCTACTCCACTGTACCCTACTCCATTGTACATCACTCCAGTCTACCCTATTCCACTCTATGCCACTCCTCTCTTCTACACTCCACTATACAGTATTCTACTATATGCTTCTCCACTGTATGTTACTCCATTGTACAGTAATCTACACTATATCACTTTAGTGTACAACACTCAACTCTCCGCCACCTTATTGTATCACACTTTCTCCATTCTATATAACTCCACTCTATAAAAGTCTACCACTTCACAATACTCTAAGACATTGTACTATACTCTATCCCCGTAAACTTCACTGTCCAGCTCTGTTCTTCACTCTATGTCTGCACTCTCCATTGTACAACACTCTATTCCACTATACAATACTTTTCTATAGGACACAATACACCACCACGAGACGCCCTCCGATTTATAACAGTTTAGTACAGATGCTATACCAGTACACATAACTGTGTGCCACATTTCTCTACAACACAGCAATCCACTGTATTGTACCTTACTCTACACTAGATTTTACTGCTACTCTCAACTCTACTCTACTGTATGAGACTTTACCTTACTCTAGCTACTGTACAACAATCCACTCTACGCAGCTCTACTGTTTCACACACTACTGTACTTTATGCAACCCAACTCTTGAATTCTCTACCACACCGTATGCAACTCCCCAACATTTTACTCCTGTCCATACCCCTTCACTCCACTGTACCACACTGTGCTATACTTTATGCCACTGTACAATGCTCCACTCCACAATACTCTGGTCCACTATACAACACTGCACACAACTTTTTGTATGTCACTGCACCTCACTTTACTCCACTGTACTCTGCCACAGTACTCCACTCTGCTCCACTACTCCACTGTAGCTTTCTCTACTCTATGCCACTCTATGCCACTGTACTCTATAAAACTACATGTCGGTTCACTCCACCACTATCTACAACACTATACTTTGCTGTATGGCACTCCACTCTAGAAAAATCAACTAGACTGCATGCCACTCTACTTCACTGTAGTGTACGTCACTTTCCAGAGCTGTACAATACCCCACTACACTCTACTGTACAACACAGTAATCAATTTTATGATTCTTTGATCAACTGTATGCTACCCCGCTAGATTCTGCTGCACTCCACCTCACTTAAGTCTATGACACGCTAAGCCACTCTATTATACTTTACTCCACTCTACACTACCCACTCCAGTGTACTCAACTGCGTTATACTCTACTACACTTTATCCCACTCTATACCATTGTACTATACTCTGCTCTATGCCACTCAACTCTCTGACACTCTAACCCACTGAATGCAACTCCACTCTACAACACTGTACTAAATTCTATGCCACTCTATGCCACTCTGCTTCATTCTGTGCCCATCTACTCTACGCCATAGTTCTACACTGTATGATACTGAATGAGATGCCACTCAACATCTGTCTAGGATATGCCACTCCACTATATGCCACGGCACTCCACTCTATGGCACTCCCCTCCACTGCACTCTATGACACTCCACTTGATGAGATACTCCACTCTAATTCACCCTACTCCTCTCTAAAATACTCTACTTAACTCTATGACAGTTTACAACACCCTACTCTACTTTTTGACATGCCATTTTACAATAGAACTCACCACTTCAGCCAACAATACTTGTCTCCACTATATGAAACACCATTCCACTACACTAGATAATACTTCACTACCCTGTACAATTCACTACTCTACTACACGTGATTCCAATTTACAATACTCCTCCTATGCCAGTAGAGTTTACAACACTGTCCTTTCCTGTGCTGTACTACACTCTTCTTAACAACTCTCCACTTTTGACACTGGACTCTCAGATTAGAAACATTTTCATCAAAAATTAGGGAAAAAAAGCACTGAAATTTAATGAAAAAACAAAGGTTAAAGCTTAATTAGGAAAACCTATTTTCCTATACAAATCAAGCTTAAACTACACACACTTGAAAAATATTAAAAAGTTATAGTTTCATTTAACTTTCGTTTACAGTTCATCCAGCACCTCCAAATTATTGAAAGTAGGGGACCTCGTAACACACTCTTTACAGCTTGCTAACTAGACATGGTTATCCATTCTTGTAATGAGGTATTGCAAACCTATCTAAATGGTGAATCTACGCAATTACCCTTAAGATTTTGGAATTTTTTGATGACAGTATTGAGTACCTTGGTCCTTAAGGGCAATAATTAATCCTCATGAATGTGGCGGTGAGGGTTAAATTACTGTGGTTTTGTCTCTAAATTTTTGATTTTCAGAACTGTGTGACCCCCCCGCCCGCCAATCATAGAAGGGTTGGGCCCTAATTTCCATTTTGTTATTACAAATCCCATAGTTATTAGCATAGCTGAGGCGCTAATTGTAATCCTTTCATGTTTTATATTTTATTCTGCAATCCATTTTGAATGTTTTACTCTGGCTTTATTTTTACTGCATAGGATTTGTGGATTTTATGTCTCCTACCTTAGGCTTTGAGCTAAGCATTGGTTTTCCTTACTGTTTTGCCCTGATTTTCATTGAAATGTGTATATGTGTTTGCATGACAATGTTTTATTTTGATTATGGCGATGATTTTTATTAATCGTGGCAAATAAAACTCATCTATAGTTACTTAAGATAACTATAAATGGTGATTTTCAGTGTTTTTTGGGTTTAAAATGTTACATTGTTACTGAACATTTTACCTAACTATAAAGTCTAAACCGAGCCATTCTCCATGTGAAAGTTTCCACCATTACTTCTTGTGCAGGGTTGAAATAAAGTTACCTCTGTCTCACCAATGTGCACTTAAATTATTCAGTTCAACCTGAGTCATAACCAAACCGCCAAGCCTCCACCCGTCTTGCTTAATTACTGCGTTCTGCTGGGCTAGCGGTGAGCACCCCCAGCACGGCGGATGGCGTGATACCACTATTGGTATCACAAGGCGGGAGACCTCCAGCATTTTCCGTCAGTCGCACCATCAGAAAAAGCTGGTGGCCTTACACCCCGGTGACAGGAAGAAGCATTCCTGTCACCAGGATACACTTGCACACACATCCACACACATGCACCCACATACTCCCACACACAAATGCACCCCCATTCACCCACGCACTTGCATCATACATGCCCAGTTCACACTAACATACATACACAAACACCGCACTCACGCACGCATTCACTCCTCCCCAACGCATACATACATTCACACCCCCTCCCCAGTGCCTACCTACATTCACACCCCCTGTTCCCTGCACTGCATACACACACTCACCCGCTCTCCCCATCGACTGACACACACGCACCCTCACTCCCCGTTCACCCACACAAACACACCCCTGTTCACTCACACAACAAGCACCCCCGTCCACTTACATACACATGCATACACACACACACCCCTTCCATCTGCTCATTTGCACTCATGCACTCAATCGCTCACACCCACATGCATGCACTCATGCACTCCTCCTCCTGCATCCACAAACACTCACAGACCCGCAGCCCCATCCACAAACACACATGCACCCACTCCCCATCCACAAACACTCACTCACCCCGACCACAAACAATCACTCACACACGCAGTCATGCACCGACAAACACCTCCCCTCCCCCCACATTCAAAACATTCACACATGCACTCACACAAGGGCACACACACACACCTCTCCCCGTCAGATGATCCATTTGCCTAATTCGTCGAGGAGGTAGTCCGGGAGGGGACGGGTCCTGGTGCTTCCATGGCCGGCAGCGCCTTGCCATCTGGACACAGCTGCACCATATTACGGTGTGCTGTCTTTCTTTGGCATGGCGATACTGGTTGCGGTACTGCCTCTGCCCCGCCAACTGCCAGCACAGCTGGTCTCAGAATTCCACCCGATTTCAGGTGGAAGTTAGAGATCAGTCATATTAGGGTGGTCTTAAGACCTCCGGCACTGGCGGTATTTTGGCGCCCGCGGCATGATGGGCACCAATGTTTCTTCAAATTACGAATAAAGGACATAGATAAAATGATGATAAAAATACACCTTATCACATAAAACAAACCACTGGAAAAGGTAAGAGTTTTTTTCGAGATTGATGGATGGGATATTCCATCAAAATGAGATAGCTATCTGGTCGACCATCTTACAAATTCCATGGGCCATAATGTCCTTGTAATATGGGACATCTTCCACATTTGTGATAGAGTATCGTGTATGGCAAACTCTAAATAAGTCCCTTAGTCTCTGCCACAGGTTTTGGCTGACGGATTTCTTAAGTAATCAGAAAGCTGGGTTAACTTATTTTACCACCCTAAAGAGCGATAAAAGGTTGATTGTCTAGGGAACTTCAAAGGCATGTGCCGCTTTTGTGTCAAAATGTAGCATTTGTTGGCATTTCTAAAATGAAACAAAACAAAACACAATCAAATACACAAAGCAACAGAACTCCATAAAATAATAACAACGTGCATCCTAACAAAAATGTAAAAACAGAGCACAATAACTGTAGTACAACGCAACAAAATCACATTGCAATCATACAGTATAAAAACACAGCAACACAAAAAACCGAAGAGCATATTACCAACACAGCAAAATGCTCACACGAAATATGCACAAATGCTCTTGCCACACATTACCATCCCCAAAATCCTGTTATCATCACACAGTGGTAAAAAGTATTTGCACAAAGTACTGCTTTAACTTAGCACCAAAGACATGAAATAGCAACAGTCATAATGGTTTTGTGATTTTGCACAGGTTCTTCGTAAACTAGGACTTTGTTACATTGTTTACAGTGGAAGGCGTGCGAACAAGCAGTTGATAGATCAATGCTATGTAAAATGTAAATATGTGCATACATTGTTCCTATATTTTGAAAAAACGTATGTGAATTATCCAGTTTATCTAGTACTTCACCTTCGAAAAGGTGGATTACAAGGACATCGAGAAGACTCATGATTACCACAGTGTCTGTCATACATGGTAATTTTAAGATCGAGTCAAAACTGAAACTGACAAATTGCCATCATAAGCTATTTCCAAGTGTTTCCTGCATTGTGTTGTCGTTTTATGCCAGCTTTGCAGCTTGAAGGAATATTTATTCAGTGTTTGGCGCAAATCAGAGAAGAGAATTACTAAGCATCGGAAATTAAATATGACAGGTTGTACTATGCATTTAGCATCACCAACATGGTCTTGTATCTGGAGGGTCAGTTTCACAATTTACCCTTTCCAACTCTGAGCCCTGCCCTTCAGCAGAATGCTTCACCACCCGCTCAACTTCATTATCGTTCAGATAAGTATTGAGGGATGATGACGATCTTTGGAAACAACATAAAAAAAGGCTTGCGCGGTTCAGCCGGCATCATGTACATTATGCCTGAAACACAGTTTGGAAGGCTAATGAGTCTAATTGTTTTAAACGAAAACATTCCAAGGTAAGAATAAAACAGAATAATTGTATTCTCTTTCCCAAGACTTTACCTGGAGACCACATTCAAAGAAGTAGAAACTTGTTTTTCTGCAGAAATGTAGTGCTGAAATAAACGTTGAATCCAGATCAGTTTTGATTTCCAGATCATATTATCTTTCTAGTCATAATAGTGAGAAAAGTGTAAAAACGATTCTCATAAAATAATACCGAAACTTGTTTTAAGACCCCAACAGTTCATCTATGTTGTATCACTGCAAATAGGAGGTGTCCCTGTCCTTTCTGATTTCACATATTTGGCCATAGCCCTGTAGGCTGCTTTGCCTCCGATATGATATGGCTTTTTATATAAAAGTATTATAATGTAGACACACAATACAAGTTAAATGTGGCCTAGGCGAGTGAGATCTCCAGAATGAGATGAAATATAATAAATACTAAGCCTTAATATTCATAAAATACTATGGGCGGACGGGTTACTCTGTCACAAAATTGATGGTTATTCTGTCAGCCATAGTACAATTTCCATAGGATATAATAGAATCATAATACAGCGGTTGGGATATCCATCACATTTGTGACAGAGCAGCCCCGTCCAGCAAGATATAAATCAGAGCTTAAGATTTTAAGGCACAACTCAGTACATGTCCCTATAGTACTCGTATGTCTAGAGCACTTCACTTATCTGCTCCAATAACTTGTAAATCATAATAATTAGGAGTAGATATGTTTTTTCTCCAGAGAACAATGGCATTGTGTCCTACCCAGCCTCGGTACCCAACAATGTATAAACCTCACACCGAGCTATGTATTACACCTCTTTATTTGTCTGTGTGTAACCACAAACTCAACATTCTAAACCTGCATTCACTTCACCACGCTCTGACACTCAAGACATTGCTCTGTAGAGGAACAGCTCGGTACATGTCCTTATTGTTTTCAAAAGTGTAAAGCACTCTGTGGCACATATTTCAACTTTTTGATGCTGAACTGCGCAGCTCATCGTCAAAACGTTTACCTCCGGCTAACACCACACCAATATGCCGGCATGGCGTCATATTTATGGTATGACTCTAGCTGATGGTAAGGCCCGGCTAGCATCATAGAAAAGGACTGGTGGGGGCGGCTTGGGGGGGACAGGGGGTTTAGTATCAGAGGATGATGCTAGTATGGGCAGAGGCAAAAAAAATGCCTCTGCCCAGACTAGGGTCATTTTCTGACATTAGAACCCCATGGACATGACTTCTGTCTCAGTTAAGAGAGGAGTCATGGCCCCCCCAGCTCAATGGCCATGCCCAGGGGACTTATGTCCATTGGGCCCAGTGCCATGTAGGGGGACCAAAGTTAGGCCTCCCTAGGGCACTGTGTAAAAATATAATAAGAAATACTTACCCACCCTATCTCTACTTATCCGGGATGGAGTCCCCTTATCCTTAGGTGTCTTCCTGGTGTGGGTGGGTGAGGGTGTCCATGGGGCCAGGGAAGGGTACCTGTGGGCTCTTTCTATGGTCTATGACCATAGAAAAGGCCCAAAGGTCCCCTAATGCCTGCCCTGACCCAGGCGTTAAATAATGGTGCTAAGCAAGCTTATCACCTTAATTTAAGGCTCCCAACCCCGTGCTAGATTTTAGCACAGGGGGATAAATATGGCACTAAGGCCATATTGTTGTTTCCTGCACGGGAACGCCTACCTTGCATCTCATTGACACAAGGTAGGTTTCCACGTCCATGTATGACGTAAACTCCATAACTTTGGTGCTAGACGTGTCTAGCGCCAAAGTATAAATATGGAGTTAGATTTGCCTGAATTAGCGTAAAAAAACAATTATGCTAATTCAGTGCAAACCGAGTATAAATATGTCACTGTATGTCTAGAGTACTTCACTTACATGCACCAGTGATTTGTAAATCATAATAATTTGGAGAAGATACATTTTTTTCTTCAGAGAACAATGGTATAGTGTCCTACCCAGCCTTGCTACCCACCAATGAATATACAACACACACAACTATTTATTACACATTTTTATTTGTGTGCATGTAACCACAAACTCAACATTCTAAACCTGCATTCACTTCACCACATTCTAACACTCATGTCATCGCTCTAGGGAGTGTGGGTGATCTCTTTGAAAATAAGCTGCTATCCCACCAAGACTTTATAAACCTGTATGACTTACCTGGTACTTTGTTTATGACACATGCCCACATCACACACTATATTTCCACAGAATGGTCCCCAACGGGCTCTGAGCCAAGCACACACATTGTTTAAAGCAATTAATTTAATGAGTACTCGTCAACACTTAGTCAAATTGATTTACAAGGGACTATAATCCTACTTACAATTCCTACTTACATTTTTGGAAAACAAATGGGAGACAAATCTTAATTGTGTACTTCAGGGCAAAGAATGGAATTTCTTGCTGTGATATCCCAAACAAATACCTTGCAACATGAGGTTCGAGTTATTCAATTTTCATTATTCCAAAGGGCATGCCTCACGCCCTTGAAATTACATAGGTTCTTCCCCATATTCTCCCCAGGCTACCCACGCTATAATGTAACCAAAGCAGACCTATTACATGGTTGCATGATGGAACCACACAAGCTGGAACCACACATGCCTTCACAACGGGGTTGGTACATCAACCACATTGTTTCCGTGCATGCCTTCATCATGTATGTCTTTACAACTAATTTTCGTTGTAAAAGCATGCCTTGTAAAGGCATGTGTGGAAAGGGCATGCAAAACGGCATGCATGGTTCTATCCTATAATACCTAAACTTCCCTGACCCCCACCCACCCTAAAAAAAAGAAACTATCCCAACACCCCCACCCTCAACCCTATATAATAAAGTACCTCGACCCCTCCCACCCTCCCTCCCTCCCTAAACCTAAAAAAAACTATACCGCCCCCCATCCCATAAAAGTAAACTACCTTGACACCCCCACCCGTCAGGGTAGTTTACAGTTGGCAGTGTTTTGATCTTTCCCTGGATGACGCACAATTGTGTAGTTGTACTCCTATAATCATAGACCCCTACCATTCAATGCAAAGATGCATCTTGGCCTTTGGCTTGTCAAAGATGGTCAACAATGCTGAATGGTCTGTCACAAGCATGAAAGGTTTTAAGTATAGAAACACGTGGAAATGTTCATAGGCCCACACCACTGCTAAATTTTCTCCTACAGGTTGTGAATAAGTACGTTCAGTCTATGATAAACTTTTGCTTACATACGCCAGACCATATCTTCAAGCATGTTGGGTGTTTATTGTGCAGGCTAGGGTCAACAACAACTTCTGTGAGTACCTTTGGATAAAAATATGTAATTTCTGTAAAATTTTCAGTAGCTTGTTTGATTCTATTAAAACTTTGTTCGCATTCATGCGACAAGTGACATAAAACATTATTTTTCCATTGTTAAATCAATGGATCACTCACAATGGCAAAGTCTCATATGTATCTAGAGCAATATCTGGCCATGCCAATGAATGAGCATAACATGGACACATCTTGTGGGAACTATCAGTTGGCAATGCTTGTACTTTAGCTGGAACTGGTGTTATGCCCCATCAGAAAAGTTATGGCAAAAGAACCTGAGCCTTGTCTTATTGAATTCACAGTTCTCATCATTTAGCCTTATGCTTGCATCAATACGTAAATGATACACTTGCCTGAAAGCTTTTTGTGGTCCTTCTGTGTAGCTCTGAGAAATAATGTAATCGCTATAGTTGAAACCATTTACAACAGGCTGTATCATATGTCTAATGATATCTTGAAAAATGTCTGCAGCTGATGACACACGGGAACATAGGGCCTGATTAGAACCTTGGTGGAGTGGATGGCTCCGTCCCAAATGTGAAGGATATCCCGTCCTCCCTGTTACAAGTTCCATATGATGTAATGGAACATGTTATACGGTGGGCGGGATATCCATCATATTTGGGATGGTGTAATCCCCTCCGCCATGGTCCCAATCAGGCTCTTAATCTTTTGTATTGAAACAAACCGATATGTGTGGAAAAGGTTGTAATGCACCTTCAATTCTCCTCAAGTTCTGAACTGATTGTGACCTTAATTCAAATCAGTTTGAGAAAATACTTTTGCACTATTCAATTGTGTTATCATGTCAGCACTGTGGGGACCTAGATGTTCTCTTTCAATTGCCTTGTTCGTGTGACGCATGTCCATGCAGATGCGTACAGTTTCTTCACGGTCCTTTTTGGGCACTACCATATTGAAGAAACCAGTAGAATGCTCAATTATATCCTGCTTAAGTAATGATTCAAGTTCCTTTTCAACAGGTTCTGGCAAATGAAATAAAATTCTTTTGTGTCTTTGAGCAACAGGACTAACATCCTCATTGATAGCCAAGTGTACTTCCATAGCCTTGGGTTTTTCTAATCAATGAATGGAATTGACTTGCTAGTTCCTGATTAGCATTCATATTGGAGTTCACTGAGATCAGTCTCATATCAGCAGCTATGCTTACTTGAGTGAAGAGGCACTTGACGCTGTACCTTGAAGCAAATAAATGGGTTCTTGTACTTTTGTTTTCTTTTGTTTCATAGTCACTACAAATGAACCTTTACTTTTCAAGGGTGTTGATAGAGCCCATGTCCAGACTTTGGTTTCTGATGGCATCAGAAGTGGTGATGGAGATACTTAATTATACTTCTCCCCAGACATAATGTTTATCAACACTCCACTGTTGATGATGAAAGATAATGAACAACAACATATCTTCAGTGTAATCTTTGAAAAATGTTCATGACTGACTCACTTTGGGCACCTTCGGCCTCCATGTCAGCAGCTTGTCGATCAGCAAGCTCTTCTGCTCTTGTAGCCATGAAACTTGCCCAGGACTAAGAGTTCCTCTCAGCATTAATTGTCTGAATTAATCTGACATGCATCCGTCAATAACTCTGAGACATATTGCTACTTCATCATTAAATTCACTGAATCTACAGTGTTTGATGAGTGTATTGAGTCGCTCAACAAATTTGCATATGGTTTCAGCAACTCTTTGTAATTTCTAGCTAAAAATGTACTTTTCGTAATCTACATTTGGTATTGGATTGAACTTGAAATGCAAAGCTTCTTTAATTTGACAGTAGGTAACTTCATCAACACTGGCTCTTTGGTTATGACTTCTTTTACATTATCACCAGCAAGATTGATCAGGTACTTGATGATTTTTTTCTTATCTGTTTCATCTAGTGCACCAATGAAATCATCAAATGTGCAGGAAGTCCATTTATCGCCAATATTTTGCTGTTTGGTGGTATCGAATAGTGGTGGTGGTTTCAGGAAGGAAGACGCCTTATAAGGCCATGTCGCATAGGCTCTCATTATCCTAATGAGACTACTGGATTTTGAGCGGCCAGGTCGTTCACAGTGTGGGGGACTAAGTCTGACCCACGATGGAGGACCCTTGTCACTCTAAATCCGGGTTTTGCTCCGGCTAACTAGCAGTGCCTCATCTCTCCCAAATGGAAGAGACAATTGGGCAGCCGTGTGCATGACATCTTAGCACTTCCCAGGGAAGTCGTGGTCACTCAGGTCACAACCGGTTCTCTTATACACAGTACTGTCTCATATATAAATGACAAAGGCAGATTAAGTTTTAAAGATCGGTTTAATAAAACAACTGCAATTTAGATAGCAAAGCGTGAGCTCCAATAACCAGAACTACACAACACAGTAGGATTAAAATAGTAACGATGAGAGTGAAGCACAAGAATAAGGCTATCATAGTGCCGCTAGATTATTTTCTCTCTAAGTTATATTTCGAGCACAGCATGTGAAGCTCTAAGCCTGCCTTTCAGGTTCCCCCGGGAGAACATCAACCCTCATACCTGAGCAAAGACCTGTAATCTGCATCAGCATCTGCAACGGGGCAACGGGGCATTCAGCATCTAGTTGTAGGTTCCTGGCCGGAATCTCCCTCATGGGATTGACTGACATTGCGACTGGAGCTGTCTTTACTCTATCTGGTAAATTTGTTCATGCACACCATCTCTGAAGTGTTGTGACATGTCAGCCTCTGGATTATCTTAGACAGTCTGTGGAACTGTGACTGCTTTCTTGATATCTATTGGAGCCCTTCACTTTCTGGAGTCTTTTGGAGTTGCATTGAGCCACCACCTAGCAGCTTTGGTGGTATGCTACTTCAGGTATAAGACAGCTCAGTAAGTGCAACCCCTGTGCTTCTTCTTGGGTCTCCTCACCCACTACTGAGGCCATAGAGCGCTTATTCTTGAGACACAGTAAGTGTAACTAGGGTATGCTTTGTTACCTACTGTTCTATCATCTAGCACTTGTTTCTGTATCTGTTTGTGGCTGCCTTTAGCATTATCACTTTGTGCTCTGTACAACTTTATACTGCGTAGTAGCACAGTACCTTTCAGTATGGCCTTGCTTATAGTTTTTTGGCCAATGAAACGTAGACTTCTCAGTGAAGTGTTCTTTATCTTCAAATGCTTCACACCAGCTGAGATTGCTTTTTGATGTCAATTCTCCACTCCGACTAAGGCATAGGTTGCACTCACAAGCACTTTGCTTGGACCACGTCATACTCTCTGGGACAGCACTGTCAATCTTCAGGTTACTTATCACCTTTCTCATGACCAGTCGTAGTATCTTTCCTTGTCTGGTGACCCACCAAATAATCCGGCAAACACAGAGCTATATATTGCACACCTTTTTTTATCTACGTGTAACCACAAACTCAACATTCCAACCTGCATTTACTTAACCACGTTCTAACACACATGTCATCACTCTGTGGAGTCTTTCAGGGGCCAAAAATGTTTCTGTCATTCACACTCTTACGGCACTACAAATGGTACGTGACTGGTTGATGCTCTTGGCCTCTGGTGCTACTGGTGCTAAAAGGTAATGATGAGAGAGCATGAAGAGAGTCATTCAGCCAAAATACTACTTATGCACCTAATATTTGAGCACCATTTGTTGTCAGGTCACTTGGATAGTGCAGGCATTGGTAAAAACAATGGCAACCTTGAGTGTGGGAATATGGGCAATTCATTGAAACCCACATGGCATATACACCCTATGTATCAGGTATCAGCATGTGTGCTAGCTGTATTGCACATCATTGTTGCTGCCGTTAGCAGAACAGTGAGTAATCTGGCAAATTCCTGGATAACTCATTTGCAAATGAGAATAAAACTGCATATTTTGGCAGGGCACTCTTTTAAGACACAACATCTGCCTGGCTTTTACCAATGTATTTTTGCTTTTTCACTCCACTTGAGCCTGACACTTATTAATCAGGCCTCCACCACTGGATCTGGATAATGGCCCTCAATATGACCCTGGAGGTCTACTGACCGCGAGGGCCACAGTGGCGGTTTCACCACCAACAGGCTGGTGGTGGAGACCGCCACATTATGAGTGTGGTAGGTTGGCTTCTCCCAACCAGCCACATCTCCGCTCATACCACTAGGGTGGTCAGACCCACTGGGCCGGAGGTGAGCATCTCTGACCCGGTGGTCCACAGAGGAGCGCCGGTGGTATTAGGAGCTGCCTTTCCACCAGAGTTTCCATGGCTGCAGCACCTCCACGAAAACCCTGGTGGAAAGGCTACTGGTGACATGGAATGTCTTCCCTGTCTGCCTCTCTACCTTACTTCCCCCCTCCAGGGACAGCACCCCCACCCACCTCCCCCCCTCCAGTTACAGTGCCCCCCATACCCCTCCCCTCTTCCAGGTACATCACCCCTCTCCCTGCATACATGCACATGAACACAGATACCCACACGTACCCTGCGTACACCAATTCACCAACACTGACGTACACGCATTCACTCACATGCATGCATATACGCATTCACTACAACACTCATGTTTTTATTCACCACAACACTCATACACACATACATACATGCACACACACACGCATACACACATACACACATGCACACCCACACTTACATTCATGCACTCACTCACTTCTACATACATACACACATATAACCATGCATACACACATACATGCACACACACAGACAACACCCACTCACGCACGCACACACACCACCCTCTACCCGCCCCTGTTGGATGATTTACTAACCTGGTCCCGGGAGGAGGTCGTCCGGCAGGGAATGGATGCTTCCGCCTCTGGCAGTGCCCCGCTATCAGGACACCCACACGCCATATTATTGCACATAATACGACAGGTGGAGTCTTTCTGCGGGACATGGCCAGTGGTGGAGCCACCCCAGCACCCCCAACCCCCAGCACAATTACTGCTCGATTGCCACCCAATATGTGGCAAAAATCCAGCACTACTAGTAATGTGGTGGGCGGAAGACCGACAGCACTATCGGTCTTCTGACACCAATGGCTTTGGCGGTCTTCTTAAAAGACCGCCAAAGTCATAATGAGGGCCAATGTTTTGATATCTACTTATTAATCGGTTACATATTTGTGTTATTCTCTTTGCAGGTGTGTGTCTCCTATTGTTTTTGTTTTCTTCGGGAATTCTCTTCTTTTGATGTTACTTGAACTAAGTCAATACTTCCTATTTCCTGGCTTACTGACCACATGTTTTATGGTGGGGTGTCTTTTTTTGAGGGGCCCCACTACTTTTATACCATGGGTGTTGTGGGCTTTCCTATAAGCAAGCTAAGTGGGTCTCTAGGTTGGTATTAAACTACAGATATAATTTTCCTGCTGTGATCCCAACACCACCCCTGGACCCCGGTGTTACTGCACCTGCTGCGCTAATGATAAATGCATCCCTACTTACGGTTCTGCATGTTCCTCATTCTAACTTCCCTTTGCTTTTTCCTCGCTATTTCCACACTTTCTCCTTTTCTCTCCTTACTTTCTTTCACTCTCTCCTCCCTATTCCCTGTTGTTAGAAATGGGGATTCTTGTTGGATAAGGTGTGCACATAAGTCTGGCAGAAGCCACCACTCTAGTTAGGGCGAGTAAGTTACACACCAAAGATAATCTGTGCTCACTCCCTGGTAGCTTGGCACAGAGCTTATCCCCAGAGGTCATGTGTAAAGCATTTGTACAGCACACCAGAGACACAGTAAATACACCACAAGGGAGACTCCAGACTGGATTTCATAGAAATATGTAGTATATATTTTGCAGATACTATAGACCAAAATGACAATATCCATAAACACTGTGCTTACTATGCAGATCCTGAATTAGTACTCATTATCTTGGTTATACATGAATCAAAGTACTATACATTATAACATGAGGCCATGAAGCAAAGCAAATAAGTTATAGAAAAAGTAAACATTGGCATCACCGTGTACCATACGTACTGTTCATATTATGTGGATTCTGAGATAATGGTCATTATCTTGGCTTACTCAAGAATGAAATGGTCATATATCCCAACATCGGGGCATGGGGCACACAGCAGTTAAGTTATAGCAGAATACAGCTGAATTGCCATGTATCACCCTTACTCTACATTTTATCGAGGAACACCCTCTGGTTTCAGAGACCAAGCCTATGAATCTTTAGGGTTACCAGGAATGTAGGAGTCACCAGTTATCCTAGCAAGTGTGTCAGTAACGATGAGCCCCCCACAAGCAGAGCGGCCCCTGCCTTTGTATAAGCGGGGGTACAATTCTCATAGAGCCAGATGCATTTATAAATAGGAGATGGAGCACAGGGTGGTCACTTCAGTGGTTTCTGGGGCCTCCACTCAAATCCATAAGTTGTTCTGTCTCTCTATTGTGGTCTTGCACAGTTCAAGGGGTCCCCTTTATGGGGACTCACCCCAGATTCTCTGACCTGAGGTGATGTCCTTTGAGGTAATCAAGACAAAGTCCATCCCCACAGTGGCACTCCTCTCTTCAGGCTGAATCCTGCAGTGCTCCTTATAGGGAGAATACGGTCAAGCCTTTCGGCAGCATGTGAGGTGGCGGCTTGGGCAAGTAAATCCCAGCACGATTGTACACTGTCAGGAAAGTCACCATTGAAAACATATCCCCAGCTGACCCAGCGCAGTCTCTCCCAGCAACTCTGAGTTCCCTTTTTGACGCAGTGGTAGTCAGCCCAAGGCAGACGTCACTGGAGGTGGCACCGACTCGGCAAAGGTGAGCCGACACCAGGTAAGCACCAAGTGCTCCATGCCCGGTGATCAAAGCAGGATTGGAATCTTAAAATCAGCTAACACTCATGCTGAGCAAGGAGATTAACACATGTAGGAAGTGATCTGAGAGGAGTCACTAACTTTGCTTGACCTGCTGCCAGACTGATGAGGGCGGCGCTCAGCATGCTGGGTCCGAAGAAAGTTATGAACCTCTTCCCAAGTACTAAGGGAAGAATGAAACACTCCTTAAGTGCTATTAGGGAACATCAATCAGCATAAGAGTCCTGCGACATGTCCGCTGGTGCAGGGACTCTGAGGGAGCAGGGGTCAAATGGTAACCCCTGGAGAACACCAGGTGAGGGACCCAGAAGGGGATGGCAGGCAGCAGGCCAGCATATAGGTTGGGCAATCCAATGGTGGTTTCTCTTGACAAAATAGTAGCCCTGCAGTAGAACAGGGTCAGGTAGTCATTGCGGCAGGGCAACAAGGAGAAAAGGAATCCAGTGAGACCTTAATACCACACAGCAGCAGCAGGTAGCAGGGCGACAACAGAAAAACAGTCTAGATGAATCCTTTTGCAACTCAGCAGTCCTTCTGATAGAGGTTAAGTCCCAGCCCCAAAGTGCTCTAAAAATCATGGGTTCATAGCCCCTATATACTTTTAAAATGCCTTTGTTCAGGTGGGAAATTCAAAGGGACCCTTTCAAGTGAAGCGCAACCCCCTTTCAACCCAGCCCAGTCTCCAGAAATCAGTAGGAGGTAATCCGCCAATTGTGGGAGAGCAAGACGCAGTATATGCACATGTAAAGTGTGATCTACCCTCCATCTCCCAAGACCAGGATGACTATCATTATGCAGATGCCTCTTCTGTCACACCCAGCCCTACCTGTGTTATGGCTGCCTGGAAAGTATGCACCAAGTGAAGCTGTCACCCTGCCCCACACATGGATTGGAGTCAGGCTGCAAAGCACTAGAGTTATAATCACAAAGAAATGCCCACTTTCTGACTTTTTGAAAGTGGCATTTTTGAAATAGTAACAGAAAACCCACACAAGCCTTTAAGTAAGATTTCTCACTACCATTCCAAACACATCAAACATGTCCACGCTACTCCTCAGAGATCAGAAATTACCACTTAGACATATATAAGGGAATTTCACAAGCAAACCTATGAGAGGAGCAGCACTCACAGTAGTGAAACAGAAAATAGAATGCTTGTCACCACTAGGACATGCAAAAATATAAAGGTACATGTCCTATCTTTTGCATACACAGCACCCTGCCCATAGTGCTATTTACGTACTACTTTAGTGTAGAAAAAAAGGTGTGGCACTAAATTGAGCACCAGGTGCTGCTGTGGCAGGCCTAAGACCATTTTGGAAGGCTACTTCTGTGGGTGGCACAATCAGCACAGCAGGCCTACTAGTAGCATTTATTTTACAGGCCCTGGGTACATGGTATACCACTTTACAAGGGAATTACAGATAACTTAAATAAGCCAAACAGGTCTGAGCCAACGATACCAAGTTTTCGGGGAGAGAGCACATGCATTTTAGCACTGGTTAGCAGTGGTAAAGTGCCCAGAGTCCTAAAGCCAAAAAAAAGACAGTCAAAAAAATAGGAGGAGAAAGGCAAAATGTTGTGGGCTAACCCTTCAGAAAGGGCTATTTCCAACACCTGTCTGTTCTTCCCCTTCTTGCATTTCCTTTCTCGCTTTTCACCTTATAACATTATTTCTGGTCTCTTTGTCTTCCCTTCCAGCTTTTGCTCATCGTTATCTATTTCAACATTCCTTCTCTCATCTTCATTTCCTTCCCTCATTCTGTCACTCTCTCCTTTCCCTTCCACCTTTCAAAGACTCCTTTTCATTCATATTATCTTCTCTCCTTCAGTTTTCACTAATCTTCTACTACCCTCATGCCCCTACCCTCCTCACTCTCTCTAAAGAGTAAACACAGAGCTAGGTGCCATGTAGGATCCATGTTCAAACAAGATTGAACAGCTTCTAATTGAAAAGCAGCTGATGCTGGGCAGACTGGGTCTACTCATAGCTCTGGGCTTTGATGCTACTGCACTGGGTGCTGCAGCCCTGGATTCTCCTCCTGCTCCATGGTCATACTCAGTATTGTCACACGTTGAGGCTGAAAACCTTTGGCCTGCTGGCGCATGTCTATGATCTTGCTCATGTCAGTTTTTACCGTCTGATCCTTCTGTACCTGTTAGCATATTAGTAACACGACTTCCCCGAGGATGAACAGTTTAATTATCTCAAAGTATCCAGCAACAGCGACAGTGTTCATGCAACCGCCTTGATCATTGACATGCTAATCTATACACCTTGAAGTTTATTTTGTAAGCATGATGCCCACAAGATTATAAGTATGTATGATTTGTGGGTGGCTATTGAGAGTTGGCAGAAACTGGTGTGTCCTGATAATGTAAAGCTTGTAGTGAGCACGATGGACAAAAATGTATGAATCTGATTATTTGTTGGATGTTGAATGATATATCGAGATCTATATTACAGACCTATCTAAATGTCACATCCAGGACGTTGACATGGTAAGTATCGAATTGCATTACTTAACTCTTCTCCTACTTACCTATTTTAATGCAGTTGTTAGTTAAATATAGTAGATATGGTATTATTTTCATGTAATTTAACAAATGCAATGAGGTGGGGCTAAACATACTTCTCTTGGAAATATTCTACAATGTTTCCTACTCTTCCTTGTCACAGTACTAAATCCCTCCATTCCACTATATTCAGATGCCTGTCTTCAATCTTGGTCATTGATCAGGTATTTATGTCCTCATGTTAAGTGGAAGGGGCAAAACATGTTAAATTTATTAAAGCATTTAAAGTCAGCACACTATTAATGTTTACTGAAGAGCCATGATAATAATGTAAGGACTTTGACAATGAAATGTATGCCTAAAGATCAGAATAGCACCAGTGCTTAATCTGAGTGGGTGGTTGCCAGTGGGGGCACCAGCACTTATTTTTGGGGCAGGTACTTATTTTTCTGCATCAGGCAATTATTGCAAGCAAAAGACACCTATGAAAAAGGCAGAGGAAGATAACAACGAAAAAGCATCACAAAGGGAGAAAGCAGAAAACTGCAGTAGTGAGCCCAAGGGGCAAGGAGTGGCTGTAAATGGATTAAAGAGGTCCTAGATGGCTTTAGGAATACAGTCTCAGTAGTCTTTGCTCGCACTATTAATTGCAGTAGCTGCGTGTTTCCGGGTAGAGATTTAGGCACCACGTTTTTATTTACAAATTAACCACTAAATAGCATACAGTAATTTGACGCTCTTCATCTGTGTCGGTGATGGTTCTAGGAAACTTTAATTTAATTTCTTTCTCATATTTGAGTAATTTATTCACTCTGTTTGCCACTCAGGTTGCTTGTAATTGTAAATATTGTTTTTAAACAAACACACTATTAAGTGGTTTGTGCGGGCAGATGCGTTATAAACAGAGCGTAAAACAAGTGAATTATGCCATTTGCAAAGGTGTTAATAGCTGTCTGTAGGCCAATGTGGCAAATGACCTGAAAGTACAAAAAATAAAGTCAATAGTTTTTATTATGTTTTACGGGTTGTACGACGGAACTCTGATTTCCTAAACAACTAGTGCCTTAACTACGAGGTCGGAACAACCCCACCCCAAAACCTAAAACCTCCTGACCTCCCACCCCCTCCCCAAAACCAAAAACGCCCCACCCCCCCAACCCCGCCCCTAAACACCGACCTCGTTGCTACTACTAATGATTGTACCACGAATGCCTTAACAACGATTTTCGTTGTAAAGGCATTCCTGATAAAAGCATTACTTATATGCACCATTGACCCTACATCCCTCACCCTGCCCCCCACCCCCTCCCCAAAACCAAAAACGCCCAACCCCACCCCAAAACCTAAAACCCCCTGACCCCCCTCCCCAAAACCAAAAACGCCCCACCCCCCAACCCCGCCCCAAAACCTAAAACCCCCTGACCCCACACCCCCTCCCCAAAACCAAAAACGCCCCAACCCCGCCCCAAAACCTAAAACCCCCACCCCCTCCCCAAAACCAAAAACACCCCACCCCCCCAAACCCACCCCAAAACTTAAAACTCCCTGACCCCCAACCCCCTCCCCAAAACCAAAAACACCCAACCCTCCCAACCCCACCCCAAAACCTAAAACCCCCTGACCCCCCACCCCCTCCCCAAAACCAAAAACGTCCCACCCCCCAACCCCACCCCAAAACCTAAAACCCCCTGATCCCCACCCCCTCCCCAAAACCAAAAATGCCCCACCCCCCAACCCCACCCCAAAAACCCCCTGACCCCCCACCCCCTCCCCAAAACCTAAAACCCCCCACTTACCTTAGTCGACCCCTTGTCACCTGCGTCCTCCTCCTTCGCCAACTCCCTTCTTTGTACCTTAACCACGCATGTTCGTAGTTCAGAACATACGTAGTTAAGGCACAAAATAACGGAGTCATGGTTAAAAAAAGCGTTGTTGCTCTCTCGTTAACCACGACTTCGTTAAAAAGACGTCGTAATAAAGGATGTTTCCCCTTTTACAAAAAGAGCTGTCATTCTGATTTCTGCGGAAACATACGTTAATCCAAAAACAGGAATTATTTTCTCCTGGCAGCTTTCGATACGTGACATCTAATAGGGTGTATTGGTAGAAAGACACTGAAAAAAGAGAAACAACGTAGGAACTGACCTGTTAAAAAACAATCTTACCTGTTTTGCCTCATTTCCAGGTAAAAAAAAAAGTGAAATGGTAAGCTTTTTTTCACACTCAGTATTTACCTCACCTCGTGGTAATGCTTTTAATTGGGTGTGGTTAATATATCACCCTTATCCAACCTACCAGGACTCAGGATTTTGGAGTGATTGTGGTGAAAGAAATGCCAACAGTCAGATATGTAGGTCTCAGTGGTGACTAAGACCAAAGACACTTGCAAATAACAGGTATATTACGTTCTTAACGTGAACAATATATATTTAAAAAACTTTGCAGGCAACCTTACAGGAAAGCATTCAAGGTTATGCTGACATGGAACTTGTGACAACATGAAATTTCCCTTCACAAACGAGAAGCTGAGAAATATACTGCTGTAACGAGAAGCAGCACAAGAAGCTAAAACAGTTTGACGTGTATCCTGGCAAATGCTATTTTTAGTTTTGACCCTGATGTGGTTTGTACGGGATGCGAGGAGGCTTATTTTGTAATGGTTTTGTAACAAAAGTGTAAAACATGCTTCTTAGTTCATTGCACATAGTACGTTTTGATCTCTGCAAATATTAGTGACCCTGCTCATAAAGCTGCTATCAAAATTAGTTTCGTTCATATGTATGGAAAAACGTTAACTTATTTTATGTGTCACTGAATGTATATTTCTAAAGCTTATGGACCTGAAAATCCCACCCTCTTCCTTTACGTTCACAAGTACGGTTCGGTTTCAGTATTCATGTTAAGTACCTAGACCTTGTGCGCAGGATTACGTAAACAAAAAATCAATATTAATTTTTCGTCTATGCAGAAAAATATGAACATTGATTCTTGCTGCTGTAAAACATCAGTGCCTGATGTAAAATAAAAAGAGCAAATCTTTCAAATGTGTAATGCAGTGCTAAAGAGCACCTCCGTAGAAATTTGCACTGCTTTGCCAGTTGATGTTATTAGCCTAAATAAATACTTGCTGTGCAGAAATGCTGAATACAGTTTGAATGTGTGCAATACTTCTATATCAAACGCATTGTAGTGCCACTATATTTACTTTTTAGCATTTTATTCCAATTTGCCATATATCCGTATGCACAACAAAGAAAAAAATGTAAACAATACTTTAATAGCAACTGTGTTCATTTGTGGTTTCCTAAAAGATAAAAAGGCCATCCATTGTAGCTGCTGGAGGGATTGATGGAAATAGCCTTTGTTGTTATAGTTTGACTCCAAAGGTTCTCTATAAAATAGTGATATGCGAGTACTACTACTGCTCCAATGCATTGATGCCAAAAGTAAATCTACCACAAGGTGTTTAGTGTCAGTGTCCGGTGACCAAGATCTGATTAAGGGGGATGGGAGAGTTTCAAGACCCGTCCCGGTGCTTACTCCATCATGCAGTACTGGAATGGCCATCGAAAGGAGGCCCTACTAGTATTGCTATTGAAAGTGCATGCTGTTCTCACATACATCATGAAGTAATTGGGAATTTATAGAAACTGTGACCCTCATTATGACCCTGGTGGTGAGTGATAAAGTGGCGTAATACCGCCAACAGGCTGGCGGTAAGTACTGCCCAATTATGACCATGACGGTGATAACACCAGGCCGGAAACAACACTCACCACGTCGGTAGCCACCAACAGCCAGACGGAAGACAAAGTACCGCCCACCATATTAAGACACATCAATCCAACACCTTTTCCAGGGTGGTACCAATGCCATCAAAACCCTGGCAGAAACACATCACAAAAGAGAAAGGACTCACCATCGGAGACACAGGGAAGAACAATGCCGCCATGGAACCCGAGCTGCAAGTGTTTCCGATGATCTACATAATGCTCCACCTGGAACACCAACGCTGATGAAGACGATGACGGTGAGTACAGCCATCTAGCACACTAGGGAGGATGGGAGGAAAACGAGAGTGACACACACACGCACAACACACACCAGACACACACACACCACACACACGTCCAGCTGCACACGAAAAACAATGTGTCCTCGAAAAATGGCAGAATAATGCAAGGACTACAGGAATGGGCGAAAGTGATTGTAATCAGATCAACTTCAAAATAACTAATTCGATTTTGTCAATTAAACATATGTACACAAGTACACAAAGGGACACTGTCCAGTCCAATGTTCAAAGGGCCCAAATGGCCACAGGGAACAGTCTAAGACCCAACTCAAATCCTGATCCTTTCCAGGTAGTACACTGCAGGGGCATCAGTTTGCAAATAGGCAGGCACCTCAGGGGGGTGGCACCGCAGCCAGATGCGGAAACAAGCCCACTGGCTCTGGAGGGGGCTCCATGCCCGTTGCTCTGTCCTGGGAAGTGCAAGCCCACAGTCTCTCAGGTGGGTGACTTGCCCACTGGTTCTGGTTGGGGCAACTTGCCCATTGCTCTGTCCTGGGGAGTGCAAGGCCACAGTCTCTCAGGTGGGTGATTTGCACACTGGATCTGAAGGGGGCAACGCGTACAGCAGCCCCTGGAGTGTGGCGTACATGACGTCCACTTCCAGTGACGGCTACAGTGTGGTGGTGGATGTAGGAGGCTCCTGGGCCGCCTGTGCACCTTCATATGGCAGCAGTGTGGTGGTGGATGGAGGAGCCTCCTGGGCCGCCTCTGCACTTTTATATGGCTGCAGTGTGGTGGGGGATGGAGGAGCCTCCTGGGCCGCCTCTACACTTTCGGATGGTTGCAGTGTGGTGGTGGATGGAGGAGCCTCCTGGGCTCCCTCTGCACTTTCCGATGGCTGCAGTGTGGTGGTGGGTGGAGGAGTCTCCTGGGCAGCCTCTGCACTTTATGATGGCTGCAATTCATCAGCTATCGGTGGGGGCCCGTGACAGTTGTTGGTGGTGGAGGTGTCACCCTGGCAACCTCTGCTAGAGTAGAGGGCTTCTTCTCCTCCAGTACTTGGGGCGTGGATCCCTTACCCTTCCTGGCAGGGGTGGATGGGCTCTTCCCCTTCCTACCTGGTGGTGCAGGCTCCTTCCCCTTCTTGCCTAGTGGGGCATCCTGCTTCCCCTTCTTGCCTGGTGGTGCAGCCTCCTTCGCCTTCTTGAATGGATGTGTGGCATCCTTATCACCACGAGCAGGTGATGCTACCACGGTCCCTGTGGACTGTTTGGCTGAGGTGGTGGGCTGTGTCCTTGGTACCCTGCTCATACAGGCAGGATGGGGGAGGGGGAGGGAACAGGTCAAGTTGGGAAAGGAAAAGCTTTTTAGGGACGTTGGGCCGGGAGGAGTAATGGGACTGAAGGTTGAAGGAGTGGTTGTTGGAGGTGTTTGTCTGCTGGATTTGGGTACAGGTGCATGGGCTGTATGCTGATGTGAGGTGAATGGCTGTTGGGTGTGTGAGTACTTGCATTTGTGTCCTTTAGGGGGGGGACAGACAGGGTGGAAGAGGACAGAGGGGACGCGCGCATGGCCGTTGGGAGGTGTCTGCCAGTGAGGTGTGTGTACTGCTTGGTGCGGTGATGCTGGTAGTGGGTGTTGATGTAGTGCATGCAGGTGTGAGTGTGGGTGGATGTGACGTGGAGGGAGGTGGAGGAGGAGGAGGAGGAGGAGGCGGGGGAGACAGTGGAGGCATTGGATGTTGTAGTGTCTGCAACTGTATGGTGTTTGCATGAGTGCTTGTGGAATGAAGTGTGGTGCTTGTGTTTGCCTGTGACACTCTTGGGTGTTGCCTTGTGTGCATGCTCTTATCTATGTGTGCCTGGGATGGGTTGGGGTTGAGGAGAATGGGACTGGGAAGTGGGAGTTGGAGGGGGGATGGTAGAATCAGGGACAATGGCTGCCATCAGAGAGGCGGCCAGTGCCTGAATCGATCTCTGTTGGGCCGCCAATTCACTGTGAATGCCCTCCAGGAATGCATTACATTGCTGCATCTGGGATGCCAGCCCCTGGATGGCATTCACAATGGTTGACTGCCCTAAAGAGATGGATCTTAGGAGGTCAATAGCCTCCTTACTCAGGGCAGCAGGGCTCACTGGTGCAGAGCCTGATGTGCCGAGGCAAAGGAGTTTCCCACCCTCCTGGGTGAGCGGACACGGAACCTCACTGAGGGGCTGCTGGGAGGGCGGTGCTTGTACGGGGGTGGCAGCTGTAGCTGCAGCTGGGGTGGTCACAGAGTTGTCCGCCACCACCAGGGAGCTCCCATCGGAGGAGATATCTGAGTCTGTGTTGTTTCCTCCAGTCTCCGCAATGGTGCTCCGCTCGCCCTCCATCCTACTGGTTCCCTCGGCATCGGTGGTCTCTGCCTCCTCAGTCATGTAGGATGCAGCTCCCTCTGTTGCCGGTGCACCTGCTCCTCCGCCAGATGATGCTAATGCACACAAGGACAGGATGACAAAACAAGAAAGGGGGCAAGAGAGACAAAGAATACACTGGGTCAGTGACTGCGCCAACACCACAGTTGGCATGCACATCACCATCACACACAGTGAACAGGCTTAAGCACTATGCATTTCACTACCAGTGATATGGCTAGTCACTCAGGCAAGATGAGGACCATTCACCACCAACTGCAGCACTCCTTGGACCCACGATGCCCTGGCTGAAATGGACTGCTAACAGGCTAGGTCACCAATACTTGCCACACATCCATTACCAGTGCTTAATTTGTGCTTGTTGTTTCCGGTGCTGAGCACCGGCACTTATTTTTGCAGGCCGGGGCTTATTCTTCTGCCTCACACATTCGCTGCGAGCTCTTGTAGCAAAAGGCACATATCGGAAAGACGGAGGAAGAGCAAAGCGAAAAAACGTCACAAAGTTAGAAAGCAGAGAGCTGCGAGAGTGAGCTGGAGGAGCAGGGTGTGTCTGTAAATAGATGAAAGAGGCCCGAGATGTCTTCAGGGTTACTCTGCCTCCGTATCCCGAGTTTGTACATTTAATTGCAGCAGCCGCGTGTTTCAGAGGAGAGCTTTGAGCACCGGCACCTTTTTTTTTTTGTACAAATTAAGCACTGCACATTACCCTTCAGACGACCCATGCTGCAATGTGTGGCCTGGCCTCAGGGGCACCCACTAATACACATCCACCAACCGGATACCAACCGACCAGCCAAAATATGTATTGATACACACTGTACTCACACCCTTGTGGCTGCTGTGATGCACTCATGAGCCCATCCAGCTAAGGGTAGGCCACCACCAGTATGCGGGCAATCAGAGGGGTCAGGGTCCAATGGGTTCCCCTTCCTCATTTGGAGGCCATCCCCAGCTGGGCCTCCACAGTCTTCCGTGCCCAGCATCTCAGGTCCTCCCACCGTTTCCGACATTGGGTGCTCCGCCTGCCATAGACCCTCAGGGTCCGCACGTCCTTGGTGATGGCATGCCATATTCCCCTCTTTTGATGGGCGCTGACCTGCAGAGGCAATACAGACAGGAGAACACCATTAAACAAACATTCCAGCCTGTCACACAAATGACCCACCATACCTGTTTCCATCACCATTGGTACACACATAGCCCAGCGCACAACATGTGCACCGCCAACAGACAATCCCCCACCCCCTTATGATGCTAGCACACACATCTCAATGCATCCTTGCTACATGCATCTTAGCCAAAGTGAAGGCAGGGGCAGTTTTCCCCAGGTCACACGGGCTATGGTAGGTTCCAGACACAGGTCACAGTAGCAAACGCAGTGTAGGTGTTCTCCTGTTGAAGGTCAGGAAACAAGTGAGGATTGAGATAGAAAATAGCGGTCACGTGCACGGCGGTGTACACTGTCCGCCATTGCCCACTGTACTCCATAGAGCCCTATATTATCCAATGAGGAATTGCACGGCGGTGCAAGACCGCCTTCCGCCACGAAGCCCAATGTTGGCGGAGTTCCCTCACTTCCACCTGTCCCTACATACAGGACAGGCGGTCGCTATTTCGGGGGAGAAATAGGCCTATCGACAATTACTGTGTCACAGATTAAATTGGTACATACTTCGCCATTAGCACTGTCCCAATACATAAGTGCACAATGTTGACTGCTGTTGTGGTTTTGTTGTTCACATTGTAACAGCCTACTCACTTGTGTGTCCCTTAGATACATACCGCTGTGGATGAATAGGAGGTGGAGACATACCCCCGTGTACAGACCCCTGGTGGACTTAGCTACACTGAGGACAGGCACATTAAACTCACCTATAGACTGGACAGGGCCACAATCACATAGCTGTGTGCCCAGTTGGAGCCTAACCTAATCTCATCTATCCATCATTCGACTGGGATCCCCCTCTTAGGCAAGTGCTATCAGTGCTCCATTTCCTGGTGACAGGTTCTTTCCAAGTGACAGTGGGCTTGGCAGCAGGAATGTCACAGCCAATGTTCTCAATTGTGCTGGCAAGAGTGTTGTCTGCCCTGATAAAACACATGTGCAGCTACATTGCTTTCCCCCAGGTGGAAGATTTGGCCACCCTGAAGGCCGGATTCTATACAATGGGGCATATCCCCACTATTATTAGGGCGATTGATAGGACACATATTGCGTTTGTCCCCCCGCCAGAATGAAGAAGTGTACAGGAATAGTAAGAGTTTTCAATCACTGAATGAGCAGATGGTGTGCCTGGCAGACCAGTACATCTCCCAGGTCAATGCTAAGTATCCTGGGTTGGTGCATGATGCCTTTGTACTGAGGAATAACAGCATTCCAAATGTGATGGCCTAACTACAGAGGCACAGGGTGTGGCTAATAGGTGAGCCATGGTCCCTACCCACTGTATGTTAGTGTATGCCTCTGCTGTTGACCCCATAGGATTGTGTGGCTAAATGTTGTCCCTCAATACCTGCAGGTGACTCTTGCTACCCAAACCTATTGTGGCTGCTGACCCCTGTGAGGAATGCCAGGACAAGGGCTGAAGAACGTTATAATGAGACACATGGGCGAACCAGATGGATCATTGAAAGGACCTTTGGCCTCCTGAAGGCCAGGTTCAGGTGCCTCCATCTGACAGGTGGATCCCTGTGCTACTCACCCAAGAAGGTCTGCCAGACAGAAGTGGCATGCTTTATGTTGCACAACCGGGCCCTCAGATGCCCCGTACCTTTACTGCAGGAGGAGGAGACAGGAGATGCCCCTATGGCAGCAGTAGAGCCTGATGACAGTGAGTATGAAGAGGCTGAAGATGAGGATGAGGACAACAGAACATCAGTTATCTGTGAGTGCTTCCAATGACACACAGGTGAGGCAGTGCACCTTCACATTTTTATGACTATTGGTGTATTCTGTGTGGCTGTGGCACAATGGCATTAACTTCCTTTTACCTATACTTACTGTCACCTATGGTTTATCATTTTACAGATGTTGGTGCTATGACAACTGTGTACTGATGTGCTGACTACAGCCAGCTACAGGTCATTATTTATATGCTCTCAAAATGAACAGTTCACTTGCTATGGATGTAACTGTTTCCATAAATACACATTTTCAACACATGACATACAAGTAGTCGAGTTGTGTTCAAGGGTGTTTATTTTAGTGCTAACAAATTTAGGGAAAAGTGCAATGGAATGGGGTGATGATGGAGGAAAGTCCAGGGTATTGTTCCAGTCTGTTTCTAGCACAGGTGTAGTGTCCAAGTGGCCATAGGAAGGAGAGCAACGGCATTTCAAGTTGGACAAGGTGACTGAGTGGGACACAAGGGGACAATCAGGAGAGTCTCTTTTCCTGGAGGTGGTCTTGGCAAATGACCCTGGCTTCTGTCTGGGTTGCAGGGAATGTTTGCGGGGTGGTTCACCTTCTGCAGGGAGAGGGATGCTGGTGCCCTGTGGGTCATGTGGCAGGGCCTCCTGCCCACTAGGGGGAGCGGAAGTGGAGGGCTTGTCAATGTACTGGCTAGTGGTAGTGGCCCACTGAAGTGCTGGTGCCTCCCTCATGATGTTGGCCATGTCTGCCAGCATCCCTGCTATGGAGATCAGGATGGTGTTAATGGCCTGCAAGTCTTCCCTGATCCCTCCTGCAGCCACCTGTTCTCCTACACGTTGTCAAGGATCTGGCCCATCGTGTCCTGGGAATGTTCGTAGGCTCCCAGGTATTTGGAAAGTGCCTCCTGGAGAGTCAGTTCCCTGGTCCTGTCCTCCCCCTGGTGCACAGCAGTCCTCCCAGTGTCCCTGTTGGCCTGTTCTTCTGTCCCCTGAACAGTGTGCCCACTGCCACTGACCCCAGGTCCCTGATTATTTTGGGGGCAAGGTGTTGCCTGGGGTCCCTGTACAGGAGGGCACACTGCTGATTGACGTGTCCTGGGGGCAGAGGTGTGGGTACGCTGGGTGGGTGCTGTGGTGTTGGATGCTGATGGGGGAGGCTCTGTAGATGCCTTTGAGTGGGCTTGGGTGACCGGCTGTCCAGTGGTCCCTGATGGGCCAGGTTGGTCACCCAGATCCAGAAGATACTGTCATCACTGGGGGCATCTTCTGTTGGGGGACTGGATAGTCGTGGCACCTCCTCTCCACTGACATTGACTGGGGTACCTGTGGGGATGTAAGTGATGTATTATGCTTCATGTGTATGACATTTTTACATCCCTGGCTTCCCCTCTATCGTTGGTGTTGCCCTGCCATCTTTTACTTGTGTATGGTGATGTATTGTGGGATTGTTAGTTTCCATATGCTGTGCATGCTTTAGTGATGGTTGTCCATGCAGGGCTGGGAGGGCTGTCCATGCATTTGTATGGCATGCAGAGCCTGGCATTGAGGTTAGTCATATGTGTGGGTGTAGTGTGTGGGATGGAGTGGAGTGATGCGAGTGAGGGTGAGGGTGTGAGATGACATGTAGGTATGGGGGTGATAAGTAGTAAATATTGACTTACCATTGTCCAGTCCTCTGGCTACTCGAGCAAGTCCCTCAGGATGCAGTATTGCCAGTACTTGCTCCTACCATGCTGTGAGCTGTGGGGGAGGATGTGGGGGTTCACCGCCAGTTCTCTGTGTGGTGAGCTGGTGCCTTGCTGCAATGGAACGTACCTTTCCCCGTAGGTCGTTCCATCTCTTACTGATGTCTTCCCTTGTTCTTGGGTGCTGTCCCACGGCGTTGACCCTGTCGACGATCCTCCGCCATAGCTCCATCTTCCTGGCAATGGATGTCTGCTACACCAGTGATCTGAATAGCTGTGGCTCTACCCAGATGATTTCCTCTACCAAGACCCTTAGCTCTTCCTCTGAGAACCTAGGGTGTCTTTGTGGTGTCATGTGTGAGGGTGTGTGGGGTGATGTGTTGGGTGTGTGTGCTGTAAGGTAGGTGGATGGTGGATGGATGAAAGTGTTTTGTTGCTCTGGTTCTGTGATTGCCGTTGGTAGGTCTCTTGCAGGTTGGCAATATTTTTGAGTCGTAAGGGGTTGTGGGTAGTGTGGGTGTGTTTTTTATATTGGTGTGTGGGTGTTGGTGTGGTATGTGTATGTGTGTCAGGTGTGTGCAGTTTGAATTATACAATGTGCTGTTGTTTTGTATGTGTGTGTGTATTTTGAGTGCAGCAGTCTGTACTGCCAACGGTTTACCACGGTTGAATGTCCGCTGAGGTGATTCGTGGGTCATAATGCTGTGGGCGTAGTTCTGGTGGCGTAACGGTGTGGGTTTTAATACTGCCAGTTTATCACTGACCTTTGGGCTGGCGGACTTGTGTGTGTGTCTGTATAGTGACGGATTGCTATGTGTGTGTCATAATATCGGTAGCCGTAACCCGCAGCAGCGGCAGTATGTTAGTGGCAGTCTGCATGGCTTAAGCGGGACTTACCGCCAAAGTCATAATGAGGGCCTTAATGCTCTCTCTCCAAACACCTCCGAATTTCAGTCAGAACACAGTTGAAGTGTGCGGCGCCTGAGACACGCTTGCATATTAACATCTCATTATCAGGAGTGAAATCACTAGACCTACAAACTTGTAGCTGAACAACCTCTCGGTCATATTGGATTTCTCTTGTAATGTCTGTAACATATTTCAAAGAACAATCTGCCAATAAGTACATCACCTTTTCCGCTGTGGATATTACTTGACCTGTCCGTATTTTACTTTTCTCTCATACTTTACAGGACTCAGGACATTGCAACTCAGAGGGTTCTTGACAGGCCCCATGACTCCACTTTAGTCAGTGTCTACTGAGGAGTACTCTCCTCCTTGGGAAATATTACTTGCATACGGCTCTCCAAATATCGATAATGTGCTGGCAGGGATGATAACTAATTACTTGAAAAAATTCACCTTGGGCAACTTTTGCTACGAGAATTATTCAGCGTTTTCATACATGCCGATACTATGTAACTCCGCGCGAGGATTTGAACGCGGGTTACGACTTACAAATATTCTGTTTGATAGGTGAGTTATTGGGAACACTGCACGGGTATATTCATGACATTCTTTTGTCCTCTTTTCGGTATTACTTCCTTGTTACCACTTAAAGATGGCGGCCGCGAAAGTGGGCTTGTTTCGTTCTCTATTTTTGCTAACAGTGCGTCGGAGTGACGCTTCAAATATGGCGGCTGAGCATTATTCAGCGTTTTCATACATGCTGATACTACGTAACTCCGCGCGATGATTTCAACGCAGGTTACGACTTATATAATATTCTGTTTGATAGGTGAGTTATTGGGAACACTGCACTGGTATATTCATGATTATTCAGATAGGGAGTGATACTCTGGGGGCTTTATATATAATTGTTTTTGATACATGGTGTTGATATTTTTTCGTATATTTGACAGCACATTTTGTTCATTCTCTATTCAGGTTGCTTGCACAATATTTCAATATACGTTATGATTTGATACCCTGGATACAATAAGGTTAGTTCTTGGGCATGGAGATTTTATTATAATTGGATCACTTAATGAGGTGATGTTCTTTCTGTGTATATGTAAGGATAACTTGAATTTCATTGGAATTTGTTATTATTTATAGATATTATTATAATATAAGGATTGAACTTTCCGGCTATATAAATATTTGGAATAAGGTAGTCGTGGTGATGTATCTACTTTACTTTATATAGGTTTAGGGTTTTAAATTCTTTGGTTTTTTCACTTCACTAGTGGGTCTTGATTGACACTATTTGGTGTTTTGCACTTTCTTCTTTATTTTACAAGGATTTTTTGCACTTGTTAGATTATCTGGGCCGAATGGCTTTTTTGGACTTGCGCACCTATGTCTTCACAAGACTCTGACTAGGAGACCAACCAATATTGAATCTTTTGTGTAGATGATGCCTGCATGACTAATTGGAATTTAAATGTGTTTAAATAATTTAGAATTTGTATTATGGAGACCTCCTATCCTGTTTTCACTTTAATCGTTTGTTTTTTCTAATTTTGAATTACTAACCCTGTATTGGTTTATTTACATAATTGCCACGGGCTGAAGGGCTTAAATCTTTTTTTTTTTTTTTTAATTAATACTCTTTAGTCTGTTAATCAAACAAAATTAGATTGTGCATACTACAGATGTAGTTATTTTTTCATTTATTTCAGCCCTGATGAAGTCTTTAAGATTATTATCTTATTGGACAAAACACATGTTGGCGTTTGGCTGTTGTTGATTCATGAATATTGGATCGATGAACGTTTTCATTTTCCGAAATGATCTGCTCTTCTGAAAGAATAAATTGAGTTTCTTTTCACTCATGAATTCCTGTGCGTCAGAGAAATTAATTGTATTAATTTTGGCACCAAATATGTAATATGGACCATGAAATATTTACTTCAATACTAAGAATTGATACACGAGTGCTGTGAAATCTGTTCTTATTCCAAAAAGTACCTAACCACCTTTGGATCCCCCCACAAAGGTGGTCAGTGTTCCCAACAGAAGAAGGGGGGGGGGGGGACTTAAACATGAGGAGTTCTCTAAAGGTCCCCAAAATAATTCCAAAGGGAATAGTGGTAACGAGTCCCAGTCTGATCCTAAGAAGAAAGGATTCTTTGATCATGACAGATAGGTGGTTTCCCCAATGTGCTTCAAGTATGGACACTCTAAGGGTGACTCCAAATGTCCAAAGAGGGCACAACCCCCCACTGGTGGGCAGACACCTGGGTTGGCTAGTGTAGCACTCGAGGTGGAGGTAGTCCCAGATAGCTTTGAGGAACAGATAGAAGTAATGCTAATGTCCCAGGGGGATGCAGATATGGTGCCAAAAGTACACATGCCTGCCAATACTTCTAAGTATAGGCAGTGGGTCACCTTGATGGGCAACGGGTCGTAATCTAAAAGTAGCTGTGAGTCCTGCCATGCCTGTAGATTGTCTGTTAGGCAATGACCTAGAGCACACTACCTAGAGGGAGGTAGAGCTCAGGTCTCACGTGGAGATGATGGGATTGCCTGAGTGGGTCTGT
Source organism: Pleurodeles waltl (assembly GCF_031143425.1). NCBI lineage: Eukaryota > Metazoa > Chordata > Amphibia > Caudata > Salamandridae > Pleurodeles > Pleurodeles waltl. The sequence continues at coordinate 875,944,717 of NC_090449.1, read as the reverse complement.
ATGACCACCACATGGTCCATGTCTGCCTGGGAGGGAAGTCAAGGGTGTCTGGAGCCTGGAAAAAGGGCCCAGACAGCTGCCAAGGAGAGGGATGGAGTGCAGGATACCAGCCCCCGAAGTTCCCATGGTGGAAGTTGACAGGGTCCCTGAGGAGGAGGCCCTGAGCTAACCTGGGAAGACATTGTCACCTTAGGTGAGGGCTTGAGACAACAGGCCTCAGCTCATGCAGCAGGTGAAGCCTCTGGGGATCACATGATCACCTGATCTACTTGGAGAATGATCTCCTATACGGTGAGCCTAAGGCTCCGGGTACTGGGGCAGCCTTTGTGCTTGTGGTCCCCCAGTGTTACTGGGCCTTCCTTCTGGGTTTGGTTCATGACATACCCCTGGCAGGACATTTAGAGCAAGACAAGACCTTTGTCAGGCTTGTCACCCACTTCTATTGGCCCCGAATGAAGACAGCCTCAGATGCATTCCGCAGGTCCTGTCCCACCTGCCAGGCCAGTGGGAAGTCAGGGAAAAAGCAGAAGGCTCCCCTGATCCTGCTTACCTTTGTTGACACCCTCTTTGAAAGGGTGGACATCAACATAATTGTTCCATTGGACCCCAAGACAGCTCTAGGCAACAAGTTAATCCTGGTCTCGGTGGACCATGCCACACGCTACCCAGAGCCAGTTCCTCTGAGGACGGTGACTTCACCTGTGGTGACCAGAGCTTTGATGGAAAGATTTACCCATGTGGGATTCCCCAAAGAGATAGTGTCTGGTAGAGACACTAACTTCATGCCTGTATACATTATGTTCATGTGGGATGTCTGTAGTGTAACTTACAAGTTCACCACACCCTATCACCCTCAATCCAATGGTCTAGTTGAGATATTCAACAAAACCTTAAAGGGCATGATTACATGCCTATCTGAGGCCATAAAGCATAAGTGGGATATCCTCTTGTCATGCCTTCTCTTTGATTACAGAGAAGTGCCCCAGAAAGGGGTAGGGTTCAGTACCTATGAGCTTCTCTATGGCTACCCTGTCAGGGGTCCCCTAAGCATTGTCAAGAAGGGTAGGAGAAAGCTCCCAGGAACCCCCTCAAGGATGCGGTCAGCTACATGTTGGCCCTCCGCAACAGATGCACTGCTTCTGGAAAAAGGCCAAAAGCAACCTTGAGGGCAGTCAAGAGGTAATGAACCCTGGTATGATCAGAAGGCCACTCTGGTGGAGTTTCAACCTGGTGACAAAGTTTGGGTCATGGGACCAGTGGAGCCCAGGGCTCTCCAGAATCTTTGGACTGGCCCATACGAAGTAAAGGAGTGTAAGGGGGAGGCAGCTTAATTAGTGGGCATCCACACTCCTCTAGAAAGCCCCTAAGAGTGCTGCATGTAAACAGACTCAAGCCTCACTTTGAGAGGTCTGAAGTCTGCATGCTCCTTGTGACAGATGAGGGTGTGGAGGAGGAGAGTGAACCTCTCCCTGACATCCTCTCTGCACAAGAAAGTGATGGGTCCGTGGACGGTATCAACCTCTCTGATTCCCTAAACCTAGACAAATGAGGTGACTGTTACCAATTACTGGGACAGTCCTCCTTCCTGTTTTCTCTCACCCCCGGGCTCACACATCTGTTCGTCCATGATATTGACACAGGAGACAGTCATCCTGTGAAGAACAAAATGTACAGGTTGTTAGGCCGAGTGAAGGCCAGCATCAAGGAGGAAGTTGCCAAGATGCTAGCTTTAGAGGTGATTGAACCCTCTAATAGTCCGAGGTCTAGCCCAGTGGTGCTGGTACCTAAGGCTGTCCCACCAGGTACCAAACCAGAACTTTGATTCTGTGTGGACTACTATGGTCTCATCTCCATCACTAAGACTGACACAAACCCCATCTCCAGAGCTGATGAGCTCATTGACAGGCTAGGCACTGCCAAATTCCCCAGTACCTTTGATTTGACATTTGGGTACTGGCTGAGCACCTTGACTGAGGGGGCAAACGTAAGGTCAGCATTCTCAACTCCTGAGGGACATTACCAATTCTGGGTGATGCCCCTTGACTTGAAGAAGGTCCCTGTGACCTTCAAAGGTTGGTTAACAGGGTCCTGGCTGGTGAAGAGGCATTCTGTTCTGCCTACTTAGACAACATTTTCATCTTCAGTGTCAGCTGGGAGGAACACCTGCTTTACCTCAAGGAAGTGCTCCAGGCTCTGCAACAGGCAGAACTGACAATCAAGACAAGTAAGTGCCAGATTAGGCAGGATTCTGTGGTGTACATGGGGCACCTAGTAGGTGGTAGCAAGGTACATCCCCTCCAGGCCAAGATTGAAACAATCATGGCTTAGCAACCACCTAAAACCCAAACTGAAGTGAGAACCTTCCTAAGGATCACTGATTACTACCTCAGATTTATTAAGGGATGTGACACCATTTTGCCCTCCTTAACTTAGTTGACTTCTTAAAAGCAACCAAGGTTGGTGATCTGGATAGAGGCTTGTCAGAAAGCCGTTGATTCCCTCAATGATTCCATGTGCACAGCACCTGTGCTCAGGCCCCCTGATTACTCCAAGGATGAATGCTTCAGAGCCCGGCATAGGGACAATCATAGCACAGCTGAATGAGGAAGGCCTGGACCACAATGCAGTCTTTATTAGCGGGGGACTACTTTTGCAGGAACAGGAGTGGAATGCCATTGAAAGAGAATCATTTCTTGTGGTCTGGGCACTGAAGAAGCTGAGACCATACCTTTTTGGGATTCACTTCTGGTTCAGACCGACCACTGACCCCTCAATTGGCTCATGCAGATGAAGGGTGAAATTCCTAAACTCCCTACAGGGAATGAACTTTACTGTGGAGCCCCACCCAGAAACTGAGCACGCCAATGCTGATAGTCTCTTCAGATTCTCCCACCTTAGTGATGAAAGCTCCAAAGTGGTTGGGTAACTCTCCCCACTTTCAGCTTTGGGGGGCACATGTTAGTCCTAAAAGTCTTAGGGTGGTCATCCCCTAACTGGTTTTAGGACTCTGAGCAATTTTCCACTGCTGTCCAGTGCTAAAGTGCATATGCTCTCTCCCCTAAACATGGTAACATTGGTTCCTACCCAGTTGGCATATTTAATTTATCTGTAAGTCCAGAGTAAAGTGCACTACATGTGCCCAGGGCCTTCAAATTAAATGCTATAAGTGAGCCTACAGCACTGATTGTGCCACCCACATAAGCAGCCCTTTAACCATGTCTTCGGCCTGCTATTGCAAGGCCTGTGTGTGCTGTTTTACTGCTACTTCAAGTAGGCATTTAAAACTACTTGCCAAGCCTTAAACCCCCTTTTTTCTACATATAAGCCACCCCTAAGGTAGGCCATAGGTAACCTATAGGGCAGGGTGCTATGTAAGAAAAGGGCAGGACATGTACCTATGTGTTTTACATGTCCTAGTAGTGAAAAACTCATAAATTGGATTTCCACTACTGTGAGGCCTGCTCCTCTCATTGACTAACATTAGATCTGCCCTCATATACTTTTAAGTGGTAGATTCAGATCTGGAAGGAGTAGCCCTGTCATGTTTGGTATTACCAGAATGGTCGCACCGCTGTCCAGAATAATGCAGTGCTGGCTTTGCAACCGGAACCTGACACATCGCCTGCCTTGCAGTGGAAATTTCACTGCATCGCCGACCCAATCAACGCAGCGCCTCCTCCTTCTCTCAGTGTGTCAAGAATTTTCAACGTATTGTCCGTAAGTGTCAAAATATCCCTGAATCGCAGTAAGAAACCATAGCTGCTCTCCTTGATATCGACACATCATCTTGCAGCATGGAAAGAAACAATACATCTTCTGTCACAACCTGGAAAATGCGCTGCAACACCTTATTTTTCCACTCATCTCCTCCTCTGTGGTCCCAGTGCTTTGTTATTTTTGACTCATCCCAGGTACTGTGTGTCGTAAAGAAACAACAACTGATTCTTAAGGATGGAGACTCTTTTAAATCTTCAAAAAGTGATCTTTTCACTTATACATATTGAATTATTGTTGTTTTGACCTTATTTTATTCAGATAAATATTATCTATTTTTCTAAACCTGCATGGTGCATTTTTCCAGTCACTGTGTTACTGTATGAGTTATTGTACAAATACTTTACACCTTGCCTTCTAAGTTAAGCCTGTATGCTCTGTGCCAAGATACCGGAGTGTGAGCACAGGATAATTTGGGTTGTGTTTTGACTTACCCTGACTAGGATTGTGGTTTCTACTTGGACAATGGTGAATACCTCTGCCAACCAAAGACCCCATTTCCAACATTTAGGATCTATACTTTGAAAGTGGATCTGTTTTGGCAGCCCTTTATTTTGTAATCCATGGCTGTTCCCCTTCTAGATGACAACTCTATGTCAAGCAGTCACTATTGATGCCAATCTTGACTTCCTGCTCTCAAAGACAGTTCCATTGGTCCATGGGAGGCCGGCACTAACAGCTAGTCTTTGATATGTATTCTAGTCTCAGCAGGTCAGTTACTAGTCAAACTGATTTTCATCCAGGCTGCGCTGAGAAAGCCCAAAGGACACTTTTTATAATGTTGTTTTTCTAATACACATAACTAAAGTAACCACTCTGTTAAAAAAAAAGGTTACTTTGCATACACATGTGCAATCAGATTTCCGCAACTGTCCATCATTCAATTTTGACCTTGACCCCCTTCAACATGTTATTTCAGCCTGGGGGTGGTCCCTGCGGCTATGGGGAGGCTGAGCGGGCCTCCCCCATTTCAAATAATGATTTTGCCCTGTGGAGGTAGTCGTCTCCAGGGTGCAGGGGCTGTGTGGCTTTCCCACACATTTCAGCATCATAGCCACAGGGAAGTGGTGGTCCCCAGGGCTAAAAGAAACCCTAGGAGGTGGGCCCCATGCACCCCCCCTCATTTTTCAATCCCCCAATGCCTTCAGGATCTGGCCCACCTGGTGGCTAAATAAAAGAGAAGGGCAGGAGGCTGGGATTTCTTTTTTTTTTAAATCTAGGAAAATACACAGATTCAGATCCACAGATTTTTCCAAGATTTTTTTTTTTTTTTTTTTAAGATTCTTTTTAGCCCTGGCGGGATCCATGAGGGACTCCTAGACCAATGCTAGGGGCTCAGGGTGACCCTACTCTGGCCCCTTTTTTCAACTCTTTTGTGAGTCCCAAGATGGCTACCAAAACTTCCTTGTTGAAGGTATTACTGTACTTGGAATGTTCACCTCCATTGCAAGTAAAGTAATACCGTTATAACTGTCAATATGTAGACTCTTGTACACATACTCCAAAGTAGTGAAATTCAGAATGACTGCTGTTTATCATGCAGGTGGTGAACTCTGGACAAAGATATGCATTTGTGCTGCAGAATGGGCATATTGATTGTTTCCAATCAGGATGGGGCTTTTCCAGGGCTCTGGCAATTCAGATATATATAGGATATAACCAAGTTTATATTTTCATAGGTCACTTCCTGCTTGTGCACAGATTTTCAAGCATACATGAATTTACTAGTTGTTATTTCATCACATGGATTTATGGCTGGAATATTTGCTTTAAAAAATGTTCTCGTAGTTTCATGCATGTAGAGAGCCCTCGGACTCTTCTGGACTTTGTTGTCCTACGAGGGCGGGCTTCAGCCTGAGGTATTAAATAAATTTAGGGCTGCTGACTCAGCAGTTCCCCATACAGTTACCACAGTGTCTGGCTGATCTGTTGACTGGGGAGAGGGTGAGACGCCACCTTACATTGGTGACGAAAGTGGGATACGGAGATTTCGGGAGCGGTACGATAGTACTCCAACCGCACTCTCACACGACTGATCCTGTCGGCGACCGTATGCACCGTGCATCTGATGACACGGTGTGCGAACCACCGAAACAGATGGCACCGTGCGCAGGTCACTGATGCTACACCTGGAGGCGACGAACTTCATGAACTCTTCGTATCACTCCCCAACACAGGTGATGCGGCGGATTACGACACTGCAGTTGCAGCACTAAATAAATACTTCGACCCCCTGAATAAACCCCGATTATGACCGCTTTAAACTGCGTCAAGCCCAGGTGACGGATGTAAAATCCATAGACATGTTCTATGCCAGACTGAGGAAACTCGCCAGCACGTGCGTGGGCCTAAACCACTGTGAAGAAATCCATGCACAAATTATCCAGGGATGCCGTTCTAACATGCTACAGAAACTTATCATGCGCCAACCTTGTATCTCCCTGGATGAAATACTAATCCTAGCATGATCCTATGAATTCTCAGCTGTCCGTGCCGATGCCATGGCCGCCGTAAGGGGGCAGTCAGTATCAGCATCAACAGTCCCGCGACAGCCGGCCGTGAAAGAGGAACAGGTCAACGTCATCCAAGCCTGCCATGTCCCCATGTGGCAACCGAACACCTCGAGACAAGAAGACGGGATATGTGGCCGCTGTGGCTACGAACACAAAACACCGGGAGGATGCCCAGCGAGATGAAAATTCTGCATCAAATGTGGAAAGGGGAACCATTTCGCCAAGATCTGTCGGATGGGGAGAAAAAGACATAGGGAGTTAAAAGGGAAGGCGGCCACTGTAAAGAATATAAATGCAGGGGACAATACGCCCAAGGGCACATGAACGCAAAAATGCCCCTATACGAGGAGGACGACAAAGAGGGCATTTTTGTTATCTCATTCACAGGACAGAGACAGCACAAGAGGCGAACTCCCCCCATGAGCATGATCATGATAAATAACCCCCCTGCAATGGTTCTCATTGACACAGGCGCTTCGGTCAATGTGATGGACAACACAATGTATCAACAGTTACCTCCCAAACCAAGCCTGTCGCCCAGCAACACAAACATTTACACATATGGAGGGCGCAACCCACTTCCTCTGCAAGGCACTATAGAAATGTCCATCACCAATGAAGAACATAACACCAATGCCAGGTTCTATGTGGTCAAAGGAAACCAAGGCACTCTGCTAGGGTGCCACACTGAGGAAAACCTGGAACTCATTTTCTAACACGCCATGTATATGAATCACACAGTGAGTCCCTCCTTAATGAGTTCCCACAGCTGTTTGTAGGATTGGGGAAGCTCAAAGACAAGCGAGTTAATCTGCATATCAACCCGGGGGTGACACAAGTGGTGCTGTGACACCGGAGAGTGCCTTTTCATCTGAGGCCAGCAGTTGAGAAAGAACCAAGGAAGACCAAGGGGTGATTGAAAAGTTGACAAACCCACCCCCTGAGTCTCGCCACTGGTAGTTGCGCCCGAACCAAAACAGCCGGGGCCATCCGCCTCTGAGTAGACATGCGTCTACCCAATCATGCCATCAGGAGAGATCGTCACATTACTCCCACTATGGATGATTTAATTGCCGACCTGAATGGAGCCCAATGGTTCTCGAAGTTGGACTTAAATTCCGCCTATCATCAGCTGGAGTTGGGACCTGATAGTCGGAATGTTAGCAGGTTCTCTATCCATGTGGGGTTGAGACGTTGCAAAAGGTTGAGTTTTGGGGTGTCTTCAGCGACGGAAGTATTCCATAATGCCATCAGAGAAACACTCTCAGGCCTCACGGGTGTGATTAACCTGAGCGACGTCATCCTGATTTTCTCAGAGACACATGAGGAGCATCATCGCTGTCTGAGGGCCACGCTGCAAAGAGTTTCTGACGTGGGGCTCACACTTCACAGGAGGAAGTGTGCGTTCTATCAAACTTTGATCGACTTCTTCAGATACATCTTCTCAAGGGAGGGAATGCAAGTAGACCCGAGAAAAGTTGAAGCCATTCACCAAGCACCGATCCCTCAAAGTGTGACAGAAGTCAGGAGTTTTCTGGGAATGGCAACATACTGTGGCTGGTTCATCCCCCAGCTAGCCACGATGGCGGAACCACTTCGGCACATCATGAAAGAGACTCAAAAGTGGGAATGGAGCCCAGAAGCAGACAACATTTTCCATGACATAAAAGGGGCACTGCTAGACAAGGTGACCATGGCATACTTTCACCCCGAGAAGCAGACTGAAGTGGTGGTGGATGCTAGCCCCGTAGGACTTCGACACGTCCTATCACAAGAGCAGCGCCACTAAGCATAGGCCCCTGTAGCATATGACAGCAGAGCGCTGTCTGCTGTGGAAGCCCGATACCCTCAGGTAGAGAGAGAGGCTCTGGCTATTCAGTGGGTGTGTAAAAATTTACACCTATACCTATATGGCCATGAATTCCAAGTAGTTAGGGACCACAAATCCTCTGGTATCACTGTGTGCCCGATCCATTTGTTTGGCTCCCCCAAGGATTAAACATTGGGCTGTCCTGATCCAACCATACCAATTCAAAAACATCTACCGACCCGGTGTGAACAATCCAGCAGACTATCTGTCAAGGCATCCTCTGACAACTTCACCCGATGCATCTCAAGAAGATGAGGAAGAACAAACAGAGAGCTTCATAAACATGGTAGAACAGGCTGCCTGTCCTGTGTCCTTAGCAGTGACTGATATAGCAGAAGCTGCGGAATGTGACCCTGTCCTCAATCGCATTAAAGTGTCTCTGAGTAGGAGACAGTGGAAACAATTCCTAGATGGGGTGAGGACCTACGACCCAGAGGAGAGAGCTGCCATGCAAGGGATGTGGAAAGTGAAAGACGAGTTGTCCATCAGGTGTGATGGTCTCTTCCTACAAGGACAGAAAATAGTGCTTCCACGCTGCTTATGGAACTGAGTGGTAGAGCTAGCCCATCAGGGTCACCAGGGAGCGGCCAAGACAAAGGCCGGGCTCATAGCCAAGATGTGGTTTCCAGGCATGGACACGAAGGTGGACACCCTCGTTGGAAGCTTCCACTCATGTATAATTACCTCAATTGAGCAGCCCAATAATCCAGTAGTCACCGAACCTCCCAGCCAAAAGCCGTGGTCGAAACTAAGCATAGACTTTGGAAGTTTCCCCGATGGAAGGCTATAGGCAGTTCTGAACGACTCCTACAAAAAGTTTCCCTTGGTGGAAGTAGTGGCCTCCACCTCTTTTGAGAGAGTTAGACTGGTGCTACAGAAAACATTTGCCGTATTTGGGCTCCCTGATGAAATCTGAACAGATAACGGTCCACCATTTCAGGGACAGGATTTAAAAAATTACCTAGAACGGTTTGCAGTACACCACCGCAAGATCATGCCATACTGGCCGCAGGCCAATGGCGAAGTAGAAAGATTCATGAGGACACTTAACCGAACTTTGAGGATCATGTGGAAAGAAGTGAAGATGTGGAACAATGCCTGCATCAGTTCTTGAGAGCATATCGACAAGCGCCCCACAGCACTACTGGCTGTGCACCAGCTGCTCTGATGTTCAAGATGGCTCTGCTGGATTGCATCCCGGCTGACTCTCAGTGGGAGCCCCTTTAGTTGGATGTTGAAGCGACACAACAACACCAGATGTGGACTAATCAAAGGGAGACCGCTAGAAGGAGAACCAGCCGTCTTGATCTTCAGGTGGGCGACCGGGTGGTCGTGAAAAACCGGCGTGATGGAGGGATGTTTCAGACACAGTTTGAACCAGAGGTGTGGAAGGTCGTTATGGTCAGAGGCTTTATGGTGACTGTCTGTAGAAGAGAAAGGCAAGTGACAAGAAACATATCACACTTCAAGTGAGCTGGTGTGTCAGAGGATACTGGAGAGGAAGGCGAAGAAGAAGAGGGCGCTGTTGTAGGAGGAGAATTTGGGACGGAGGAGTGACCAGGTATTCAAAAGGTGCCATGCCCTGCATCGGCGCGATGATCAGACGAAGACAGTGACATGGTGTCAAGTGGTCGGAGTCAGAGGTATCACCTCTGGCCTAACCCTGCACCCAGCCAGAGACTTAGGGATTTTGTCTGCTAAAAGAGATGATCGGATGTGACAGACTCTGGGCAACAGGAGAGTGGGTTGGTGACACCCACGGCGTGGTGATCTGACACCATGAAGGATCTTTCTGTTAAGTATTCACTTTGGGGGAGTTCTCCCTTTCTATCTATTGTTCTCTTTACCTCTTTTGTTTGCTCTTCACTCTTTGTTTATTTTCTTCTCCTTAATTAAAGCCTTGGAGGGATATAGTGAGCCACTCAGTCTCTCCTATACTTTGTTGCCCTGCAAGTGCTCGAGGGCAGGCTTTAGCCCGAGGTATTAAATAAATTGGGGCTGCTGACCCGGCAGTTTCCCATGCACTGACCACAGTGTCTGGCTGATCTGTTGATCGGGAGAGGGTGAGGCGCCACTTTACAGCATACACACACACAGTAGATTAAAATCAGCAGCACCACTCATAAGAATGGGGTTAAATTTAGTGAACATAAACAGTATTTACATGTGACCTGTCATTGCAGCGTACATATGAGAAAATAACTACTTCAACAACATCGTAGTATTAATTTTCTATAGCATATTATTTTTTTAACACACCATTCAAAATCAGGCAGCATGCAATATGTGAAGAACAATCAACATTAGGGGAAACCCTCGGCTCAGGGCCTTCGGGGAGACAGTGCTATAGGCATATTAGAATGCCATTGTGAGAGTGATCCTTTAGGGTGAAGAGAATGGCAACTCCTTATTGGAGGGTGTGTTTAAGTTTTTTAAGTGGGATTCACAACAACAAAGTTTATGGAGGCATTTTATTTTCTAGGGGAGTAAATACCATTGAAAATAGCATCACATCCGGGAAATGTGAGTGCTATGTGTCAAGTCTGTGATCAAATATTATGCCTATTATCACATAATTGTGTGTGTATAAACAGTGCAAGACTGGGCACAAGTAATAGTTCACTAAAATAACTGTACATTGTCAGTAGTTTTTAAACATTAGTTTTATCTCGTTTCAAACACTAAGTATAATTTCACTTTTTTATTTAGTGAATTTCTTTTTTTTTTTATTAAATGTCAGGTAGGATTCTATTATGATACCTAATTATAACATCATTTTTTCATAGACAGATATTACACGAGCAATCCTCCATATTGAATGTGTACTAGCATATGTAAATACAAATTGCAAATACAAAAATAGAAAAATCAGCAATAAGTTACACTGCCTCATATTGCAATTTTTTGTCTTTCTTCGTGTATGTCCGGTTAAACCTACTTTTTAGTGGCAACGTCCTACAAAAGAAAAAGCACATTTTAGAATATATGCTTGTAATTTTCTTACAGTGTGTTAGAGTCATGCAAGCTGCCAATTAAGGGCCAGAGAATAACCACCATTTCATTTTTGACTCTCAGCTTACTTCTGACTCGAATGTCTCATGGCTCAAAAATTCATTTCCGATTCAAGAGCTTCATCATGACCCAAAAAATCTCTTCTAACGCAAGAGATTCATGCTCGCCAAATTAAGAAAGACAAACACTTTGACAATCACAAGCAACAACCAAGCCCTCCTGTGTCTGCCTGAAGTCTATGCACTGTGGGACTTGGCGATGGGCTGACTACAGACAAGGCCCTTCCCAAATCACTGAAGCGCATGGACATGGGCAAGAGACGTGAATGGACATCATGGAGTAGGGCACATGGCTTCGCCACAGGCCAGGCCCTTATCCAAACCCCTGCAGAGTGGCTTTGCTAATGGCAGTGGGTTAAGGGAGGTTCTGGCTGCAAGTCTCGTCTTTCCCCCAGCCTCTGCTGGACACCCCCAAAGGCCACACACCACAGTGGTAGGTTGATGGCAGTGGGCAGGGTGCAGGGCCTAGCTGCAAGTCAGGATCTGTGCCTAACGTCTACTCCAAACGGCCAAAGATCATATACACAATTAGGGTTAAGAAACAGCAGGGATTAAGGCACAGGTTGTTGTTGAAAGGCATTCCAAACACCATGTTCAAATCACTGATTAGCGCAAAGTACAGAAATAAAAGGAAAGTGCAAGACAAGAGAGCGACAGAATGGGTAGCCCAAGTTGTGCCATGTGTTTTGTGCCTCGGTAACCATAACTGGCTCATTTCGGGAGTCCCTTATATTTAAGCTGTGTTAAGCCCAGTTAAGCACAATTTGTAACTGTGATCTTTCATTAAATGCATCAATATGTGGATATACATATGTATAGGATACTTGTAGATGTGCAGACTGTAATGTGTTATTTATTACATTTTCTGAGTGTGGGAAAGGGCCATGACTCACAAGAGGCAAAACTGGGAGTGGGCAGTACTGCTCCTCCCCTCCTTCAACATTTGTAATAAATAACATATCACAAAGAGCCATCTTCCTCCATAGTGTATGCTATGTTGTTTTGCCATGAGTGAAGGCTATAAACAAGATGTTGTACTAAATCAAGAACATGGGGTTAACTCCACATATTAAGGTAAATTCGCACTGGATAGCCTTTGAGATAGTGCTAAAATCACTGTGACATAAAATCTGTGAGACAATCAGTGTTTTCTTATGTCATTTCCGCTCTCCAATATATATGAAAGAATCCTAGCCGAAATCCAAACCAATATTCCTTGTTGTAACATCTTCCTGACTTTTTATTTGTTTTAGCATGTACTACGTTGTACGTGCTGTACATATTTTATTCATTGCCTTGATCTCTTCCTTTAGCGTGAAGTTATTTGAGCCGGGGCTGTTGAACAAATATTCTGTAATACTGTAATAAAATACAACGCAGAAAAGAAAACCTGGTGAGTTCAATTTAAAACATGCTTTCCCTCTAGAAAGTATCTAATTGCTTTTTGAATGTCTTGCGTGTCCTTCTGGTAACCTTTTCTAACAGCTAAAGCCACACATTTGTTATTCTGTAGGAGGCATAATACACCCAGACAGTTATTCACAATAGGGAACTAATCATAGATGTGCTGTGAAAGCAGATGGGAATTCTGATGTTTTCTATGAATTTTTCCAAGTATAACACATGTCGAAAAATGGGGCACATCAGTAAATGGGAGTGAAATCCTTGCTCAATTGGGTGAGCAGCTCCTGGTGGAAAAAAACATATGTTCATCAAATTTCATACTGCGCCTTTATTTATAAGTTATTATTCTGTACTGTGTCTCTTTGACCAAAATTATGATTACTATGGAAGGACACATTGTAATTAAACTAACTATGAACTTCCTTCATGCATGGCTTTCTATCATTCATACCTATTGGAAGATCGTTTCCCACTCGCAACGACACACTTGTTAGCAAGTCTTGGCATGTCTTTTAATTGTAGAGTCTTCTGAAAATCATGAAGATCGACTTTTAAGAGATAAGTAGTTTCTAAGGATGTTAGATCACCAAACTCCCAGGGGTAGAGGTAGTGACATGATTCAAACATTCAACCACTGATGACATCACAGGAAGTGACATCACTTGACCTTTTGAGTCTCATGATGTTTGAGAAAGTTTTGTCCTATGACCTTTGACTTAGTGGCAATAAACGAGTGACCGCTGGAGTAAAAAAAACAGTGAATGAAAGATTAAACGTTGAACACAAGGTTAATAAATTAAAGCAAGAGATTGCTAATGGAGATTCAAATCTTTTTGCACCATATGTACATATTAATTGAGGTAGTGCATAATATGCCGTGAGTGCAGCCATTACATGCCAGAAGTTCTGCTATGTTATGTTGTGTTGCTCATCTACAAATCTTCTTCTCTAAAAAGCTGGCATGTCACATCCCCAGATGCCTATGAACAGGCCCACATGTTTGGATGTAGTTCAAAATGTCTAGGCCTAACCAACGGCAAAATACATTACCCAGTGCCCAGACCAAGACTTCAGTTCTTTCACACATCCTCAAATGAAAGGTGGAATCAATGTTGCAAAATGTCACCACACTCCAAACAGGTATCTTATTGGCAGCAGCAAAACAGAGGCAGGCAAGTCAATTTGATGCATGTATAACCTGCCACGTCACCCTAGAGTTTCGTTTTCTTCTCAGAAAAGGCAGATAAAAAGGTCAGCAACAGGGAAAATCAAAAAGAACTCTGCTTGGACTGGCACCCCGAAATGAGGCTTTAATATAAGCCTTCTGCAAAGCAACATTTAATTGGCGTGTGCATTTCAAGCACTTCAAAATGTCTTTTTACAACATAAGAACATTTTGAAGTGGGATACAATGATGATGACTTAAAACGCCCTATTTGTTGACCTTAAAACAACCAATTTTCCTTCAATTCCAAACACTGCCTTTGTAACCTCTGGGGACAAAAATTGCAAGGGTCGCTGGGAGCAAGCCAGGGTGCCTTCAATTGTGAATATAGCATGGATCATTGCTGGCCTTAGTTGAGTTTCAAAAAGCCTCAAATTTCCAGTCAAAATTAAAGTTAGTATGTTGTATATTTGTGAATTAAAGAAAATATTTATTCAGTTAAAGATATGTTTAATGAATGTCTGAAATACATGGAGACGTAGAGCAGTGTGCAGAGGAGGGTGAGCAAGGAACTCTGCCACTGCCGCCACAGTTGGAAGCTGGGTAGGGCTTGGAAAGCTAACCCTGTCCCTGTGGCCTCCGGATTGTACCGCTCGGCAACCCATGGCATCAACCGGTAGCAGCGTTGGCAGTAGAGACAAAGCAGAACCATAACTTGCCTTTGACCGCACCACACAGAGAGAATAACTGCAACATCGCCCAACAAACCATATGGCACAAAGAGGTTGCTTTATTAAAACAAAGAGCCCTCCAGCGTGCAACTCCTTCTAGGTTGATCGTGGTCACACAGAATGTGCGAAGCACGAGAACACAAGCAACTTGTGAAACAAGATGCCCATCTAACAATAAGCAAGTCAGCACAAATAACAAGGAGTGCCCGAGGGTGAATAAAACAACAACCCTAATATTCACCCCAGAACATATCACGTGGGCTTCCTGGAATACCCTCAACAGGTCAAACATTATCAGCCTCCTGCACAATATACCGTCACTCTCTCATCTCACATCAGTCCACTTAACATCTGTGAACTTTAAGACTTACACATGGATCAGCCAAAGAGAATCCACATTGACAGAGTCGACTGACCAGAGCACTGTGGAATGGATGCTCGAAAAAGCTCCCCAATTCAAAGAACGGGGCATACTTATCAGTAAGCCTGCAAAAAAAAAGATATCCACACGTCTTGTCTCAGAGTCACAATTCACCGTATGAATACATAGAGGAACACCTCAAATAATTCCCCCGCGTATGGCCAAAAGGATCACAATACAACTGGCAAGAGGCACAGGCGGTCAACATAGCATTTTGCACATACTGGTCGAGGTCAGTCGGACTGGGCTTGGTCCCTGCAGCCCTTTTTACCAAGGGGCGGTAGAATTTCTACCCAAAATGGGACAAAGGCAAAATTATCAAGCTCCACCATTAAGATAATGAGTTCTAATGTTGCAGGCCTGTCTTCCCTCACCGTGAATTCAACTGCTCTGAAGTTTCTAAACTCCGCTGATATACTATGCTTCCAAGAAACTTGGTCAACTGTGTCAACCTCCATCCCAGGGTTCCAAATAATTCAGACACTGGTGCAAAACAAAAACTTGTTTGGTAGACCAACGGGTGGCTCACAATCTATGTGAAACTAGATCTACAGCTGAAAGTAGAGGTATGGGACAAAACGTCTTGGGACGCGCAAGTTGTGAGCCTAATTGGATTGATACTAAATGGGAAATCCACCCCAATAACGATCATAAACTTGTATATCAAACTTCACAGGGAGCTAAAAAAAAGGCTAATGTTAAGCATATTACTGCACTGATTAAGTCTTTCCTCTTTGAGTACCCAGCAGATGAGAGTGTTTTAGCTGGAGACTTCAACTTTCGAGGACTGGGCCAAAATGAGAAAATGCAATGATACCCTGGCAGAGCCTCCCTCGAAGACTGCCTCAACGAATTTGATTTGAGATCGACCAACTGAAAAGACATAATGGCTGGCACAACTAACCTCACTTTCAAATATATCTCCACATTAGACTACATCTTTTTTAAGTAAGAACCTACTAAACATATGTCTAAGTCACCAGGCCCTAAGCAGGCCTGAAATTGATAACAATCCTATCTCCATAGTGGCCAATCTCAGCGCAATGGCACACGGGATACATAAAACAGCTGGCAATCGCTACTGACCAACACTGGCCTGCTATTAAAAAGAATTAAATAGGTCCTGTCCTCCCTGGCCAAAAACTCACACTCAAAACCTGCCTATGCCTTTCCAACTTCAGGAAAGGGGATAAGCTGGTCAGAGGATGTGTGGGGCCCAACTGTAAAAAAAAGCCCCACAAAGCACTAGCTAACACTGGGTGTTATAGCTGGCCAATCAGGGGCACAATAAGATTCACACATCTATTCCCCGTGTCCAGCGAGTATCTGGAGAGGAAACTGCATTGATGTTTTACAGAGCAGCCACATAGAAGGGAGAAAACTACCTTAATTGAAGGCAAAATGAAACAGACCAGGAAGAGCATAGAAAAGTAATCTGCATACTAAAACAAAGCTAATAGAGGAGCATTGGAAACATATACATGCTCTGCTGCTACCTAGCAAAAGTACTCTTCTCAATTTGACCTTTAGCAAGGAGACCACTGTCTCGACCACCGAATGGGAGATGCACGTGGCAAAACTATACGTATATATGGGCAATGCAAACATCCCCAACAAGCCCCTGGTGCTCATCGCACTAGAAGGCTTGAACTACAGTACACTGATGGTAACTGAAGAGATCATGCGTAGAATTCTGAAGAACATCTGGAATGATGGGGCACCAGGATCAAACAGCCTTCCAGGGAGCATCTTTAAAGAAGACTGGGACTTTTGGGCCCCTCATACGTCAACTTTGTTCAATGAATGCCTCTATTTGTCTTCTGTTCTGGATTTGTGGAAAGGCTCGATCCTGCAACCAATCCGCAAAAAGAGGGGACGTCACCCGCTCCAAAAATTACAAGATAATAGCCCAGTTGAATGTTGAAGGTAAGGCCTTTGCAAAAGTGCTCCTACAGTAGCTTGAAACCTGGATAACGGTCAACAACATTATACCATTGTATCAGACTGGTTTCAGACCCAACTCTTCTAGTATGGATAACATGATAGCACTCTCTTATTTGGGCGCTAAGGTATTGGAAACTTCCTCCCTGCCATTTTATGCTTGCTTTATAAACTACAGAGCTGCCTTTGATGGAATTGACCAAAGCATTCTTTGGAAGAAAACCATCTGACTGGGGTATACCTAAACAGTTGTTGGTAGCAGTAACAGCATTATACCTTGATACTTGGGTACAAGTTTAGATAAAACAAACGCATTACACAGGGAAAATCTACACCAACAGAGGCCTTAAGCAAGGCTGTATTACTTCCCCCACCTTGTTCAACCCATACACAGCTGACCCAGTCAGGGTAGTGCTTTAAAGGAACGCCTCCCATCCCCTCAAATTGGTCCAGGTAAGACTCCCTATCATATAGTATGCAGATGATCTGGTCTTGCTTGCTCAAACCCGAATTTTGATGAAGAGGGCCTTATATTTATTACATTCATACAATACAAAGAAAGCCCTGCAGGTGCATGCCAAGTAGAGCAAGGTTCTGATTTTTTATGACAAAACAAAAAACACCAATTGGAAAGGAATCTAGGCCCATTAAAGATAGGGACATCAAGCAAATAAAAATATCTTGAAGTTTGGGTCTCAGATACTTGTAAATCCTTGCCCCAGGCCACCGCATTGGCACAGAAAGAAGCCAAGAGCACTTATACTCTCTCCAAATTATATTAAAGGCTACAATCTTCTTCAGCAGTGGCGATCTGAAGAGCTTTTAAAGCAAAATTATTACCAACAATAAGCTATGGCCATCTTCCATATCCCGGCAGGCTCACTGAGTCACTCGAGCGATGTCACCTAGCCTCCTGAAAGAAAATACTTCAAATCCCTAGGCGTACTCAGCACGCAGTTATTCACATGGAGTTTAACTTGATGAGATTGACATGGAATGCATAAAAGATATAATCAGATTCCATCACCAGGTGATCAGGGCTGATCCAGAGTCTCTGCGTGTGGCACTGGAAGCTATTTTATTGGACAACAACAGCAACTGGTCGAAGTACCTGAGGAGCGCCCAGGACACTCTAAACTTGGCCCCAATGTACTCACAAGATCCTTTCATCACTATGGTCCATCTAAAGAAAACCTTTAAAAAACAACAGAGGAGGGTCTCAAGAGAATCAGATATTGAGTCCATCAGGAAAATCAGAGAAGCAGAGCCCTGGCAGCTTCATACAAGGCCACACAGTGCTAACAGTACTTGAAAGCTGCCATGGGAAACTGTACATTCAGGAGTATATTGGTGATTCAGATTCTAACTCTTCCCATATGGGAATACAGATCTCATTGGAAGTCCTCAGCTAGTGTTCAGAGGCAATGCAGGCTGTGCCAATATCATACGGAATCAGTGGCTGATATCATATGTTGCTGCCCTGGTCTTTTACAACACTGGAGCATGTATCTAAGGCCTATATTTGTCTAGAATGGGCTAAGAACATGCAAAGAGGCACTGGTATACCTGCACACAGCAGAAGCCCCAATGGAACTAGCCCGGTTTGGCAAGTTCTTTCTGGTAGCAGGCAGGCGCCTATGTGACATCAGTGGACTGAAAGGGGAAACTTCCAGAGATCCCTGTGTCTGTAATTCAGCATCCAAATAGTAAATGCAAGGGGTGTGGGTGGCCTGGCAAAGTGCATGAATGGACGGTTTCGATCTGCACACCCTGAACTTGTTGGCTAAGGAAGAAGCATGGCCACGGGACTATCTGGTCACCTAGCCAGTGCATCTCCATGTTCTTTCAAGCCTAACACTTGCATAGCAGGCCTGGTACCAGCACATGACACTTTAAGGCCCATATTTATACTTTTTTAGCGCTGCATTTGCGTCATTTTTTGACGCAAAAACAGCGCAAACTTGCAAAATACAATTGCGTCCAAAAGCGGCGCAAATGCGGCGCTAAAAAAGTATAAATATGGGCCTAAATCTTAGAAGAACTTGTATTGCGAATGCTTAGCAAAGTCAGTGAGCGACCAATCTCCTGCAGCAGGCCTGCACTTTTAAGGTTAACATTTGCATAGATTGTCTGGTATTTGCACATGTCGCTTTTAATTTTAGTGTGGCCTGACATTTCAAATGCTTAGCAAATATAGAGAATGACTAGCCTACTGCAGCAGTCTGCCATGTTGCATAGTGGTGTACACTATATACTGAATTTTATGGTGTTTTTTTGTGGGTTTTGTTCAATGTATTACTCATGGTTTTATTGACTTAGTGGCACACTGGATTTCATTATATTCCATGGACATTTTTATGGTCATGTTTATCTTAATCTATTTATCCTTTCTTCATGTTATCTTGTTTGTAATGATTTTGATTAATCATACAATAAAATGTACTGAGACTGAATGCCTGTTTGTGCCTCTTTGTGTACTCTTTTGGGATTTCAAATCACCAACATTGCTTAAGCTAGGGGCCACGGCTTCCAATATTGACTCAGTGTAGGTCCTCATATCCCAGTAATGATTCAGAAGGGTTGCCAGATTCCAGTAATGATTAATTGGGGATTCACAGATGACAAAGGTTAAGAACGATTGGATGAGGGAATGTCCAGGAGGCCCCCCCACCCACTGGCCAATCATATATGTGGCACCCCAAGGAAACTTCCTCAAAACACTTTCTCAACTTATGAAAGATCAGAATAGGTCTGCAACTGTTGTCTGTGACCCTAGAGGAGCCTTGGAGGTCTGGATCTGCTCTGTCTTATAGCCAGGTAAATGAAGTGGATTCCAAGGATCAGTTGGCTGTCAACCAGGTTGGATTCAGGGAAAAAACAAGCTACAAGAGGCTTTGTTACTGAAGTGACTAGTTAACCAATGCTAACTAGACCTGGACAAGACCTTGTTAGTAGACCCTGTTGGAGTGCAGCTTGGCATCTAGGTGCTCTCCTTGAGGTCATGGGAGCTTTAGAATTCACCCAGAGGAAATGCATCAGAAAAACTGAAAAGTTGGGGCTTAGAAATGCTTTGACCTGCAGCACTTTTAGGAGGACTTCACAACAAATGTATTCCATTTTGATCCACTTTCCTCTCAGGTAGCTTCAGGCTTGCTCCACTGGAGGATTTTGAACTCTTTAAAAAAGACAGAAGGTAAAATCTTTGACTGGAATGAACCTGATTAATGTATCTGACCTGCACTCCATTGCAGTTGGTCTGGAAGCACAATTACAAGACTCAGTCTACCCCTTCTACTGACTATCATTGTCACTTTGTGCTTTTTGGCCCTCGTTTTACTTAAAACAAAAAACAAAATCATATCTCCGGTTCTTCCTGTTATATTTCTACATTTTTGGTGTAATTTTGTTCACTAAAATGTACCTTGTTTTTCTAAATTGGTTTTGAATTGTTAAGTTTTTTGACATTTTGACGTTATTACTGGTTTGGTACAGCACAAATACTTCCTGGCCCTAAGCTAAGCATGTCTTCCCTGTGCCATGGCTACCAGGGTATTGAGCTGCTTGACTTAGGGACTTTAAAGTTCACCCTGGCATGTTACTGTTATTACTCTTTTGGGAGGCCAACCACAAACCTCAAATAATAATTCATTTTTTACATATGCTTTGTTCAAACACCCAGGCAAGATTTACCCATTTTATGGGTCTTTGTGGAAATGTGTTATGATTAACTTACTGACCCTCAGTGCAGCAATAATATAATGTGTACAGTTTCACTAAACTGTTGCACAGGAAGATGTTATCAGTATTTATGCTTTACATATGGGCTATGTCATGTTATTAAGTAGTAAATACCCTCCCATCAGCAACTGGTATTTTCAAACTTTACCACGTTTATTAAAAGATGCACTGCTTCATCTAGAAAAAAAACTGAGAGGTCTTGCTAAGAAAACCTGATATTGTGCATTCCCATCTCAGGTTTTCACCTTGTCCTAATCCTGACTGTCAGTGAGGTATGCTCACATCTCCTCAGAAAGGTACCCCATGCCTACTGACACTTTGGTAAAAAGAAAATGTAATCAGCCCACCAGCCGTGGTCCATCCCTTACTCAAGAGCATGGCATTCCCCTTCTCTTGAAATCAGCACAGTATGTTATCCCCTTTATCAAGACCTCCTGTTAGATGGGGTCTCATGTAATTTATTTTATTGAATGAAGAACTGGGTACAAGCCTATATTGAGGCATGTTATGTGCTGAGCAAGGCCTCCCTGTGCACATAGCCATTGGCTACCTCCTGACCTGCTAACCAGGAGTAGGTAAGGACTATCTTGGAACAAGTTTCCAAGATTTCTTAGGACTAGTGCATTTTACTGTGAGGATATTTATTGTCAGAGGGGTACAAAGGTTAGTGTGGGGCCCTCTCCATGTGTCGACAACAGCAATTATGTGAAGCACAAATCTTGGGATGAAATTCCATTACCCACAGAAACTGACAGTCCTACATTTGTAAGTGACACATTCTGTTGCATATTCAGAGGAGATAAGTTGTAATGATATCTCCTGGCAACCATGATTTATAATCTGTCTACTAGCAGAAACAATACAGCCTTTCTCTCTATCTGTCTTTCACATTCTCCTTTCTGTGTTGGCTATAGAATTAGAACTTAAATCTATTAAATATATTCCACAGTTAATTAAGGAAATATATGATCATTCTAAACCAGATTTTTCATCATAGAGTCAATCCGCCTGAAAATACTGTGCAAAGTGACACCCAGAAGCCCTAGAACACATGTTTGGGAAAATATTGTGACAAGTGCCCCACTCAAAGTAAAGTTAGCCCCTCTGATATTAATAACTATGCAAGTTAAATGTAAATTAAAATGGTCTCTTTGTTTTGGAATTGGTTCTTGTAAATCTTGTATATTTGGTAGTGTTTGCTGCTGAATTTCAGTTGATGGCGACAACCTTAAATTTAACTTGATTCAGAAACTCAGGCATTGATTGGTTTCTCAATGATTGACGCAGCACTTTTTCCTGAACATCTTAGGAGCTGTGACCAGGGAGCTTGGCAACTGTTTACATTGAGCCAATGGCATAGCATTAACATACCCATCAGTGCCTCATCAGGTGTATGAAACACACAGTCTTCCCCTCCCATCACCAGGGAACCATTGTTGACTGAAAGTCTGAATCTGGCACCTTTTGTAGCCCCATGAATGGAGGTCATCTCTGAGGAGGAGGTATATGACCTGCCAAGAAGTATTCAGCACTTTGTTTGAATTTTAGAGCCTCTCAGCACTGCGTAGGAAAGTAGGCCAATGAAGCTGTCGCTGACAAGTCCTACGACTCTGATGGACTAGCAGAATAATGGTACAGTTCCCAAAAAGGTAGAGCTGAACCTCCCACAATCTGCAAAACTGTATGTCTTGATTTTGGTGGTATTATTATTTCAGGGAACTTAGGCCCCATCTCCCCTTACCAAAGAGCAGTGGTCTTCAAACCTTTTAATGCTGCGCCCCCCAGTTGAAAAATAAAATCACTGGGACCTCCCTCAGAATTTTTCACATTTATTTTATAAATATGGCAATGTTTAAATATGTATAGACATATTTAAACATTGCAGTCAAGTACTGTTACTGTTTTTGCAACAACATGCTTCTGCTTAAAACAAAGCCCAAAGCTTATGGACATGGGGATAACCATCTACCTTCCTTTCCAGGCTGCTTTGAACACCGGTATGTGCAAGAGAAAATGGAAAACCATTATTAACACCACAAAAGGCAGGTATATTCCAGCACCCAACATTGAAAACAAACTTCTCCTTAGAGAAGGATAGAGATGGGACCACTTTGGAGGAAAAGACAGCTGCTTGGCCACTGGGGTGACAAGAGCTTCTGGGTGCTCACTGGAAGTTGTGTGCACCACAGAGGAGACAGAGATGTCATGCTGGAAGTGCGAGGAGTCAGAGAGAGTATATGCTGGGAGGGGCCCAGCTGAGAAGGAGGCGGAAGAGTTTTCCAAAAGCAGAGGGACAGAGGAAGTCCTAGAAACCTGGTTGGATGAGTGGTGGGCATGGCCAGATGGGACACAGCAGCCCAACACAACTCAGAAGAGTTGTGGCTAAAGCAGTCAGTGAGTTATGACAGATGCTGGTGTAAGGAAGGAGAGGACCTATCACACTGGTGAACATGTTTATGCACTTGAAGGGTCTTAGAACTGTTATTCTTTTAGGTATTGTGATAACAAGTCTGAAAGAGAAATACGAGGGACACCCTGTTACGACACACATAAACTCTCTTTGCTTAAAATTTCTTTGTTGACTCCTTATGAGACACTTTGATTCTTTATATATATATTTTTTCTTGTTTTTGTGATCTGTTTGCTATTTTTTCTTTTTGTCACTCTATTGGGCACAGGTGGCATCCTCCTTTTGGGGAATTCACCCTAAGACCAGCAAAAGCAGGATCTGAAGGAAGGGTGACACAAAAGAATCACAACTTCACAAACACCTGGGTATGTAGTGACACAATAGAAAACTCAGAAATAAGCATTTACTTACTGCATTGTCTGACTTCCTTTTGAGGGTACTGGTGGCTGAGACCATCTTTCGAACCCTGGAAGAAGGCATAGAAGCACATCACTATGCCGGTCAAGTTAACAAGGATGACTACCCAACTGTACCCCTGAATTTCTCAGACATGTCTTTGTGTTGTTTCATAACAAATCACATTTTATTATCAAAGAACTCAATAAAACAGCCAAAATATGAAAAATCACAAAGCCTCCAAAACCGTATTTTGTCCAACTCTCTCGCAGGGCCTTATTTATGAGAGGTTTTTTTTGCCAGCATTGCATCAAGAATTTTGATGCAATGGTGGCACAAGCCTAAAGACATGTTTTTAAAGTGACACATTTGGAAAGATCTGTCATTTTTCAAGTGCTGTGTGGGGCAAACGCTGCACCGAAAGCAGCTGCATCACCTAGCATATAATGTATGTAACATAGGCCTTCTCCCACAAATTCTAATACTACTGTAACACAGTGTTATTTATGGATTTACCACTGCATCACACATCTCTGGGAGGCAAAACACAAAGCCTAAAATGCACCAGAATTGCTGCACATTGACAAACCAGGCTTAGGAAATGATGGAGTGGCCATTGTATTAAAACCTGAATATCACAAAACACTTTAGCAAGCTCAACTCCCATGTAGGTCGTCATGCTGCAACTGAAAGAGGAGGGAACGTGTATTCCAGCAGCGCATATCCCACATTGACCTCAGAAAGGAGGAGGTCATGCAGTTCTACAGACTTAGGGGGGTTCTATCATTGGATTGATACAGAAGGTAGGGCCAAGTTTTCAGACAGCAGCTACAAGGAGTTATACCATTCCTGCTCATGTCAAATTGACGATTATGTTAAACATCTTGACCTCTGGATTATTCCAAACTAGAGCTGCAAGACTGGCAGGCATATCAAAGAGAGCATTATTTGCCTTTCTCCCATCTGGCTTGAATGTCATAATAAAAATTACCCCACAGTACCCACTCTTCCCCAAAACGCATAAACAGCATTTGAAGACCAAGCAAGGGTTTTACAACGTACCGGGATTACCCCAAGTGTTTGGTGCCATTGATGGCACATGTGCAATTTGTGCCACCTGTAGCCACTGCACACCTATACAGAAACTGGAAACATAGTTATTCAATAAATGTGCAGACAATAGTGGAGCATGAGGGACTCCAACAATTTTCTAGAAAAATACCCAGGAAGTGCCCATGATGCCTACATATTCCACCACAGTCTCATCAGTGAGTGGTTTGAGAATGGGTGTTAGGGAAATGTACTACTCATTGGTAGAGAAAGCTGATTAATCAATATTTTACTTAAATTTAAATGAATGACCAAACACCCATGTGTGTGCTTTGATTGTGTGTGATGTGCATGTAGTGGTACTATGTCACACACACATGTAGCCAATGATGTCCAAATGTGTGATAGCCTCCCAAATTCAGAAATGGAAGGATGCTAACTTACACAGTGCTAGATGTTGTAACCTGACAAACTGTGTGAAGCACTAGAATCTCAAGTTGTGCAATTGAATTCACAGCAAATTAAAAAACATGAGCCCCACAAATCTTCAGAAGCCAACATGAAAATAACTACCTCTCAATTTTGTGGGATGTGTGTGCAATGGCATATCAAGGACAGGATGAGGACGGTGCGGCATATGTAAAACTTTGCGTACCAAAATAGTTTTGGCAAAATTGTGACATCAGATGTATATGTTTCACACATGCCAGGATATCCATTGTTTGATTATTTGTTTAGGACCACAAATGAGAATGCACACTCAAATATCAATGACTGGCTTGCACCGAAAGTGTTGGATAAAAAAAAAAAGAAATATGAGTGATCTAGGTACTTGAGTCACACTAAAAGAGCAAATGGTAGGCAGTTTCAAAGTCACATTATGCTCATCCATGATAAGGCTCATCAACATTCTCTATCAATTTAATAGATAAGCATATACATGCCATAAGTTGCCTTCATTTGGAGCATCTCATCTATTTAAAAACATTTACAAACTTTGCTCACATAGATAAATACAGACATCATACAGCAGGAACAAACCCAGGTCACTTGGTGATGATGGAAGGGTATCATAGTATAATGACCACAAACACATCTACATAAACGTGAACATAAAATGCTGTGTGATTCAAGGCCAATAAGTACACCATTTTCTATAATAGATCTTACACCTACAGACGTTTACTAACATAAATGTCACTGTACAGGTCTGTTGGACCAAGTCAGTCTTCAAAACATAATTAGACCTCATATTGATTAGTTCCATGTTTCCATTCCTTTGTGTAAGTCTAGGTACAGGTAAACCACCTGGCATGGTAAATATAATACCTGAATGATGATCATTTACAACAAAAGCATCCATTTCAGATGACATGCAATGGCAAATGTAATAAGGAACTGCACATGCACATTCATATAACACAATGTAAGGGCCAGGCATACCATGTACCCAACCAAGCAAATCATATTTGAAATCGTGTCAAATTAATTAGTGAATGGCAAAATTATTGTCACTATTTCAACCTGTAGATCTCAATATGGTTGCAAGTGACTTCTTTCTCTATTTGGAGACATGTCACACACATAGATCACAATTTACACTTAGTTGAAACAAAACGTTTATTTAGCTTATCTGGCCAATCTTCTGTCTAAATACATGAACTCTCATGCTGGTGTGCTCTATCTCTTACATGTTGTACAACATGTTAAAGTAAATACAATTATCTATGTGTAATGTAATATAAAACAGTAATGTAAAAATATCTGTATCAATGAAATTAAAATGTTTATCATAATGCTTGCAGGCAAATGTTACAGAGATAGTTGTGTTGAAGTACATAGAATGCATTTGTTGATTTTGGAATTTGCCTATTTTTAGGTTACCAGGGATATGGTTTGCAGTCATTGTTGATGGCACCATATCAATCCACAGAAAGATGGGCAGAGAAAGTTCAATGCCACTTTATCCAAAATTCACAATGTGGTAGAGCGCACTTTTGGAGTACTAAAGTCACGCCTCCAGTGTCTTGACAGATCTGGAGGTCGACTGCTCTGCTCACCTTCTGTGGTGTGTAAAATGATTCTAGTTTGTGCCATATTGCAAAATATATGTGTACAGACTAATGTCCCATGGGCTAATGAGGACTCAATCCTACATGAGGCTGAAGAGGCAAAAGACTTAGGGAAACATTGTACACACAATGGCTTGTCTCATGAGAAAACAACCAAATTGTTGCCAATATTTTTGACAACATCAACTTAAGAAGCTGTCTGATATTTCTAAAACCATTTCAATTTCACATCCAATAAGTCTTTACTATTTTAATCTACCATTGTTTGGTGTATGTGTGAATGTCACTCCAACCCTATGTTCAGTCTCATCTTGTCAACTAGACATAGGCCTCAACATGTATAAGATTCATTCCTTAGCTGCCTAGAAATGTTGGGGCATATCTCCAGCTATGTAAAAATGTATGTAACTGTCTAGGTGTTGTTTGCTGTATCAAAGTGTGTAACTTGCTGGTACCATGTTGCACCAGATAGCATCACAGATCATGGGCGACATCTGTCATAGCTAAAGACCTAGTCCCAGGTGCACATGTCAAAATGGCATATGTGAAGAAGGATTACATGCATTGAAATTCAAACACTACACATGCTACAACTTTCTGGGGGAGAGTGATGTAAATACCACATCTGGCCACAGACTCAAAAGCCTGTAAAAGAACACAAAAAACTGATGAATTAGCAATATGTGACATTAACTAGGTAAACAAGAAATGGGAGATCTTTGTAAAGAGATGGTAAATGTGTGAAAGCTCCATGTTAAAAGTCAAGCATGAATGTATGTGTGCATTTGCAATCACAATGATTATGGTGCAATGAAAATGTAGGTTACAGAATTACCCCTGCATGGTAAGAGTACTGTACTCCTGCCCCAAGGGTGTTATTGCATAGTTGTGTGGCTCACCAGTTCTGGTATATCCCCAAATGGGAACAGGGAATATGTTTGTGTGTAATGACATCATCCTGTTTTAAGGAGTGCAGTCTTCTTATACCTGGCCACAAAAAATTACTGCCCTCATAATAGATGTATGCTACTGCCTTTGCCAGGATTAAGACAGAGTTAAAGTGGGGATGACAGCATGTTGTGTAATGAACAGTAGTAGTGTAAGTTAGCAATCAACCTTCACTCACTGCAGTCGGGCCCATTGGATCACACACCTCAGCCAAAGGTCCGGTGCAGTCTATCTATGTGTGCTGCAAAATGCCACATTAGGCACATTTCCAGGGCCTTCCAGAAGATGAGCAAACTTTACAAGAGGGCCAAGACGGTGGGCTCCTGGAAGTACAACAGCCAAACCCAACATGTAGCATCCAGTGTTTCCCACACTACTACAGGATTGCAGCAGCCACCAGCACAACCCTAGGCACACCAGGGATATCTGCTGCTTCCCAGCCACTAGTTGCACAGCACAGGAGACCATGATAAGCCTGAGGATCTGTCTTCCAATATTTCTAACTCAGAGAGCTCTGTAAAATCAATAAGAAAATGGACGACATACAACAGGAGCAGGCCAGCCTCAAAGAACTTGTACTCGACCTCCAAGATGCCATGGTACAGGTTTCCGGGCTTGTGTGACCTCTCCCTCTAGACATTACACTTCTCTTTTTATATTTTTGTGCTTTTATTGTACAGTTATTCAGCATAATGTTAGTTAGGGTTTAGTACAGGTATAGTGCAGTTAGGTGTTACTTTTTAGACATTTTAATTGGTAGTCTTTTACAAATCTGTTTAACCAGTTCTGTGTCGTGGACGTAATGATTATGTCCCGCGGCACAGTGCTCCTGGCAAAAGATGTAACTGTTACGTCCCGGCACCGGAGCTTGGAGGGAGCGCTCCCCCTCCAGGGCAGGGCTGGAAGGGGAAT
Organism: Pleurodeles waltl; assembly: GCF_031143425.1. Lineage (NCBI taxonomy): Eukaryota > Metazoa > Chordata > Amphibia > Caudata > Salamandridae > Pleurodeles > Pleurodeles waltl. The sequence continues at coordinate 875,916,301 of NC_090449.1, read as the reverse complement.
TGCTTCCCCTTCCATCCCTGATCACCCTACCCCACAGTGACGTCTGATGACGTCGGCACACGATCGCGTGCTGACCTCATCAGAGGTCACCTCCCATCGGGCTGGAATCTGCTCGGAAGGAGGGGGCAGGCAGAGGCATCAAAAGAAAGGCTTTTCCTTTCTTTTGATGTCATTCTGAGCATTTCTGCAGCCTGATCGTAAAGCGATCGGGCTGCAGAAATGCCCACTAGACACCAGGGATTTTTTTTATGGTTATTGGCATGAAAGGGGAGCGACCCCCTCTCTTCCCTGGGGGGCATGTTTTCTATGGCCATTTCTGCCCCCCTGGGGGCAGATCGGCCTATACTGATTAGGCCAATCTGCCCTCGGTGGGGATGGGGGGAGGGCAGAAGCCACTAGACATCAGGAATTTGTTTTTTTTTATTCGTTTCAGAAATGTTTAGGTCTATGGGATCCAGTATTAGTTTCACACCTATTTCTGTCCCTAACTGGAAGGAGGCTAACAGCACAACAAATAGTAAAAATGGGGTATGTACCAGTAAAATGACAAAATTGTGTAGAAAAATGTGGTTTTCTGATTCAAGTTTGCCTGTTCCTAAAAGCTGGAAGATGGTGATTTTAGCACCGCAAACCCATTGTTGATGACATTTTCAGGGAAAAAAACACAAACCTTTTTCTGCAACCCTTTTTTTCCCATTTTGTTTTTAAAAAAACAAAAACGTTGCTGTTTGGCTAAGTTCTTCGTCTCCTTCAGGGGAATCCACAAACTCTGGGTACCTCTATAATCCCTAGGATGTTGGAAAAAAGGACGCAAATTTGGTGTGGGTGGCTTATGTGGACAAAAAGTTATGAGGGCCTACACGTGAACTGCCCCAAATAGCTAAAAAAAATGCTTGGAACAGGAGGGGAAAAGGCCTGGCAGCAAAGGGGTTAACACTTTTTGGCCCATATTTTTTATTTATTTTTGCGCCTCATTTGCATCACTTTTTGATGCAAAAGCAGTGCAAACTTACAAAATACAATGATATTTTGTAAATTTGGCCCGTTTCTGCATCAAACAATGACTCAAATGTGGTGCAAAAAAAGTATAAATGTGAGGCTTTGGGCCATATGTACGAAAGCTTTTTCCCATAGACACAGAATGGGTAAAATCCTTTAGTACATCTGGCCCTTAGTTTTTAAGAGGGTGGAGGTTGATGTTTAGTGTTTGGAACACAAATAAAACAAAAATACCAAGATAGTTTATATTTGTTTAGCTTTCCTTGTATTTTTAGTATACATTTAGGTGTAGTTTCTGTTTGTATTATACAAATCTAGGTGTATTAAGGAGTGTGGGGAATTGATGTGTAACTTGTCATTTGTGTATAGTGCTTAAAAGTGTTTAAGATAAGTTAAGATAGTTAAGTCTAGTGTTAATGGTTAGTTAATGTAGGACAGGTAGATGTAGGTAGTTAAGATAAGTTAAGGAAGTGTAAGCTAGTGTTAAGTTTATTTAGTGTGGGCTATGTAGTTGTAGGTTGTTCAGATATATTTTATATTATTAAATGTATTTCTACTTTCACAACTTCCTCATCACTTCAAAACTGAGAGTTGTTATCACTGAGTAATTTGAGATGAGTAAATGATGTATCTATTGACCTGCAGTCTTTTAATGTGTAAGTTGCTTTGTCATTGATCTATGGACAAGAGTTAGTCTACCTCACATTTACGTCAAGTATGGACCTGTTACCATTCTTTAGACATTGTAAGTGGTCCTCTTTGGTTGATTTTATATACAGCACAACTCAGATAATGTTGCACTCTGTGTGAAAGAGATAGAGCAGGTATAGTTGGGGTACTTTTGTCACTACAGATTACACATTCCTGGATAAAATGGAACACACACTGCCACAAGGGAACATACCCTTGCACCATTGTGCAAGTGGGCAATAGCTGTTGGCTAGTGAAAAATTATGAAAGTATCCACACCTGCCTGAAGAATCTCCATTATCATTGGTAATGACTACTTGCTAAGTGTGGCACTTCATGTGGATCACTTTGGTTAACCACTTTCAAAGTTTCATGTCCATAAGTCTCACATGTCCTCCTCCCCTTGAGAGGTGTTATACAGTTTATGCTTCCATGGTATGGCTCTTATGCAAACATATATGTGTACAATGTGCAATAAATGTAATGTGTCTTTATCCCAGTGTAGCATTATTAACAATTTATCAGTTGACACATGGGCAGCAACAAGAAGCCTTTGCATTTCTTGCTAAATGACATTAAAGGTATTGGGTTGTCCTTGTATGGCACATGAATGATGCAAATTATGGAGGAGTGTGGGCATGATTATATAGTTTTTTTTTTGTTCAACCATGCAAATTTCTTTACTGTATTATCTCTTCAATTTGGGTATGAGGGTTTTCATATTCCCTATTCACCTTCAACTCACCCACCATCACCAGACCCCAACCCCAGCCATCGCATAGAAACCAGACAAGAATAACCAATGATCAGCTCACCGCCAACCTCTACATCGCTGCACCCACCATTACACGCAATGAGGACCCAAACACCGCAGCACGAACCTTCCACAAGTGGATCACTGACTTCGCCAACACCACAGCCCCCCTCAAAAAGAACAATACCCACACAAAGAGAGACAGCTGGTTCCCCCTGTACTTCAGAAATCAAGATGCACCTGTCACCTCCTTGAGAAGATCTGGAGAAACACTAAGGCCCTCATTACAACCCTGGTGGTCGGAGTTAAAGCAGCAGTAATACCGCCAACAGGCTGACGGTAACAAAAATGGGATCACAACCACGGTGGAAACAGTCAACACAGACAGCCGCTTTAACACTCCAACTGCCACGGCGGTAGCAACAAACACCACGGCAGTAACTGCCAACAGACAGGCGGAAGACAATGTACCGCCCACTCTATCACAACCCGCCTATCCTCCAGCTTTTCCGGGGTGGTACCTATGCCAAAAAAAGCACAGCGGAAACAGGACTTGAGAGGGAAACCACTCACCCCTCGACACAAACGAAGAACCAGGATGCCATGGAGCCCAAGCTGGAGGTCCTACCCATGCTGGTCTACCTCCTCATCTACCAGGAATACGAAATGCGGCGGTGACGACCACGGTGAGTACTGCACCTAGTACACAGGGGGGAGGAAAAAGAGAGTGACACACACACACAACACCCCTACCCTCACCCACAACACCATACACACAAACACATGCATCAATATTACATTTACACCCCTTAACCCCCTAGAATAACACAAGGACAAAAGGAATAGAGTTAAATCAGTGATATTGTAGAAATAGGAAGATATACATAATAAATAGAAAAACAGTATTTACAAAAATATACAATATGTACATAAGACGGTACATTGTCCATTCAAAATGTCCGTGGACCACTGGGCCAAAAATCATGGGCCAAGCCCACACTTGACTCCTGCCTCAATACGGAGAGAACACTGTAGGGGCATTAGATCAAAAACACACAGGCACCTCAGGGGGATGGGGAGGGGGGGACCTCAGCCGGAAGATGGAATAACGCCACTGCTCCTCGAGGAGGCTCCATGCCCACTACTTGGTCATGGGGAGTGCAAAGCCACAGTCTCTCAAGTCTCTCAAGTGGATGGTTTGCCCACTGCTTGCTCCTGGGGAGTGCAAAGCCACAGTCTCACAACTCTCAAATGGGTGATTTGCCTACTGCTTGGTCCTGGGGAGTGCAAAGCCACAGTCTCACAAATATCTCAAGTGGGTGGTTTGTCTACTGCTTGGTCCTGGGGAGTGCAAAACCACAGTCTCTCTAGCGGGTGCCTTTTTCCACTGGTTCTGGAGGGGGCTCTGTGCCTAGTGTGCTTCATCCTGCCAAGGTTAGGGTGAGTGGATGCATATCTCCACTGGTTCTGGAGGGTGCTTTGTGCCCAGTGTGCTTCATCCTGCCAAGGACTGGGTCAGTGGATGCATATATCCATTGGTTCTGCAGGAGGCCTTGTGCCCAGTGATGCAAAACTTGGGGTGTGACAGTTCACAGTCCCTCACCTGGGTGTCTGAGGCTCGAGATTTGCAGGGACCAGGTTGCATGATAGTCAATGGAGGCAGGGCTAGACTCCATCCTGCGATGGCTTAGGCTGCAAACTGGTGGTAGTGCCGGTGCTGGTGGGGGTGCTGCCAGTGGTGGTGGAAGGCGCCAGCCCTTCTCCTGCCGCATCGGACCGCTGCCCACTGGGGCTGCTGCTGCTGCTAGTGGTGCTACTGTTAACGGTGCAGGTGGCGGTGCTTGTGGCGGTGCAGGTGGCGGTGCTGGCCCAGGTGCAGGTGCCGGTGCTGCCAGTGGTGAGGGGAGGCCCCAGCCTTTATCCTGCAGCCTCGGAAGGCTGCCCTGTGGGGCTGCTGCTGCTGACAGTAGTGGTACTTGCAGCGGTGCAGATGGCGGTGCTTGCGGTGGTGCTTGCGGCGGGCTGCTGGAGGTGCTGGCTGTGGTGCAAGTAGCAGTGCTAGAGGTTGTGATGGTAGCCACCAGGCCTTCACCTGCAGCCTCCGATGGCTGAAGTGCCTTGCCTGGTGTTTTGTGCCCCTTCCTCACCTTGGCAGATGGTAGTGTCACCTTGGGTCTGGCAGCTGGAGTCTTTGAGGTTGCCTTGCTGTGTAGTTGGTGCTCCTTCCCTTTTCTGCATGCTGTCCCCCTCTTCACCTTGGCCGGTGGCGGAATGGTTTTGTCCTTGACAGGTGTTGGTGGCACACTGGCTGGGCTGAAGTGTGTCCCCTTTGAGCCTCTGTTAGCTGCACGAACCACAGCAGACTTTGACTTGGTGGCTGAGGTGCTGGGCTGGGTTCTAGACACCCTGGGCCGAGGGGAAGGATGATGGGGGGGGGGGGGAGGGAAGAGGTCAGTGTTTGCCAGGAAACATTTTTTAGAAACACTGGAGAGGGAAGAGGGAGAGGGTTTGGGAGTGGAGGAAGAGGAAGTGGTTGTAGGATGTGTCTGTCTGCTAAGTTTGGGTGAAGGTGCATGGGATGGATGCTGTTGTGAGTTGGATGGCTGTTGAGTGGGTGGGTGCTTGCGTTTGTGTACTTTGGGAGGAAGGGTCACAGACACACTGGGAGAGGACACAGGGGGCGTGTGCATGGATGTGGTGACTGCCAGTGAGGGGTGTGTTGTGATGGGTGTGCTGGTGATGGAGGTAGTGGATAAGGATGTAGTGCATGCAGGTGTGAGTGGAGATGCTACTGGGAGGGTGGTGGATGATGAGGAGGAGGGGAAACAGTGGAGGCACTAGATGTTGGTGTGTCTGCATGGGGATGGTGCTTGTGTGAGTGCTTGTGAGATGAAGTGTGGTGCTTGTGATTGCCTGTGCCACTTTTGTGTGTTGATTTGGGTGAATGCTGGTCTGAAAGTTGCTTGGGATAGGCTGGGGTTGAGGGGATTGGGACTGGGTAGAGGAAGTTGGAGGGGGGAGGCTAGAGACAGGGACAAGGGCTGCCATCAGTGTTGAGACCACAGCCTGAAATGCTCTCTGTTGGGCCACCACGCCAGAGTGAATGCCCTCCAGGTATGCATTTGTTTGTTGCAAATGGCTCTGGACACCCTGGATGGCATTCTCAATGGTTGACTGCCCAACAGTGGGGGATCTCAGGAGTCAATAGCCTCCTCACTGAGGGCAGCAGGGCTGACTGGGGCAGGGCCTGAGGTGCCTGGGGCGAAGGAGATGCCCACCCTCCTGCGTGAGCGGCACGGGAAACACTCTGATGGGCTGCTGGGAGGGTGGTGCTGGTAGGGGGTGTGGCGGCTGTACCTGTTGTTGGGGTGGGCACAGAGGTGTCTGCCACCTCCAGTGAGCTTCCATCGGAGGAGGAGTCGCTGTCTGTGGTCTCCCCTCCCGTCCCCGTCCTGGTGCTCCCCTCGTCTTCAGTCCCACTGGTGCCCTCACTGTCGGTGGATTTGGCCTCCAGGCCCATGTGGGATGCAGCTCCCTTCATCACCGGTGCCTCTGCTCCTCTGCCAGATGATGCTAATGCACACAAGGACAGGGTGACAAAACAAAAAGGGGTGACTGACAGAGGATACACTTGGTCAATGTCAGCAACACCACCACCGTTGGCGTATACAACACACAGGGAGCAGCCCTTTGCTCTGGGGCATCTACCAGTAACTAAGATAATCACCAGCCCATGGGGTACAATGCCTACCACCATTAGCTGCACACCTGAAACCCACAGGACCTGCCCAGTAGTAGATGCCCACTAACACCATTGGGATCGGAGTGCTTCATTGCCTGCCCAACAAGGGACCTACCAAGCCAGTTCACCCTGGCCTAGGAGCACCCACAGCCCACATCCCCCACACAGGTAAAACCTTAACGCGCGCAAAGTCAGGATTCAGAATCTGTGCTGTGATGCCTTCAATTGCCCATCCTTCTCCGGATAGGCCACCGCAAGGATGCGGAACATCAGGGGGGTCATGGTGCGATGGGCACCCCTTCCTCATTGGGAGGCCAGCCGCAGCTTGTCCTCCGTCGTCCTCCCACCGTTTGCAGCAGTGGATGCTTTGCCTGTCAAAGACCCCCAGGGTACACACCTCCTTGGCGATGGCACGCTAAATACACTTTTTCTGGTGGGCGCCAACCTGCATGGAAAAGACAGCAAAAAAGGGAATTAGTCAACCGTCTGGACCGTCACACTCATGGCCCACCAGATCCCTCCCATCCCCTGATGCACATACATGGACCACCATACATGCAGCACTCTGGCCAGGACGTCTCTACCCCCCCCTACATGTGGCTAACACACACAGCAATCCATACATTCACGGCCCACGCATCATGCTCACAGTGTACTCACCTGTTTGTCTGGAGGACTGTAGAGTAACGTGTACTGGGGTAGGACCCCATCCTCCAGTTTCTCCAACTCCTTCACAGTGAAGGCGGGGGCCTTTTCCCCAGACACATGAGCCATTGTCGCTTCAAGACACAGGTCACAGCAGGACTTGCATTGTAGGTCCTCTTCTGTTGAAGGTCAGGTAGCAAGTGAGTGAACAGGTAGAAAAATGGCGGTCACGTCTGCAGCGGTGCATATTGTCACCGCCGGCGTACATCGTCATTATCTCCTGGAACCCATAGGGCCCAATGATTACCAATGCGAAGTTGTGCAGCGTTCTTCGACCGCCTACCGCGATGGCGCACAACGCCAGTGGAATTACCTCATTTCCACTTGTCCCTCCTCACAGGTCAGGCAGCCACAATTTCAGGGGGGCACAAGATATGGCAGCCAAACTGCGTCACAGCAGACATTGGCACAGGAACTGATTTTTGGATTCACATACAGGTTCTGTAAAGGAAAAAATGCATCATTAGTGCAATAGATGTGTGAATATGACCATCTGATCACCGTATTCTTCCATAGGCTTCAACCGCTGAGGCTGAATATGAGATGGCGACATCCTCCGGTCTACAGACCCCTGGTGGACCTTGCAACAATGGAGGACAGACATATTATCATAACATACAGACTTGAAAGGGCCACAATCCAAGAACTGTGTGCCCAATTGGAGCCAGACTTGATGTCAGCTATCCGCCAGCCCACAGGTATTCCCCCTCTAGTGCAGGTCCTGTCAGTGCTCCACTTCCTGGCAAGTGGTTCCTTCCAAACTACAGTGGCCATGGCATCAGGGATGTCTCAGCCTATGTTCCCCAACGTGTTGACCAGAGTGTTGTCAGCCCTGCTGAAACACATGCGCAGCTACATCGTATTCCCCCAGGTGGAGGATTTGGCCACAGCGAAAGCTGACTTTTATGCCCTGTGACCTATCCCCAACATCATTGGTGCCATTGATGGTACATATGTGGCATTTGTCCCCCCCCCGGAGAAATGAACAAGTTTTCAGGAATAGAAAAAGCTATCACTCTATGAATGTGCAGATGGTGTGTTTGGCGGACCAGTACATCTCCCATGTGAATGCCAAGTATCCTGGCTCAGTGCATGATGCCTTTATCTTGAGGAATAGCAGCATCCCATATGTGATGGGCCAACTCCAGAGGCACTGGGTGTGGCTAATAGTTGAGCTTAAGCTCCCCACCCAGTGTAAGTAGATGTCTGGGTATGGGGTTGTCCCCAAGGGTTAGTGTGTGTCTAGCAGTTATCCCTTGATATTTGCAGGTGACTCTGGTTACCCCAATCTCTCATGGCTACTGACCCCCGTGAGGAATGCCAGGACAAGGGCAGAGGAACGTTACAATGAGGCACATGGGCGTACAAGGAGGATTATTGAAAGAACCTTCGGCCTCCTGAAGGCCAGGTTCCAGTGCCTCCCTCTGACAGGTGGATCCCTGTACTACTCACCCATGAAGGTGTGCCAGATTATCGTTGCATGTTGCATGTTGCCCAACCTGGCCTTGAGACGCCAGGTTCCTTTTCTGCAGGAGGATGTGCCTTGAGATGATCTTGTGGCAGAGGTGGAGCTTGTGGATAGTGAGGAAGAGGAGGCAGAGGAAGAAGATGTTGACAACAGAAGTAATATAATTACAGCAGTACTTCCAGTGACACACAGGTAAGACACTGTAACTTCACTTTACTTTTCAGTTTTGTGTTGGGCATTGTACATGGCAGCCTGATTTCCCTATGTCTATGGCCACTTACCGTTCCCTTTGGCATCTCTATTTTCAGATATCTGTGTCCCACTCAGGCTCCTGGTATGTGTACTGCTGCCCACTAAAGGTCATTCAAATGTATATTTCACTGTACATATGACTTGCAATGCTTTGATAATGTTGTACTAATACATATTTGAATCATTTGCATGACTCCAGATTTGTATTTGTTCCAAGGGTGTTTATTTAGGTGCTCATAAGTAGAGGGGGATGTGCAATGGGCTGGGGTGATGGTGGAGGAATGTCGAGTTAGAGTCCAGTATCTTGGTATCACAGGTGCATTGTCCAATAGGGCATAGGAAGGGGAGTAATGGCAGTTCAAGGTGGACAGGGTGACAGAGTGGGACAGAAGGGTGACAATCAGGAGAGTCTTATTTCCTGGAGGGGGTATTGGCAATGTTCTCTGGTTTCTGCCTGGATCACAGGGACTGTTTGCGGGGTGGTTCTCCTTCTCCAGGGGGTGGGGTGCTGGTGGCCTGTTGGTCCTGTGGCGGGGCCTCCTGTCCACTAGCTTCAGCAGAGGTGGATGGCTGTTCCTTGATTTGGCTAGTGTCAGGGGCCCTTTGTTGTGCCTCTGCCTCCTTCATGTTCTTGCCTATGTCAGCCAGCACCCCTGCTATGGTGACCAGGATGGTGTATATGTTGGTGAGTTCCTCCCTGATCCCCATGTATGGTCCCTCCTGCAGCCGCTGGGTCTCCTGAAACTTGGCCAGCACCGTGCCCATGGTCTCCTGGGAAGGTGGTATGCTCCCAGGATGTTGGAGAGTACCTCATGGAGGGTCAGTTCCCTGGGCCTGTCCTCTCCCTTTTGCACAGCAGTCCTCCCAGCTTCCCTGTTGTCCTGTGCCTCTGTCCCCTGAACCGTGTGCCCACTGCCACTGACCCCAGGTCCCTGATCGTCCTGTGTTTGTGGGGTTGCCTGGGGTCCCTGTAGTGGTGGACACACTGCAGGATTGAAGTGTCCTGGGGACAATGGCATGGGCCCGCTGGGTAGGTGCTATGGTGGTGTTTCCTGAGGGGGGAGACTCTGTGGTGGGTTGGGGCTGTGGCAGGGTAACCGACTGTCCAGAGTTCCCTGATGGGCCAGGTTGGTCATCGTGATCCAGGTGTGAAGAGCTGCTGTCGTCACTGTGGGCCTCTTCTGGGCGGGGACTGGATGTAGCTGGCACCTCCTCTCTGGTGACGTTGAGTAGGGGTCCTGTGGGGCTGCAAATGCAGTGTTATTGTATTTGCGTGTGCCATCTTGTGCATGAGTGTGTTTCCCTGCATAATTGTGATTTCCCTGTCAGCTTTGCCTTGTGTGCATGGTGATTTTATGGGCTGGGTGATTCTCCCTACTGGGCATACTGTGGAGATGGGTGTCCATGGAGGTCTGTGATGTGGGTCCATGGATTGTTGTGGCATGCAGGTCTTGGTACTGAGGTGGGTGGGTTGTGATAGTGGGGTATGTGTAAGGTAGTGGAGTGATGGGAGTGAGAGTGAGGGTGGGGGTATGTGATGGCATGCAGGTTGGGGGGTGATAGTGGTAATGGTTTGACTTACCAGAGTCCAGTCTTCCTGCTACTCCTGCGAGGCCCTCAGGATGCATTATTGCCAAGACTAGCTCATCCCATGTTGTTAGTTGTGGGGCAGGAGGTGGGGGTCCACCGCCAGTCCTCTGTACGGCTTCCTGGTGTCTTGCAACCCCAGAACGTACCTTACCCTGTAGGTCGTTCCAGCTCTTCATGATGTCATCCCTTGTTCTAGGGTGCTGTCCCACGGCATTGACCATTGCATTATTCTCCGCCATAGCTCCATCTTCCTAGCAATGGACGTCTGCTGCACCTGTGATCCGAATAGCTGTGGCTCTACCCGGATGATTTCCTTCACCATGACCCTTAGCTCCTCCTCTGAGAGCCCGGGGTGTCTTTGGGGTGCCATGTATGTGGGGTGAGTGATATGTCTGAGGATGTGTGGGGTGATGTGTGGGGTGATGTGTTGTGAGGTGCGTGGATGGTGTATGGGTGATGATGTTTTGTGCCTCTGATTGAGTGGGTGCTCCTGGTTTGTCTCTCTCTGCTTGCTATCTTTTTGTTTCGCTGCAAGGGATTGTGGGTAATGTGGGGGTCTGTTTTATATTGGATTGGGTGTGGTGTGTGTATGTGTGTCAGGTGTGTCTAGTTTGAATTGTCCAATGTGGTGGTGTTTTGTAAGTGTGTGTATATTTTGAGCGCGGCGATGTGTACCACCAATGGTTTGCCGTGGTTGAAAGACCGCTGCAGTGATTTGTGGGTCGTGATACTGTGGGCGTATTCCTTTTGGCGTAACAGTGTGGGTTTTGGTACCACCAGTTTATCACTGACTTTTGGTCTGGCTGACTTGTGTGGGTGTCTGTATAGTGGCGGATTTCTTAGAGTGGGTCATAATACCAGTAGCGGAATACCGCCGCGGTCATGGTATGTTGGCAGCCGTCAGCACAGCGATAGGCGGCATTTACCGCTGGGGTTGTATTGAGGGCCTAAATCCCCAAAAGCTCACAGCAACTTCAAAGCCACCGCCACCGCACACCACCAACTCATAAGAAACACCAGAAGGAATGCTATCCAAGACAGGATCTCCTCAGAAGCCCACAACAGCAAGGAACTCTTCAACATCATCAAGGAGTTCGCCCAACCCAACAGCGAGACAACAGACATTCCACCCTGACAGGACCTTTGCGACAGACTCAACACCTACTTCCACCACAAAATCAAGACCATCTACAACAGCTTCAAAAAGGACAACCCAAGCTCTGAACCCCACCATTCAACCACCGACACCAAAAAACCCACAATCTCCACCTGGACACCCCTCCTCACTGAAGATACATTGAAAACCATGATTTCCATACACTCCGGGGCCCCCACAGACCCCATTGCATCTTCAACAGAGCTGCAGACACCATCGCCCCAAAGCTCTGCCTCACCAGCAACTACTCACTAGCTGCCGCCACCATCCCCGCCAACTGGAAACACGCCGAGATCAAACCCCTCCTCAAGAAACCATCGGCTGTCCCCATCGACCTCAAAAACTTCAGGCCCATCCCCCCACTTTCATTTCCTCTGAAAGTCATAGAAAAAGCAGTCAACAGCCAACTCATCACGTTTTTAGAAAGCCACAACATCCTCGACATCCCCTAATCTGGATTCAGGTCAAATCACAGCACCGAAACGGCCCTCCTGTCCACAACAGATGACATCTGCTCCCTGCTGGACAAGGGAGAGACGGAGGCACTCATCCTACTTGACCTCTGCAGCGTTCGTCACAGTATCCCATCACACCCTGATAAGAAGACTCCACGAAGCTGGCATTAGAGACAAGGCCCTCGACTGGATCCAATCCTTCCTCTTTGGCAGAACGCAACGATTGAGACTCGCCCCTTACCTTGCCGAACCCACACCCACCACCTGCAGAGTGCCCCAAGGATTCTCCCTCAGCCCCACACTGTTCAATGTCTACATGGCCCTGCTAGCCACCACCGTCAGAAGCTACGGAATAAACATAATCTCCTACATCAACGACACCCAACTCATCCTCACCCTCTCCAACGAACACAACAAGGCTAGACACAACTTCCACGAGGGCATAAAAGCAGTCGCCAACTGAATGAGAGATAGCTGCCTTCAACTCAACACAAACAATACTGAGGTGCTCATCCTGGGTCCCTAAACCAATGCATGGAGTAATCCCTGGTGGCCACCCTCCCTTGGAAACCCAGCCACCCCGCCAGCCATGCCCGTAACCTCAGATTCATCCTGGACCCCAACCTCAGCATGAACAATTAAATCAACGCAGTCACCTCCACCTGCTTCCACACCCTCCACCTCCTACGCAAGACCTTGAAATGGATCCTCCTCCAGCATAGAAAGACCGTCACACACGCCCTCAACACCAGCAGACTGAACTATGGCAACGCACTCCATGCCGGAATCTACAAAAAACTCACCAGCAAATTGCAAAACATCCAGAACGCAGCTGCCTGATTGATCCTCAACCTACCCCGACACTGCCACATCTCACAACACCTGCGCACACCGCACTGGCTACCCATTGAGAAAAGAATCACTTTCAAAATCCTCACCTATGCACACAAAGCCCTCTACAACACCGGACCTGCGTACCTTAACCAGTGACTCAATTTCCACATACCCCACAGGACATTACTCTCAGCTCTCTCTCGCAGAAGTACCCCACATCAGGAAAACCAGAACCTCCTTCTACCACGCCCCCACTACCTGCAACGCTCTACCCATCCACATCAGACAAACCTCCTCCCTCCCCAGCTTCACAAAGGAACTGAAGACATAGCTTTTTTAATCCACCTCCGGTACACGCTACACCCCCCCTCAGCACCTTGAGACCCTAACAGGTGAGTAGCTGGGGTATATAAACTCTAAAAAAAAGTCATGTTGTCATGGGAACTGAGCTAGATATATGTGGATGGGTGGAACAGTCTTATGCCCTCGCATGCCTCACACATCCCATTTACAGCATGTATTTGTGTGTTTAGAAAGAGTTTCTCACTGTGTGTCATTCAAGTAAATGCAGCTTATTATCACGCTCTGACTTTCCATTTAGAGACAACACATTCCTAATTTGGACATCGCAGTGGATGTACTCTTTGTAGGTGCATTTCCAAAGACAGCATATGCAAGTGATTTGAGCTCACTTTTCTTGAGTTGCAAAGTAGTGGGTTATGACAATACTCTTCCACTTTGGTATGTGTGGTCCTTTCAGCAAAAATACTTACAAAACACTGTGGATTTAGACACATTGTTAGGTAAGAAATATTATAATATAAGATTATAAATCCCACACCAACACTTCTTGAAAGATTGGATGATCAGACAGAGTCTATTTGGAAAGACATGTCATGTGATATGCTGAGGTGAGGAGTATTTCAGTGAGGAGGTTCCAACTGCTATCAGGAAAAGTAGGGTAATTAGAAAGTCCACAACTGAATAAGATCAACATGTGCACAAACAAAGAGTGCAGCACTGGATGGAAAAGACTGTGGCATGACGTTAAACACAGGCCCACTAGGAAACTGGATAGGAGGCACAGACAAATGTTATCTAGCAGTTTGCCAAAGGAAACTGGGGAATTCAAGATCTTTCTCTTCTGATGGGTGTTATGCCTCCCTGACAGTTGGTGGCATTTGTATGGGAGGAATAGGAAGCACACACATCAGGGGCAAAAGATGTGGCTCCCTTTTCCCCACCAGAATTTCGATGTACCAGTAAGGCAGGCAATACATCTCTGACAGAAGAGTCTGGCGGCTTGCCAGCAAAGCAACAACATTGCGATTGAGGTCAACTATTGGTGTTATGTAGGAGTCCAACTTGCGCTCCATGGATTCCATGATGTTACAAGTGGTCCTCAGCTGTGTGGCTACTTCACTGGTGTCAGAGGTAGAGGGCTGATCTGGTTGTCTCTGCACAATGACACCAGTGATGTCAGCTAAGGACTCATCAGTAGAATAGATCCAAGTTTAGGTATCTGTAATAGTCTTAGCCCTAGCCTTATTAGGATGCAGACACATATGGACTCCTTCCAGGCTGACTGCTATGGTCTCCATCCCGGTCCTCACCTCATCAGCCATTCACTGCTGGACTCCTATCACTCACTGTTGAAATTCAACTTGGGGGTCCTCAGAGTCCTCAGCTGGGATTGCGCAGCTAGATGGGACCTGTCCTGTGGATGGAGGTTCCTCTGGAGATCCTGAAAAACCATCTTAACGTGCCAAGACTGAGAATGTGAATTAATAGAGTACAGGAGTTGTCAGACGGTGTCATCATCCATGAAGGGCAGGATGGTGTCCTCAACAGTTTGATCATCAAGGACAGGCTGTTCTACAGGAGGTGTTCTTTCTCCCTCAGGAAAGAGACAGTAATATGTCAATAATGATCCATGACAGATGTAGACATAAGTGATTTAGGGGACATTCAGAATGTTTTCTTTTCAATTTCAAGCACACATGGATATGTGGAACATATATAACTAGAGGTAGATTAGACCATGTTAGACTATAATTGCCTTTCAGTTGGTAATACCTTACTATTGTTCACACAACCTCTGTATGAACATGGAGGACTATTTGTTTAATGAAACACAATGCAACACAGCTCAGCAGCTTGCTGGCCTGCCCTGCAGGACAGAGTGAGTGCAGGTAAGGAGCCCATTTTACATTTAACATTGTTTTTCTGGTTTGTGCCCACACTGATGATGATACTATGTGGCCAGCATTCTTCTAGCCATCAGTTGACTCCACAGTAGTGTCCAAGTCATGTTATTTTATTATGTTTTAGAGATTTTCCTGTACCCAGCCTTTCACACAGTACAACACACCAATCTGCCTTTTACTGTCTTGTGTGCAATTCTAACAAAATAAGTGGCCTATGGGTCACCTTGGCCATACATCTGCATAACTAGACACAACAAACAACCTTGCTACACTGCAGGAATTAGTAAAGGCATATACACATATATATATATACCATACTTCATTAATTTGTGAATTCCAGTAGCTTCCTAGCACACACATTCATCTCCAGAGTCCAAAGCAGTAGACATTGACAGCCGTCTCAGAAGGGGAGAGCACCATCACATTTGGAAATAAGCAACATCTTAAGCCTATTCTATTTCCTTTACATCCAGGATACTCATCTTCAGATTTCCGCTATTATTTTCACCCAGCAAGAATCAATTGTACTTATACATGACTTCTCAGCAATCATCATTCAGACCAGGGACTCAGCTTAATCTCACACATTGATTACTTCCATATCATTCATTGACTCTCAGAAGACACAGACACCACCCATATTTTTTACATCATGCTATTTTCCAGCATACCTATGTGAGAGTTATGAGTTATACTTACAGTCACTAGATGTTAGTGAGGATATTCTGCAACATGTAACTACCCTGGTTGCTCATACAACTTGGCAAAAACCCTAAATCTCCCACCATCCCAAACAGCTGTCCATCATCCCGGACACCTAGCTTACCCTGACATGTCACAAATCTCTGTTTCTCCTCCACCTGCTTTCACATTTGTTGTATAGTCAGACTTTTCTTTTTATGGCTCCCTTCTGCCACTATGTTCCACCACACCCAGGCTCTATTCACATCTGAATGTTAGTACACCAAGGCCCTCTACTCCAGCTACTATTGAAGCAGTTCCTGGGTATTACTCAGCTTTCCTGAGGCACACATCACCCATTGTCTCCTTGAGATACAATGTCTTCCTATTCAGAGTTACTGCCTGTTGAATCTGCTCTGCCACACCTACAAGGCACTACACTACCCAGACCCACTGAGATCCCACATCATCTTTGCTTCCTAAAAACAGTCAAGGACCTCTGCAATGCATCATTTGCATTAAACCCCCCCCCAAATATCCGTCTGAACAAAACTGGAGGTAGGGTGGCCCCTTAAGCAGCAGCCAGCACCTGTAAAAACCTCACCCTGCACATCAGGACAGGGGGGTGCACAGTGATTTAGTTCTAATGACTGTACTCGTCGGGTGATCTGGCTTTGACACTGTCGTATCTATACTGTTAGACCTGACATGCCTTAGGGTCGTCACCCCTAACTTTTTGCCTGCCTCCCTCCACTTTTTGGACCCTGTTTTGCTGGCTTTTAGACTCTGCACACTTTACCACTGCTAACCAGTGCTAAAGTGCATATGCTCTCTCCCTTTTTAAACATGGTAACTTTGGATCATACCTGATTGGAAAATTTAATTTACTTATAAGTCCCTAGTAATGTGCACTATATGTTCCTAGGGCCTGTAGATTAAATGCTACTAGTGGGCCTGCAGCACTGGTTGTGCCACCCACTTAAGTAGCCCCCTTAACCTTGTCTCAGGCTTGCCATCGCAAGGCCAGTGTGTGCAGTTTCACTGCCACTTCGACTTGGCATTTAAAAAGTACTTGCCAAGCCTAGAACTCCCCTTTTTCTACATATAAGTCACCCCTAATGTGTGCCCTAGGTAACCCTAGAGCAGGGTGCTGTATGGGTAAAAGGCAGGACGTGTACCTGTGTAGTTATATGTACTGGTAGTGTAAAACTCCTAAATTCGTTTTTACACTACTGTGAGGCCTGCTCCCTTCATAGGCTAACATTGGGGCTGCCCTCATACATTGTTGAAGTGGCAGCTGCTGATCTGAAAGGAGAAGGAAGGTCATATTTAGTATGGCCAGAATGGTAATACAAAATCCTGCTGACTGGTGAAGTTGGATTTAATATTACTATTCTAGAAATGCCACTTTTAGAAAGTGAGCATTTCTTTGCACTTAAATCTTTCTGTGCCTTACAATCCACGTCTGGCTGGGCTTGGTTGACAGCTCCTCGTGCATTCACTCAGACACATCCCAAACACAGGGTACTCAGCCTCACTTGCATACATCTGCATTTTGAATGGGTCTTCCTGGGCTGGGAGGGTGGAGTGTCACGACTCACGTGCTGCTTGCGCCTGGAATTTGCAGATCTGGTGGCGTGAATCTTCAATGTTCGGCTTTGGCCCAAAAAGGGGCGACTCTTTCTGGTAGCCACGGTGCTGTAGGCAATGGAGACACCAAGAACAGACCGTGCCCTTCAGAAAATAGCGCCAGAGGGAAAAAAAACCTTAAAAAGGGGAAAAAACCTCCAAACAGGAAGACTCCTGGAGAAAAACAAGAACAAACAAACAGGAATCCAAAAGGAGCAAAAATCAGAAAACACAGAATGCTGAATCCAAAACCAAAAGGCAAGGAAATCAGGAGCGAAGACACTAACTGAGCAGAAAGTGTTGCAGCGCAAAGAAAGAGGAAAAACACAGCCCTTATATACCAAAAAACAGGAAGTGACCCACAGGAAGTAAAAGGACACCATCTTAGATAGGGAAACAATACATAGAACAGAATAGTAGAGGAACCATAGAGAATAGGGAACAAGGAATGCTGGGAAAGCACAGGAATCTGGGAAGGAGGAAAAAACATAAAGAAAGGCACACAACAGACTGCAAAAAGGAAGAAAGGACAAAGAAACGAAGAAAAACAGGTAAGAGGGTTCAGAGACCCCTGGGACAGTGAAAGGCAGAAGGAAGAACGAGGCCCCAAGCAAATCTGGGGCCTCGAAACGCGCAGGAGAGGCTGGGGGCGCGCTGCGTCTTAATAACGCGGTGCGCGGCCCGAGCCGAACGCCCGGCAGCAGTCGAGCTCTCGGCTCGCGCCGCGCGGTGCGGCGCGACAGTAGGTCCCCCTCCCGAAGGCCCAGGTTTAAGAGGGAATAAACAGTGAAAGCGTTGAATCAGGAGAGGAGCGTGAACGGAAGAGGCATCTTCCCATGAACATTCACTGAGAGGAACACCCTTCCAATGAATCAGATACTGAAGTCGTTTATGAAAAAGACGAGAGTCACAAATTTCCTGCACTTCATATTCAGGAACATCATCCACAAGGACAGGAGGTGGACAAGGAAACTGACGTGAGTAAGGATCAGGCACAGAAGGTTTAAGCTGAGAAACATGAAAAACCGGATGGATCTTCCATGTATGGGGTAAGTGAAGACGGACAGTGACAGGATTGACCAACTGGAGAATACGGAAAGGCCCATAGTAACGAGGTGTGAACTTGTTTTGAGAGAGACGTGAGGGCAAGAATTTGGAGGAGAGCCAGACTTTATCTTGCAGATGATAATTTGGATTGGTTGTACGTCTCTTGTCTGCAGCCTTCTTCATATACCTCTTGGTATGTAACAAATTAGATCGAATTAGTTTATGGAGTTGGAGAAGGCGTTTGGAGAAATAGGTAATAGCAGGTAGAGGAGAGTTGGATTGTGGAGAAGTAGGGAAAGAGGTAGGATGAAAACCATAGGAACAGAAAAAGGGAGTGACCTTGGAGGCACTATGGACTGAGTTATTGTAGGAAAATTCAGCTAAAGAGAGGTAAGTGCTCCAGTTACTTTGGGTAGAATTGCAAAAGCATCGAAGATATTGCTCTAGTCCTTGGTTCAGACGCTCAGTCTGTCCGTTGGTCTGAGGATGGAACCCTGAAGACAGGGCTCTATTTATATTCAGTGTTTTACAAAAATGCTTCCAAAATCGGGAGATGTACTGAGGTCCTCTATCAGATATTATGGTATGTGGAAGTCCATGGAAACGGAAGACATGATCTATGAATATTTGACTTAGTTCTTGAGAAGTAGGCAGCTTTTTTAGGCCAGTGAAATGAGCCATCTTTGTGAAAGAATCCACTGTGACCATGATAACCCGGTTTCCTGCTGATGGTGGGAGTGAACACATAAAATCAGTAGAGATAGTATGCCATGGGGCCGATGGAACAGGCAAAGGCTGTAGTAATCCTGCCGGTCTGGTGTGAGGTATTTTGACTTGGGCACATATGGGACAGGCCTGAACGTATTTTTCCACATCCAGTTTCCAGGTAGGCCACCAGAAAAATCGTGAAAGTAGTTCTTGTGTGGCTTTGATGCCTCTATGACCAGCTACAGGGGAATCATGGCACATTTGTAATGCTTTCTTTTGCACCTTGTTTGTAGGGAGGAATATCAGGTCTTGGTAATAAAAATATCCTTGTTTCTTGTACAATAATGGTCTTAGTTCTTCTATGTCATGGTCCGATAGGTTGGCGTATTCTTGTTGTACTTCTTCCAGGAAAGACTGAGCCACTCCAATGATCTTACTGGGTTCTAGAAGATACTGGGATGAGGAAGGAGAACACTCTGGATATCGGCGAGACAGAGCATCAGCCAGAATGTTTTGAGATCCTGGAATATATGTAATATAAAAATCGTACTGACTGAAGAAAAAGGCCCAGCGGGCCTGACGACTATTCTGGCATACAAAATTTCTTAAACATTGTAAATTACGGTGGTCTGTCCTCACCTCAAATGGTTCCTTGGAACCCATCAGAAACTGTCTCCACTCAAGGCAGGCTGTTTTCAGAGCCAATAATTCCCTTTCAAGTACGGAATAATGTTGTTCAGCTGTGGAAAGGATATGAGACAAATAGAAAACAGGATGTTCAAGGCCATCATCCTCTTGTCGTTGGAGTAAGACAGCTCCGATGGCTCTCTCAGAAGCATCAGTTACTACTATAAATTGTTTGGTGGTATCTGGATGTCTTAAGATGGGGGCTTGGGTGAAGGCTCTCTTTAAGCTTTGAAAGGCTGCTTCAGCAGCCTCAGTCCAGACAAACCCCTTCTTTAAATTGTCCTTCTTTAAGGTGTGAGTTATGTGGCTAGTCTGACTGGCAAAGTCTAGAATGAATTGTCGATAGAAGTTTGCTAAACCTAGGAAACATTGTGTTTCTTTTATGGTAGAAGGAGAAGGCCACTCTAGGATAGCTTGTACCTTTTCTTGATCCATAGCTATGCCGGTGGGACTTAAATGATAGCCCAGATATTTGACTTCCGTCATGTCGAACTCACATTTCTCTGGTTTGCAAAATAGTTGATGATCACGAAGTCTTTGAAGAACTTGCTTCACATGGGAAGTATGGAGTTCAGGATTTCTAGAATAAATAAGAATATCATCTAGGTAGATCACGACTGTCTGATTCAGTAGGTCTGAAAACACTGAGTCCATAAATCTCTGGAAGATTGCGGGGGCGTTAGTAAGACCAAACGGCATAACCCTATATTCAAAATGGCCAAATGGGGTCCTGAATGCTGTCTTCCATTCGTCGCCTTCTCTTATGCGTAAAAGGTGGTAGGCTCCTCGTAAATCCAATTTAGTAAAACGTTGGGCCCCTCTGATTGCTTCCAGTATGTCCCTGATGAGAGGCAAAGGATAACAATCTTTAATGGTAATTTTATTCAGACCTCGAAAATCCAGGCACGGACGAAGATCCTTAGTCTTCTTGGGCACAAAAAAGAGAGGGGCCCCAGCCGGAGACGACGATGGAACAATAAGACCACTCTGTATATTTTCGTCCAGATACTCCTTTAGAACTTCCTTTTCGGGTTCCGTGAGGGAGTACATCCTCCCAAAAGGAACAATTGTGCCGGGTTCCAATGGAATTGCACAATCATATTCTCGATGTGGAGGTAGCACAGGTTTTGACGGTTTTTGGAAAACATCCTGAAACTCCAAATAGTGGTCTGGGACCCCTTGGACCGTATTAATGGACATACCAGTGGCACCTTCAGTAACTAAGGATCTTTTCGGAGACCAATACTTGTCGGAAGTAAAACAGTTCTCATGACAAAATTGCGAAGACAAAGAGACTGTCCGGGTAACCCAATTTATATATGGGTTATGTCTGATGAACCACGGAATTCCAAGAATGATGGTATGGTTAGGGGACGTAATAAGATCGAAGGAGATGTGTTCTTGATGGTTTCCCACCTGTAGACTTAACATCAGGGTAGTGGTGTCTACAGGACCAGAGGATATCAAAGATCCATCCACTGTGTGTACCTGTTCGGGTACTTCTTTTGCTTGAGTAGGAACTAGGTTAGCAGCAGCCCACGTCTTGTCCATGTATATACCACTAGCACCACAATCTAGTAATGCCATAGTCTTTTCTTGACGACCGTCAGGAAGTTGTAACAGGACAGGAAAGATGAACAAGGCAGTTGTATTGTCATTAAAGGAGCTGATGGAAGGTATAGCTGTAGATCCCGTCCCCTCCCTTCTTACAGAGGACGGGAGGTGGCGTTTCCCGAAGGCCTGGACGGACGTACTGGACAGGTACGGAGCATGTGACCAGCAGAACCACATTACAGTCACAACCCTCTCTTGCGTCTGTCTTCTCGTTCACTAGCAGAGAGCGGACCTCGGGTAGTATCCACCTGCATGGGTTCCCCTTCGATGTCTCTAGCAGGAGTGCGAGGTTCCTCGGAACGCTGCAGGTATGCACGTGAGCTACTTGGCTGGGCAAACCCTCTACTCCTTTTCTTTTCTGATCTCCGTTCCTGAAGACGATATTCGATGGACAGTGCTTGATCCATCAGGCCACGAAGATCTTCCGCTCTGGTAGAATGCACTAGTTCATCCTTTATTTCTTCTTTGAGTCCTCTACGAAATAATGTTACCAGAGTACGTTCCACCCAAGTGGTCTCTGCTGCCAGCTGACGAAAACGGGTTATATATTGCAGGACGTCTTGGGAGCCTTGTTGGATGTCGCACAAGGCTTCTTCAGCGGAGGCTTCCAATCCAGGACGGTTAAACATCTGTTTGAAGCGACTCACAAAGGCGGAATAGTCTGACAATACAGGGTCGTTGGAGGACACCATCGGGGTTGCCCAGACCAAGGCTGGACCGGATAAGGCACTGATAAGATAACCCACCTTCGTCCTGTCGTGGGAGAATTGAGTAGGTCGGAAGGCGAAATACACGTTAAAGCATCCAAGAACTCGCGAAGCTTGGTTGGTTCACCAGAGAAACAAGGGGTAGAAGCGGAGATTGTCGGAACATCACTGGTGCGGAGGGCCAAAGCCTGTCGTAACGCAGCATTTTCATTACGTAGTTGTTGCAATTCCTGCGCTTGTTGCTGAATCGTGGTCAACAGAGATTGCTCCGGATCTGCAGCAGCCGCCACTGTATTATCCATGGTGTTTGAGGACGTCGGAATGGTTGGGCGCTGCAATCTGTCACGACTCACGTGCTGCTTGCGCCTGGAATTTGCAGATCTGGTGGCGTGAATCTTCAATGTTCGGCTTTGGCCCAAAAAGGGGCGACTCTTTCTGGTAGCCACGGTGCTGTAGGCAATGGAGACACCAAGAACAGACCGTGCCCTTCAGAAAATAGCGCCAGAGGGAAAAAAAACCTTAAAAAGGGGAAAAAACCTCCAAACAGGAAGACTCCTGGAGAAAAACAAGAACAAACAAACAGGAATCCAAAAGGAGCAAAAATCAGAAAACACAGAATGCTGAATCCAAAACCAAAAGGCAAGGAAATCAGGAGCGAAGACACTAACTGAGCAGAAAGTGTTGCAGCGCAAAGAAAGAGGAAAAACACAGCCCTTATATACCAAAAAACAGGAAGTGACCCACAGGAAGTAAAAGGACACCATCTTAGATAGGGAAACAATACATAGAACAGAATAGTAGAGGAACCATAGAGAATAGGGAACAAGGAATGCTGGGAAAGCACAGGAATCTGGGAAGGAGGAAAAAACATAAAGAAAGGCACACAACAGACTGCAAAAAGGAAGAAAGGACAAAGAAACGAAGAAAAACAGGTAAGAGGGTTCAGAGACCCCTGGGACAGTGAAAGGCAGAAGGAAGAACGAGGCCCCAAGCAAATCTGGGGCCTCGAAACGCGCAGGAGAGGCTGGGGGCGCGCCGCGTCTTAATAACGCGGTGCGCGGCCCGAGCCGAACGCCCGGCAGCAGTCGAGCTCTCGGCTCGCGCCGCGCGGTGCGGCGCGACATGGAGGGCCTGATCTCACACAAAGGGCTGCCACACCCCCTACTGGGACCCTGGCAGACAGGATTGAACTGAAAGGTGATCTGGTGCACTTCTTAGCCACTCTTTGGAGTCTCCCCCACTTCAAAGGCACATTTGGGTATAAAACAGGGCATCTGCCCTAGCTCATCAGACACTTGCTGGAGAAGAAACCTGAACCAGAAACTACATTCTGCCAAGAAGAACTGCCTGGCTGCTCAAGGGACTCACCTGTCTGCTTTCTACAAAGGACTGCTGCCTTGCTGTTGGCCTGCTGCCTTGCTGAACTCTTGTCTGGCTGTGAAAGTGCTCTCCAAGGGCTTGGATAGAGCTTGCCTCCTGTTCCCTGAAGTCTCAGGACCAAAAAGACTTCTCTTTTTCACTTGGACGCTTCGTGCACCGAAGTTTCGACGTACAGCTTGTTCCGCGGCGAGAAAAACACTGCACACCGATGCTGATCGACGCAACGCCTTCAGGATGACCGGAACTTCGACGCACGGCCTCGCAAGGACAATGCCGCCTGACATCCAGAGGAGAAATCGACGCAACGCCTGCCGTGAGAGCGAAACTTTGACGCACAGCCCCGCAGAACGACGCGTAGCCGGAAAACAAGCAGGAGAATCCACGCACAGACCCGGGACATCTGGTAATCCCCGCGATCCACAGAAAGAGACTGTCTGCGCGCCAGAAAACGACACACGACTTCCCCGCGTGAAAAATAACGCCGCAAGTCCGTGTGTGCTGGGGAGAAATCGACGCACACACCATTTTTCCACGTATCTCTTCCTCTGCGGCCCTCTGCGGAGATTTTCCACTCCAAACCAGGTACTTTGTGCTTGAAAGAGACTTTGTTTGCTTTTTAAAGACTTAAGACACTTTATATCACTTTTCAGTGATATTTTTACAAATTTACATTGCAACTTTATTCGTTTTGACCTACAATTATCCTGATAAATATTATAAATTTTTCTAAACACTGTGTGGTGTATTGTTGTGGTGCTATATGGTGGTATTGTATGATTTATTGCACAAATACTTTACACATTGCCTTCTAAGTTAAGCCTGACTGCTTGTGCCAAGCTTCCAGAGTGTGGGCACAGGCTAATTTTGGATTATGTGTGACTTACCCTGAATAGAGTGAGGGTTCTTGCTTGGACAGAGTGTAACCTGACTGCCAACCAAAAACCCCATTTCTAACATTGGTGATCAGCGGTGAGGATAGGACTTGTATTTGTGCAGTGACATACAGTAGCTAAGTATTTCACTACCTACTCACAGTTGAATATCAACTTGATTTTTATCTCTTTTTGCAAATTCCTTTTTTCCTGACAATTTTCAAACACTAAGGCCCTCATTCTGACCCTGGCGGTCGGCGGAGAGGCGGCGGTCGGACCGCGAACAGACCGGCGGTCAGAAAAATGGCATTCTGACCGCGGCGGTCACCGCCGCGATCGCCCGCCACTTTCCCACTCCGACCGCCACGGCGGTCATGACCGCCGGGCTGGAGTTTGCGCACTCCGGCCCGGCGGTCGTCCCAAGACCGCCAACGGTATCATGACCCTGCCTACCGCCGCGGTTTCTTGCGGTCGGGAACCGCCATGCGAACCATGGCGGTAAGCACTATCGGGGCCAGGGAATTCCTTCCCTGGCACTGATAGGGGTCTCCCCCACCCCCCACTACCCACCCGAGTCCTCCCCCCACACCCTCCACCCCCCTGCCACCCCCCAGAGGTGGTACGAACCCCCTCCCCACCCCCACCCCGACATGCACATACATGCACCCCGACATGCACACACCCCCAACATGCACATATACACACCCCCTACACACACATACACAACGGGGACACATACCCGCACACATACATGCAGACATGCGCACCTGCCGAACAGCACACATTACCCATAGACACAGCAGCACCCCCCGCCCGCATACACGCACTCACACACCCCCTCTACACACTCACACGCACACCCCCATGCACACCCACATCACACAACACCCCCCCTCCCCCTCCCCTCACGGACGGTCAACTTACCTTGTGCGTTGGTCCTCCGGGAGGCGACGGGAGCCATGGGGAGGTGACCGCCAACAGAACACCGCCAACAGAAGACCGCCACACAGATATGTGGGTCGTAATTCTGTGGGCGGTGTTCTGCTGGCGTGGCGGTGGAGGTTGACCAGTCTCCACTTTTCCACCGACCGCCAGTGTGGCTGCTGGCGGTTTCCCGGCGGAACGCTCCCAGCGGTTGGAATGCGCACAGCGGCATACCGCCGCGGTCGGCGGTCTTCACCGCGGCGGTAACTCAGCGGTCTCGCGAAAAGACCGCCAAGGTCAGAATGAGGGCCTAAATCCTCACTCAACATGTCTCTGACTGGGTCTCAAATAGGAACTTTGACCTAGTCCTGTTGGATACATATAAGGTCAAACAGCTAAGAGGGTTCTGCAGGGCAATGAGGGTACCCACCCAAGGGGCCTCCAAAAAGGAGGACTTTCAAATGGCGCTGAGGGCCTGGGCAGAAGCCCAGTTAGAAGAGGATGATGAGGAAGAGGAGCCAGAAAATGGCCCCTCAGAGGATTTGTTGCTATCTGTGGATGATGTTACCACTGCAATTGTGCCCCCTTCCAGACCAGGGAGCAGTGTCTCTGTGCAAAGCCTGACCGCAGAGGAAAGGAGAGAGGAAAGGGAGTTCCAATTGCGAATGGCAAAACTGAAAATTGAGGCTCAACAGGAGGAAAGAAGGGCAGAGAGAGAAGCCAAGCAAGCTGAGGCTGAAAGAGCAGCCAAACAGATTGAAGCTGAAAGAGAAGCCAAACAAGCTGAAGTTGAAAGAGCAGCCAAACAAGCTGAAGCTGAAAGAGCAGCCAAACAGGTGAAAGCTGAAAGAGCTTTGGCTGAAAAGAAACTAATGTTGGCTCATGAACTGAGTCTCAAGGAGCTGGAGATCAAGGCAAGACAGTCTCACTCCAGCAATAATGGTGGCAGCATACAGACAGGACCTGCTGGAGAAAAGAAGGTTTGTATACCCAAAAATGTGGTGCCCAGTTTTGTGGTGGGAGATGACATAGATAAATGGTTAGCTGCTTATGAAGTTGCACTAAGGGCTCATGAGGTTCCTGAAGGGCAATGGGGGGTAGCTATGTGGGGTTATGTGCCACCATTGGGGAGGGACACACTTCTCACATTAGATCAACCTGATCAAAACACATACCCACTTCAGAAAGCCACTTTACTTGCCAAGTTCGGGCTGACCCCTGAGGGATACCGTCAGAGGTTCAGGGACAGCACCAAACAAACCACACAAACATGGGTAGATTTCTTTGACTTTTTTAGTAAGGCACTGAATGGATGGGTGCGGGGCAACAAAGTAGATAATTATAAAGGGCTATATGACTTGATTCTGAGATAGCATATACTCAATGTTACCTATACAGAGTTGCGCCAGCACTTGGTAGATAGTAAGCTGACTGATCCCAGGAAGCTTGCTGAGGAGGCAGACCTCTGGGTTAGCACCAGAGTGTCCAAAAAGGTGCCTGGGGGGGACACCCACTAAGGTGGTCAGGGTTCCCAACAGAAGAAAGAGGGGGGAGATAAACATACAGATAAGGAACTCTCAAAAGGCCCCCAAAAGAATTCCCAGGGAGGGGGTGGCAACCATTCCTCTTCCAGATTTGGGAAAAAGTCAGGGACATATGATAGGTCAGGGAAATCCAACCCCAAATGCATGGAGTGTTACCAGTATGGTGACTATAAAGGCGACCCCCAGTGCTCCAAGAGGGCACCGTCCACTACTGGACAGACACCTGGGCAGACTACTGTAGCGCTTGGGGGGGAGATGGACCCAGAGAGCTTTGGGGAGCAGGTAGATATTTCCCCAGTGTCCCTGGGAGAAAGAGAAATGGTGCCCAAAGCCCACATGCCCCGAAATACTTCAAAGTACAGGCAGTGGGTCACCATTAATGGGCAGAAGGTGGAGGCTCTGCGTGACACAGGAGCCAGAATGACTACTATCCAGAGTCAGCTGATGTCAACAGAGCAGATAGTCCCTAATACATTCCACCAGGTCATAGTCTCTGACAATCGTGAGAGTCACCTACTGGTGGCTCTGGTTCCCTTTGAGTGGGGGGGGTGTCTCTGGTACTCTGAAAGTAGCTGTGAGTCCTGCCATGCCTGTAGATTGTCTGTTAGGCAATGATCTTGAGCATACTGCTTGGAAAGAAGTAGAGCTCAGATCTCACCTGGAGATGTTAGGGTTACCTGAGTGGGTCTGCATGACCACACGGTCCATGGCTGCCCAGGAAGGGAGTCAAGGGCGTCTGGAGCCTGGAAAGATGGCCCAGACAGCTGCCAAAAGGGAGGGCCAGGGGCACGGGAAACCCGCCTCCAATGTTCCCACGGTCGTAGACAAGGGCCCTGAGGAGGAGGAGGTCCCTGAGCCAACCGGGGAGGACATAGCTGCCCTGGGTAACCTACCTGAACTTGCTGGCTGGCAAGTAGAAGGGGGGCCAACCAGGGAAGCATTCTGCAAGGCGCAGAAAGAATGCCCCACCCTTGAGGGTCTGAGGAAGCAGGCCACAGACCACGCAGCAGGTGACACCTTGGTGCTCACCATATTTACTGGGAGAATCATCTCCTTTACAGTGAGCGTAGGATTCCAGGTCCTGGGGCACACCGTGTGCTGGTGGTCCCCCAGTGTTACCAGAAATTCCTACTAGGCCTGGCTCACGACATTCCCCTGGCAGGACACCTGGGCCAAGACAAGACCTTTAACAGGCTTGACACCCACTTTCATTGGCCCAGAATGAGGAAAGCCTCAGATAACTTCTGCAGAGCTTGCCCCACCTGCCAGGCTAGTGGGAAGGCAGGGAAACGGCTTAAAGCTCCCCTGCTCCCACTCCCAGTCATTGGCACCCCCTTTGAAAGGGTGGGCATCGACATTGTTGGTCCCTTGGACCCCAAAACTGCCTTGGGCAACAGGTTTATCCTGGTTTTGGTGGACCATGCCACCCGCTATCCAGAGGCAATCCCTCTGAGAACAGTGACTGCACAGGTGGTGACCAGAGCCCTGTTGGGAATATTTTCCCGTGTGGGATTCCCTAAGGAGGTAGTGTCTGACAGGGGCACAAACTTCATGTCTGCATACGTGAAGACCCTGTGGGATGAGTGTGGGGTGACCTACCGGTTTACCACCCCTTATCATCCTCAAACCAATGGGCTTGTTGAGAGATTCAACCAGACCTTGAAAGGCATGATTGGTGGCCTGACTGAGGCCATGAGGCGTAAGTGGGACGTCCTCTTACCCTGCCTGTTGTTTGCTTATAGAGAGGTGCCCCAGAAATGGGTGGGGTTAAGCCCCTTTGAGCTTCTCTATGGTCACCCTGTCAGGGGACCCCTAAGCATTGTTAAGGAGGGCTGGGAGAAAGCTCCCCAGGCCCCTTCCCAGGATGTGGTCAGCTACATGCTGGCCCTCCGCAAACAAACCCAACGCTTCTGGAAGCAGGCCCAGAGTACCCTCGAGGCCAGTCAAGAGGTGATGAAGGAGTGGTATGACCAGAAGGCCACTCTAGTTGAGTTCTCACCTGGAGACAAAGTTTGGGTGATGGAGCCAGTAGAGCCCAGGGCTCTCCAGGACCGCTGTACTGGCCCCTTTGAGATGAAGGAGCGTAAAGGGGAGGCCACTTACTTAGTGGACTTCAAGACCCCTAGGCACCCGCTAAGGGTCCTCCATCACAACCGGCTCAAACCTCACTTTGAGAGGTCTGAGGTCAGTATGCTCCTAGTCACAGATGAGGGCATAGAAGAGGAGAGTGAACCTCTTCCCGACCTCCTCGCTGTCAAAGAAGGGGATGGGTCAGTAGGGGGTGTCATTCTCTCTGACTCCCTGACTCCAACCCAGAGAGGGCTGTTAGAGCAGTTTTCCCCCCTGTTCTCCCTTACTCCTGGACTAACCCACCTCTGTGTGCATGACATTGACACAGGTGACAGTTCCCCTGTAAAGAACAAAATTGACAAGTTGTCAGATAAGGTGAAGGCCAGCATCAAGGAGGAGGTCTCCAAGATGTTGACTTTGGGGGTTATTGAGAAATCCAGTAGTCCCTGGGCCAGCCCTGTGGTATTGGTTCCCAAGGCTACTGCCCCAGGTGCGAAGCCAGAACTCCGGTTCTTAGTGGACTACCGGGGTCTCAATTCAGTCACCCGGACTGATGCTCACCCCATCCCCTGAGCAGATGAGCTAGTTGACAGGCTAGGCGCTGCCAAGTTCCTGAGTACGTTCGATCTTACTTCCGGGTACTGGCAGATTGGCCTGACTGAGTGGGCTAAAGAAAGATCCGCTTTTTCCACTCCTGATGGCCATTACCAAATCCAGGAGATGCCATTTGGGCTGAAAAATGCCCCCGCTACCTTCCAACGGTTGGTTAACGGGGTCCTAGCTGGTAAAGATACCTTCTGTGCAGCTTACCTGGACAACATAGCTGTCTACAGTTCAAGTTGGGAGGAACACCTGCTCTACCTCAAGGAGGTGCTTCAGGCTCTGCAACAGGCAGGCCTGACTATCAAGGCTAGTAAGTGCCAGATTGGGCAGGGTTCCGTGGTGTACTTAGGACACCTAGTAGGTGGTGGCAGGGTGCAGCCACTCCAGGCCAAGATTCAAACTATCAAGGCCTGGCAACCACCTAGAACACAGACTGAGGTGAGAGCCTTTTTGGGCCTCACTGGATACTACCACAGGTTCGTCAAGGGCTATGGTACCCTTGTGTCCCCCTTGACAGAACTCACTTCCAAGAAAAAACCTAGGTTGGTGAACTGGACAGAGGCCTGTCAGAAAGCCTTTGATTCTCTGAAGGAAGCCATGTGCACGGCCCCGTGCTCAAGGCCCCTGACTACTCCCAGGAATTTATTGTGCAGACAGACGCTTCAGAGCATGTCATAGGGGCTGTTCTAGCACAGCTGAATGAGGAGGGCTCAGACCAACCAGTAGTCTTTATTAGCAGAAGACTATTACCACGGGAACAAAGGTGGAGTGCTATTGAGAGAGAAGCATTTTCTGTGGTCTGGGCACTGAAGAAGCTAAGACCCTACCTGTTTGGGACTCACTTCCGGGTTCAGACAGACCACAGGCCCCTCAGATGGTTCATGCAGATGAGAGGTGAGAATCCCAAACTCTTGAGATGGTCCATTTACCTACAGGGGATGGACTTTACGGTGGAGCATCGCCCAGGGGTTGACCACACCAATGCTGATGGTCTCTCCAGATACTTCCGCCTTAGCGATGAGAGCTCCCAAGAACTCAGGTAGCTCTCCCCACTTTCAGCTGGGGGGGGACACATGTTAGACCTGACATGCCTTAGGGTGGTCACCCCTAACTTTTTGCCTGCCTCCCTCCACTTTTTGGGCCCTGTTTTGCTGGCTTTTAGACGCTAAGGGGGTCATTCTGACCCCGGCGGTCTAAGACCGCCGGGGCCAGGGTCGGCGGGAGCACCGCCGACAGGCCGGCGGTGCCCCGCAGGGCATTCTGACCGCGGCGGTTCGGCCGCGGTCAGAAGAGGCAAACCGGCGGTTCCCCGCCGGTTTACCGCTGCCCTTAGAATCCCCCATGGCGGCGCAGCTTGCTGCGCCGCCATGGGGGATTCTGACACCCCCTACCGCCATCCTGTTCCTGGCGGTTCGCCCGCCAGGAACAGGATGGCTGTAGGGGGTGCCGAGGGGCCCCCGTAAGAGGGCCCCGAAAAGTATTTCAGTGTCTGCTAAGCAGACACTGAAATACGCGACGGGTGCAACTGCACCCGTCGCACCCCTGCAACTACGCCGGCTCAATTCTGAGCCGGAGTCCTCATTGCAGGGGCATTTCCTCTGGGCCGGCGGGCGCTCTTTTGGAGAGCGCCCGCCGGCCCAGAGGAAATGTCTGAATGGCCGCTGCGGTCTTTTGACCGCGGTGCGGTCATTCAGCGGCGGTACCCTGGCGGACGGCCTCCGCCGTCCGCCAGGGTCATAATGAGGCCCTAAGTCTCCAGTCAAAGTTTTTTGCTTTGCATTATCGGACTTGTACTCCAAGTCTATCATGCTGTAGATCAGAGTACAAGTCCCATGATTAATTGGACAACCTGGACTGGTCTAACACATCACACATAGAGCAGAGAAAGTTGGCAGGACTGTAGATAAACATATGTGACAGAGAAATTAATTCACAGTTATGTGATACATAAGTTAATATGAGAAACATGCCTTTCCTTTCACGTGCACACAGCACAGCTCAGCACAGGAAAGTATATTTCTTCACTGTGCTGCATGGCAGTTCTAACCATATGGTCTTTTGTTTTCACTTGCCCAGTACTTCTTCCTGATTCTCAAACACAGCACTGTCCTGTTCAGCAACTACTGCCATCAACTCTCTTGGAATGAGTGACCCCACCTGCTCCTCCAATAGGTCCAACTCCACCTGGACATTAGGTCCTCCTCTGGGCCTCATGGCTACCCTAAAGTTCTTGACCACTTTCTCTTTGATTCTGTGCTTATTGTTAAGTCGCCTCTTTTTCAACTCCAGCATTGGCCATTTTGGTTGCCCTACTCTGTTGACTTCCTCCAGTATGGATTGTCAAATGGCTTGCTTCTTCCCTAATGGCAATTTGAAAGTGACAAATAGTAAGTATCCATTTTTTGTCACCTGAGCTATTGATATTTGTTTCTCCTTCTCACTGAAATTGCTCTTCCTCCTGTTCCTCCCCTGGCCTGTTGTCTGGTCATCTTGGCAACAATACAGTGAAAACATCACACAAAAAGATACCACGCCTGGTCAGAAAAATAAAACATAATTTTATACATAAAACAACACCAAAACAACAAAAATCTAATTAGTAGAACCAGAGTTATGTTTTTTTAAAGATTAATCTGAAAAATAATGTTTAGAAGCAGAAAGCACCAACTGGGGCTATCTGGTCTCTCTGGACAGGGACAAAGTCAAATGTTCAGGCTGTCCACGATGGAGAATGGGTTAGCTGCAGGGACCAGCCTTGGCCTGTCGCAAAAGTTGTGTTATCATCGAAGATAAGATGAAAGGTGCAGATGAGGGGATGCGTCATCGTCAGTCTACAAAGAAAGCTGATGCATCGGTTCTAAGCTGTGCAACAATGGTGATGCATTGAGAATATGACTGATGCACTGCTCAGTTGGTGATGCATCGAAGTTGATCCTCACAACAGTTGTGATGCGGCCACGATTGAGGAGCTGCACTCTCTCTGAGTCCTTGGGTCAACAACAATGCTGGGATTCTGCTGGAGCAGTATTTCAAAACCACTTCAAAGGACCCAGGTCTAGGTTGGCACCACTTGCCAGTGCAGACTCCCACATGGCAGAGTCCAGGTGCTGTACCAAGTTAGTTGGAAGTCTTTTACATCCCTGAGACTTCAACCAAGAGGCACACCAGCAAGCCCTTGGAGTCACTCTGGTTCTGGGTTCAAGTGATATAAGTCCAGTCCTTCTCACTCAGGCAGCAGGTCAGAACAGCAAGAAAGCAGTTCTTCCTGGGCAGCAGTCCAACAGAGTAGAAGCACTTGTAGAAGCACAACAGTCATTCTTCCAGACAGGGTGTCCACAGGTCCAGAAGTATACTAAAGTGGTAGGGTCAAAGTCCAGTTCTTCAACCCAGTGGTGTCTTTGAAGTCGAGGAGACTTCATAGAAGAGTTTTGAAGTGCACAGAGTCCCTACCTTCAAGCCCTGGCTCCAACCTCACTACAGGGGATTAAGCAGTCATGTTTTGTGGAGTCTATTAAGGTATACATGTAAGGCTGTGTCCAGCTCCTCCCTCACAGCCAGCCCAGGATGGCCCATCAGGATGTGAATGGTCCGTCAAGTCACACCTAAGCTTCCCTCTGTGTGTAGCTGTCTAGTGGGAATGCACAAGCCCAGCTGTCATACAACCCCAGAGGTGTATTGGGGACAGGCAGTAGGCACCAAATGGCAAAAGAAAATGCCAACTTTCTAAAAGTGTCATTTTCAGAATTTCAATTTAAAATCAGTATTCACCATAAGTTATGATTTCAAATTCTGCGTCCAGAGACACCAAACTTGACAAACGTATCTCTTCAACATTATGATTTACAATTATAATATGTAATAAGGTAATCACAATGTTATCCTATGCGACAGATAGGCTTTGCAGTAGCAAAAAAGTAATTTGGGAGTTTTTCACTACCAGGGCATGTAAAAATTAACATTACACATCCCGGCTTGTAAATACTTTGTACCTTGCCCTGTGGGTCATATAGGCCTACCTTAGGGGTGATATATGTAGAAAAAGGGAAGGTTTAGGACTGGCAAGAGGCCTATCTTACCAGGTTAAAGTGGATGTGTAAAACTGCACACACAGGCTCTGCAATAGTAGGCCTGAGACATGGTTCGAGGGTTACTTAAGTGGGTGGAATAATCAGTGCTGCAGGCCCACAATTAGCATTTAATTTACATGCCCCTGGCACATGATGTGCACGTTACTAGGGACTTTTAAGTAAATCAACATACTAATTGGGGTTAGGCCAATGGTACCATGATTTAGGGGAGAAGAGTACAAGCACTATAGCACTGGTTAGCAGTGATAAAGTGCAGAGAGTTGTAAGGTCAGCAAAAACAAGGTTCATAAAATAAAGTGAGGCAGGCAAAAGGTTGGGGGAAGACAACCCTACGACTGTTAGGTCTAACAGTTGTCATTTGAATTAACTGTTAATTAGAGGCAAGTTCCTACTTGTTTATCAATGATTTATAGGTGTCTAAGGGGGTCATTCCAACCTCGGCGGTAAAAGGCACTTACCGCCGTTCAGAAGACCGCCATAACACCGCCGCAGCCGCGGTAAACCGCCACGGTCATTCTGACCCACAACAGGCAAACCGCCAAAATACAGACATCCACAAAAGTCCGCCACACCAAAGGGCAGCGAGAAACTGGCGATGACCAAACCTCCACCGCCACGCCAACAGAAATATGCCCACACTATCACGACACATGAATCCACGCGGCGGTCTTTCAACCGCGGTATTCCATTGGCGGTACACACTGCCGCGCTCAAAATACACACACACTTACAAAATACAACCACATTGGACAATTCAAAATACACACACCTGAGACACATATACACACCACTCCCACACACCCAATTAAATATAAAATACACACCCACATCACCCACAAACCTCCACTCCTAGAGATTCGTGAACACGCACTGAGAAAAGACATCCGAGCACCCAGACGCCCAATTCAATGTCACCCAGCAATATTTGCACGCACTTCACACAACACAACAATACACATCAACACACTT
This sequence comes from Pleurodeles waltl, assembly GCF_031143425.1. Lineage (NCBI taxonomy): Eukaryota > Metazoa > Chordata > Amphibia > Caudata > Salamandridae > Pleurodeles > Pleurodeles waltl. The sequence goes on along the minus strand of NC_090449.1, from coordinate 875,881,926 downwards.
AGCACCACACAATCCACCCTACACATCACCCACACCACCCCATGGCACCGCAAAGACACCCCAGGTTCTCTGATGATGAACTCAGGGTCATGGTGGAGGAAATTGTACGAGTAGAGCCACAGCTGTTCGGGGCACAGGTGCAGCACACCACCATTGCCAGGAAGATGGAGCTATGGAGCAGAATAGTGGACAGGGTCAACGCTGTAGGACAGCACCCAAGAAATCGGGACGACATCAGGAAGAGGTGGAACGACCTACGGGGGAAGGTGCGTTCCATGGTATCCAGGCACAACATTGCGGTGCAGAAGACTGGCGGCGGACCCCCACCTCCTCCCCCAGAATTTACAACATGGGAGGAGCAAGTCTTGAACATCCTGCATCCTGAGGGCCTCGCAGGAGTAGGCGGAGGAATGGACTCCGGTAAAGCAAATCTTAACTACTTCTTCCCCCCACCCCACCTGCATGCCAACTCATACCCCCACCCTCACCCTCACCCTCACCCCATCACATCCTACTCCTTGCAACTGTCTCACCATCACAACCCACCCATCCCAACACCTAGCCCTGCATGCGTCCACAAAGCATGGACACCCATCACCTAAGCATGCCCACTGCACATACACATACAACCCCCCCCAACCACCGTCACAACAGCCCCCACAAAGGAATGCCAGCACTGGGGTACACGGGCACCCACCCATTGCACGCTATGACACACACAGAAGCAATAACCATACTTTTATACCCCTGCAGGACCCGAACGCCACGTCACCGCGCAGGAGGGTCCACAAATGTCCACTCCACCCCCAGAAGAGGCCCACAGTGAGGACAGCAGCTCTGTCTCCCTGGATCTAGATGACCAGCCCGGTCCATCGGGGACCTCGGGACAGTCGGTTCCCCTCACACAGCCACAGGCCACATTAGACTTTCCCCCAGCTGGGAACACCAGCACAGCACCCACCCAGCGGGCCCATACCTCTGTCCCCAGGACACGTCAATCAGTGGTGTGTCCACCACTACAGGGAACCCAGGCTAACCCACCACCCTAACAACAACAGGGACCTGGGGGCAGTGGTAGTGGGCACACGGTCCAGGGGACAGAGGCCCAGGGAAACAGGGGAACTGGGAGGGCTGCTGTGCGACAGGGGGGTGACAGGCCCAGGGAACCCACTCTCCACGATGCCCTCTCCTCCATCATGGGAGCATACCACCGCTCCCAGGAGACGATGGCGACGGTCCTGGCCAGGTTTCAGGAGATCCAGCTTCTGCAGGAGCAACAGTATATGGGGTTCAGGGAGGAACTAAGAAACATCAGTTCCGCCATGGGTACCATCGTATTGGCCCTGAATAAGGTAGTCACGACATTGCGGGACACTGTGGCACCCCAAAGGGCCCCTGACACTAGCATGCACCAAGAACTGCCTACCACCTCCGCCGGCGCTAGTGGACAGGAGGCCCCGACACAAGACCAACAGGCCACCAGAACCCCACCCATGCAGAAGGAGAACCACCCCGCAACCGGGCCCTGAGATCCAGGAAGAAGACAGAGTAAGATGTCAAGACCCCCGCCAGGAAAGGATACCGCCCTGATTGTCATCCCACTGTCCCACATTGTCACCCTGTCCAACCTTAAACTGCCCCTGCTCCACTTCCCACAGGCATTTGGACAATGCACCTGTGAAACTGATAGTCTGGACTCTCAAGCACCACTGAACTGGGCCCTTCATCTCAAGCACCGCTGGCCCATTGGCGGAAGGGGCAGGCCCGCATCTGTGTCGGGCAGGGCTGCACGACGCACTCTGGGCACTAGTCCCCCTCCAGTACCAGTGGAGACTGTTATCCACTTGAGAGACTGTGGCTTTGCACTCCCCAGGATGGCACAGTGGCCATGGAGGCCCCTCGTGGATCTGGCGTCGTGGACTCATCTGGCTGAGGTGCTCCCCCTTCCCTTCCCCCTGAGGTGCCTGTAGTTTTCCTATCTGATGCCCTGCAGTGTTCTCTCCGTTGGAGGCAGGTATCCTGTGTGGGCTTTGCCCATGTGTTTTGGCCCAGTGGCCCACGAACAATGGCTGATAGACATATCGCACTGGACAATTTATGTATATAAAGTTATAGATGTGTGATATATTTTATACTCAGTCTTACAATATAATTCTACATTTATAATCATTTCCTTTTGCCTTTGCATTCTTCCGGGGGGTTTGGAGGTGTAACTGTGATGTGTTGCTATGCATTGATGTGTGTGTTGTAGTGGTTGAGGGTGAGGGTGGGTGTGTCGCATATGTGTGTCCCAGTAATTTTTTGCCTCCCCCTCCCCTGTGTCGTAGGTGCAGTACTCACCGTTGTCTTCTGCGCTGGCGTTCGTGCTCCTGGTAGAGGAGCAGGAAGACAATGGCTTTTAGGATGTGTAGTTCGAGTTCCATGCTGTCCAGATTCCTTGTGGGGTGTATGGAGGTGAGCGTTTTCCGTTTGAAATGGCAGTTTCTGCCGTGTTTTTATCGGCGGGGCTACCGCCCCGGAAAAGGTGGCGGATTGGTGGGTTGTGATAGGGTGGGCGGTACATTGTCTCCCGCCTGTCTGTTGGCGGTGACCGCTGCGCTGTTTGTTTGTCCCACCGTGGCGGGCAGTGTGTTAAAGTGGCGGTCTCTGTTGGTGGTTTCTGCAAGGGTCGGAATTGCATTTTTTTTACCGCCAGCCTGTTGGCGGTTTGACCGCCGCTTTAACACCGACCGCCAGGGTTGGAATGACCCCCTAAATGCCAAATGTCCAGTGATGTACCTTAAAGAATTGGAAGAGTACTCCGAAACATATATACAGACTTGAAGTTTATTGGACAGTTGTAGATAACTTCATATTGTGTAACAAATTGATTAGGCGTAGAACATTGTAGGTACTCAGCCAACACGTGTTTTGCCCTATAGGGTGCGTTCACCAGGGCTTTCTTAAGGCTGTAAAGGATGAGAAAAAGTGAAATTAAAAGTAAAAGATAGAAAAAGAAGCTAGTGAGTCTATCAGATTCTAAATCCTTGTTTTAAGTACTCAAGTGGTACTGCCTATATAAGCTTGGTTTCATGGGCACTTTATTAGGGAGACAAAATAGGTGCTTTCACAGTTGATAAAGTCTTGAATTTTATGAATATGATCATTGATTGTAATCATTTTGGTTCTTGATAGGCCCAATTTACAGGTAGAACATTTACTACGAGTGAAAAACCCATTGGGTCTTGATAATGTTTTTGTTTTGGGGAGGTTTCTCCTGAAAGAATGATGGACATAATTTATCCCTAAGATTAGGGGCTCTTCTAAATCCAATTTGGGGATATTGTGTAATGTATTGATTAATGGATGAGTTATTTTGTAAGAGATACCAATGTTTCTTAAAAGTTTCCGAATTAGATAATGGCCATTGTGAAACTCTGTTATAAAACGAATAGCTGCATTCTTCTTGGGATATTTTGGTTTATTTAACATCATATTTTGATCCACTGTCACTCCTGAAAGTACCTATGTTGTCTACCTAATAAAGTGCCCATGCAACCAAGCTTAAATAGGCAGTACCACTCGAGTACTTAAAACAAGGATCCAAGAACATTTTCGAAACATTCACAAACAAGACTTCAGGGCCCCACTTGTGGAACATTTCAATGAATTTCACCCTGAAGAACGTACTTTCACTTTCTGTGGCCTTCTAAGACTTACAGCACTTGCTACTGGTGGCAATTTAAAATTACGACTGCGCCAAGAAGAAAGTCGCCTGATCATTCTTTACGATACAGTCCGCCATGGCCTCAATAAAGACTCGGAATGGCATTACTGGTTGATGTAATTTGTCTGAAAGTGATTCTATAATGTCTCTTTAATCTCAGTATGTTACCCTTATGAATATTTTCACCTAGGATTTATGCCGACTATTTTTAGTATTGATCACTTACTAGTAAGTATCTTATCTCTATGAGTTTTTCTCATCATGCTTCATGTCAATCATTTCTAATTTTATTTTTGATGACTTTTTGTTTATACATTGACCAGGGATTTTTTATACAGTTCATGACACATAATTACTTAATACAATAGTAACAATTTCCCTTGCTCACATTTTTCCTTTTTGATATTTCTTTTTTTGAAAATAGCAGCAAGCTCACCTTTATTGCAACATTATATTTGAATATATTGTCGATAGGATGTCCTCCTATTATGGTGTCTTAACAACGTCTCACTAATATTTGGCCCGTCATCTTTCCAGTCATTTCGTGCCCTCTTTATGTATTATTACGCCTTCCAAGATGACGGCGCCCGTTCTTTTCCTTTTTTGTAATTGCCACTAAGAAGGGACTCACGTTTTGAGACTGCCACTCAAAAGAATGCTTGTTTCACTAGCGCGCTCCCGAAGATGGCGACGGACGCATTTGTTTGAAAATCTCCCGGTTTGGCTATTATAGCAGTTACCGATCGGGTAAGCCATGCCTAACCCTGCAGAAACACTCAATTTGAGTGGCTTTGCCTGATAATGCTTATTTATACTGCTAAATTTCACCGTGAAGGTGAACTTACTAATGCCTAAAAATAGATTGCTTTTGACTTTGTTTCTCTTACTTTTCACCTAGTTCATTTAAGGATAATATGTTTCTCTGTTTCCTGTTTTTTTGCCCGTTTTTGTAGCCCTAGAGTTATTTACATACCAGTTATAAGTTGTCTTTCCCGCTTGTACTAACAGATTGAACATTATCTCACTAATATTCAGCACATTGCTAAAAGTGAAAACGAACCATAACTATGGTATGTTACTTACTTTTAATGGTTATTCTGTGAATGGTTTAATGTATCACTTACAATCTTTGTCTGACAATTTTATTGAATTAGTTTGTCTGGTGCTGGCACTAGTATCTGATCTTTTCACTCCTTTTGCACCTTTGTATTTGCTGCTCAATTGTACGTTCCCCTTGATAGATCACAATTATTTGATTTTCCTTCATTCATCTCATTCATCTCTATTATAGATATCACAGTTGGATTATTTGGTCCTTTTCACCTTTTAAAAAGTTTTTTTAATAGAAATGGATCTATGCAATTGTACTTCCTCTGCACAAGCTGTTACTTTCATTATACTCTTTTCCATGACAGATCCTTTGGGATATGGTAGCACTTCGACAGGTTTTTTTTCCTTCTAAAACTTTGGGGTTTCATCTTATGGTGTCTTCTTTGACCTTTAGAATCTGATAGACTAACTAGCTTCTTTTTCTATCTTTTACTTTTAATTTAACTTTTTCTCATACTTTACAGCCTTGAGAAAGCCCTGGTGAACGCACCCTAATGGGCGAAACATGTGTTGGATGAGTACCTACAATGTTCTACGCCTAATCAATTTGTTACACAATATGAAGTTATCTACAACCATCCAATAAACTTCAAGTCTGTATATATGTTTCGGAGTACTCTTCCAGTTCTTTAAGGGATATCACTGGACATTTGGCATTTAGACGCCTATAAATCATTGATAAACAAATGGGAACTTGCCTCTAATTAACAGTTTATTCTCTAAATGGGGGATTAGGGTCCATTTCCCCCGGCTCAAGCTCCCACGTCTACCTTGAGACCTGCCAATTTTTACGTGAAGTTATAAATTAGGCCCTTACCTCATTTGAATTAAGTGGTTAAACAGCTTCTTAAACAAAAGTGGGTTTTATGACGTATGGCTGAAGAACATGGTCATTCCTATCCACTCCAAGCATGTGCTTGTTATAATCAAGTATACGGTGTGCCTGTGAACTTCTGTCACAAGACCCTAGACCATGATGGTGTAAGTGCTCTCACCATGCACTACAGTGAGCACATAAAATCATGCCTATCTGAGAACTTTAAAGTGAGCAGTTTATTGGAATGCAACACAGTACTGTGGGACTTTTGGAACTTGTCATAAAGAAGCGGCAAATTTTACCTCATGCCACAGTGCCAGCTTTGTACAGCTCAATGAACAGCTCTACTCCTGTATGGAACTTTTATGAAGGAGTGGCTAAACAAGCTCCCATATAACCTTTCCTATGACATCTAGGATGGGAGGGCAATCTACAGGGTTTAGAGTGGAGTCCCTTCCCTAATACACTTTTAAATTGTATACATCGCCAATAGAGCTCTCACACAGCAAGAACAACTTGATGTCATAGTGAACCCTTCTACATCAAACCTAGTCCCTGAACAACCACCACCCTTTGTACAGGATTATGGTCTCATTAATGACTGTATTTTTTCCAGGAGTATCATTCTCTGGAAATCCAGCCGACAAATGTATCATGAGAGGCTGAGGTTTGAACAACCTGTCATGGTCTGAATGGTCCCAATGAAATGCAACGGAATTATCACTGAAATGAAGCATACGCCGCAATAGTAAAAACAAACTCTGCTCATGTACAGTGCAAAGACGGGGTTTGCTCAATCCATGCAAGTAGAACAAAAGAACTGCAATCTTGGTTTGTGCACTAACCCCATTTTGAGTATAAGGCCCAAAAAATGTCTGTGAAGTGGGAGTGTACCAGTGTGCCTTAGAATGAGACCCAAGAGTGCCCTCATTCTCCCACAGAAATTGTTCTGCACAGTTTCCTCAAGGAAGTCAACATCCAAAAAAGGAGATGGACATAGTTTCAACAGTACATCCAGCGTCTCTAGTAAAGGGGGTAATTTATGGCTGCACTAAATTGGTGGGCTGCCAAGCAAACACTCCATTTGTGTTTGCCACTACATGTGCCTGTTCACTGGGTTGGTCTACCCTGCTACAGTGGCTCCTTTATAAGTGCTGTGTCTGTGAGGAAACATCACTAATATAATAATCATGTTCCTCATAACTGCTGGAAGATGAGTCATCGAACAGAACTCCTCCACCCACAAAAAATAGCTTCCAGATTCTGTCCAATTTTCCTCTCCCTCAAATACTAACTCAGGGTCGATCCTGCCTCAGAGCTGTCCTCCATACCTTGAGTTAGGGCCTGGGAAGTCGTCCACCAAGTTGCCATCTTTGATGACTGGCTAGAAACTTCCTTCTGAAATACTGTTCTATGTAGAAAATATAAGCAGACATGGGCTTAAGGCAGAAGTAGAAAGGGGTGTGTTCATATTTGAGATTGTGTACAATATTAAAGATACAAAGAAACACCTTTTGCAATCCAGGTGTAGGTTCTTGAAATACACAAAAAAGACAAAGAAGACACAGTATTACCTCCCTTTGTAGATACCCAGTTCTACTTAATTCTTTTGTCATGGCTTCTGCACTACGCTTGGGGGATCAGCTGGGCCATTGCCAGCGCAAAAGTAATTTCCTGGAGCTAAAAATCTACCTTTGATTTTAATGAGCACACATTCACATAGTAGCCGCTGCAACTTTAGGCATGCTCTTTGCGGAAACTCGCAGTGCTAGCACCAGGGTCTCTGGAATTACGTGGCAGGAGAACATCAAATTATATGACATGGTTAACTAAATTATGCAGCAAAAAAGGGAAATTATGTGGGATAATGTGGCCCATTTTTTAGTATAGTATTGCTTCTTTATTTTGTGATTTGAAAATGGATAATGTTATTTTATGAATTTATACTGTGCATAGCTTCCTAGAGAGGTTTCATGGCTCAGGCAGCAGCAGTAGTAGCAGCAGGTTTATTGGTTAAACGGCAATGTCTTCAAGCCCAATGGAATTCCAACAAAGATGGACATGCTCTGCGATAGTCAGGAAGGGAATTCCACAGTTTGAGGCCTGAGTAAGAAAGAAACACCCTTTCATGTGTGAACAGTCAAAACTGGGTACCACGGAAAGAGATCTTGAAGAAGATCTTAGAGGTCATGAGGGATGGTACAGTCACCAAATTTTGAATGTAACAAGGATCAAAACATGTAGCACAACGCTTTGAACATGATACTTTTAGAGACTGCAAGCTAGTGTAACTCATAGAGAAGATGGGCAACAAAAGCATACTTTGGTAACCAGAAGAGTTGTCTTGCAGCCAGATTCTGTACCAGCTGCAAGCGGCACATCAAAGTCATGTCAATGCCTAGTTACAGAATGCTACTGTAGTCCAAAAGGACAGTACCAATGCCGAAGTCACAGTTCTTAAGTGAGAAAAAAAGCATTTGGCAGATATCCCTTATCCATTTAAGCACCAAGAAACAGGTGGAGGTTACTTTGGTAACTTGAAGTTGCATAGATAACATATTGTCCAATACAAAACCCAAGTTTTTAACCTGAGAGGTGGGGGTCAGAAGAGGCCCAAGAAATGAGGGCCAATGTTGGGGTCTCCATTAAGCTTTAGCATATTCATGTTCCTCCAATGAGCAATTCTACTTTGGCCCAGAGAAAGGTTAGATGGAAGCTTTGATTGTGAAGGAGACAGTGAAAATGTTTAACCTCATGAACACCAGGCTAGCAATCAAATACAGAAATAAAGAACTGAAAGATGACCAGTCACCCTCTGCACATAGCCTTCTGCTGTTTGCAATCATGTTGCCACATTTTTAGTAACTTTAGATCCATTTGTGCTACAAGCATTTTGATAACATAATCTGCAAATTATGCAGTGGATAATAGATTATGTAGCAAATTAGGAATTATTTTTTTCAGAAATGTGTGTTTGTCCCCAGAGGCACAATAAACCCCCCAAAAGAAAGCACATTTTTCTGAAAAGAAAATATATATATTTATATCCTATGTCCATATGCAAAGAAAAAAGGGGGTCCAAAAAACCGGCTGTAAATCTAATGCAATTTCTATAAACTTTTGTATTTTGTGTAGTGCTATAATTGTCAGCTGGAATTTTTTTTTAATTTTGCAGTATTGCATATTCCGGGGTGTAAATTATTTTTTGGGGTACTGCTAGCAAGTACAGTAAAGGTACATTAAGTTATAAGGGTTTTGTTAGCTATAACTGTGACTGCGGTAGTACTGTGTTACAACCTTGGTATATTGTGATGAAAACGGATTCTCTGATTTACTAATGTGGAGTTTTCCCAAACCTCATGGCACCCATGTTGTTCTACACACCAATTTGACTGTTTTGTAGAATACAGGTTAAAAATGTTTTTTTGAAAAATAGTTTAGTTTTGTTATTGCAATGTCCCAGAGGTTAGTATAAGTGTGATATGTAGCCAATAAAGTCAGGAAGTGTAGTAATGTGTTTTTAAAAATTCACAAAATACTGTGGTAAGACAGCATGGGATTCTGGAAAGTACCACAGTACCGTAATACCATTAAAAAAAATGCCCATATATTATTATGAACTTATGCTTCTTTTAGATTGCTCTTAAAGGAGCCTTTTTGTTATAATTATTTTAGAATTAGATATGCTGTAGTAGCAGTGGACGGATGCTACTAATGAAGATGTAATTGTCTATTGCAGTGAAATGGGCATCATCTGCAGATTAAAGGGAAATATTTATGACTACCTTTGCGTTGTTGTGTGGTTCAAGAGAGTCACAAATGAAACATTAGATTTATGAACCTATTCAAAGCCACCTTACGTGACCCTGCATGGCTTCATAAATCTAGAATAATGTAACGCAGCCCAAATCGCTGTGCTGCATTACTCTGCACCAAGGAGGCATTTCTATGGGTATCCTGGGGGAATGTCCACATAACATCCACCCACAGGTTTTGAATCATTCCCAGATTTGGAAGACAGGTAAACCTGAGAATGTGCCAAAAAGAAAAAGCCTCCCCAGAAGACGCCTAACAAGGAGAGACATCTTTATTTCTCTCTGTTTTGTTCCACTTTATAAGTGTGCTACATTGTGCAGCACACATAGAAAGAGCAATAACCTCTAAGCATTGTTTTTATGCAGGAAGGTGTCCCCTCCTGCACAAAAACAGTCCTACATGCCAAAGGTATGCCAGAGTAGGGGAAAAGGCAAGAAAATTGAGTATTCTTTTCATACATACTCACCATTGTTGCCATGTCTGGACCTTTCTTCATACTTTGCTGCATTTTCAACTATATACTTCCACTTTATTCTTTGGGAAAGTATACCTGCATTGGTGCAAGGCAGCCAATTGTTCACCTGCACAGTGGAAGAGGACAGGAATGTGCTCTATCATAAAGATATGGCACATTCCTGTCCTTTTCTTTTGACACAGGGCATCCCAGCAAAGTGACTTGCTGTGCTGCCCTGCATGGAAAACTAGTAAATGAGCCCCTCAGTACTTGGACATTTACTAAGAAGTAATCCTTCTTACAGAAACCATACTGCTAAATTTAAACATGAACAATATGTTAAGTTAATTGTGGAAAAAGCCTTCGATTGAAATATTTTATTTTTTTTCACAACGACTGCATGAAAAGACTCACATGATTAATTTTACCTTTTAAAATATATGCTAGGCGAAAGGTTTGAATCGCTTCAATTTCTCCAACTTATTTGGAGGCTAGTGGAGACATGCATCAAGTAGTGAACCACATTTTCACAAATGTTATTGTAAATATATTAATTGGGCACTATTTGTAAACAATGAAGGCTGTCACTATGAAGTTATACATGGATCAGCTGTTTCTTGGCTTAAAGAAAAAAGTGACCAATGACAATGAGCACTCTCAGCAGGATTTTGAGGAGAAAAATAAAGAAAAAAACTGTTTACCAGTGGAATTGCACCTCTTAAAGCAAAGCTGGGAAAATATATGGAAATATTCCTCAAGTTTATTAGTATTTAAAAAATGATATGTGTAATTCCACTTTCCATTAGATAAAAATGCTCTCAGTTCATCATTCCACTACAAGAAAGCTTGTAAGAACTTTGGCCCACATTATGACATTGGCGGTAAATGCTGCCTATCGATGCGGCTACGTCGCCAAAAGGCTGTCGTCCCGGCGACCATCCGATCGCCAAAATATGACCACAGTCATATTTCCACCATAAGAAGGGCAGAAATTCGGCTGTGGCCATGCTGGCGGATGGCGTTAAGGTGGTGCTGCTACTAGCAGCAGTGCCACGCTAGTAGACTGCCGCCAGCCGTATTATGAAAAATAATACGGCCTGGTGGTGTTCTGCTGGTGGGTGTTGCTGGCGGTAGCAGTGCCCCATCCCGCCCCCTGCCGGAAGATCCCCTGGATACAGTTAAGTCAAGTTTCCGGCAGGGGAGGGGGTCAGGGGTGTTGTGTGTGGTGGTATGTGCATGTATGTGTGAGTGTGTGCGGGAATACGAATGTGTGTTCAGTGTTGTTTGCGTGCGTGTATGCATATGTGTGAGTGCATGAATGAATGGAAATGAGAATGCGTGTCTGCATGTAAGTGTAGATGTGTGTGTGGATGTGTGCGTGAATGAATGAATGCATGTGTGTATGTACGGTGCTTGTCTGTGTGAATGAGTGTGTGTCTGCATGTGTGTGTATGTGTATGGGGGGTTGGAAGGGAGGGGGAGCATAGATGAAGGGGGGTGGGGTGTCTGGGGAGTGTTGGGAGACCTCCTATAAGTGGCAGGGAAGGAATTCCCTGTCACTGATAGGGCCCACAGCCATGTTTTTTGTGATGTTACGAACACCACGGAAACCATGGCGGTAGGCAGGGTCATGATACTGCCGGCAGCACAATAGCTTCCACCGGGCTGGAGATAATTATCTCCAGCCCGGCGGCTGCTACCGCCATGGCAGTTGGAGTGGTACATTGGCGGGTTGGCTTCGGCCAACCCGCCAATGTCATAATGTGGAGGTAAGTACCGCCAGCCTGTTGGCAGTACTACCGCCACATTATCTCCTACCGCCGGGGTCATAATGACCCCCTATATTCTTTACTAAAGGGCCTGCAATACAATTGGAGCTAATTTATAATGCTTTATTACGCTCTAATTATGAAGGAGGTCCTATCATGTACACATTATATAGAATCAAAATACTTTGGTGTTGAGTCTGAGGATGACATCGCCACATATATACGTTATACACATAAACTACAATGGATGGTAGAAACATGTACTTGAAAGACTATAATTTTGATAATTTGTGATTCCAGGAAACCGATGCAGAAATTCCAAATAAAGTGTGCATTTACTGTAGAGTCACACATCATGGAAACAAATGAGATATATTGGTTGATTTGGAAAAATGGACAAAGAAGATAGAGTACATTGGAGAAAACTTGCTATGTTTCATGGAAAACAGGTATGATGTTTTCTGCGGTTGCATTGGATGTTATTATTGCCTTGTGAAACTTGATCATAACTTTATATCTTCATGTGTAATTTGGAATAATTTGGAAATCGACTCTATTCCTGCAGAATTACAAAATGTTAATGTATATGAAATTATTTAATTCAAACTTTACATCTTTTTCAAACTATGATAAGAATGCATCCTAAATCAGGAAATTTTCAAGTGTAACAATAAGTCAGTGCTTTGAAAGAAAATATTATTTTTAAACCATTTGATTTTAAAAATAAAATGACTGTGTGAGAGTACACTGTAAATTAGAAGAACCTTTAGTTGTATTAGTTAATGGAGTTCCATCAAAAGTTAAAAAACATTTGAAAATAATTCAGATTTAAAAAGCTTTTAAAAAAATACAGGACATACACTACAAGATTTTTAAAATGAATGACTTCATAGCAACAAATGAACTTTTGAGAAACACTCAAAATAAATATAGGAGCTCTATAATATACACCCACTCAATTAAATAGATCTAATGGGTGATGCCTTAGAACTTTATCAAACAAGAGTCTACTGGAGATCTTGTTAGTGTTTGGGAAGAAACTTTAGAGGCTCGAAGTTATCCAGTTTTATTTCTAACAGGAAAAGTATGGTGAAATGCTGATCATCCTATTTAAAGTTCTGCTTCAGAATATCGTTCTACAAGACCATATTCCATGTTTCAGGCAAACCATAACCAATGTTTTCTCTTTACTATATGAAAGTGAATTATCAGTTACGTGTTATGTTGTGCATACCATGTGAACTGGAACAGGATTTAATTACATAACAGCTAAAGATTTCCTAAACAAATTGGAAAGTAATGAAGATGACCTGGAATATAAGTTAACAAATGTCATGGCATGCCAATGAGGTACCAATGCAATTTGTTTCAGAAGACACAGAGAACTAAATGTATGTAGGGCAATTTGGGCCCACCAACTTGATTTCTCACTTTAAGCCGTACAGAACACCTATGGGATGATGTATTCACTTCGATACTTGAGGCTAACAATAATTAGCCAGATTTGGTTCTCTATACAGCAAGGGAATTCTATACTTTAGATCCAACAAATGTTTGCTGATTTTTTTCATCATGAATGCCAAACTATGCTGAAGCTCACAAAAAAATTCACTAGGATAGTATTTTGATTTCTTTTGGAGAAAAGAATACCAAGCGAGAGATGCACCTCATACTCGCATGTTGTTATGGATAAAAAATGCACCAACATTTTGATATGGGTAGGGTTGTTGTTCACCTGCCCTCCGACGGGTAACGGGCCCAGAGATGCCAGGACCAGCACGGGGTGCAGGGAGCAAAGTGACTAGCTTGAGGCCTGAATTTGCAGTGGCTGGGGCAGCGCTTTGGAGGAAAGGCCCCAGACCCTCCTGAAGGTTTGGTGATAGTGCGCAAGATGAGAGTCCTGGGGAAGAGAGCGGGAGGACTGGGGCCTGATCGTCTGTGTGTTGGGGTGCAAGTAAGTGCGGGGCCTTCTCCCCTCTTGTTGACTGACGCCTCTAGTGAGGAGTGCAGAACACTGGTGCAGAGCTAGCACCTTGGAGGGCTTGTGAGGGGGACACGTTAGAGCCCAGCAGGGCCACACAAAGAGAGACTCTAGGGGCAGGGGGGCAGCAGAGAGCATAGTTGGTAAACAGTGATCACCAAGAGTAGTGTTGCGCTTTACCACACCCCCACCCCACCTCCTCTACCATTGCTGATTGCCTAGCACACAAGCTATAATAAGTGAGACTTGGCAACTACCCTTAGAGGAGGGGTCCAATGCAGGGAGGGCCAGTTCGGACATAGGGGAGAGGCTGGGCTCCCCCATTATCCTTTCAAATATATCAACAGCAGAGCAGGGGCTTTTCCTCCACTAAGGGTCCCGGGAAACACAGGTGAAGTCACAGGACAGAAGGAGTGGTACAGTGACTGACATGACTGGGGCACCCTGGCAATCAGTACTGGTACACTGGAAGCTTGAAAGTACTGTGTCACTGTGTCATGGTCAAGGGCAAGAACCCCAAATCATTGGAAGTTAATAGATTTGTCAAATACACAGTGAAGCTGGCAGCCTCTGGGGGACAGCAAGGGGACCCGAGGGGTGGGGCTCCAGACGTCGACCCAGCACAGAGTGATGAACCTTGTTTACACTCCATTACGGCAGCAATTCAGGATATCTGAGGCTCAATTTTACCCATTGAACCCAAACTGGATGCAGTAACGCTCGAGGTCAATCCGTTGAGGGCAGATTTTGGGCAAATCTCCAAGAAGGTGGCGGAGACTCATATCGAGGGGCTTCTTTTGACCATGATGGGTAAGAGGAGCAGGTTCGGTCACTCTCAAAGAAAAGTTCGGCAGTGGTGGCCAGACTGGAAGACCAGGAGGTCAGGGCCAGACTAAATAATATTTATATAGTTGATGTGCTGGAGGGCATGGAATGCCCGGGTGTGGTCCTCTTCGCTGAGGATTTTGTCTTCCGCAAACAACAACCAAAGAGGTTGCCAAACTTCTTCATGGTCGAGAGGGTGCATGGGATGCCAGGCCTGCCCCCTAAGCCAGGAATCCCACTGTGTAAATAATTTCAGGATCCTAAATAGCCCTGGGCAGAGTGAGTGGAGTCCGTCTTTGTGGAATTCTGCAAAGTTGAAAAAAAAATCTGTCAAATTCCATGAAGCCAAAGTTCTGTGCCCTGCGGTGTCCTTCTGAATGCGCACATCTCAGAAGCACTAAGCAGGGTCGGGCTGTGCACAAGAGGCCTGAAACAGCAGCTTTCCTTCTCTGCCTATGGCCCTGCCCTGAATTCAGGCCGGGGCCATAGACAGTAAAATCTGCCAGGCCTATTGTGCAGCCTCCCCGTGTGCACTGCACATTGGGTAGGCCGGTGCACAGGAGGCCTGAAACCGCAGCTTTCCCTGCCTACGATCTCAGCCTGAATTCAGGGCAGGGCCATAGGCAGCAAAAAAAAGCTGCTTTTCAGACCTCTTGTGCAAAAAGATGAGGACTTACCTGGGTATTCCCGGGGATCCTCCTCCCCTTGTCGTCCGACGCCGACAACAAGTCCTCTCCAGTGGCTGCCTCCCTCCTCTGCTCTGATGCACGCTGCAGCCCAGTTATGGGCTGCACAACACAAATGCAGATGTCTGCACTTGCACTGGGCAGCCCATACTAGGCTGCAGTGCACACCGGGTGAACTCTGCTCTTCTGGCGGTCTAATGGAGTTTTTTGCATAATGGTGCGCTCCAAGCAGAGTTCCAAAAACTCCATTAGCTCTGCCAGTGGAGTGGAGCTCCTCGCATGCCCCTAATCCTAAATTATAGAGAAAGGGATGCAATATTGCAGGCGACTAGCTCCCATGGGGACTTGCTGGTGGACAATGCTGTGAGCCGCCTTTTCCCCGATTTCACCCTTCAGATGCAGCATCAAATGAAAAGCTTTGAGGAAGTGAAAAAGGCACTGCGAACCAAGGAGGTGAAATATATGATGCTGTTTCCTGGAAGGTTGCGGGGTGGCAGATGGGAAGACGTGGCACTCTGTGTCGCCAGAGGAGGCATGGGACTGGCTCGAGGGCTGGAGGGTAGTAGGCAGGAGACATAATGGAGAGAAGAGTTGAACCGGGCCTGCTGAAATGGTGGGTGTGGGTCACACTGACCTCCTGGGGGAGCGCCAGAGGAATCACACTTTACGGGGTCTGTTCTGGGGATCCCGGGGGCCTCTCTGACTTTGTTGCAGACATCATGGTGTCGGTGCGCGCTGGGGACGTGCCTCCAGAACTGGAAACAGAGTAGGCCAGTGGGCCTAGGACACAGGGTCCTGTGATAAAAGGTGGGTTTGGTGGTATTTCTGACTTCTTGGGGTGGGAAGCCTTAAATATTAGATGTCTCAATTTCCATTTCTCATCAAGCAGGCAATGGCTCACCCTCAATACAGAATGTTTGGTTTGCGGCGATAGGTGCTCTGCAAGTTGGGGGATGGGTATGTCTTAACTCATTCACCAGGAGGTTGCCCCTTGGAGGAGGAGACAGAGGAGGCGCTCAGCAGCACAGAGAGCCCATGCAGAAGCAGACAGCACCTGCAGAAGCACTTGAACAGGGTTTCAAGAAATCTGAGCACAGCAGTTGTCTCAACACTACAAAGGAGGGTCCCACGAAGCCGGTGGTCAACTCAGCGAGTTGAGTAATGCAGGGTGGAGTGCTGGGGACGTGGGCTACGCTGTGCATGAAGGATTCCTTGCAAAAGTGCACAGAAGCCCTAGCAGCTGCAGTTTACGCAGTGCACAGGATTACTGTCTGGCGTGGGGAGGCAAGGACTTACCTCCACCAAATTTGGACAGAAGGACCACTAGACTGCCGTGGTCACTTGGATCCAGCTCCTGTGTTCCAGGGACCACGCTGGTCAAGATGAGAGGGGACCCAGAGGACCTGTGAAGCATAAGTTTGGTGCCTGCGTTAGCAGGGGGAAGATTCGGTCGACCCACGGGAGATTTCTTCTTGGCTTCCAGTGCAGGGTGAAGGCAGACAGCCCTCAGAGCATGCACCACCGGGAAAAAGTCTAGAAAGTTGGCAGGATTAGGTGCTACAATGTTGCTGGTAGTCTTCTTGCTGCTTTGTTGTGGTTTTGCAGGCGTCCTGGAGCAGTCAGCAGTCGATCCTTGGCAGAAGTCGAAGAGGGAGATGCAGATGAACTCTGGTGAGGTATTGCATTCATTATCTGAAGAGAAACCCACAGGAGAGACCCTAAATAGCCCTCAGAGGAGGATTGGCCACCTAACCAGGTAAGCACCTATCAGGAGGGGTCTCTGATGTCACCTGCTGGCACTGGTCACTCAGAGGCCTCCATTGTGCCCTCACACCTCTGCATTCAAGATGGCAGAGGTCTGTGGCACACTGGAGGAGCTCTGGGCACCACCCCTGGGGTGGTGATGGACAGGGGAGTGGTCACTCCCCTTTCCTTTGTCGAGTTTCGTGCCAGAGCAGGGGCTGGGGGATCCCTGAACCGGTGTAGACTGGCTTATGCAAGGAGGGCACCATTTGTGCCCTTCAAAGCATTTCCAGAGGCTGGGGGAGGCTACTCCTCCCCAGCCCTTAACATCTATTTCCAAAGGGAGAGGTTGTAATACCCTCTCTCAGAGGAAATTCTTTGTTCTGCCTTCCTGGGACTAGGCTGCCCAGACCCTAGGAGGGCAGAAGCCTGTCTGTGGTTTGGCAGCAGCGGTAGCTGCAGTGAAAACCTCAGAGAGCTAGTTCAGCAGTACCCGGGGTCCATGCTGGAGCCCCGGGGATGCATGGGATTGGCACCCCAATACCAGATTTGGCATGGGGGGACAATTCCATGATCTTAGACATGTTACGTGGCCATATTCGGAGTTACCATTGTGAAGCTACATATGGGTATTGACCTAAATGTAGTGCACACGTATAATGGTGTCCCCGCACTCACAAAGTCCAAATTGCCTTGAACAATGTGGGGGCACCTTGGCTAGTGTCAGGGTGCCCTCACACTTAGTAACTTTGCACCTAATCTTCACTAAGTGAGGGTTAGACATATAGGTGACTTATAAGTTATTTAAGTGCAGTGTAAAATGGCTGTGAAATAACGTGGATGTTATTTCAATCAGGCTGCAGTGGCAGTCCTGTGTAAGAATTGTCTGAGTTCCCAATGGGTTGCAAAAGAAATGCTGCAGCCCATAGGGATCTCCTGGAACCTCAATACCCTGGGTACCTAGGTACCATATATTAGGGAATTATAAGGGTGTTCCAGTGTGCCAATCAGAATTGGTAAAAATGGTCACTAGCCTGCAGTGACAATTTTAAAAGCAGAGAGAGAGCATAAGCACTGAGGTTCTGGTTAGCAGAGCCTCAGCGACATAATTAGGCACCACACAGGGAACACATTTAGGCCCCAAACTATGAGCACTGGGGTCCTGGCTAGCAGGATCCCAGTGAGACAGGCAAAAACAAACTGACACACAAGTAAAAATGGGGGTAACATGCCAGGCAAGATGGTACTTTCCTACATTTAAGACTCAGCACATTCTGCCGCATTGGGGTGGGAGGGGACACACTTTGCGAAGCAGATATCCGATTATTGACCTGGGTCAATACTATGCCTTACAACATGAACCCAAATCTAACTATCTGGTTGTCGGCTTCAATGGTATGGGAAGCTCAATGAATCGCACATTAGTCCTGCAATATTTGATGCACCTCAGACATTATTCTCATGTAGGGGACACATCTCAAAGGGAACTATTACAAAGCCTCAGATAGGTTTCGTATGTGCTGAGAGCACATGCTGGCTACACTATGGATTTGAGGGGTGTGGGAATCCTTATTAGAAAATCGGTAGCTTTTACTCTTCATCAGGTTTTACAGGATGTGGCCAGGCACTCTGTGGAATTGTCCAGCACTTGGGAGGTCAGAACACTAAACCTTTGCTCTCTGTCTGTCCCAGCATGACTCCATGATGCTACTTTCCTCGAGGTGGGGGATCTACTGGTGGGTTTCCCTCTGGGCACTCTGGTATTGGGCGGTGCCATAAATTCACTCATGGACGTGGTGCTAGATAGGTCTGGGCTGCTTGATGGGGGGCGGGCGAGAACCTTTGGTCTATTGGACTTATGGTGAGAATGCAAACCTCAACTGCACCACTATACTGTACATACTATTCAGCTACACATGGGAGTTTCTCAAGCACAGATTATATCGTCACCCATTCCACCCAGGCCTCGCGGTTTGGACCACTGGCCGATCATACTAGGTGAATCTCTGACCATTCCCTGGTTGAGGTCCAGGTACGGTGTCCGTTCTGGGACTTCACGCTGCCTGGAGTTTGAGAGACAGGGATGTCCAGGGCAAACATAGGAAAGGAGCAGGACTTTATTTTAAGGAAAACCTGGGTTCGGTTCCCTCTTCCAGGGTTGTATGGGAGGCCTTCAAGTCAGTTATAAGGGGACAGGCACAGGCCCTAATAGGAGCACGAAGGAAAGAAACTCATTTAGAATGCACTGTCATAGAAAGGGACATAGCTCGGTTGGAGGCCCGGAATTCTGGGATTCCGGCAGACCACCATAGATTGTTTAGAGCTCCGGCAGGGAATCAGGCATGCAAACATGCCCTAGGGACACAGCAAAGACTATATGATGTGGGCGAGAAGGCTAGTAAATTACTGGCTAGAACGGAGGGACAGGGAGGGTTCTTGGGTGCTCAGTGTTAACTGAAGGGATGGAGCATTGCAGACAACAAGTGCAGCTATTGCCGAAAAGTTTGCAAAATATTAATAGGGCCGCCATGCCTCCAACACAAGAATGCTGATGGAGGACTGTGCCAACTTTCTAAAAGATATTCCTTTATGGCAGCTAACTGAGGAAGAAAGGAACATTCTTGTGGTAGACCTAACAGATGAGGAATTGCTGATGGCCCTCCAATGCCTACAATTGGGTAAAGCTGTGGGATCTAACAAACCCCTGAGTGAAATGTGTAAGGGGCTGGATGGTGTTATAGTTAAACCGATGTTAGCCAATGTTTAGAGAATCTTACAAATTAAACAGCCTGCTGGAAGATCAGAGAACTGCAACAATAGTAGAGCTGCATAAGGAAGGTAAACCACTGATAGAGTGTTACTCCTACAGACTGATCTTATTGAATATGGAGGTCACATTATTGGCCAGGGCTCTGGCGTCCAGACTCTGAGGGTTGATTACCTCACTTATCCATCCTGATCAGTCAGGCTTTATGCCCAATAGTAGCACTAGGTTTAACCTTCGCTGCCTTTATGATGTGCCCCATATGACGGTGGACTCATCGGTGGAACACGCAGTCATAATGGCATTGGATGCCAGGATGGCCCTCGATTCTATTGATTGGAACTATTTGCTTGCCACTCTGAAGTGGCTGGGGTTTGGGCCCCGTTTCTGCACCTGGATAAGACTCCTGTACAACTTTTCCATGGCCAGGGTACAGTTGAACAGTGTAGTATCTCGGGTCTTCAAGCTGCAGAGGGGACCTGACAGGCCTGCCCCCTGTCCCTTATATTCTACGCCTTTGCACTGGAGCCACTTGTGGCTTGAGTCCGTTGCAACCAAATGGTACAGGAGTTTCGGGCCCCAGATGTTTGGGAAGAGCACATATCCCTACATGCTGATGATGTTCTTCTATATGTCTATGGCCCTCATTACAACCCTGGCGGTCGGTGGTAAAGCGTCAGTAAAACCGCCAACAGGCCGGCGGTAAAAAAAATGGAATTATGACCATGGCGGAAACTGCCAACATAGACAGCCACTTTAACACTCCGACCGCCATGGCGGTACAAACAAACAGCATGGCGGTCATCGCCAACAGACAGGCGGAAGACAATGTACCGCCCACAGTATTATGACAGGTGAATCTGCCACCTTTTCTGGGGCCGATTCAACACGAACAAAAACACTGCAGAAACTGGACTTGGAAGGGAAAACATTCACCTCTACACAGCCCACGAGGAACCAGGACGCCATGGAGCCTGAACTCCAAATACTCCCTGCGGTTGTCTTCCTGCTCCTCTACCAGGAGCACCACCGATGGCAGCGACGACCACGGTGAGTACAGCAACTACGACACAGGGGAGGGGGGAGGGAAAAGAGAGTGACACACACACACACATGCAACACGCAATACCCCCACCCCCACCCCCACCCTCACCCACAACAACATACACACCAATACATGCTAAAACATTACATTTACACCCCGACCCCCCTGGAAGAACGCAAGGACAAAAGGAAATGATTGTAACCAGTGTAATCAATAAACATCCATTAGTAAAACATTTATATACGCTATAAACAAATAGGTACACCAAGAATTCAAGTCCATGTACTGCACTTATATAGTCCGTGGACCACTGGGCCCAAAATACATGGGCGAGGCCCACACAAGATACCCAATGCAGGGGCATCAGATCGAAATAAAACAGGCACCTCAAGGAGAAGGGAAGGGGGGCACCTCAGCCGGATGAGTGCACGACGCCAGCTCTACGAGGGGGCTCCATGCCCATTGATGTATCCTGGGGAATGCAAAGCCACAATCTCTCAAGTCTCTCCAGTGGGTGGGTTGGGTTGCCCACAGCTTTATCCTGGGGAGTGTAAACCACAGTCTCTCAAGTCTCTCCAGTGGGTGGGTTGCCCACTGCTTTATCCTCGGGAGTCCAAAGCCACAATCTCTCAAATCTCTCCAGTGCTTGGGTTGCCCACTGCTTTATCCTGAGGAGTGCAAAGCCACAGTCTCTCAAGTGGAT
The DNA here is from genome assembly GCF_031143425.1 of Pleurodeles waltl. Classification (NCBI taxonomy): domain Eukaryota; kingdom Metazoa; phylum Chordata; class Amphibia; order Caudata; family Salamandridae; genus Pleurodeles; species Pleurodeles waltl. The sequence goes on along the minus strand of NC_090449.1, from coordinate 875,860,507 downwards.
AACAGTCTCCACTGGTTCTGGAGGGGGCTTTGTGCCCAGAGTGCTTCATCCTTCCAAGGACAGAGGTAGTGAAAACCTTTCTCCACTGGTTCTGGAGGGGGCTTTGTGCCCAGAGTGCTTCATCCTGACAAGGACTGAAGTAGTGGATGTGATACTCCACTGGTTCTGGAGCGGGCTTTGTGCCCAGAGTGCTTCATCCTGCCAAGGACTGAGGTAGTGGATGCCTTTCTCCACCTGGCCTGGAGGGGGCTTTGTGCCCAGAGTGCTTCATCCTGCCAAGGACTGAGGTAGTGGATGTGATACTCCACTGATGGTCGGCCAACATGGAAGCTGCCCAGGCCCCTGGAACTGACCACCAGCCATGTACTGATGACCACTGGGGATGGCAGCCATGTCTGCGGTGGTGCCACTGGCTCAGGTTGTTGCAGGGCCGCTTGGGGGGCTGGCGGCGGTGTCATTAGCGGCGGAGCTTGCTGCGGTCATTGTGGCGGCATTGCTTGCGGCGGTCATTGTGGCAGTGGTGCTGGTGGCTGGCTCACTGACTGCCGTGCTGGTGGCTGTCTCACTGACTGCCGTGCTGGTGGCTGTCTCACTGACTGCTGTGCTGGTGGCTGGCTCACTGACCGCGGTGCTGGTGGCGGTGTCAGTAAAGGTGGTGCTGGTGGCTGGCTCACTGACTGCGGTGCTGGCGGCGGTGTCAGTAATGGTGGTGCAGGTGGCGGCTCACTGACTGCGGTGCTGCTGAAGGGCTCAGTATCTGGGCTGCTGGCGGCGGTGTCCTTGGCGGCGGTGCATGTGGCAGTGCCGGTGGCGGTCTTGTCCGCCGTGCAGGTTGGCGGCGACGTTGACTTGCCTTTCTGCTTCAGGCCCTTCCCCACCTTGGATGCTGGCGCAGCTGTCTTGCCACTCCCCACACTTGTCTTGGCTGAGCCCTTGGTGGTAGGTGTTTTCGCCTTCTCCCTCCTGGATGTGGGCATCTTTTTCTGTTTTGGAGGTGGAGGAATGTCCTTGGCCTCGCTCCTTGGGACACTGGCAGCCCTCTTGCTTGGTGCACTCCAAAAACCGGGTATTGCTGGCACCACTGTGCCCGGTGATGTGGTGGCTGAGGTGCTGGGTTGGGACCTGGAAAGGCGGGCCCTAGGGGACGGACGAGGAGGGAGGTGTAGGGAAGAGGTCAATATTTAAGAGGAAAAGTTTTTTAGACACACTGGGACGGGTAGAAGGAGGGGGTTTGGGAGTGGAGGAAGAGGTAGTGGTTGTAGGAGGTGTTCGTTTGCTGACTTTTGGTGAAGGTGCAAGGGCTGGAGCCTGTCGTGAGGTGGATGGCTGTTGGGTGGGTGTGTGACTGTGTTTGTGTACTTTGAGAGGAGGGCTCACAGACACACCGGTAGAGGACACTGGGGATGTGTGAATGGTAGTGGGGGTGGTGATTGCACGTGAGCGGTGTGTGGTGATGGGCGTGTTGGTGATGGAGGTAGTGGCTGAAGATGTAGTGCATGCAGGTGTGAGTGGAGATGTTACAGGGAGGGAGGAGGGAGAAGTGGAGGAGGGGGACACAGTGGGGGCAGTGGATGTGTGCATGGGTATGATGCTTGTGTGAGTGCTTATGAGATGTGTGGTGCTTATGTTTGCCAGAGCCACCCTTGTGTGTTGATGAGTGTGCATGCTGGTCTGATGGTGTGCTTGGGATAGGCTGAGGTACTGGGGATTCGGTCTGGGTGGAGAAAGTTGGAGGGGGGAGGATGGACACAGGGACAATGGCTACCATCAGTGCAGAGGCCAGAGCCTGAAATGCTCGCTGTTGGGCTGCCTGGCCAGGATGAATGCCCTCCAGGTATGCATTTGTCTGTTGCAACTGCCTCTCTATACCCTGGATGGCATTCAGAATCGTAGACTGCCCAACAGTGAGGGATCTCAGTAGGTCAATAGCCTCCTCACTGAGGGCAGAAGGGCTGACTGGGATAGGGCCTGAGGTGCCTGGGGCGAAGGAGATGCCCACCCTCCTGGGTCAGTGGCCATGGGACACATGCTGAGGGGCTGCTGGGAGGGTGGTGCTGGTAGGGGGGGTGGCGGCTGTACCTTTAGATGCGGTGGGCACAGAGGGTTCCGCCACCGCAAGGGAGCTCCCATCAGAGGAAGAGTCGGTGTCGCTGGTCTCAGCTCCTGTCCCTGCCGTGGAGCTCCCCTCCTCCTCTGTCCCACTGGTGAATTCAGACTCCGTTGTCTGGACCTCCAGGGCCATGTGGGATACAGCTCCCTCCTGCTCCAGTGGCACAGCTCCTCCGCCTGATGATGCTAATGCACACAAGATCATGGAGACCACAAAAAGGGGGGGGAGAAAGACATGTTCAGTGCATACAATACCGCTACCGTCGGCGGACACTACAGACACAGCAGCCCTCTGCACTACGCCATGCACTTGGAGTTCACTAATTAATCACAGGGACATGGGGTACATGGCCTATGCCAGATTGCTGCACACATGGAAGTCACAGGAGCCTGACTAGGTGTAGATGGCTCTTACCCTTGCTGGGGATGGGGTGCCACTTAGCCTGGCTCACAAAGGGTCCTTGCCTACAAAGCTTGCCCTAGCCTATGGGAACCCACTGCCCACCTCCTCCACCCAGACACCTCCAATGCGCGCAAAGTCAGCTGAATGAGAGTGTACTCACCCCCTTGTGGCTGCTGTGATGTCCACAAGCACCCATCCAACTCCGGATACGCCACCGCCAGGATCTGGAACATCAGGGGGGTCATGGTGCGACAGGCACCCCTCCCACGTTGGGAGGCCATCCCCAGCTGGGCCTCCGCCGTCTTCTTGCTCCAGTGGCAAAGGTCCTCCCATCTTTTACAGCAGTGGGTGCTCCATCTGTGGTGGACCCCCAGGGTCCGGACGTCCTTGGCGATGGCACGCCAAATATCCTTCTTCTGGTGGGCGCTGACCTAGAGGAATAGTACAGGGGAAAATGTAAAACTTTAAACGTCTGGACCGTCACAGTCATTGTCCCAGGTTCCCAACCTTGCCCTGACGCACATACACTCACCGTCCGATCATGCATGCCTCATCTACCCCACATATCTTCCATCCACACCACTCCAAACAGGCATTGACCATGCAGCATGCTCACAGTGTACTCACCTGTTTGTCTGGAGGACCATAGAGTAGCGTGTACCGGGGGAGGACCCCATCCACTAGTTTATCCAACTCCTCCGATGTGAAGGCAGGGGCCCTTTCCCCAGACACATGAGCCATCGTCGCTTCCAGACTGAGGTCACAGCAGCACTTGCAGTGTAGGTCCTCTCCTGTCGAAGATCAGGTATCAAGTGAGTGAACAGACAGAAAATGGCGGTCATGTCCGCAGAGGTGCGTACCGTCACCACCGTCGTACGTCGTCATTGGCTCCTGGGTCCCATAGGGTTCAATGTTAACCAATGCAGGATTGCGCTGTGGTCTTCGACCGTCTACGACGACGGTGTACAACGCCAGCGCAGTTACCTCATATCCCCTTGTCCCACATTACATGTCAGGCAGCCGCCATTTCAGGTAGCCACATGGCATAATTTTTTAATACGTCACACATATATAGGCCTTGCATATAGACAGAGACAGGCACATAGCATATTGACAAAAGTGTGCAATACAATTGTTTTTTTCCTACCTCAGTGTTGGCTGACTCTGTGCTCGCTGTTCTCATCCATAGGGCACGTCCGCTGGGGCAGGTGAGGAGATGGCAGCATCCTCCGGTGTACAGACCGCTGGTGGACCTGTCGACAATGGAAGATCGACATGTAATAGTCACCTACAGACTAGATCATGCCACAATCCAGGAACTGTGTGGCCAGTTGGAGCCAGACCTGATGTCAGCTATCCGCCATCCCACAAGAATCCCCCCTCTAGTGCAGGACCTGTCAGTACTCCATTTCCTGGTAAGTGGGTATTTTCAAACTACAGTGGCCATAGCATCAGGGATGTCCCAGCCTATGTTCTCCAACATGTTGTCTGCCCTGCTGAAACACATGCGCAGCTGCATCGTGTTCCCTGAGGTGGAGGATTTGCCTACAGTGAAAGGTGACTTCTATGCCCTGGGACATATCCCCAACATCATAGGTGCCATTGATGGGACTCATGTGGCCTTGGTCCCCCCCCAAGCAGGAGTGAACAGGTGTACTGAAACCGGAAGTGCTACCATTCTATGAATGTGCAGATGGTGTGTTTGGCTGACCAGTACATCTCCCATGTGAACGCCAAGTTTCCGGCTCAGTGCATGACGCTTACATTCTGAGGAATAGCAGCATCCCTTATGTGATGGGACAACTCCAGAGGCACCGTGTGTGGCTAATAGGTGAGGTCAAGTACCCTATACTGTGTGAATAGTTGTCAGGGTCTGGGGTTGTCCGTAAGGGTTAGTGTGTGCCTCACAGTTGTCCCTCGACATTTGCAGGTGACTTTGGGTACCCCAACCTGTCATGGCTACTGACCCCAGTGAGAAATCCCATGACAAGGGCAGAGGAACGCTACAATGAGGCACATGGGCGAACTAGGAGGATTATAGAAAGAACCTTTGGCCTCCTGAAGGCCAGGTTCAGGTGCCCCCATATGACAGGTGGTTCCCTCTACTACTCACCAAAGAAGGTGTGCCAGATCATTGTGGCCTGCTGTATGCGGCACAACTTGGCTTTGCGACGACAGATGCCATTTCTGCAGGAGGATGGTCCAGAAGGAGGTCTTGTGGCAGCTGTGGAGCCTGTGAACAGTGAAGAAGAGAAGGCAGAAGAAGAGGACATAGACAACAGAAACACCGTGATCCAGCAATACTTCCAGTGAGACACAGGTAAGAAGACAACACTGCCTCCTACATCTGATAAAATTGTTTGACCTTCATCTGTCTGTCACTTTCACCCAGTGTATGGACCCTGATTTGTCACTTTGCCTTTCAATTTCACAGATGTGGGTCCCACTGTGTGACCTCTGCTATGTTACTTCATGGACTAGAGCTGTGTGAGATAGGTATGTAAACATTAGAATGGAGATTGGGGTTTTCCTCAGTTACTGCAAATACACATTTGTGAAAGCACAGACTGACTCCAGATTGTTTTGTGATTCAAGGGTGTTTATTTAAGTACTAAATAGTGGAAGGGGGTTGTAAGATGGGCAGGGGTGATGGTGGAGGAATGTCCATGGCAGAGTCCAGTCTATTTGTCTCACAGGTGCATTGTCCAAAGGGGCATAGGAAGTGGAGCTAGGGCAGTTTAAGGATGGACAGGGTGACAAAGTGGGACAGAAGGATGACATTCAGGGTGGTCTAATTTCTTGGCGGGGATCTTGGCATTGTTCTCTGTCTTTGTCCTGGATCCCAGGGACCGCTTGCAGGGTGGTTCTCCATCTGCAGAGGGTGCGGTGCTAGTGTTGTGGTCCTGTGGTGGTGCCTCCTTTCCACTAGCGCCGGCGGAGGTGGTGGGCAGTTCATCGTCCAGGCTAGTGTCAGGGGCCCCTTGTTGTGCCACAGTGTCCCTCCTGGTGGTCACAAGGTCCTTCAGCACCCCTACAATGGTGCCCAGGGTGGTGTTGATGGACTTGAGTTCCTCCCTGAACCCCAAATACTGTTCCTCCTGCAGCCGCTGGGTCTCCTGAAACATGGCCAGTACCGTTGCCATAGTCTCCTGGGAATGATGGTACGCTCCCATGATATTGGAGAAGTCAAATCTTAACTATCATGTCCCCCACCCTACCTGCATGCTATCACACACACCCCCCTCCCCTATCACTACAACTCCTCACTAATGTACTAATAACACAAACCACACATCTCAACACCAAACCCTGCATGACACAACTAAGCATGGACACCCAGCACTAAAGCATGCACACTGCACATACCCAAAACATCCCCCCAACCATCATCATACAAGCCCCCACACAGGAATGCTTACACTGGGGTACACTCACACCCACCCATTGCACACCATGACACACACACATGCATTAATCATGCTCTTATACCCCTGCAGTACCACTACGTAACGTCACCACACAGGAGGGTCCAGACATCTCCACTCCACCCACAGAAGAGGCCCACAGTGACGACAGCAGCTCTGGCCAACTGGATCAAGATGACCAGCCCGGACCATTGTGGGCCTCAGGACAGTCGGTTCCCCTTGCACAGGCACAGCCCAACACTGACCTTCCACCCTCTGGTAACACCAGCACAGCACCCACCCAGTGGGCCCATAGCTCCGTACCCAGGACACTTCAATCAGCGGTGTGTCCACCACTACAGGGAACCCAGGGTAACCCACCACCCCAACAACAACAGGGACCTGGGGCAGTGGTAGTGGGCACACGGTCCAGGGGACGGAGGCACAGGAACACAGGGGAACTGGGAGGGCTGCTGTGCGACAGGGGGCGGACAGGCCAAGGGAACCCACCCTCCACGAGGCCCTCTCCTCCATCATGGGAGCATACCACCACTCCCAGGAGATGATGGCTAATGTCCTGGCCAAGTTTCAGGAGACCCAGCACCTGCAGGACGAACAGTATTTGGGGTTCAGGGAGGAGCTCAGAACCATCAGCTCCGCCCTGGGCACCATCGTAGGAGTGCTGAAGGAAATACTCAACACCAGGAGGGACACTGTGGCACTCCAAGGGGCCCCTAACACTAGCCTGGACGATGAACTGCCCACCACCTCCGCCGGCGCTAGTGGACAGGACCCCCCACCACAGGACCACCACACCAGCACCCCACCCCCTGCAGACCGAGGACCACCCCGCAAGCGGTCCCTGAGATCCAGGAACAGGACAGAGCAAGATGGCAAGACCCCTGCCAGGAAATGAGACCACCCTGATTGTCCTCTCACTGTCCCACTTTGTTACCCTGTCCACATTGGAACTGCCCCAGCTCCACTTCCCATGCCCATATGGGCAGTGCATCTGTGAGACTAATAGACTGGACTCTGCCATGGACATTCCTCCACCATCACCCCTCACCATTTTGCCACCCCCTCCAATAATTAGCACTTCAATAAACACCCTTGAACCACAAAACAATCTGGAGTCAGTCTGTGATTTTGAAAATGTGTATTAGCTCTGATATGACAAAATGCGTTTTCTAATGTAATGCCGACATACCTATGTCACACATCACATGTCCATGAAGGATGCAAGCAGATGACACACGTTGGTAACCACACCTGTGAATCCATAATGGAAATGTACAACTCAGTTAACAAATACTGCTACTAATTGACAGACAGGATAGAGGTAGAAGTGTGAAAGTGAATGTAATAGTAAAAAAATTGTTCTCACCTGTGTGTCACTGGAAATATTGCTGTATGACTGACTCCCTGTTGTCTATGTCTTCTTCCTCAGCTTCCTCCTCATCACTGTCCACAGGCTCCACAGCTGCCACAACACCGTCATCTGGACCATCCTCCTGCAGAAAAGGCACCTGGCGTCGCAAAGCAAGATTGTGAAGCATCGAGCAGTCGATGATGATCTGGCACACCTTCCTTGGTGAGTAGAATAGGGAACCACCTGTCATATGGAGGCGCCTGAACCTGGCCTTCAGGAGGCCAAAGGTGCGTTCAATCACCCTCCTAGTCCGCCCATGTGCCTCATTGTAGCGTTCCTCTGCCCTGGGATTCCTCACTGGGGTCAGTAGCCATGACAGGTTGGGGTAACCACAGTCCCCTAATAGCCACACATGGTGCCTCTGGAGTTGACCCATCACATACGGGATGCTGCTATTCCGCAGGATGTAGGCGTCCTGCACTGAGCCAGGGAACATAGCATTTACCTGGGAGATGTACTGGTCTACCAAACATACCATCTGTACATTCATGGAATGATAAGTCTTCCGGTTCCTGTACACCTGTTCACTCCTGTGGGGGGGGGGGACCAAAGCCACATGGGTCCCATCAATAGCACCTATGATGTTGGGGATATGTCCCAGGGCATAGAAGTCACCTTTAACTGTAGCCAAATCCTCCACCTGAGGGAAAACGATGTAGCTCCTTACGTGTTTCAGCAGGGCAGACAACACACTGGACAACACGTTTGAAAACATAGGCTGGGACATCCCTGATGCCATGGCCACTGTTGTTTGAAAAGACCCACTTGCAAGGATATGGAGCCATGATAGCACCTAGACTTCAGGGGGTATTCCTGTGGGATGGCGGATTGGTGAGATCAGGTCTGGCTCCAACTGGGTACACAGTTCCTGGATTGTGGCACGGTCAAACCTGTAGGTGATGATCAAATGTCGCTCCTCCATTGTTAACAGGTCCACCAGCGCTCGGTACACCAGAGGATTCCGCCATCTCCTCAAATGTCCCAGCTGACGGTGCCTAAGAAGGACAACAGCGACCACAGAGTCAACAAATTCCCAGGTATGTACCCACAACTACACAGAACACAACACCAAATACAAAACCCTTCCTGTATGTGTGTTGAATGTAGGCCTAGGTATGTGTGACGCAGTAGTAAATGAAGCCATGTCGGCTCCTGAAATGGCGGCTGCCTGACCTCTAAAGTGGGACAATGGGATGTGAGGTAACTGCGCTGGCGTTGTACACCGTCGCGGTAGGCGTTCGGAGACCGCAGCACAATGCTGCATTGGTTAACATTGGACCCTATGGGTCCCAGGAGCCAATGATGAAGTGCGCCGGCGGTGATGATACGCACCGCTGCGGACGTCACCGCCGTGGACGTGACTGCCATTTTCTATCTGTTCAATCACTCGATACCTGATCTTCGACAGGAGAGGACCTACACTGCAAGTGCTGCTGTGACCTCGGTCTGGAAGAGACAATGGCTGCTGCGTCTGGGGAAAGGGCCCCTGCCTTCACTGCTCAGGAGTTGGAGAAGCTTGTCGACGGGGTCCTCCCCAGTACACGCTACTCTACGGTCCTCCAGACCAACAGGTAAGTACACAGGGAGCACATTGTATGGGCTATGCTGGGTGGAGAGGGCTGCATGTCAGTAGGAAGGGGGCAGAGTTCAGCGACCATGAAGGACTGTGAATGCATGTGCCACATGTCAAGGGTAGGGATGGGGGCCACTCACTTCAACGGTGCAGTTGGTAATGACTTCTCTTCTTCCCCTGTACATGTCATGTAGGTCAGCGCCCACCAGAAGAAGGACATTTGGCATGCCATCGCCAAGGACGTCCGGACCCTGGGGGTCCACCAGAGACAGGGCACACACTGCCGTAAAAGATGGGAGAACATTCGCCGCTGGAGCAAGAAGACAGCGGAGGCTCAGCTGGGGATGGCCTCCCAACGTGGGAGGGGTGCCCGTCGCACCATGACCCCCCTAATGTTCCGTATCCTGGCGGTGGCCTACCCGGAGTTGGATGGGCGCTTGAGGGCATCACAGCAGACACAAGGGGGTGAGTACAATATCATTCTGCGGACTTTGCGTGCAGTGGAGTGGTCTGGGTGGGGGAGGAGGGCTGTGGGTTTCCCTGGGAGGGCCACACCACGGACACAGAATACACCAGTGGGACGGAGGGCGAGGGGAGCTTCACGTCAGTCACCGGATCAGCAAACAGCGACACGGGCTCGTCCTCCGATGGGAGCTCCCTTGTGGTGGCAGCACCATCTGTGCCCCCCACTTCTACAGGTACAGCCGCCACCCCCCCTACCAGCACCGCCCCCCCAGCAGCCCCTCAGCCTTCGCTCCGTGCCCGCTCACCTAGGAGGGTGGGCATCACCTTCGCCCCAGGCACCTCAGCCTCTGCCCCAGTCAACCCTGCTGCCCTCAGTGAGGAGGCCATTGACCTCCTCAGGTCACTCACTGTTGGGCAGTCTACCATTGTGAATGCCATCCAGGGTGTAGAAAGGGAGTTGCAACACGGTAATGCATTCCTGGAAGGCATTCATTCTGGTCAGGCTGCCCTTCATCGAACCCTGCAATCTCTGGCCTCAGCACTGATGGCAGCCATTGTCCCTGTGTCTAGCCTCCCCCCTCCAACTTCCTCAACCGAGACCCAATCCCCTGTACCCCAGCCTATCCCAAGCACACCATCAGACAAGCATGCACACACCTCAACACCCAAAAGTAGCTCAGGCAAACATAAGCACCACACCACCCACAGGCACTCACACAAGCATCACCCACATACAGACACAGCAACATCCACTGCCTCCACTGTGTCCCCCTCCTCATATTCTCCCTCCTCCCTCCCAGTGTCGTCTACACTCTCACCTGCATGCACTACATCTACAGGCACTAGGACTTGCACCAGAACACCCAGCACAACACCCCACTCACCTGCACTCACCACCCCACTACCATTTACACATCCCCTGCGTCCACTCCCAGTGTGCCTGTGACGCCCCCTCCCAAAGTACACAAACGCGGGCACCCACACACCCAACATCCATCCACCTCACGACAGCCTCCAGTACCTGCACCTGCACCCAAATCACCTAAATTTACACCTCCTACAACTGCATCCTCTTTCTCCACACCCAGACCCCCTCCAGCTACCCATCCCAGTGTTCGTCAGAAATTCTTCCTCAGCAACGTTGACCTCTTTACCACCACCCCCACCCTCCACTTAATAGGTCCCGTAGTAGCACCTCAGCCAAAAAAAGTCCGGTACCAGTGGTGCGTGTCAAAGGTGTGTGGAGTGCACCGGCCACCAGGGCAGCCAGTGTGACACGGAGCCAAAGCACTGCCAGTCCACCCCCTGTAAAGCACCTTAAGTTGAAAGTGGCCGATGGGAGAGGGTGAAGACTCCTGCCGGCAAAACAGCTCACAAGGGTCCCGGGGGGAGTGCTGAGTTAGCTGTGACGCCTACCAAGGTGGTGAAGGGGCAGAAGAAGTCTCCAAAGTCTGGTAAGAGCAGCACAGCGGAGAAGGCCGCCATCCTCCCCGCCGGCCGGGTCGCCACCGCCAGCACTGTCGTCACTGGTCAGGAGACCACCGCCAGAGTCAGTGCCCTGGAGGGCAGCAGTATCGTCACTGGTCAGGAGACCACCGCCAGAGTCAGTGCCCTGGAGGGCAGCAGTATCGTCACTGGTCAGGAGACCACCACCAGAGTCAGTGACCTGGAGGGCCCCGGCAGCCACAGCCCCGCTGGGCACTGAGGGACCGTAATGCCACACACCGCTGAACAGGTCTGAGACAGCAAAGGCAAGCACCGCTGAACAGGGCAAAGACCGCCATGGTGAAGACCGCTGAACAGGGCAAAGACCTTCATGGTGAAGACCGCTGAACAGGGCAAAGCACCGTTGAACAGGCCAGAGACAGCAAAGGCAAGCACCGCTGAACAGGGCAAAGACCTACATTGTGAAGACCGCTGAACAGGGCAAGATCGCCATGGTGAAGACCACTGAACAGGGCAAAGCACCTCTGAACAGGCCAGAGACAGCAAAGGCAAGCACCGCTGAACAGGACAAAGACCTTCATGGTGAAGACCGCTGAACAGGGCAAAGACCGCCATGGTGAAGACCGCTGAACAGGGCAAAGCACGGCTGAACAGGCCAGAGACAGCAAAGGCAAGCACCGCTGAACAGGGCAAAGACCGCCATGGTGAAGACCGCTGAACCGGGCAAAGACCGCCATGGTGAAGACCGCTGAACAGGGCAAAGCACCGCTGAACAGGCCAGAGACAGCAAAGGCAAGCACCGCTGAACAGTGCAAAGACCGCCATGGTGAAGACCGCTGAACAGGGCGAAGACCGCCAAATCAAGTATCGTTAGCCCATGTGCAGCTGGGACAGTGACGGAACTGGGACCATCACGGGGAGCGTGATGCACTCTGGGCACCAGTCCCCCTCCAGAACCAGTGGTGACCTGCATCCACTTGTGAGACTGTGGCTTTGCACTCCCCAGGATAGTACAGTGGGCAAACCACCCACTGTAGAGACTTGAGAGACTGTGGCTTTGCACTCCCCAGGATGGTCCAGTGGGCAACCCACCCACTGTAGAGACTTGAGAGACTGTGGCTTTGCACTCCCCAGGATGGTCCAGTGGGCAACCCACCCACTGTAGAGACTTGAGAAACAGTGGCTTTGCACTATCCAGGATGGTACAGTGGGCAACCCACCCACTGTAGAGACTTGAGAGACTGTGGCTTTGCACTCCCCAGGATACATCAATGGGCATGTAGCCCCGTTGTGGATCTGGCGTGGTGCTGTCATCCGGCTGAGGTGCCCCCCCTTCCCTTCCCCCGGAGGTGCCTGTTGTATTTCTATCTGATGCCCCTGCAGTGTTCTCTCCGTTTGTGGACAGGTATCTAGTGTGGGCCTCGCCCATGCATTGTGGGCCCAGTGGTCCACTGACATTGATATGTGCATACCTGCAGTACTACTCGTGATGTATGATTTATATGTATCTGTATATATTTGGTTACTCTATTTTAATACATTACAATGTTTGAACTGATTTCCTTTTGTCTTTGCATTCTTCCGGGGGGGTTGTGGGTTATTACTGTGCTGTTTGGAAATGCATTGGTGTGTGTGTTGTAGTGGGTGAGGGTCGGGTTAGGGGTGGGGGTGTTGCGTGTGTGTCCCCCTGACTTTTGCCTCCCCCCCCTATGTCGTAGGTGCAGTACTCACCGTTGTCTTCGGCGCCTACGTTGCTGATGTTCGTAGAAGAGCAGGTAGACAAGCGCAGGGAGTATTTGGAGTTCGGACTCCATGGTGGCCTCCTTCCTCGTGGCGTGTGTTAAGGTGTGCGTTTTCCCATTGCAAAAGCTGTTTTCGCCGTGTTTTTATCCACGGTGAATCCGCCCCGGAAAAGGTGGCGGATTGGCGGGTTGTAATACTGTGGGCGGTACATTGTCTTCCGCCTGTCTGTTGGCGGTGACCGCCGCGCTGCTTGTCTGTACCGCCGTGGTGGGCGGAGTGTTAAAGTGACTGTCAATGTTGGCGGTTTCCGCCACGGTCATAATTCCCTTTTCTTGTCCGCCGGCCTGTTTGCGGTATTACCGCACCTTTAACACCGTCCGCCAGGGTTGCAATGACCCCCTAAATCTTTACATATCAACAAGAGACAGCCTACCAAGTGAACAGGAGTATAATAGGCATGGATGGCCCAGAGGCCCTACTGTGCGATGCACAATGAGACAGACTCCTCCCGCAGCACACGTTGGTAGTGGTCTGGGCGTGGAGGAAGGCAAATTCATTTCTCGGCTGGTGGAGAGGTTAACTGCACTTACTCCACTTTGGCATAGTGATTTGTTGTCAGAGATTTGGGGGACTGAAGGGGTTCAAACAGTGGGAAATTAAAGGTATTGAGCGTCTGGGAGACTTATGGAGGTGATCTGCCATTGTTACCTTTGAGGATACCGGTTGGAACTTTGGCCTTAGGAAAACCAAACATTTTTTATATCTCTGGCTGGGCCACGTGCTCCAGAGACATTATGCAGAGGATGAGCTGCTGTCTGAATTTTCCCTGTTGGAGGCCAGGTAGCTTACAGAGTCCATTCCAGATAAAAGGGATTTCAGTGATTTAATAACAAATTGGACCACAATGCGCCTGATCTACTGGGAGGTCTGAGCGAGGCATGGTCCGCAGATCTGGGGCTCCAGAAGATGAGGAGTAGGAGGAGGCATTAATGGAGCACAGGAAGATTGCAATATGGGCACACTTTTGACTGATACTACTTCAAATACTCTATAGATCATACTGTGCTCAGGCTCTTCTATATAAAATAGGGAGATCGAAATTGCCACTCTACCTGAGGGACCGTTCTGAAAAGCGCAGTCTTTCATATTGTGTGGGGGTACCTCATAGGACAGGGATACTGGTTCAAACTAATTCAGGTGGTGTCCTGGGTCGTAGGGTTAGAGATCCCCCTGGAAGCTAAGATATTACTGTTGGTGGGTCAGGGGGATTTCCCCTGGCCAAGGTTTTGGGGGATCTGGTTGAATCTAGCCTTGGGAATTAGAAAACATAATATAATGAAGGCCTGGGGCAAGTAGGAGGTACCGGTGAACCTCAAAAAAAAAGGAGGAGACTTATTAAACTGTTGCAATAAAAAGACATAGAAAAACATTTGGGCTACAAACAATAGTTCAATACTACCGAAAGCAAGTTAAAACTTTTAAAATGACAATCTAAAACATGTAATAGGAATGCAGACAACTTAATACATTTTTCATCTAAAATAGTTTGAGGTCAAGAACTATAACTCATCGATTTCACATCTATTGTTTACAATATTAAAGAAAGCCTTCATACAAGGAAGAAATCATGTAGAAATCTATTATGGATATACAAATATTTTGTATCACACTTCCTCAAATAATGGCAAGTTATAGTTTTTTAAATATGCACATTATATTTATCTGTAATCTGAAAATGTGATTCTTAGTATACTTTCTTTAATAAAGTATTATAAGAAAGACATATCATATATAAAACTGTGTCTATGCTATTTCTAATTTTTATGTATTTTAAATGTTTTGTCATAATGTAGCTAACTCCTAAATATAACTAAGGTGTAACCTTTGTTTTTGTGCAAAAAATTATTGCAATTGTACACATACAATATGTTATGCAATATGACTGCAATGGTGATATTTTAAAATGACCACCAACATGGCCCCTAAGATTACAACACTTTGGTGAAAACCATATTAAAGTGCTCTGTTTTGATATTAATGATATTCCTCTGGTCAGGCGTGTTATTCACCCGTCATGTTGTTTGTATTCGTTCATTCAGGCTGATGAGCACTTGATTGCAATTGTAGACAAACAATATGTAATGCCATAGGATGGTGATACTTCAATATTGACATCGTATTTGTAACCCTCCTTGTGATATTTGAAACAATAAGTCCTTTCTTTATGTTTATTTCACTTATGTACACCTCTATGTTTGGGTAATGCACTCTGCGATCAAGACTGCAAGACGATCAAAACGTGTCTTTGAGATTTCAGAGTAAATCTTTCTTCTACCTAACCTGTGTCCTGATCTCCCTGCTGCAGTTTCCTCCTTCAGCAGCTACAGCAGCACAAACTGCATAACAGAAGACCCAATAAACTATACAGAATATATATAATAGGACTTTATTTGTGAAATTAGATATATGCACATATACAATGGTACAACTTAAAGGCAAAAAGCATGGCCTCCTCGTTACAGTAGAACTCCTGCTGGGACTCACTTACATTCCTGGTGTTCTATATTTACCTGTATCAAAGTTGGTGTCCATCCTCAGTCTAAATGGCCCCACAACAACTAGAAAATCAACATTCTCCGCATTGTGGGATACTTAGGCATCTATTTTCCAGTCCCACCTGTACAAATGTAGGCATATTTTGACAAAGAAAATCATCATATCGCATTTCCAGTCCGACTTTTTCAATGCACATAAATATATTATTTTTCAGCAGCCATTTTGATAGAGCATTGAAATGATACTATGATCATTACGTTTTAAATTTTTCCAGAAATTCTGATTCTTGGCTTAGATCTTTAATACATGTTTTTGAAAAATAATCCCCTATTTTGACATATTTGATTTAAAGTTCATTGTGATAGGTTATTCATTCGTGCTCTCACCACAGTAAAAGGGGGGTACCGAGACCATTTGAGAGGGAGGGACGAAAGTTCCACATATACCTTCACGCATGTATATTTACTATAGGGTTCAGGGTAGAAAAATGCAATAGTAAGTATTTTTTAACGACACAAAGCCTTAGGGTAGGGGAGGGACGAACGTTCCACATATACCTTCACGCATGTATATTTACTATAGGGTTCAGGGTAGAAAAATGCCATAGTAAGTATTTTTTGTACAAAGCCCTAGGGTAGTGGAAAATGAGAGGAAGTGTGATACACCATGTTGAACAAAAGGGGCAAGAGAAATGACCCCAGGAATGGGGTTTGAGGTTAGGGATAGCCCAGAGCTAACTTTTCCATTCTGTTGCACTAATCCGCAAGTTAAGATGTCACATGTTTTCCTACAGTTTATTGTGAAAGTGAAACTAGCTATTCTAAAATGGTAAATGGTTTTGAAAGATGAGCAAACTAAAATTGAAAAGTTAATTTGTATAACACACATTTATCGAAGCAAAAAGTTAATTGTACAGCACCAATCCACAGCGAAAAGCCCTGGATGCTTCCTTCATCCATTAAGAATGTGCAATGTGCTTCATGATGGTCCAAGACCCTTGTAAAAGAAGGGCATAGCCCTTCATTTGTGCTGTATACACTTGTGGGAGCTAAGACTAATTCTATTGCACTGATCCAGATAAAACTTGCTAGATGTTTCCTTAGTCTTTTGAAACATGCAAAATGTTTTCTGAAGGTCCAGGCCCCTTCTAAAAGAAGGGGATAGCAGTTCATTTACCCTTTATCCAAATATCTCCTTTCTAACCATTTATAGTAAAGGGTAAATAAACAATGGAATTACCCTGCTGCACCAAACCACAGAAAAAGCTTGGGATTATTGTTGACTCCTTCGTTTCATGGCCGCCCTAATATTCTAAATTGTAACATGAAGCTTTCACTATCATTTGGGGCCCTTCTCAACATACTCAGCAGGGGTGGGAGGAGCATCACCCCGCCCCCTGCCAACAGTGGCAGCTGCAAACCTTTACAAGGAAACGATAATAAACAGTGTTTATAAAGGGGCAGGGCCACAGGGGTGATGAGGAGTGAGGGGGAGTGCTTAGCACTCCCCCTCAGAGTGAATGTGTTTGGCTGGCCGTCTCGGGCCGTCCAAACACACATGCGTAGTAGGCTCTCTCCATCCCAGCAACCTAGTTGCTGGACTGGAGAGAGTCTGTACAGACTCCCAGTCTGCCCGGGAGCGCCCTGGTTGGGTGCTTCCAGCCAGTCCTGATGCTGCTCTGAGCAGCATCAGGATTGGCCCCAGGGCAGGCTCGGAGACACGTCAGAGGCGAGAAGCGGTGTAATGGAGGAGTTTTTTTTTTATTTTTATTTAAATTAATATACCCACCGGACCCACCTCCACACCCCTCCTGCGCGGTGCAAGCCACAAAATAAACTCAGACCATATGGTGGCAACTGAATTACACCTTGTGACAGGGCCCCACCGCAAAGGATAGCTTCTATCAGCTGGGGGAATGTTTGGGTCCCCCAGGGGGACTATGGATAGAATAACATCTGGGCGCATGAAGAAGCGTGCCAATGTCAGCAGAAGAAGAGAGCCCATGGAGCAGGAAGGACAGGAGGAGAGGAGCCCGGGAGCCAAGGAAGAAGACTGACCGAGTGAGGAGAAGGTGCGCCAGAGACCAAATGAGGACCAAGTGGAGGAGTCAAGGAGAACAGCCCACGGAGGAGAGGACGAGTTGCGAGAACCAGCTGAGAGGTCTGGGAGACGCGAAAGAGCCAGCCACGTCGCTGGGGGGGACGTGGCTACCTTGGTACGTGACTTAGGTCACTTTACACTAATACTGAAATGGGTGGGAATAGTTGGGAGGGACAGGAAAGAGAGAGGATGGGAGGGAAGGTGAGGGGAATCCCTGGGCACATTTTAAAAACAGAGCTAGGACGGTGAAACACAAAATAAAATAAAACCAAAAAGACGACCCACAAAATTCCCTTTTTTTCTTTCTCTTTTGGACACATGGGCAGCACGTAGCATGCATAAAAGAAACTGTGCTTCGCAAAAGGGACTTCCTCACAACCCCTCCCCTATCGCATGCAAAATAAAAAGATATCAGAACAAAAGAACCAGTAACCCCGGGAAGAAATGAGGAGTGGAGGAGAAAGACTATGACCCTCATTACGACCCTGGCAGTCAGTGATAAAGTAGCAGTAATACCGCCAACAGGCTGGCGGTAAGTACCGCCAAATTATGACCATGACGGTGATATCTCCAAAAGGCAGCCAATGTACCACACTGACCGTCAGGGTGGAAACAACAGCCATCACGGTGGTAGCCGCATACAGCCAGGCGGAAGACAAAGTTCCACCCACCATATTATGACATGAAAATCTGCCACCTTTTCTGGGTTGGTACCAATGCCATCAAAAGGCTGGCGGAAACAGAGCACAGAAGTGAAAGGACACCATTGGATGAACAGGGACAAACCACTCCACCATGGAACCCGAACTGCAAGTCTTCCAGATGATCTTCTACATTATGCACCACAACGAACACCAACGCCGTAGAAGACGATGACGGTGAGTACAGCCGCCTAGCACACAAGGGAGGGGGGAAGAAAACAACAGTTACACACACACACACGCACAACAACACCCCACACACACACCATACACACAACCAGATGCATTACAAAAATAACTTATCTGCGTACGTTGCCTGAATAATGCAAGGACAATAGGAATTGACTAAAGTGATTGTAATAAGATCAACATCATAAGTAAAAGATTGATTTGGCAATGCAACAGATATGTACAAATGTACAAAAAAGGGATACTGCCCAGTCCTCAGTTCACAGGGGCTACGTGGCCACAGGGCAAAGTCCAAGGCCTCACTCGTTCCCTGCACCAATACGGCAAGAACACTGCAGAGGCATCAGTTGGCAAATAGGCACGCACCTCAGGGGGAGGGCGGCACCTCAGCCGGATGCAAAAACAAGACCACTGGTTCTGGAGGGGGCAACATGCCAATTGCTTGATCCTGGGGAGAGCAAGGCCACAATCTCTGGAGTGGGTGACTTGCCCACTGGTTCTGGAGGGGCAACATGCCCTGTGCTTTGGCCTGGGGAGTGCAAGGCCACAGTCTCTGGAGTAGGTGACTTGCCCACTGATTCTGGAGGGGGCAGCCCGCACAGTAGCCCCTGGAGGGTGGACTTCATGGCGTCCGCCGGGGGTGACGGCTGCACTGTGGTGGTGGTGGTAGTGAGAGGCTTCTGCTCAACCCCTGCACCCTCCGATGGCTGCACTGTGGTGGTGGTGATGGTTGTAGGAGACTCCTGCTCAGCCCCTGCACCCGCTGATTGCTGCACTGTGGTGGTGGCGGTGGTGGGAGGCTCCTGCTCAGCCCCTGAACTCACTGACGGCTGCACAACTATGGCTGGTGGTGGGGGCTCTGTGACAGCTGCTGGTTCAGGCTCCTTCCCCTTTCTGCTGGCTGGTGCAGGCTCCTTACCCTTTGTGATGGCTGGGGCAGGCTCCTTACCCTTTGTGATGGCTGGGGCAGGCTCCTTCCCCTTTTTGAAGGCTGGTGCAGGCTCCTTCCCCTTTCTGCCAGCTGGTGCAGGCTCCTTCCCCTTTCTGCTGGCTGGTGCAGACTCCTCCTTTCTGCTGGCTAGTGCAGACTCCTTCCCCTTCAGTATTTGTGGCCTGGAATCCTTTCCACAATGAGCAGGTGCTGATGGAATTGGGCCTGTGGACTGTTTGGCTGAGGTGCTTGGATGGGTTCTTGGTACCCTGACTATACTTGCAGGATGGGGGTAGGGAAGAGGTCAATGGTAGAAAGTAAAAGCTTTTAAGGGACACTGGTGCGGGAAGAGCGAGAAGAAAGGGGAGTGGAGGATGAGGGAGTGGTTGTTGGAGGTGTTTGTCTGCTGGATTTGGGTGCAGGTGCATGGGTTGTTTGCTGTTGTGAGGTGGATGGCTGTTGGGTGTCTGAGTGCTTGCGTTTGTGAACTTTAGTAGGGGGGAAAGACACGGTGAGTGAGGACACAGGGGACGTGTGCATGAATATTGTGGAGGTGTCTGCCAGTGAGGTGTGTCTTCTGCTTGGTGTGGTGATGATGCAGGTAGTGGATGATGATGTAGTGCAAGCAGGTGTGAGTGTGAACGTAACTGGGTGGGAGGTAGAGGAGGAGGAGGGGAGACAGTGGAAATAGTGGATGTTGTTGTGTCTGCAACTGGATGGTGCTTGTGTGAGTGCCTGTGGGATGAAGTGTGGTGCTTGTGTTTGCCTGTGACACTCTAGGGTTTTGTCTTGTGTGCATGCTCGTCTGGCTGTGTGCTTGGGATGGGTTGGGGTGAAGGAGAATGGGACTGGGAAGTGGAAGTTGAAGTGGGGATGGTTGACACGGGGACAATGGCTGCCATCAGGGAAGAGGGCAGAGCCTGGATCAATCTCTGTTGGGAAACCAATCCAGTGTGAATGCCCTCTAGAATGCATTAGATTGTTGCATCTGGGCTTCCAGTCCCTGGATGGCATTCACAATGGTTGATTGCCCTACAGAGCTGGATCTTGGGAGGTCAATAGACTCCTCACTCAGGGCAGCAGGGCTCACTGGGGCAGGGCCTGAGGTGAATGGGGCAAAGGAGATGCCCACCCTCCTGGGTCAGCGGGCACGGGCAACTCACTTAGTGGCTGCTGGGATGGAGGTCCTGGTAGGGTGGTGGCGGCTGTACTTGTAGCTAGGGTGGTCACTGAGGTGTCTGCCACAACCAGACAGCTCCCATCGGAGGAGGTATCCGAGTCTGTTTTGGCTCCTCCAGTCTTCACCGTGGTGCTTCCCTCACTGCCCGTCGCACTGGTGCCCTCAGCGTCAATGGACTTTGCTTCCTGGGTCCTGTGGGAAGCAGCTCCCTCTGTCACTGGTGCCTCTGCCCCTCCGCCAGATGATGCTAATGCACATAAGGACAGGATGACAAAACAAGAAAGGGGGGGAGAGAGACAAAGGATCCACTGGGTTGATGACTGCACCAACACCACCGTTAGCGTACACAGCACCCTCACACACAGGGGACAGGCCTACGCACTATGCATTGCACTACCAGTGATATTGCTAGCCACCAAGGTATGAGGAGGAGCACACACCACCAAATGAGCACACCTGGGACCCACGCAGCCCTGACCAGTAGTGGATGCTAACAAGCTAGGTAGGCAGTATTTCCCCTTCAACCCCTTAGCTACCAGAGGACCTATGCTGCTATGGCTGGCCTTCTTAGGGGCACCAACTGACACACAACCACCACCTGGATATCACCCGTCCAGCTGTGAGCTTCAATGATGGCCACTGTACTCACCCCCTTGTGGCTGTTGTGATGCCCTCAAGCGCCCATCCAACTCTGGATTGGCCACTGCCAGTATGCAGGCCATCAGCGGGTCAGGGTTCGATGGCTATCCCTTCCTCGTTGGGAGGCCATCCCTAGCTGGGCCTCTGTGGTCTTCGGTGCTCAGCATCTCAGGTCCTCCCAGCTTTTCTGACATTGGGTGCTCAGCCTGCCATAGACCCTTCTTTTGATGGGTGCTGACCTGCAGAGGCAATACAGACAGAACACTATTTGACAAACAGTCCAGCCAGTAACACAAATGGCCCAACATACCCTTTTCCAGCACTATTGGCACACACATAGACCAGCACTCAATGTGTACCCAGCCAGGAGGACATCCCTCCACCCTTACACGATGCATTCACTCACACCTCCATACATTCATGCCATATGCATCGTGCCCACAGTGTACTCACTTATTGGTCTGGAGGCCCATACAGCCATCCATACTGGGGTAGGACCACATCCACCAGTGTCTTCAACTCCTCTGAAAGAAGGCTGGGGCCCTTTCACCGGTCACAAGGGCCATGGTAGGTTCCAGTCACAGGTCTCAGCAGCACATGCAGTGTAGGTCCTCTCCTATGGAAGGTTAGGAAACAAGTGAGGAATCAGATAGAAAATGACAGTCAAGTCTGCGGCGGTGCATACCGCCACTGCCGGCGCAGATTACCATTGGCCACTGTACCCCATAGGGCCCAATTTTAACCAATGATGAATTGCACGGCGGTTCGCTCCCGCCTCCCGCCAGGGCACACAACGGCAGCGGCATTACCTCACTTCCACCGGTCCCTCCACACAGGACAGACGGACACCATTTCTGGGGAGGCAGGCCTATGGAATAATACTGCGTCACAGGAGAAATAGGCATACTGGACAAATCACACTGTACAATTACATGTTTATAGATTGCAGAATACTGTTGTGGCTCCATTGTTCAATTTGTGACAGCCTCCTCACTCTTTTGACCTTTAGATACCTAGCGCTGCGGATGAATAGGAGATGGAGACATACCCCCATGTACAGACCCCTGGTGGACTTGTGTACACTGGAGGACAGGCACATAATACTCACCTATAGACTGGATAGAGCCACAATCACAGAGCTGTGTGCCCAATTGGAGCCTGACCTGATATCTGCTATATGTCACCCAACTGGGATCCCCCCTATCATGCAAGTGCTATCAGTTCTCCATTTCCTGGCAACTGGTTCTTTCCAAGTGACAGTGGGCTTGGCAGCAAGAGTGTCACAGCCAATGTTCTCAATAGTGCTGACAAGAGTGTTGTCTGCCCTGGTAAAACACATGTGCAGCTACATTGCATTCCCCCAGGTGGACGATTTGGCGACTGTGAAGGCAGAGTTTTATGCAATGGGACATATCCCCAATATAATTGGTGCAATTGACGGAACACATATTACATATGTCCCCCCCGCCAGAATGAACAGGTGTTCAGGAATCCACTCTATGAATGTGCAGATAATGTGCTTGGTGGGCCAATATATCTCCCACGTCAATGCTAAGTATCCTGGGTCAGTGCATGATGCCTTTATCTTGAGGAATGGCAAATGTGATGGCCCAACTACAGAGACACAGGGTGTGGCTAATAGGTGAGCCCCGGGTCCCACCCAGTATATGTTGGTGTATGGCTATGGTGTTGGCCATACAGGATAGTGTGTGGCTAAATGTTGTCCCTCAATATTTGCAGGTGACTCTGGTTACCCAAACCTACCATAGCTGCTGACCCCTGTGAGGAATGCCAGGATAAGGGCAGAAGAACGTTATAATGAGGCACATGGGCGAACCAGAAGGATAATTGAGAGAACCTTTGGCCTCCTGCAGACCAGGTTCTGGTGCCTCCATCTAACAGGTGGATCCCTTTGCTACTCTGTGCTACTCATCCAAGAAGGTCTGCCAGATAGTAGTGGCATGCTGCATGTTGCACAACCTGGCCCTCAGACGCCATGTCCCTTTTCTGCAGGAGGAGGAGACTGGAGATGTCCTGTGGCAGCAGTGGACCCTGTGGACAGTGAGGATGAAGAGGCCGAGGATGAGGATGAGGACAACAGAGCATCTGTAATCCGTCAGTACTTCCAATGACACACAGGTGCAACAGTGTAACTTTAAATTTCAGTGACTTTGGTTATATTCTGTGTGGCATTTGCATGCTGGTATTTCCCACTTCTATGCCCATTTACTGTTCCCTCTAGCTATTCATTTTGCAGATGTTGGTGGTTTGACAAATACTACTGGTGTGATCACGACAGCCAGCTACAGATCATTAATTTTATTCTCATTCTATATACAGTTCATTTGCAATGTTTGTACCTGTTTCAATCAATACATCTTTGAATACTCAAAATCGATTTTTATCAAAGTGTGTTTATTGAAGTGCTAATATATAGAGGGGAAAGTGCAATGGGATGGGGTTATGATGGAGGAGAGTCCAGGGTATTGTTCCATTCTGTTTGTAGCACAGGTGCATTGTCCAAGAGGACATAGGAAGGAGAGAAATGGCAGTTCAAGGTCGACTGGGTGACTGAGTTGGACACAAGGGGGAATATCAGGAGAGTCTAATTTCCTGGCGGGGCTCTTGGCAAGTGTCTCTAGCTCCTGTCTGGATTGCAGGGAATGTTTGTGGGTTGGTTCACCTTCTGCAGGAGGTGGGGTGCTGGTGGCAGGCGAGTCCTGTAGCGGAGCCTCCTGGCCACTAGCGGCAGTGTAAGTGGAAGGATGTTCAGATGACTGGCTAGTGGCAGGGCCCCACTGGTGTGACACTCCCTCACTCATAATGTTGGCCATGTCTGCCAGCATCCCTGCTATGGAGAACAGGGTGTTGTTGATAGCCTGCGAGCCCTCCCTGATCCCCTGGTACTGTCCCTCCTGCAGCCACCTGTTCTCCTGCACATTGTCTCTAATCTGGCCCATCGTGTCCTGGGAATGTTGATAGGCTCCCAGGATCTCGGAGAGTGCCTCCTGGAGAGTCGGTTCCCTGCTCCTGTCCTCCCCCTGACACACAGCAGTCCTCCCAGTGTCCCTGTTGGCCTGTGCCTCTTTCTCCTGAACCGTGTGCCCACTGCCACTGACCACAGGTCCCTGATTATCTTGGGTACGAGGTGTAGCTGGGGTCCCTGTAGAGGTGAGCACACTGCTGAATGATGTGTCCTGGGGACAGAAGTTTGGGTATGCTGGGTGGGTGCTGTGGTGTTGTTTCCTGATTTGGGACGCTCTGTGGTGGTCTGTGACTGGGCCTGGGTAACCGGCTGTCCAGTGATCCCTGATGGGCCAGGTTGATCGTCCAGATCCTGAAGTCCAGAGTTACTGTCATCACTGTGGGCTTCTTCTATTGGGAGACTGGATAGTAATGGCACCTCCTCTGCGATGTTATGTTATGTTATGTCATAATAGCTTATATAGCACTTAAAACTGCCCGAAGGCCTCGTAGCACTCGGAGTGCAATGCAGAATCGCAATAGTACACAACAATCCCTAATTCAAGCTCTGAATAGCCAGGTCTTTAAGGCTTTCTGAAAAGAGATTTCTTAAGAACTTGATCTAATATTAAGTGGCAAACTGTTCCAAAGCTTAGCTCTTTCATAGGTCAATGACCTTCCTCCCCATCTGGCCTTTTCATCCTTAGGAACTTTCACTAACATAGCTGAGGAGGATCTAAGTAGCCTGCTAGGTGCATAAAAAGAAGCTAGTGTTCTCAGCATATTGGGGCCTTGATTGTGTAGTGCTCTGAGTATGTGGCATAATGCCTTAAATTGGATCCTTTTGACTATAGGGAGCCAATGTAGAGAGGAGATTCCTTCACAGATAGATTAGCTGTGGTACCTGTGGGGATGTAAGTGATGTATTATGCTTCATGTCTTTTAGATATTGTACATCCCTGGCTTCCCCTCTATGGTTGTTGTTGCCCTGCCAGCTTTTACTTGTGTATGTTGGTGTATTGTGGGATTGTTGGTTCTCTATGCTGTGCATGTTTTAGTGACGAGTGTCCATGCAGGGCTGTGAGGGGTGTCCATGTATTGGTATGGCATGCAGGGCTTGGCATTGGGATTAGTGAGATATGATGGTGGGGTGTGTGGGATGTACTGGAGTGATGGGAGTGAGGGTGAGGGTGAGAGTGACGATATGTGATGGCATGCAGGTATGGGGGGTGATAATAGTAGAGAGTTCACTTACCAGAGTCCGGTCCTCCTCTGACTCCGGCCAAGCCCTCAGGATGCAGTATTGCCAAGACTTGCTCCTCCCATGCTGTGAGTTGTAGGGGAGGAGGTGGGGGTCTACCGCCCGTCCTCTGGATAGCGAGCTGGTGTCTTGCTGCTATGGAACGTACCGTCCCCGGTAGGTCATTCCACCTCTTCCTGATGTCATCCCTTGTTCTAGGGTGCTGTCCCACAGCGTGGACCCTGTCCATGATTCTCCGCCATAGCTCCACCTTCCTGGCTATTGATATCTGCTGCACTTGTGCTCCAAACAGCTGTCGCTCTACCCTGACGATTTCCTCCACCATGACCCTTAACTCCTCCTCAATGAAACTGGAGTGCCTTTGTGGTGCCATGGGTATTATGTGATGTGTGTCAGTGAGAGTGTGTTGAGTAGTGTGTTGGGGTGTCTGAAGTGGAGTGCGTGAGGGACATATGGGTGTATGTGGTGTGTTTATGTAGTTGTGTCAGTAGTCTTGGTGTTAGTCTCGTGCCAATGAATTGTATTCTTAAATTGTTTTGGGTAATGTGGGTGTGTGTTTTATATTGGTGTGGTTGTGTGGGTGTGGTGTGTGTATGGTTGTCAGGTGTGTGTTGTTTGAATTGTCCAATGTGGTGGTGTTTTGTCTGTGGGTGTCCCTTTTGTGCGTGGTAATATGTACTGCCAATGGTTTACTGCCGTTGAATAGCCACCATTGTGATTTGTGGGTCATAATGTGGTGGGCATTGTTCTGTTGGCGTAACCGTGTGGGTTTTGATACTGCCACTGTATCACTGACCTTTGGTCTGGCAGATTTGTGTCTGTGGCTGAATTCTGTTGGATTGGTGTGTGTGTGTGTCATATTATGGTGAACGGATATCCACTGCGGTGGCAGTAAGTTGGCAGCCATCAGCGTGGGCGTAAGCAGGATTTACCACCACGGTCATAATGAGGTCCTTTATATAGAGAGATGTACCTATGACTATGCCCACAGTTTAGGATCCTGTATAAGAAATCAAATAAACAATTATTGGAATCACATCCTGGTTTTGGCCAATTTCATAAAGATAAATAGAAGCCTGGTGACCTCCCTGGGAGAAACCCTATAACACACCTATTCTCATGATCTAGAAGACTCAGAGCGTTGCCACTGCTATGCATAGGGTTGGGGTCTGCAGCCTTCCAAACTGTTCAGCTGTCCAGATTGAGGAGAATTTGCTCATTGCTGCACACCTTTGTCATCCCACTTTATATCCCACAAAGAACTAGGTCTTAACTATATTTAGTGTTGTTTAAAATTGAGCTAATTTACCTTCTGGCTCTCATTTTGGCTTAAATCAATTATGTATTATAGACTGACTGACAAGTAACAAGAGTATTAGAACAACCTGGCTCACCTATGTGCACAAAACAGTTGTAGGGCCCAGACAATCCTTGATATTTGATAACCCTGCAAATAAATGACCTAATTTACATCTTCTTGGTCTTACTGCCAATCTGCAACAGAAGAAAAAAGACCATAAAGTCAACGGTGTTCCGCCTGCCATATTTAGAGGTATTGATGCAGAGCTATAGACTGCCACAATGGAGTGTACTCCGTTGCACCAGATGCATTCTGCAGTGGACACAGGGGACTCCAATGCTGACAATTGGCACACTGTTGCCGTCCTGACAGTGTGATCCCACCAAACCTATTAGGTAACACAGTCGTGCTGGTGGTGTATCAGTAGTGGTCCCATGATGGCGAAATCTGTTGGGGAACTGTTCAGTATAGGAGTAAGGCTTTGGCTATTGGTTTGATGCTAGCATGTCACACCTTTTGTATATTGGACCTTTGCGAACACCTGCAAAATCCACTACAAAACATACTCCATTTCAGATCATGATTTTATGCCATCACACTTCAGCAGACCCTTTTCCAGCAGAAATTGTCACACAGGAGCCAGGTTCTTGTCTCTTTCCCTCTGCGTTTTTGTTAATAGAACATTTTTTGATCATCCTTTGGGCCACAACTATTCTTTCTCAATTATTCACAATGACAGGGCAGAGAAATCCATGTTTCACAGAGGAAGAAATATCTGCCATGGTGGATGAAATCATTAGAGCAGAGCCACAATTGTTTCAAGCACAAGTACAAAATACAACCATATCTCAGAAAGGCAAATGTGGTCCAGAATAGTGGACAGAATCACCTACAGGCCCAGAGGACTGGTGGTGGTTCTCCCAGACACCCCCTATTACAAATTCTTCCCTGGGAGGAGAAGGTCTTGCAGATCCTACACCCTGAAGTCTGGACTGGAATCCCTAGTGGAGTGGAGGGTGGTAAGTTGAACTTAGCAATGTCTCACTAATCACAAATGGAGATTTTGCACTTAAGTTAGCCAGTCTTAATGTTGCAAGACCCTTATCTAAACATATATATCTATTCGTACTTCACCAAAATAGCTTGTTTTACCCAAATTACTAGCATCATGGTTATATCTCCCTTTTTATGCTACGCTCAAAATGTTTTGTCAGAACGTGTGTTGTTCTCCATGGATCATCCCTTGTATTTGTCTACTTCAGTGCTTTATTTCAATGTATGTTGTTGTACTTATAAAACAGGTTCCAAACTCCACTTAGTTGCACATGAAATAAATAGTGCCTGTAAGTTATTTTTCACCTATTTACATCATTCACATATGTGCGTACATATTATAATTGTGTGTTCATTTTCATCGGAGATCTTTAAATAGGTATGTTTAGTTCACATTTTAACAAGTATTATCAATTGTGTTTAGAAATGACTACAACTGCCATGATGTCTTGTTTTTGTCTCTGGTAAACAATAGAGCAATGTGATATTGCTCAACCTCCCTTTTCTTCTCTATATGCACATATGTCAAAGTGTTATGCATTTATCATTCACTATTTAATGTTATGTATCAAAATGTCATTTGTAGTGGTGATCTAGTATGTTGTCACCTTTTTATATCATTGAATTGATGTAATGGCCTTCATAATTCATAGTCTGTTGAATCAAAGATTTCCAATTATTTTCTGATGCATGCTGAATATAAGTAGTATTGCTTCCCAATATCCTTTACAGTGTTCATATTATGACCAATCCAAGTTAAGGTATTAAGTTGAACTACAGTTTTCTAATGTTTTTTAGCCTGCTAGGCTTTGGAATACTCTAGTACTCTAATCTACTCTTCACTGTGTTGGGTTGAATAGCTGGTACATGTAATGTACACTTCAGGAATAACATTTTACATTTTAGGACATTTCTACAAGCTCATCACTAGAGAATGCATCTGTGTAAATCAGCCTGCATGTGTTAAACAATAAAATCGTGCAAAGGCCTAATCACTCAATCAGTCTAATATTACTTTTTAAGGTTGCCCCATTTGTAGCTAAAGACAAATATAAGGTACAAATTAGATTTTAATATCATATTGTCTCCTTTTTTCTCGGGCCAACACCCCAGACAAGTGGACCACCATCTGATACTTAAGACACCTCACTCCAGACCAGGATCAAGCCTTCAGTGAAGGCTCTACTCCTGCAAATCTGGTTGATAAGTAGCAGAGTGGGCCATTTGGTTTGTCAGAGCAGACAGCTTTAGTGACTCACACTCCGCCTGTGTACAGAGGTACTGTGAGTGTGCCCTTGTCTTATTTATTTAGGTACAATAATAGTAAGCATATGCATTCCTAAGGTTGATAAACCTTTTGACTCATTCAAATTCATATTGTTAGCAGTCATAAAGCACAACAGTATTAAACAATACTAATTCATTGGGGAGTCAGTAAAGAACACACCATGACCCATTTGGCCACGAATAACCACACCTTTATTGTTAGTATCAATTCAAATGTTTATCTCCCCATATTAACAATGCTAAAGTCCCGAAAATTTGTCTCAACACCAAATGGTAAAAGTAGAGAAACATTACAGGTTGACCAAACGTTCTAAGGAATCTCAACTTAAACAAAGCAATAAGAACGTCAATTTCAATATTGAAAATATTAATTAATAGCAGCATTGTTTGAGCAACAGAAATAACATACATTTGTTCAGCAATAAAATCACATCAGATCATAGGTACAGAGAAATCACCTCACTAACTTCAGATTAGCATTATCATGTTGGGCTTTCTGCAAAGGTTTTAGTAACACTAATTTAGAAAACATCTAGCTATGGTGCTATCAAAACAGCAACAGTATCAAAACAGTAGCAAATGGTACCTGAAAAATAAAAGACAAACAACAATGCACAGATCATTCATTTTATTTATCCGTAAGGAAATCGGCAAAACAGCTTCAGCTTCATCAGTAGCATCAGCATCAGGACAGGAGCAGGGAAAGGGGGATGGTTTAGAATTTGGGCTATAGGATTACTATACCATCAAATCATTAGTTCAGCATTGAACAGGTAAAGAAAACTCAGAAAATGATAAAATACCAGAACATCAGTAGACTATCTGGCAAAGAATGAAGTGTCAAAGTGACAGGTCACTAAAAGTGACTGAAAAAGTATGAATGAAGAATGGCTTCGTAAGAAGCATGTCAAAAAATACCCCCCAACTTCTCAGCTCCTAAACATTAAATTAAAACCACTGCACATTTGCTATTGGTCAGAAATATCAGGCAAAGATTACAAAAACATTAGATATCGGCAATGCATTTGAAAGGTTACTCTAAAAATTGGCAGTATGGTGAGTGGGTCTTCCAGTTACGTAATTCCAAACTAGACTAAATGTATCATCCCGCTCTCCCTTCCATCCACATTCAGTAGACTCTTTTGTTCAGCACATTTCAAATATGCTGTAGGACAGTGGTTACAGAGAGTACAGGATTTACATCACATCCTCTGAAGAAAAGCATACTTTAGAAACATAACTGCAGACAAATATGCAATTCAATCAATGAAGCCTGTTAAACAGCGGATGTGAAATCACACAAATTTAACAGCAGCTAGAAAATTGGCAGTTATATAACTTCCCGCTGTTGCCTTGTCTGTTTGAGGCCGAGTAGAAAACAAGAAATTCTCATATTATTTCAGCTATTAATTTGACAGAGAAATGCTTTAAAAAACAGGGTTCTAAAAACAACAATACATTATTTATAAAAGTCCATGTGCAAGCTTTGCACTTGATGGTGGCCAATGAAGAAGGCACATAGGCCTTCATTACAACCCTGGCGGTAAATCTTGCTTACCGCCGTGCCGACGACCACCAACATACTGTGACCGCGGCAGAAATCGGCTACGGGTATTATGACCCACACTGAGAAATCCACCACTATACAGACACACACACAAGTCCGCCACACCAAAGGTCAGTGATAAACCAGCGATAGCAAAACCCACACTGCCACGCCAACAGGAATACACCCACAGTATCACGACCCACAAATAAAGGCGGCAGTCTTTCAACTACGGTAAACCTTTGGCGGTACACACTGCTGCGCTCAAAATACACACACTCCTACAAAACACAACCACATTGGACAAATCAAAATACACACACCTGACACACATACACACACCTCACCCACACACTCACACCATTATAAAACACACACCCACATTACCCACAACCCCTTACGTGCAACAATTTTGAAGAAGCAGAGAGAGAGAAAAGCAAAGACCACACCATCATCCAGAGGCACAGAACACCATCACACATACACCATCCACGCACCACAAAACACAAACCCCAACCCATCACCCCACACATCACATCACACATCACCTCACACATCACTCACACCACATCATGGCACCTCAAAGACACCCCAGGTTTTCTGGGGAGGAGCTCAGGGTCATGGTAGAGGAAATAATCCGGGTAGAGCCACAGCTATTCGGAGCACAGGTGCAGCAGACCTCCATTGCCAGGAAGATGGAACTATGGCAGAGAATTGTGGACAGGGTCAAGGCAGTGGGACAGCATCCAAGAACAATGGATGACATCAGGAAGAGGTGGAACGACCTACAGGGGAAGGTACATTCCGTTGGATCAAGACACCAGGTAGCCGTACAGAGGACTGGCAGTGGACCCCCAACTCCTCCCCCACAACTAACAACATGGGAAGAGCAAGTCCTGGCAATAATGCATCCTGAGGGCCTCACAGGAGTAGCGGGAGGACTGGACTCTGGTAAGTCAAATCTTTACTACTATATACCCCCACCCTACCTGCATGCCATCACATACTCCCACCCTCACCCTCCCCTCACACCCATGACCCCACCACCTCCCACACACCATGCCATCACAACCCACCACTACCACAACCAAGCCTTGCATGCAACAATAATGTATGGATAACCCATCACCAAAGCATGCCCAATAGAGAGACTCAAGCAGGCCACAAAATCACCACTCACACAAGAACCAAGGCAATAGTGCAAGGACATTAGTACAGGGAAACACACCCATTGCACAAGATGGCACACACAGATACAATAACAATGCATTTACATCCAACAGGACCCCTACCCAATGTCACCGGACAGGAGGTGCCAGCCATATCTTGTCCCCCCACAGAAGAGGCAAACAGTGATGACAGCAGCTCTGCACACCTGTATCAGGATGACCAGCCTGGCCCATCTGAGACCTCTGAACAGTCGGTTACCCTGCCACAGTCTCAAACCACCACAGAACCTCCCCCCTCAGGAAACACCAGCACAGCACACACCCAGCGGGCCCATGCCCCTGTCCCCAGGACACATCAATCAGCAGTGTGTCCACCACTACATGGACCCCAGGCAACCCCACAAACACAGGACGATCAGGGACCTGGGGTCAGTGGCAGTGGGCACACGGTGCAGGGGACAGAGGCACAGGACAACAGGGAAGCTGGGAGGACTGTTTTGCGACAGGGGGAGGACAGGCCCAGGGAACGGACCCTCCACGAGGCACTCTCCAACATCATGGGAGCATACCACCTTCCCAGGAGACCATGGGCACGGTATTGGCCAAGTTTCAGGAGACCCAGCTGCTGCAGGAGGGACAATACATGTGGATCAGGGAGGACCTCACCAACATATACACCATCCTGGTCACCATAGTAGGGGTGCAGGCTGACATAGGCAAGACCATGAGGGAGGCAGTGACACAACAAAGGGCCCCTGACACTAGGCAAATCAAGGAACAGCCATCCACCTCCACCGGCACTAGTAGACAGGAGGCCCCGCCACCGGCCAGCAGGCCACCAGCACCCCACCCCCTGCAGAAGGAGAACCACCCCACAAACGGTCCCTGCGATCCAGGCAGAAGACAGAGAACATTGCCAAGACCTCCGCCAGGAAATTAGACTCTCCTGATTGTCACCCTTCTGTCCCACTACGTCATCCGGTCCAAATTGAACTGCCATTACTCCCCTTGCTATGGCCCATTGGAAAATGCACCTGTGATACCAAAGAGAATGTACTCTACTATAGACCTACCT
Source organism: Pleurodeles waltl (assembly GCF_031143425.1). Classification (NCBI taxonomy): domain Eukaryota; kingdom Metazoa; phylum Chordata; class Amphibia; order Caudata; family Salamandridae; genus Pleurodeles; species Pleurodeles waltl. Next base: position 875,827,981 of record NC_090449.1, on the reverse strand, counting down.
CCACCATCACCCCAGCCCCTTGCACATACCCCAATACTCATTAGCCCCTAAATAAACACCCTTTAAGCACAAACCAATCTGGAGTCAGTCTGATCTGTCACAAATGTATAATGACAACATTAGTAACAAATAGCAATGTAAATGTTCATTTACTCATACCAATGTATGACAGTTGTTGGGCAGCAGTAAATATAGCAGAAGGCAGAATGGGGTACCCAGATCTGAAAACTGGAAATCCAAATTAAACAGTCAGTATCCATAGACAGAGGTGAAGAGTCTGACTTGTACAATGTCCTACAGTATTCTGAAATGTGAGGAAGAGTTACAGGGCCTCATTCTGACCCTGGCGGTCTATGACCGCCAGGGTGGAGGCCGGCTGAAGCACCGCCAACAGGCTGGCGGTGCTTCATTTTGTATTCCACCGCGGTCGCCCAGCCGGGTCTGGCGGTCTTCCTGCCGGATTTCCCCCGGCTGGGGGAATCCTCCATGGCGGCGCTGCTTGCAGTGCCGCCATGGGGATTCCAACCCCCTTCCCGCCAGCCTGTTTCTGTCGGTTTTCACCGCCAGAAACAGGATGGCGGGAACGGGTGTTGTGGGGCCCCTGGGGGCCCCTGCACTGCCCATGCCACTGGCATGGGCAGTGCAGGGGCCCCCTAACAGGGCCCCATAAAGATTTTCACTGCTTAGCAGACAGTGAAAATCGCGACGGGTGCAACTGCACCCGTCGCACCCCTGCAACTCCGCCGGCTCCATTCGGAGCCTGCTTCCTTGTTGCAGGGCCTTTCCCGCTGGGCCGGCGGGTGCTCTTTTGGCGGTCGCCAGCCGGCCCAGCGGGAAAGCCAAAATGGCATCCGCGGTCTTCTGACCGCGGAGCGGCCATTTGGCGGTTCCCGCCAGAATGACCCTCACAGTCTCTTAACTGTGTGTCACTGGAAGTACTGCATGATGATGTTCGTTCGGTTGTCAATATCTTCTTCCTCACTGTCCACAAAATCCACCGCTGCCACAAGACCATCACCAGGCTCATCCTCCTGCAGAAAAGGCACCTGGCGTCGCAATGCCAGGTTGTGCAACATGCAGCATGCCAAGATTATCTGGCACACCTTCTTCGGTGAGCAGTATAGGGAGCCACCTGAGAGAGAGGCACCCGAATCTGGCCTTCAGGAGGCCGAACGTCCTCTCAATAATACGCCTAGTTCGCCCATGTGCCTCATTGTAGTGGTCCTCTGCCCCTGTCCTGGCATTCCTCACTAGGGTCAGTAGCCATGAGAGGTTGGGGTAACTAGAGTCACCTGGAAATGTCGAGGGATACCTGTTAGACACACACGAAACCTTAGGGACAACCCCATACCCAGACACCTACTCATACTGTGTGGGGACCTTTGCCTCACCTATTAGCCACACTCGGTGCCTCTGGAGTTGGCCCATCACATAAGGGATACTGCTATTCCTCAAAATGTAGGTGTCATGCACAGACCCAGTATACTTGCCATTCACATGAGAGATGTACTGGTCCACCAAACACACCATCTGCACATACATCGAATGGTAGATTTTTCTATTTCTGTACAATTGTTCATTTCTGCGGGGGGCAAATGCCACATGTGTACCATCAATGGCACCAATGATGTTGGGGATATGTCCCAGGGCACAAAAGTCAGCCTTCACTGTGGCCAAATCCTCCACCTGGAAGAACACGATGTAGCTTCGCATGTGTTTCAGCAGGGCAGACAACACTCTGGTCAACACGTTAGAAAACATTGGCTGAGACATCCCTGATGCCATGGCCACTGTTGTTTGAAAGGAGCCACTTGCCAGGAAATGGAGAACTGACAGGAGCTGCACTAGAGGGGGTATTCCTGTGGGATGGAGGATAGATGACATCAGTTCTGGCTCCAATTGGGCATACACGTCTTGGATTGTGGCATGATCAAGTCTGTATGTCATTATGATGTGTCTGTCTTCCATTGTCGACAGGTCCACCAGGGGTCTGTACACCGGAGGATGCCGCTATCTCATCATCTGCCCCAGCGATTGTGGCCTATGGAGGAGAACGGCTTAGCAGAGGGTCATTTACCACATAGGTTGCACAAGTGTATCTGCAGTAATGTTAGTAAATCCGTGTGTGACGTAGTTAGTCGGTATATGTGCCAAAATGTACTGTGACGCAGTTATGTGCCATGGCATGTGCCCCCCTTAAACGGTGGCTGCCTGACTTGTGAGGAGGGACAAGGAGAAATGAGGTAACTGCCCTGGCATTGTGCTGCATCTCGGTAGGCGGTCGAAGACCGCCGCTTAAGTCAGCATTGGTTATCATTGGGCCCTTTGGGTTCCAGGAGCCAATGGTGATGTAAGCCGGTGGTGACAGTATGCACCGCCACGGACAAGACCGCGATTTTCTATCTGTTCACTCACTTGATACCTGACCTTCAACAGGAGAGGACCTACACTGCAAGTGCTGCTGTGACCTCAGTCTGGAAGCGACAATAGCTCAAGTGTCTGGGAAAAGGGCCCCTGCCTTCACTGCGGAGGAGGTGGACAAACTGGTGGATGGGGTCCTCCCCCAGTACACGCTACTCTACGGTCCTCCAAACAGGTGAGTACACTGTGAGCATGATGCGTGAGCAATGCCTGTATGGAGTGGTGTGGATGGAAGATACATGTTGGGGGGGCAGAGGGCTGCTTGTGAGGATGGTCAGTGTATGTGCGTCAGGGCATGTTTGGAAACTGGTGGGCAATGACTATGATGGACTGGTGAGTAATTTCCTTTCCTCCTGTACCTTCCCTCTAGGTCAGCGCCTACCAGAAGAAGGGTATTTGGCGTGCCGTCGCTAAGGAAGTACGGACCCTGGGGGTCTATCATAGACAGAGCACCCACTGCCACAAGAGATGGGAGGACATGCGCCGCTGGAGCAAGAAGACAGCGGAGGCCCAGCTGGGGCTGGCCTCCCAACATGGAAGGGATGCCTGTCGCACCATGACCCCCCTGATGTTCCGTATCCTGGCGGTGGCCTATCCGGAGTTGAATGGGCTCTTGAGGGCATCACAGCACCCAGAAGGGGGTGAGTACAGTGTCATAAAGCTAACTGTACTACTGGGCAGGGTCCTGTGGGTTTCTTGTGTGCAGCTAATGGTGTTAGGCATTGTACCCCATGGGCTGGTGACTTTCCTACTAACTGGTAGTGCATGGCCAAGTGCATAGGGCTGCTCCCTGTGTGTTGTGTTAGCCAACAGTAGTGGTGTTGCTGGCATTGACCATGTGTGTTCTCTGTCTTTCCCCCTTTCTTGTTTTGTCACCCTGTCCTTGTGTGCATTAGCATCATCTGACAGAGGAGCAGAGGCACCGGTGACGGAGGGAGCTGCATCCCACATTGCCAGGAGGGTGAATCCAGGGAGGGTGAAAGCACCAGTGGGACAAAGGGCGAGGGGCGCTCCACGACGGGGACAGGAGGGGATACCAGCATCAGCGACTCCTCTTCTGATGGAAGCTCCCTGGCAGTGGTGGACACCTCTGTGCCCACCCCAACAACAGGTACAACTGCCACCCCCCTACCAGCACCGCCCTCCCAGCAGCCCCTCAGCGAGTTTCCTGTACCCACTCACCGAGGAGGGTGGGCATCTCCTTCGCCCCAGGCACCTCAGGCCCTGCCCCAGTCAGCCCTGTTGCCCTCAGTGAGGAGGCTATTGACCTCCTGAGATCCCTAACTGTTGGGCAGTCAACCATTCTGAATGCCATCCAGGGTGTCGAGAGGCAGTTGCAGCAAACAAATGCATACCTGGAGGGCACTCATTCTGGCGTGGCAGCCCAACAGAGTGCATTACAGGCTCTGGCCTCAGCACTGATGGCAGCCATTGTTACTGTGTCCAGCCACCCCACTCCAACTTCCACTACCCAGACCCAATCCCCTCTACCTCAGCCTATCCCAAGCACACCATCAGACCAGCACGCACACACATCAACACACAAAAGTGGCTCAGGAAAACATAAGCACCACACATCCCACAGGCACTCACACAAGCACCATACTCATGCAAACATACAAACATCCACTTCCTCCACTGTGTCCCCCTCCTCCATGTCCTCCACCTCCCTCCCAGTCTCGTCTCCACTCACACCTGCATGCATTACATCATCAGCCACTGCCACTGCCTCCATCTCCAGCACGCCCATCACAACACACCGCTCACGTGCAATCACCACCCCCACTACCATTCACACGTCCGCTGTGTCATCTCCCAGTGTGTCTGTGAACCCTACTCCCAAAGTACACAAACGCAGGCACACACCCACTTAACAGCCATCCACCTCTCAACAGAGTCCAGCCCATGCACCTTCACCCAAACTCCGCAGATGTACACCTCCTACAACCACTACCTTTTCCTCCACTCCCACACCCCGTCCATCTTCCTGTCCCAGTGTGTCTAAAAAACATTTCCTAGCTAACATTAACCTCTTACCTACACCTCACCCCGTCCTTCCCCTAGGGCCAGGATGTCTAGATCCCAGCCCAACACCTCAGCCACCAAATCTGCATCCGCTGTGGTCCCTGCAAGTCCGGTACGATCGAAGGGGGCACCCGCCAGAGCTGCCGGTGTGCCACCAACAGATATGAAGGACCACCCTATTCCGCCACCTGCAAAGGTCAATAAGGGGCCGGCTTCCAGCAGGGGAAAGTCACACCACCCACCAAGCAAGGCCTCACCCAACACAGAGAGGACAGTGCCAAGGTCCCTGCAGTGACTGCCAAGGTGGGGAAGGGCCACAAGCCAAAGGGCAAGTCACCTCAGGGCACGATGCTTCCTGGTGAGGGGCTGGTGACCACCATATCATCAGGGATGGCAGCAACCTGCACCACAGTCATCACCGCCGCTCTGACCGCCACCTGCACCACCGCTGCCACAACGTCCGGCTGTAGCATCCTCCCCAAGGATCAGCCATCTGAGGCTGCCGGAGACGATATGGTGTCTCCATCCACCACAACAGACACTTGCACCACGTCCAGCACTGGCAGCATCTCTGCCGCAGCCACTGCCACCTGCACCACCATCAGCACCGCCACGTGCACAGTGGATACCACTCTGTCGGACGTCACCACCATCTCCAGCGGGCAGCCGTCTGAATCAGCAGATGACGTCCTGGACCCTGGACATGCCACTTGAGGCACCACCTCCAGCACTGACACGAACCAGCAATTGCCAGCCTAAATCGCCACAGGATGGAGTGTGGCTCTGCCTCCATCGAGTATCAAGCTAACTGTTCCAGGTAAATCGCATGGCAAAGACACCCAGGTGAGAGGATGTGAACTGCCACACCGCAGGTGCAGCATCACTGGGCACAAAGCCCCATCCAGAACCAGTGGAGAAATGCATCCACTCACCCAATCCTTGGCAGGATGAAGCAGACTGGGCACAAGGCCCCCTCCAGAACCAGTGGAGAAAAATGCATCCACTCACCCAATCCTTGGCAGGATGAAGCAGACTAGGCACAAGGCCCCCTCCAGAACCAGTGGAGAAATACATCCACTCCACCAATCCTTGCAGGATGAAGCAGACTGGGCACAAGCCCCCTCCAGAGCATGTGGGCAACCCACCCACTTGAGAGACTGTGGCCTTGCACTCCCCAGGACCAAGCAGTTGGCAAACCACCAGCTTGAGAGACTGTGGCCTTGCTCTCCCCAGGACCAAGCAGTGGACAACCCACCCACTTCAGAGACTTGAGAGACTGTGGCTTTGCACTCCCCAGGACCAAGCGGTGGGCATGGAGCCCCCTCGAGGAACAGTGGCATCATACTATCATCAGGCTGAGGTGCCCCCCCTTCCCCCTGAGGTTCCTGTTTTTTTCCAACCTGATGCCCCTGCAGTGTTCTCCCTGTTTTGAGGCAGGTGTCATGCTTTTTGGGACCACTGGTCCACAGACATTTACAAGGGACAGTGTATGGACTTGTGTACTTGATGTAAATATTTGTGAATACTGATTATTTGCTTTTCTCTTGATCTAGCTGATTGTTTCAATATAATACTAGTTAACCTCATTTCCTTTTGTCGTTGCGTTCTTCCGGGGGGTGACGGGGTGTATCTGTGATGTTGTTTGATATGTGTGTGTGTATGTTGTTGTGGGTGAGGGTGGGGGGTGGGGATGTTGCATGCCATGTGTGTGTCACTATATTTTCCCTCCTCCCGTCCCCTGTGTGCTAGGTGCAGTACTCACCGTTGTCACCGCCACTGCTGCATTCTTTCAACTTCGTGGAGTATTAGTAGATACACCAACATGGGTAGGATCTGCAATTCGGGCCCCATTGCATCCTGGTTCTTCGTGGAATGTCGAGAGGTTCCCCTTCGTTGTTCAGTTTCCGCTGTGCTTTTGATGGCATTGGTACCGCCCCGGAGAAGCTGGCGGATTGGTGCCTTGTAATAGTGTGGGCGGTACATTGTCTTCCGCCTGTCTGTTGGCGGTTACCGCTGCGGTGTTTTTTGCTACTGCCGTGGCGGTCCGAGTGTTAAAGTTGCTGTCTATGTTGGCGGTTTCTGCCATGGTCGTGATCCCATTTTTTTTACCGCCGGCCTGTTGGCGGTATTACCGCCACTTTAACACCGACCGCCAGGGTTGTAATGAAGGTCATAATGTTTCACATGTTGATTTCATCATTCAAACATCTTATATAGTAATACATTATTATGACTAAGTAAAATATAACTAATAATGTTAATTTTAGTGCTCACAGTACTTTACATCAATCCTGTGCCCGCCACTCTTAGTTGCTGTTGAGACAACACCAATGCTGCCTCCAGCTGAGCCAAAACCCAGTGGGATGGGGTACACTCCCTCCAGAGCATAGGGTAGTGGGGGTAGGCATCGAGGGAGGGAATCTGTGGGCTGGCAAAGTGAGGCCACTGGTGCCATTGTCAGCCAGACCACCTTTGACCAAGTCTTGGGAGTAGTACAAGAGTCCCAATATGTGATGGGCCAGGTTGTAACAGAGCTCTGAGAGATCAGGGAGTTGCAGAGGGAGCTTATGTTTTAAATACACAACCATAATGACAAAATCAGTTCCCTTACTTGGGTGCTTTTTCGATATCTATCAACACATTTGCAGGAATTTTTCCATACCATCTGCCCATGTCTGTGGTCGATCCACATCTCGACTAAGTACAACAATGCCAGACACAGACAACAGGGCCATGCATCATGAGGAGCCCGCTCTCCCCACCCGAGTCCCAGCACCTGTGCTCCCCCAACCCCCAGAAGGGACAGTCTTCCAGACTACCAGGAGAGGATGGCAAGACCTCCACCACCACCTCCAAGAGACACATATCCTAATTTCCTCCAGTGTTTGTCTATCTTTCACTCTGTAGACTATTCTAGGGACACATTTAGCTTATTTTAAGACAGTTGTAATTTGTACCTTGGACTTTCAACCATTGTGCCTCTTCTACTATACTTTTATCCACCATGATAGCCTCTTTTCTTACCATTGTTTTATTGTTTGAAATGCTTTTCAGTTCCTTTGTGTCATGGAAATAAATTATAAAGACATGAATTCCATGACTGTTGTTGCATTTATTGTCACTTTTTTCATGTATGTCTTCCACCATCAATTTGTCAAATCAATTGAATATTAGTTTCAAAGGAAAATTAGATATGACAAAGAGGCAATACATTGCTCAGTTCTTTCAAACACAACAAAACAACACAAAATTGAAAGGTATTTGTGTCATAATTATGTAGATAGCAAATCCTAGATGAAATCAGAGCTACGTTTCACAACCATGAATAACCCCAAAATATGTGCCATTTAGATGTGGACACTCCATGAACTCGACACCATGGAATAAAGGGAATATTGTATGGGATCCAATTGAATAGGCATACTATAATTCATGCATTGCTTCATAAGAAGCCATAGATCCTGCCCTCATAGTAGGAATCGTACATCAATAATACCAATTGTCTAAATCAGGGCAGTAACACAATTTGAGGACACATGACAGGACACTGTGGCAGTATCTTTTGCAATGTCACAACCACCATTCAGTGGTGTACAAAACAAATCTATCACTTATGAGGAGACACATCAACAGCTACCTCCTCTAATGTTAAATTAAAGATTTAGCCAATGTGAAGGAAGAACAGTATGCTATGGCTTGACATACACTTGTAGTTTGAGAAAGTTAAGTGGCACATATTGCCTTGATGGCAACATTCCCACAGAAAACAGGTCTGATACAATCTCAAGAACGTCCATTAAATCACAGTGCAAGTTGTCTCTGTACCAGATCTGTCCATCCCAAATGGGTGTCTGTCCTAGGATCAACACATGTTCATGTTGTACTTCCCAACAGCAACAAATCATTACAAATGTCACAACTTTGAAATGTCTAAATGAAGATGGCATGGTGAATGACCCTGAAAGAGAATAACATGGGATAATTAATGATTTCACATATACAATTTGACTCAAAAAATGAGTTAGGATGACACATATGCTTAGCAGGGATAAAGTTATTTCATGTCAATAACCACAGTAGTCGGTGTAGGGAAACTCTGATCCACAAACATCTTTGCCTTGGAATTTTCTGAAATGACCATTCCTATCAAATTACCATTGCAGACTGATATGTTCCCTATATCACAAGTTGTTCTGACATTGAAGATTATAATATGTAAAGGTAAACTTTCACTCGGTGAAGAAGTGGTCAATAACATCTTGACATAGGTCAGTTCTTTCTTCTTCACCACTGTCATCTTCACTGGGCATTTCAACATCTCCACCTGGTTCTCTTCACGGTCTCCATCTATTGGGATGTTCCATCAGATGGTAATGTGGTGGCGCATGCAGCAGGCAACTAGGTTTTGGCACACTTTATTGGGTGAGTAGAAGAAGGGTCCACTGATCTTGCCCAGGCACCTAAATCTGGTCTTGAAGAACCCAAAAGGCTGCCCCACTGACCTCTATGTTCTTCAATGGGCCTAATTGAAGTGAACTTGCTCTGGCGCTATTGGACTCCTCAGCGGTGCTAAGAACCATGATCTGAATAAGCTGAGTCTCTTACATGGAAGCAACATATCAATAGATTATTATCAAGTCATTGTACCTTTCTAAACTAGAATTCAAGCAAATAATCCTCAAGTCATATTGTACTTACAACAAGCCAGGTCCTCTCAGGTCCACGTTGTGACATTTGCAGGGTTATGGTGTTGTTCCATAGTACAAATGAATCATATGTTGACCCAGGAAAGCAGGCACACACTTGAAATGTACAAATCTGGTGAGCAGACAACTTGTACATTGATGAAGTTCTTCAATTGCAGCAGACCTGTTTGCTTGCGTATAGTGGCTCCAACACAATCTGAATGCCATCTATTGTTCCAACCACATGTAGTAGTCCACCCAAAACATAACATTTTCCCTTCACAGTGGCCAAATTCTGTTGTCATGGGTACTGGATGTAGCTGTTGATGCGCCTCAGCATTTAAGAAAGGATTTCTTGTAGCACACCATTGAAAGTTATGTCTCCAGATATGACCACAGTATATTGGAAAGAGCCAGTGGTCACCAAATGAAGTACTGCATGAGTTTTGTTTTATTGCTGTTGTATTCCTATTGTAAGGCAGACAATCTTGCTCCATAGGGTGATGCAAATCCATGATAATTTGCCTGTTTAACTGAAATGTCTTTAAAATGTACCTTTCCTCTATGGTGGCATCATCTGGAAATGGGCTGATGACCTGAGGCTGTCGTCTCTTTCCCATGCCTGGGTTCAAGTGTCTGAATGCATGGAAAAGAAATATCACCTTAAATGGTCACAGCATACTTTGATAATCAACACACATCTTATGTCTTGGTAACATTAGGAATCTCATTGTGTCATACATGTAAACACACTGTTATTTGTTTTTGACCTCTAAACTCCCTTTATTAATTATGTGCAAATAATACATTTGGAATGCATTACTTGCACTTAATTGTTTTTCAAAATACCTTTACAGAGGTATTATTTCCCCCTTCACTATCGATGTCAACCACAATCATTGTTCACTTTTTTAATGTGCCATATCTATCCAAAAACTGTTCTTCCTATCTGGCATTTTTGTAGACACTAGGCTCCATTTTGAGTGCTGGTGGCGCACTAACAATTTGGAAACACACAGCCTCAGCAGTGCACTTTACAAATTCCCTGATTGATTGATTGATGGGTGCACAAAAGCCAATGACTGTGTCCGTCTTTGTCACAAATCGTGTCCAGAGTAGTATATGCTACATTTATAGATTTCTCAATGGCTTTTGACAGGGTAGATAGGAAAATCTAATGGAAGAAGTTATATGAGTTGGGTGTCCCCACAAACTTTTTGCGTTTGGTTGTAGCTTTGCACTCTTCAACCTAGTGCAAAGTTCTCTTAGGAGGAGAGCAGGCCCTGTCTTCTGAATTCCCTACAAAAATGAATTGAAGCAAGGTTGTCTACTGGAACCATTGCTTTTTTAAAATATATTTATGACCTGCCTTGTACCTTATGGAATGCTGATGGCTTTGCACTCAAAATTTGAAAGCGTTCAATATCATGCCTTTTTTACGCTGAGGATATAGTTGTGATTTACCTTACTGTGAAAGGTCTAAATCAGCCTCTGGCCACTTTAAATCACTATTCTATGCAACATCATTTGAAAATCAATATATCTAAGTCTCAAGTAATATGCTTTCTAGGGAAAAAGTCTGGTAAAAAAAATAATTTTTCTTGGTCCCTGAGTCAACATAAGTTAGAGCAGGTAAAAACCTATTGCTTTTTGGGGAAAATGTTATCCTGCTCTCTCAGCGACCAAGATCATATTCGTAACAACGTCCGTAAGGCTCTCTCGCAAGTACAAGGGTTAGTGGCCTTCTTTAATGCAGTTGGCCGGTGACATTTTCTACATCTACTTACTGCTTACCAAACAAAGATTCCAGGCCCCCTTTGGTATGCTATAGAATGTACAGAGATCTCTAAATCGGATTTCCTTGATAAGATAGAAGGGCAGATTCTAAGACGCCTGGCGTTTTGTAACAACTCGGCCTCAGTTGCAGCTCTAAGGCTTAAATTTGGTGTTAAGAATGCCTTTGTACAGGGCCTTTCGGCGCTCGGAGGGCTTAGTGCTTAGCCCATAGTATGAAATCGACCCTAAGACATTTAGCTTTCATAGAAATCTTCAGCACATTAGGAGGGAAATTCAAGTTTTATAGAAACTATAATCTGGTTGTGCAATTGCTTGAGCTTAACCCTGACCTTATTCCATCGATACCGCCCACTGTTTTTAAAAAGACCTTGAAACATGTGACATGGCCCAAAGGTTTTTCCCAGGATTTTGAGTTCTGTCTTTTGAAGAGGAGACTTGTTATATTAACTAAATCAGTCAGTTTTAAACACTCTCAGCTACACCTTGCCTGGAATCTCCCACATGGGGTAAGGCACTTTTTCATTCTGTTGAGATTAGATAGATTGCCACTTAGAGAACTAACCTCCAAATGGGATGGATCCTCTTACATCTGTGATCTTTACTAATTTGGGTGCAGAATCTTAAGCATATATTATTTGTTTGTCCTGCTTTAGCTATAGTCAGGAAAAAAATGGTTGAAACCCCTGTATTTGAATTTTAATATTCTTTCTGCTAGAGAGGCCTTGGAATTTTTGTAAAATCCAGCTAATGAATATTAGGATTTTAAATTTTTTCAAGTAATTTTTAAACCTATATTGACTTTTCCTTGTATTGGTGGTTACAAGATGAATTTAAGTGAACGTCCTTGGTATTTTAGAGGCATTTTGTATGAATTGTACTGTCTAGGTAGGAAGAGGGGTCTTCTGCTGAGTAGTATAGCTTAGTAATGTTTTTTTAAATATGTGTTTGATGTGCAGAGGGCTGGTTGTTTCATATCTTACAGATAACCTTTTATTATGGATTTTAAGTATGTGCTTTTTATTTGTCCTTATGGAAGCCAATATTATTATGCATTGAGGAATCTAATAAGAGTGGCCTCTCCTAGGGTACATTTTGTTTGCACTGTATGATGCGCTCTATAGGAAGTACATTGTAAAGAGTTAGAGGGGTTGAGTTTAATGTCTTTTTATATAGAAGCTAATTCTTCTGGCTGGTCTGATGCACTTTATAAATCTATAGTACTGTTTAATATTGATTGTGGAATATAGGTTTGATCGTAAGTATTGTAAATGTATCACACTTTACATATAATGTAATGTTATTGTCTAGTTTTATATAGGAATTGTGTCTTTATTGTTGTATGATATTCTGTATATTACCTATGCATGTGGATCTCCTTGGAGTTCCAATTTATGAAATAAATAAATTGAAATTCACAAGTCGTGTCCAGGGGTACTTGTATACGGCGATTGAAAAAAAATCTTACTTGCCTCCTAACACTGCAGCCAACAGGACTTCCTCAGTTTTTTTGCTGTTGTTACCAACCTCTGGAACCAGGATGTTGGTCAAAGCAGGTAACAGGGCTGCTGCCTTCTCCCCTGAGGAGATGGAGATGTTCACCAGGGAGGGCCTATCCCTGTACAGGCAGCTCCAATGACCCAGTCAACAGGTACATTTTTGAGTGGGAATTGTTTGCCAAAGTAACTTGTTCCCTCCTTGTCCACAGACTAGTTGGATCCTTTTTGTTCATGGTCGATGTGTTGTGATTGAATGTTAGTGAACTGAATGATTTAGTTGTGTACAGGGTGTTGTTTAAGGATGTTAGAAATGTCTGTGCATGGGAATGAAAAATCACCTGTGAGAATTAGCTGAGTTTTCAGTGCATGTTGCTCACAATTCCAAACACAGGCCGCTTGCTTCCAGTGGCTAGTAGGCACTGTATCATTAGTTGTAGTGGAAACATACAGCCATGTCAACATAGTAGAAATCTTAATTCCAAGTAAAATCTTCAGAATTATGGAGTTGTCTGATGCTGTTCTGTCAAATAAATGTGCATGCCATAATTGAGAATTTGAGTCACTTTTTGTTTTAAACATGTTCTGTTCCCACATATGGGGAAAGGTAGTCCCTGTGCTGCTATTCTAAATGACACAGGCCCACAATTAGCCATACAAGTATGCCCCATTACTACACGCACTTGTTAATTCATCACCCAAACCCTGCTCCCACTGACACATGGCAGCCCCCCCAATACTGTCCTTAATCACTGTATGTGGTACAAACCATAGCATCTGACTCTTTGAAGGTTAGGCATTAAGTCAATGTAACTGTGCGCGTTATGTGCACATAATATACAAATTGTTTAGCCTTTAGCAGCTCACAATGAGTTGGACCAAGTGCTCCCTACATGACAATGTCCCTATCCCTGGCGTAGATGGTGGTTGAATCCTGTATTGCTAACATGAGGTACAAAATGTTGAGACTACTTCACAGACCACTGCAAATTAGTGTTTCTAAGTAACTTTGAAATGTTTGTAGATACTCTGTACTGTCTAATCTGGTAATGCATGTGAGAACTACTACTAAATTGTGTGACAACTACAGACAAACAAAATCATTCAAAACTTCTTTTGTTGTCATTTGTTCTCATCCACACAGGACAACACCCTTCAGGAGTATGATTTGTTGTGGTCATCATAAAGAAGGGGGGGGGCCTGGGGTCTTCAAGTGGCACAGTCTGCATTGCAGGAATAGGTGGGAGGACCTCCAACACTGGTTGAGGTAGTCAGTGCAAGTCCAGCTCGGCCAGCCCTCCCAATGAGGCAAGCGTATACACCACAACCTGCCCCCCCCAATGCCAACATCCGTGTGGTGGCCTACCAGGAGATTAATGGGCAGCCAAGGGCCCAATGTCAAGGATGTGAGTTATTGTATGCAGCTAATCTTGCTGTCTAACCACTATAATGTACATCAATTTAGTTGACATGATGGTTGACACACATTCAACACAGACAAGGATTTCTGGAGGTGTACGTTTTTGCTGTGTTTGGTCTATTGTTTTGTGCTAAAGTTGTCACTAGATTCCTGATCACAAGCCAAGTACCATTTTAAGCAGGCACATGGCAGCATACCAAAAAAGGGCTACCTGCGTGTTCTGCATGTTATGAGGGATATTTGTAACAAACATGCCACATTTGAATATTTGAGGACTCTCCTTCACAAATGTGAGTAGGTAATGTAGGCCCTATTAATGCTGACATGGCATAGTAAGCCCTTATGAGAGTTCATGTTTCAGTCTTTACATTGGTAAGTTGCTACAATGAAAATATGATCAAGAGCATCTGCACCAAAAGGACTGGAAACATGCGTACAATAGCTTCATTAATTATATGAAATCTGCTTGAAAAATGTTTCAGTAGCAAAAATAAGTTCATTTAATTTAGACGGTTACAGGTTGTCATGAAGCATCAGTCCTTTCCGAATGTACATGTGAGCCAGTCTGTGTCAACCAACATGACTTTTCATGTCAGAATGTATTGACTGAAACAGACAGGAATGGGCACACATTGGTGCCAAAGTTAAACATAGCCCAAATGATATTTACATGCCCTTAGTTTTGTCCAAATGGGAAAGCAGTGATGGTGGGCAAAGTAAAACTTGAAATGACCATTGCAGATGGAAGTTCTCCACACATAGATGTTGGAGTATCCGGTCATGATGAGTCCATATCCGTCCCAAAACATGTCTCTTTTGGATATGTTGAAATGTTTTTACTTTGTCCTGTTGTTGTTTGGGAATGTATCCAGATTTTACTAACACTGTCAAAGCCGTTTGTCATGCAGAGAAATACAAGCGGATAGGGTAAAAAAGGTATACATGGTATGGGAGCTAGCATGGGAAATTTCTAGATTGCGAGCAGATGGTTTGTGGAATTCTTTCCACCTGTATGATATACAAATGACTAAGAAACCAAGTGCCTTGAAGCTGGTGTAATCTGTACACTTTGCAAATGTTTTCTGAGCAAAGTTCATTTAAACTCCATTTACAAATATACCTTCAAACTGTTGTATCTGATTTTACAGCATCATCTGGGCTAAGTGAAGATGACTGAGGCCACTGTGGAGGGGAAGAAGCTGGGCACCGTGGCCCTTGTGCAGACACCACTGACACAGAGGGACCCAGTGTCATGGAGGGTGAAGGGACTGCCGCAGAGGCCAAAAGTGACTCATTATCTTCGTTGGAGGCCTCCACAGATGATCAGTAACTAGTGGTGATGGACCCTGGTGCAACTACTCCACCTGCATCATCGTCGCCACTCACGTTCCAGTCTCCCCCCTTCCTATTGCTACCCCCAAGTTGGCCATAGATGCTCCCCAAAAAGGGGTGGCATCACCTCAGCTGCAGGCACCTCCCCCAACCTGGTCTCCCAGGCTGCAGTCAATCAGCAGTCTGTTGAATGTTTGAGGACTATCGCTGTAGGCCAGACTACTCTATTGAATGCTATCCAGGGGCTTGCTGGCCAGAATACCCAGATGCTGGCTTACCTGAATGGCATTCACAGTGCCCTGTCAGGCCCACAGAAGTCATTCCAGAGTCTCGCCTCCTCATTGACAGCAGCTTCCCACCCACCCCAACCTTGTGCCCCAACTCTCAAGCTTTCCCCATCCCAAATCCCTCTTCCCTGTCCTATCCAGGACACACCCACACCTTTACACACACCCACTCCAACGCACACACAAGCAACACATCCTCACATTGACACAACAAGAAACACAGGCACTGGCACACACATGGATACACCACACACCCACCACCACAAACACAAGCATACCCACATACACCACTCCCACCATGCCACGAGCACACCTGCAGACTTCGCACCTACCATGACACAGACATCCACACTCACCATCAGCATACTCGCAGACACCACACCCACCCCTACACAAATATCCGCACATACCAACAACACACCTGCAGTCACCACACCCTCCACTACACAAACACCTATGCACACCAACAGCACACCTGCAGTCACCACACCCACACTAAACAAACACCCTCACATGACACCAGCACACCCACAGTTGTCACACCCTCCAGGACACACACATGTACTAGTACTCCCACAGACACCACAGCCACAAATATCACCTGCCCAACATATATATACACACACAAAAATTCTGAACAAAAACACCCACACCGACCCACACAACAGACACCCAGTAAAAACACAAATCAAAACATACACCAGATACACCTAAACCTCAGACACCCACAGCATCAACAGACGCATATCAGCCACTAATACTCTCAGTACCAAATCCCTCCCGGTCAGCCTACCTTTTTCCCAAAGGAGGACCTTATGTCTGCCCTTATTTTGATCCCTTCCTCAATCCAGACCATTCTTTCCAAACCTCAGACCAGCACACACAAACATCTTCATACCCCTTTTACCCACAACCCACCCTTTCCAAATCCCAATCCACATCTTCCAAATCCTAAACCACCCTTCCAAATTCCAACCCATGCCTGCTAAATCCAAACCCATCTCTTCAAATAGAAACACACCCCTCCCAAACCCTAGGACACCCTCAGGTGAGATTATTGAGGTGCCAGCTTTCTGCCCCATAAATGCCCCATTCAGAGGAGGTATATTCTGACAGTGCAAGTAGGAAGCAGGTTATGGGCATGCAACCCATACTATGGACTCATGGTCTGCAGCCTTTTTTTATTCTTTCAACAAATATGTGTCAAATGTTATGAGAGATTTATCTCATTTATAAAAAAATAAGTTTATTTTGAAAATACCAGGCCTTATGTATGGATTGTTACTAATTGATTGCCGGTGATGTTATTTCTGCTAATATGTGTGCCTGCCCTCATTTTCATTTCTGACAGTGACAAGCACAGGTTATATATTTTAGTTATTTTTCACATGCATACATTAGTGTTGCACATTTGTGATGGACATTTTAATTTTGGTGCTAGCATTCATCATGTTACTGGACACTTATACCAAAATTATATGTGATTCTGTTATTTTAACTGGATACTGCATGTGCCTTTATTTTATCATGATGTGTAAATAATATGATCATGTGCATTACACAAGTAACATAGCACTTTACAGTTAAATGGCAGCTCATGTTTCTCGTTAATTGCAAAAACCAGGGGGACATGACCTATATACATCTCTGACATGTTTGCAGTTTAGAGGTAAGATTGGTTGTACACTCTGACCCTCATCATGACATTGGCGGTAAATGCCGCTTACCGCCACGCTGATTGCCGCCAATTTACCGCCACTTGACATATCTGTTCACCATAGTATGACACACACACACCAATCTGACAGAATTCAGCCACATACACAAATCCCCCAGCCCAAAGGTCAGTGATAAACTGGTGGTATCAAAACCCACACTGTTACACCAACAGAACAATGCCCAACACATTATGACCCACGAATCACCATGGCGTACATTTAATGGCAGTAAACCATTGGCAGTACATACCGCCACGCTCACAATGGACACCCACATACAAAAAAAACACCACATTGGACAATTCAAACAACACACGATGATACCCATAAACACACCACAGCCACACACCCGCACCAGTATAAAACACACACCCACATTCCCAACCACGCTTTACGACGACAAAGCATTGCCACCAGAGAGACACCAAGACCACTGACACAACCAGAGCCACACACTACTCACACCTATACACCACTCACTCACTCCACATTACACACCCCAACACATTACCCAACACACCCTCACCAGCACACCTCACATTACACCCATGGCACCACAAATACACCCCTGTTTCACAGAGGAGGAGCTAAGGGTCATGGTGGAGGAAATTGTCAGGGTAGAGCCACAGTTCTTTGAAGCACAGGTACAGCAGATATATATAGCCAGGAAGATTGAGTCATGGCAGAGAATCGTGGACAGGGTCACCGCCGTGGGACAGCACCCAAGAACTAGGGATGACATCAGGAAGAGGTGGAACGACCTAATGGGGAAGGTACATTCCATAGTAGCAAGACACCAGCACGCTATCCAGAGGACTGGCGGTAGAACCCCACCTCCTCCCCCACAACTAACAGCATGGGAGGAGCAAGTCTTGGCACTACTGCATCCTGAGGGCCTGGCCGGAGTCGGAGAAGGACCGGACTCTGGTAAGTCAACTCTCCACTATTATGATCCTCCTACCTGCATGCCATCACATGCCCTCATCCTCACTCTCACTCTCATCACTCCACTACATCCCACACACCCCACCATCATATCTCACTCAACCCAATGCCAAGTCCTGCATGCTGTACCAATGCATAGACACCCCTCACACCCCTGCATGGACTCTCATCACCAAAACATGCATAGCAGAGAGAACAATCCCACCATACGCTAACATATACAAGTGAAAGCTGGAGAGACAGTACCAGGGGATCAAGGAGGACTTGCAGGCCATCAACAACACCCTGATCTCCATAGCAGGGGTGCTGGCATACATGGTCAATATAATGAGGGAGGAAGTCTCACACCAGCAGGCCACTGCCACTAGCCAGACATCTGAACAGCCTTCCACTTACACTGCTGCTAGTGGCCAGGAGGCCCCGCCACAGGAGTCACAGGCCACCAGCACCCCTCCCTCTGCAGGAGGTGAACCACCCCGCCAACATTCCCTGCGATCCAGAGAGAAGCCAGAGACACTTACCAAGACCCCTGCCAGGAAATGAGACGCTCCTGACTGTCACCCTTGTGTCCCACTCAGTCACCCAGTCCACCTTGAACTGCCATTGCTCCCCTTCCTGTAAACTTCGTACTTGTATAGCGCACTACTCACCCGTTAGAGTCTCAAGGCGCTGTAAGCATACCGCTGTGGAACCCCTCCTGGCTTTTTACCTGTGAGGTGCCCACTCCTGGGCAACCTCCAAGGTGAAGCCAGGCATCCCAGCGCTGTTGGGGCCGTTGTGGAGATTAAGCAAGCTATTGCCCAGAGTTACAGAGTGGGACCCATGAATTAGATTAGGCACCGATGCGAGAATTATCAGGTCCGAGGAAATTGAGCCCAAGACCCGCCGAGGCGGGAATTGAACCTTGGTCCCGGGCCAGATTTCTGCATCAGGGTCTGCCACTCTAACCATTGAGCCACACTTCTCCACTTCCTATGTCCCCTTGGACAATGCACCTGTGCTACAAACTGGCTGGAACAATACCCTGGACTTTCCTCCATAATCACCCCATCCCATTGCACTTGCCCCCTATATGTTAGCACTTAAATAAACACCCTTTGAAAAAAAATCAATTTGCAGTATGCCATGTATATCAAATATATATTGATTGCCACAGGTACAAACATTGAAAATGAACTGTACATAGAATGAGCATAGATTAATGACCTGTAGCTGGTGATCACACCAGGAATATATGTCAATTCAGCAACATCTCCAAAGTGAATTGGCAGAGGGAACAGTATGTGGGCATAGAATTGTGAAATATCAGCATGCCATTGCCACACAGATTACAACCAAAGTAATTGAAATGTAAAGTTACACTGTCCTACCTGTGTGTCATTGGAAGTATTGCCGAATAACTGATGTTCTGTTGTACTCATCCTCATCCTCTGCCTCCTCATCCTCACTGTCCACAGGGTCTACTGCTACCACATAGCAATCTCCAGTCTCCTCCTCCTGCAGAAAAGGGACATATAGCATGAGGGCCAGATTGTGCAACATGCAGCATGCCACTACTATCTGGCGGACCTTCTTGGATGCACAGGGATCCACCTGCTAGATGAAGGTACCAGGAAGCCAAAGATCCTTTCAATTATCCTTCTTGTTCACCTGTGTGCCTCATTATAACATTCTTCTGGGCTTGTCCTGGCATTCCTCACAGGGGTCAGCAGCCATGATAGGTTTGGGTACCCAGAGTCAAGTGCAAATATAGAGGGGCAACATTTAGCCACACACTATTCTATATGGCCAACACCATACCTGTGCATCAACATATACTGGGTGGGAACCAGGGCTCACCTATTAGTCACACTTGCCTCTGCAGTTGGGGCATCACATTTGGGATTCTGCTATTCCTCAGGACAAAGGCATCATGCACCAACCCAGGATACTTAGCATTGACGTGGGAGATGTACTGTTACGCCAAGCACACCATCTGAACATTTATGGAGTATAAAGTCTTACGATTCCTGAACACCTGCTCATTCTGCCGGGGGGGAGGGACAAATGCAATATGTGTTTCCTCAATTACCACAATTATGTTGGGGATATGTCTCATTGCATAAAACTCGGCCTTCACTGTGGCCAAGTCCTCAACCTGAGGGAAAACAATGTAGCTGCACATGTGTTTTATCAGGGCAGAAAACACTTGTCAGCAGATTTAAGAACATTGGCTGTGGCATTCCTGCTGCCAAGCCCACTGTCACTTGGAAAGAACCAGTTGCCAGAAAATGGAGTACAGATATCACTTGCACAAGAGGGGGGATCCCAGTGGGGTGACGGATATCAGATATCAGGTCAGGCTCCAATTGGCACACAGCTCTGTGATTGTGGCCCTGTCAAGTCAATAGGTGAGGATAATGTGCCTGTCCTCCAGTGCCGCCAAGTCCACCAGGGGTCTGTACACAGAGTATGTCTCCATCTCCTAATTCATCCGCAGCGGTAGGTATCTAAGGCACACAAGAGTGAGGAGGCTGTCACAAACTGAACATTGGAGCCACAACAGGAGTTTGTCCAGTATGTGCATATTTCTCCTGTGATGCAGCATGAATCCATAGGGCTGCCCCCCCAAAATGGCGTCCACCTGTCCTGTGTGGAGGGACAGGTGAAAGTGAGGTAATTCCGCTGACGTTGTGCGCCATTATGGGAGGCGGTCGGGAACCGCCGTGCAACTCCTCATTGTTAATATTGGGCCCTATGGGTTCCAGTGGCCAATGGTGATCTACGTCGGCAGTGGCAGTATACATCGCCGCGGACATGACCGCCTTCTGATTCCTCACTTGTTTCCTGTCCTTCCATAGGAGAGGACCTACACTGCATGTGCTGCTGTGATCTGTGTCTGGAACCTACAATGGCCCGTGTGACAGGGGAAAGGGCCCCAGCCTTCACTTCAGAGGAGTTGGAGACACTGGTGGATGGGGTCCTACCCCAGTACCGACTGCTGTATTGGCCTCCAGACCAACAGGTGAGTACACTGCGGGCACGATGCATGTGGCATGAATGCATCGAGTAGTGTGTGTGAAGGCCTCATGTAAGGGAAGGTGAGTGGATGTCCTCTTTGCGGCATACAGTATCTGTGCTGGGCTATGTGTGTGCCAATGGTGATGGGAATGGGTATGGTGGACCATGTGTGTAACAGGCTGGACTGTTTGTCTAATGGTATTTTCCTGTGTGTATTGCCTCTGCAGGTCAGTGCCCATCAAAAGAAGCATATATGGCATGACATCGCCAAGGATGTGTGGACCATGGGGGTCTATGGCAGGCAGATCTCCCACTGCCACAAACGGTGGAAGGACCTGAGACGCTGGGCACAGAAGACGTCAGAGACCCAGCTGGGGATGGCCTCCCAACAAGGAAGGGGTGCCCAATGAACCCTGACACCCGTGATGGCCCGCATACTGGTGGTGGCCTATCCAGAGCTGGATGGGCGCTTGGAGGCATCATAGCAGCCGCAAGGGGTGAGTACAGTGCCCATCATTACATCTTACACCTGGTGGGGTTTTATCCGGGTGGTGGATGTGTGTCAGTGGGTGCCCCTAGGCCAGGCCAGACATAGCAGCAAAGGTCCTCTGGTGGCTAGGGTTCTGAAGGGATAATCCTGCCTACCTAGCTTGTAAGCATCTACTACTTGTCAGGGCTGCGTGGGTCCCAGGTGTGCTGCAGTTGGCGGTGTGTGCCCCTCCTCATGCCTTGGTGGCGAGCAATATCAGTGGTGGTGCAATGCATAGTGCATAGGCCTGTTCCCCGTGTGTGAGGGTGCTGTGTATGCCAACGGTGGTGTTGCTGCAGTCATTGACCCATTGCATCCTTTGTCTCTCTCCCCCCCCCCCCTTTTCTGTTTTGTCATCCTGTGCATTAGCATCATCTGGCGGAGGAGCAAAGGTACCGGCAATGGAGGGAGCTGCATCCCACAGGACCCAGGAGGCAGAGTCCACTGACGCTGAGGGCACCAGTGGGATGGAGGGCGGGGGAGCACCATGGCGAGACTGGAGGGGACTCTTCAGATACAGATACCTCCTCCGATAGAAGCTCCCTGATGGTGGCAGACACTTCTGTAACCATCACAGCCACAGGTATAGCCGCCACCACCCATACAAGCAAGGCCCTCCCAGTAGCCCCTCAGTGAGTTGCCCATGCCCGCTCACCCAGGAGGATGGGCATCTCCTTTGCCCCAGGTACCTCAGGCCCTGCCTAGGGTGAGTCCTGCTGGCCTATGTGAGAAGGCTATTGACCTCCTGAGATCCATTTCTGTAGGGAAGTCAACCATTGTGAAAGCCATCCAGGGGCTGGCTGCCCAGGCAACAATCTAATGCATTCCTGGAGGGCATTCTTACTGGATTGGCAGCCCAACAGAGATTGATTCAGGCTCTGGCTTCCTCTCTGATGGTAGCCATTGTCCCTGTTTCTACCGCCCCTCTCCAACTTCCACTTCCCAGTCCCATTCTCCTCAACCCTGACCCGTCCCAGACACACATACAGATGAGCATGCACACAAGAAAAAAAAAAACAAGAGTGGCACAGGCAAACACAAGCACCACACGTCATCCCACAGGCCTTCACACAAATATCATTTATTTGCAGACACTACAACATCCACTATTTCCACTGTCTCCCTTCCTTTCCTCCATCACCTCCCTCCCAGCCACATCCATACTCACATCTGCATGCACTACCAGCATCATCAACACACTAAGCAGAACACACTCCTCACTGGCAGACACCTCCACAACATCCATGCACACGTCCACTGTGTAAAGTACACAAATGCAAGCACTCAGACACCCACCAGCCATCCACCTCACAACAGCGTACAGCCCATGGACCTGCACCCAAATCCAGCAGACAAAAACCACCAACAACCACTCCCTCATCCTTCCCTTCCACTCCTTCTCTGTCTTCCGACCCCAATGTCCCTAAGAAACTTTTCCTATCCACCATTGACCTATTCCCTACCCCTCCCACCCATTCTGCACCTATGGCCAGGGTATCACAAACCCAGCCAAGCACCTCAGCAACACAGTCCACGGGCCCAGTTTCATCAGCACATACTTGTGGTGGAAAGGAATCCAGGCCACATTTACTGAAGAGGAAGAAGCCTGCACCATCCAGCCTAAAGGGGAAGGAGCCTGCACTGGCAGGCAAGAAGGGCAAGAGGCCTGCACCTGCCACCCGAAAGGGCAAGGAGCCTGCTTCAGCAGGCAAGAAGGGCAAGAAGCCTGCACCTGCCACCCAAAAGGGCAAGGAGACTGCACCAGCAGGCAGGAAGTGCCAGGGGCCTGCACCAGCAGCTGTCACTGAGTCCCCACCACCAACCATGGTTGTGCATCCATCTGAGGGTACAGGTGATATGCAGGAGCCTCTCACCACCACCAACACCACCACAGTACATCCATCCGAGGGGGCAGGGGATGTGCAGGAGCCTCCCACCACCACCAACACAGTGAAGCCGTCACCACCGGCTGACACGATGGATTCCTGCCTCCATGGACTACTATGCTGCCTATCCACTCCAGAACCAGTGGGCAAGTCACCCACTCCAGAGATTGTGGCCTATCACTCCCCAGGACCAAGCACAGTGCATGTTGCCCCGTTCAGAACCAGTGGGCAAGTCACCCACTACCGCGACTGTGGCCTATTACTGCCCAGGGCCAAGCTCAAGGCATGTTGCCTCCTCCAGAACCAGTGGTCTTGTTTCCACTCCCAGATGAGGTGCCCCCAACAAATGGGGCCTTGGACTTTGGCCTGTGGTTATGTGGCCCACGCGAGCTGAGGACTGGGCAGTGTCCCTTGTTCTGTACCTTTTTAAATATCTGTTACATTGGCTACCCTATTATTTGTTTACCGTGTTCATATTATTACACTCACTTTGGTGAATTTGTTTTGTTCTTGCATTATTCAGCCGATTTAGTGGGATTAACTTGCTTTCTTGTGCATCTGGTTGTGTGTATGGGGTGTGTATTGTGCATGTGTATGTCACTCTCTTCCCCCCCCTCCCTTGTATGCTAGGTGGCTGCACTCACCATCATCGTCTTTGCCGGAGTTGGTGTTCGTGGTAGAGTAGAATGTAGAATATCATCAGAAATACATGCAGTTAGGGTTCCATGGTGCTTCTTCCCTATGTCTCCAATGGTAAGTCCTTTCCCTTCGGAGCTCAGTTTCCGCCATGCTTTTGATGTCATTGGTACTGCCCCGGAAAAGGTGGTGGATTGTGTTGTTTTAATATGGTTGGTGGAACTTTGACTTCCGCCTGGCTGTAGGGAGCTACCGCCATGGTGGCTGTTGTTTCAGCCCTGGCGGTCGGTGTGGTACATTGGCTGTCTTTCGGAGAGCTTTCCAACCATGGTCATAATTTGGCAGTAATTACCGCCAGCCGTTTGGCGGTATTACCACCACTTTATCACTGACTGCCAGGGTTGTAATGAGAGCGCCTATGTTCATGCACTTGTAGCTTTTTGTAGTGCAATTGTTAGAATTTCATGGGTGTGAGCAGTTCCTACAGGGTTTACTGTTAATGTATATAATATGGAAGATTAGGGACCATTATTGCACACACATTTATGGACACATTTTTTGGGGGGATTGCTGTGAATTTTGGAATATGTGTCCATTGCATTGAAGGTAGTTAGTATTGGATTGGTGGATGCTGCTAATTTCTCGGGGTGTGTTTATAGACATTTTTTCTAAGTATGAAATTACAGACATATGCATGGCACATCATTGTACTGTTGTTTGCAAACCACTGTTAAACAAGCTTGAGTCCAGTGCTACTGTATATCCATGATTTTCGAGGATGACAGGTAAAAGTCACTTACCTTCTGTTTTGGCGACGACAAGGTTGGGAAAAGTGGAAAAAAGGTGAGTAGTGTCCTTTTATCCATCACAATCAGCCAACTCAGGTGTGAAGGATTAGCCGCTACAATTAAGACAGGAATGCATATCATGATTGGCTCTATGACAAAAGGGGCTTGAATCCCACCGAGCACCACTTATGCCTATAGCACCATTGATGCAGGAGGAGATTCTTAACAGTAACTCTGAAAACCAGAGGGTCCCTGTCAGAATATTGTAGCTTTTCCAGGGAAAAATCTCATGTGAGAATAAATTGTAGCTACTATTCCTTCTCTATAATATAAATTGGTTAATAGTGGCAATTAATACATTTTTTGTTTTTCAATTTATATAGCTGTCTCGCGAATCAAGGTTTATATTGTTCTTAGTTACAAAACAAATACACCTTCTTTATACTCATGATACATGTGACTAGTCAAAGTTTATCATCATCTTTATTAATTTTCATATATGTTGATAATCCAATTTAACAATTATATTTTAATTTCACATTGTATTCTTTTTAATGCAATCTTTAATAATCATATAAGCATAGAAAAAACTCCCTACCCCTAAAACATGGCAATAGAAAATTAATTAAATGTCTTCAGATTGTACTCGAAGAGAACTACTTCGAGTTCAATGGCAACATCTATCAACAAAAGAAAGGAGTCAGTATGGGGACATCCTGTGTGTGCCAAGTGTAGCTAATATACACATGGGTTTGTTTGAAGAGACCCATATATATAATGAGCTGGCACAATTTTTAAAAAATGTTTCCTTATGGTCCAGATATAAAGACAACATCTTTTTCATATGGTCAGGATATGAAGAACAACTTAATGAATTTTGTGCCTGGATTAATACTTGTGACACTAGCCTCAAATTTACCATCCATAAAAGTACGGAAAGAGTGGAGTTTTTGGACATCTGGATAGGACATAAGAACCATCATATAGAGGTACCTTTGTATGCTAAACCTATGGGTAAGAATACCATTTTACATTTTGATAGTTTTCACCCTTGGTCCCTGAAACAAGGTATATCATTTGGCCAATTCCTACAAATCCATAGAAATTGCATGAATTTAGAGAACTATGATAAACATGCAAAGGTACTGCAGCAAAAGCTGCTGATGAGAGGTTATCTCAAACGACTAGTACGGGAGTCTTATAAAAGAGCAAAATACTTTAACAGAGAAAGCATTTTTGAAGGAAGAAATAAAAATATAACAGAACAGGTGGTATGTGTAGTACAACATTCTAATCTAAATGAGAAAACTAGAAAAATAATTGGGACACACTGGCATATACTGAATACCAATCAAGATTTGCCCCCACTTGAAAAACCACTAATTCCATACAAAAAGAACCAGAATATCTGACATAAGCTAGTAAAATCAGCTATACCCATAGATCGGGACTTTTGTCAAAAATCCATCATAGGACACCACCCTATTAGGGGCAATCACAAGTGTGAAACGTGTAAGGCCTGCTCAGGGGCCATGGTATCTGAGACTCTATGGAGACAAAAAGAATTTAAGCTAAAAGAAATGACTAATTGTAAAACACCTAATTGTATTTACTTGATTTGTTGCCCTTGTAGACAAGGAAATGTTGGTGAGACTGGGTGAGAATTATGTATTTGAATCTCTGAACATAAGTGCAATATTCGTAACAAAAGGGAGGGAGCTCCCTTAGTACAGCATTGGCAATCTACTGGACACCACAAATATGATCTCAGGTGGATAATTTTGGAAAAAATCAAAAACACCTGCATGAATGGCAGCAATAAGATCCGAAAAAAAACGAGAAGTACAGAGGATCTTTTTTTTAGATACTTTTGAGAATGGTCTGAATGAATGCATACAATGGGAGAATGTGATAACCTAAAACGTAGGGATTGCTTCCCGGTACCTATAATTGTACCCAGGAGAGCCAGTGGGATGGTTGCATCTCCTCTGGAATAATGTCTGTATATGATATTTATTTCTGTCAGGATTGGTATTTTTCAATCATTCTTTAATCAACTCGTAGACATCGTGGTAGCAGACTTCACTTTATGGTATATTCTTAAGATCAACTTCTGAAGTGCTGTATGCATACTATGCCAATTTATTTTGATGCTCCATTTATTTAAATTGCCTCGTGTTTTTGAGGCTATTCTATCATATGATATATTCATTTGCACAGTTAGCATATCCCTGTTAGATGCATCCCATGGGGACACTTCGGAGACACTCTTCCCCTTTTAGATGTTATCTGTTCTAGTTGAGAAAAGTTAGACTTCTGTTTTCACTACTATTTTCTGGAGAGCACCCTAAGAGCTCCTATGGACTATCTTCCCTACATCTGGAATATAACTATTGGGAAGTGGTGCCAGTTTCGTGTGGTTAGAGTCTATGTAATAAATCTGCATTGTACTATTAGAGTACCCTACCGTCATGGATGAGACTAGTTCTCATATGCAGGTTATAAGAGGTTGAAATAATCAGTAATTATAAGGTACTTAAGGATGAAAGACTTTTTTTTATCTTAAATTGCTGAATTTCATAATAAACAGTTCAAAATTGTACTCTTTTCTCAACTCCAGTAGTGCAATTGAATGATATATCCTTTTAGAACGGCCCTCTTTAAGATGGCGGTCGGATTTGTACTAAGTATGGAGATCAAGTTATTCCAGCCCACGCAATAAATCATGTCTCCATGGGCACAACCAATGTAAAGATTATTTTGAAACGCGGTCAGATCGACATGGAGTCTGGTTATTCAGTTGTTCCCAACCACGCAATACGTCATGTAGTCACGGGCCCTGCCAATGTAAATACCTCTCTGAAACGTGATCTCGAGCGGCAGCAATATTGTCAGTGAAATGGAGAATAGTACAGCAAGATCAGAAGTCATAAGAGGTAAGTCATTATATGGCTGTCACAACCCTGATTATGACTGACCGGTCCTTACAACGTTGATTTATCATGGTCAGGGGCACATAGTGAATGTGTGTTCGTTTATGGGATTTAGAGCCATGGGGAATAGAGAAGTTAGTAGAGGACTCATTAGTGAAAACCATAAACATATTGACAATATTCTTGATTTACACACCCATGGCATGTACAGTAATGAATCAGACTGCAAGATACCAGCATATATAAAAGGGAATTGAGTGGAGTGAGCTGATTTAGGAAATTAAGGTAGCTTAATCTATTGATTGACAAATCAATTGTGAAGCAACAAACCAGGCTCTACTTATATTAGACTCTCATGGTGAATCCTGGCCTCTTAGACTCTCCACTTCGTCTTATTTTCTGGTGTACCCAGGCAACTTATGAGCCACTGAGGAAACCTATATAGCATTTATTGGGTCCCATACATATAACTGGCGAGGGGTAGTAATAGAAAAAACGTCCTAAAATACGGAAGGACAAGGTAACTATTATTACCCATTGAGTGATGGAAAATGTGGGAGTATGGATTAAATTGTCACAATAGGTGTGGGGAATAAAGGGATACTGTATATATGTTAATGTCACACTATGGTATACAACCAATCTTAAATTAATTCGGTGATTGTGTCTGTCTATGTACTGGTTCACTTTCGGGTGAGTTTTTAGTCTATGTTGGTAGTCTTGCCTGCTTGACTTGTGTCTCACAAATCATGTAGGAGTTTAGGTCTAATTTAAATTTTTGGGTAATTATTGTAGATATGGCTCGATCCAAAAGGATGGAAGTGAGGTATTACCCATCCCTTAATATTTGCTAAATTGGAACCGCCCTGATGAAGGTGGCCCTCAACCAAGAGTGACACCGAAACGCGCATAGACATTGTTTTCCACTATACAACCAGCATTGTGTTCCACTATACAACTAATGAATTGTTCTTCATGGGGATTGTGCCTCATTATTGATACAACTTAAGTCTCTTGTCTATATTGGACTTATGGCGTTTTATTAGTTTGATGTTCTGTCACCGTACTTTGAAAGAGTGAAATTTATGTACCATAATGTTTAATTTAAGAATCTGTATCATGTGGGTATCTAAGCTTTTGATGAATTAGGAGGCATCCCCAGAAGAATCCTATTTTGTGTTGGTATAAGTTTTTTTAATTTCATGAATTTTTATAATAATGAGTCTGCGTGTGTATGCATGAGGTATGATAGTATTGAGTGTTGTTTTCTATTACCATGTTTTAGGGGTAGGGAGTTTTTTCTGTGCTTATATGATTATTAAAGATTGCATTAAAAAGAATACAATGTGAACTTAAAATATAATTGTTAAACTGGATTATCAACATATGTGAAAATTAATAAAGAAGATGATAAACTTTGACTACTGTCACATGTATCATGAGTATAAAGAAGGTGTATTTGTTTTGTAACTAAGAACAATATGATCCTTGATTTGCAAGACAACTATATAAATTGAAAAACATAAAATGTATTCATTACAACTAGTAACCGATTTATAATATAGAGAAAGAATAGTAGCTACAAGTTATTCTCACAAGAGATTCTTGGCAGTAACCAAAGAACACCAGCGATCTTTCACCTATGCTCCCACCAGCCACTTGTAAATTGGAAGGGCAGGCCATCATTGCAGCCAACAGGTTTTCAGATGGAAAACCAACCGGGAAACAATTTCAGCCAATATCTAAATCAGGCCCAAAGTTTGCCTTATGATGAAGAAACTCAAAATAAATGTGCATTCAGGAAAATACAATACAATTTAAAGGAAAGGCAAGTGAGCTCTGATTGCCCTATAACATTGATGCTCTATGGAGTAAATGTACAACTTTTTTGTGTACAAAGCAACCAAATTTGCTGTACTGTTTCGTACAAGGCTGAAAACTCAAGTTTATGTTATGGGGAGCATATCTAGAGTCAAGATAAGGAGGGGGTTATGTTATGTTGTGGGATCTGAGGTCTGGGTAAAGAGCCACATCTTCCGATTGTTGCAAAACAAAAGGACTGAGAAGTTAGCAATGATATGCAGGGGGGTCGTTCCAGGCCTTAAGAGCGAGATACAGGAAAGCCTGGCCACCGGCTCTGGCTCTGCAGATACACGGATGCATGGGAGCATGAAGCCAGTCGAGGAGATGTTTCTGGTAGGGATTTGGAAATTAATGTGAATGAAACTCTTCAAGGTGTGATTCCCCATCCACTGGTGACACAGGCGAACTTGGTTCAACGCACCAGCGATGAATGTAAAAGACAAGTATTTGTAGCCCTGCAACACACTATTCAATGTGAAATGAACATAGAGGTATTGCTTAAAGAGATCCCTTAAAGAGCAAGTGTTAGTATCTAATGTAATAATGGCATTTCTTTCCATGAGTCCAGTGGGAGGAGATCATGCTGGCACCCTTGAAGATTACTGGTAAATTATACAGGCAGGATACGATTCTAGTGTACATGTTATTGATAGAAATGTTCCTGCTTACACACAGCCACAACTTGTGATCCCAAGCGAACCACTTTATCACCAGGCGCCTTCGTTACTTTATCTACAAAGCTCGGCAGCCAATAGCAAAGGGGCTAAATGCCGACCTTGAGAGCAGTGTGAGAAAATCTGCTTTTGCGAATGCTCTGGAATACAACTGGGGTGACTGATTGTGTGTTTCCCTGAGAGTGGAATGGAGGCCGCTGCTGCTTTTCAGACCCACAGAAATTTGTTCATAGGCTGTCCCTCTTAGGAGGAGGTGGGAGCTCACCAGTACCCTGACAGTGGCTTGCAGGTTTCTCAGAGTCAGAGCCCAGTATGCAGATGGGAGGGAGTTCAGTGTACCAGCTCAAGGAAAAGATATCCTTTCTCCCATCTGCCGCTCAAAGGGACCCCACTCTCAGGCACTAGTCCAGTACATAATGTCCAGAACAAGGACTCACTAGAAAAAGATTCATCTGTTAAATCTGTTGCGGGTAGCATGACTCCTATGAACTACACTATTTAATGGTCCCTTTCACCACACTGTTGAGATGGTGTAGGAGGCTGGCCTGGTTTTTAGTGGGTAGGTATGGTACATACACCTTATACCAGGTCCAATTATCCATTATTAGTGAAAAGTAGACAGTGTCTAGAAGCCAGGCTCTCTAGGGGTAGTGTGGATGAGCAGCCAAGGCCTAACTAGGAGACATGCAAAGCTAATGCAATACCGCTGTGGTGACTCAGTATTCACACACATGAAAGAAAATACTCAGTATTTTGGTGACACAAATGCAAAAAATACCTTAGAGACTATACTCCCTTAGGAAGTAAGTAATATACACAGTATGTACCCTACAATGCAGAACTGGCTGGAAAAACTGTTGGAAAACAATGCAAATAGGGAAAATTACAATAGTTAGAAATTGGCCTGGGGGAACACAAACCATATACTAAAATAGTGGAATGCGAAAGTTGGTTTCCCTCCTAGGCAAGTATAGTGAGTAGAGGGGTGCTAGGAGTGTAAGAAAACACCAAAGGTAAGTAATAGAACCCACCCCATAGCCCTGGAAAGCGGGAGTAAATCACAGTAAGTTTCCTAGAACACACAGGAACATGTGATAGAAGATTTAGCAAGAACCAAAAGAGACTGCAAGATACCAACAATGGATTCCATGACCCAAGGACCTGTGGAGGAAGGGGACCAAGTCCAAGAAGCAGTGAAGAGTCCAAGGAGAACAGGAGCCCCTGCTAACCCGGATGAAGGTGCAAAAGAAGAACCACCGGTGAAGAAGAACAGTCAGAACTGCACCCAAGAAGATAAATGATGGTTCCTGGTTGGTGCAGATGATGTACCGAGTCGGATGGATGATTGCAGTCTGGTTCGCGTTCCTGGATTCTACCAACAATCCTTGGCACATGCAAAGCTCGCGGTTAGCAGAACATGGGTCTGCCTGGGACCAGGAGAATCCTGGTGGCCTCTACCCAGGAGGGAGAGCCAGGGGGGGGCTCTCAGTAACTCAAGAGCCCTCAGAAGACCAGACAGTATGCACAGGAGTCACACAGCATGGGGACAAAGAAGGTGCAAAAGGAGGACCACATAGCACTACATAAAGGGATCGCACGCCCCCAGAGAACCACTCAGGAAGCTGTGCGTCGTAGGATAGAGTGCTGGTGGATGGAGCTGCACAGTGCATGAAAAACTTTGTGGAAGGATGCCAATAAGCCTTGGCAACTGCAAAACATGTGGTGCACAGGGGTACTGCCTTGCATGAGGAAGCAAGCTCATGTCTCCACCAAAGTTGGAGAGCTGGACTTCAGGACCGTCAGAACCACTTCAATCCATCACCCGTGTTGTTGGATCCAGGCACTTCTTCAGGGGAGGGGACCCCAGCCACTGGTTGTCGCTGCAGAGGGGTGCCTTCAGAAGCAGGGAAGTGACTCCTTCACTTCAAGAGAGATTCTTTAGTTCTTCTGGTGCAGGCTGAAGACAGGCAGTCCTCGGAGGATGCATGACCTGGAAACAGTTGCAGTTGTTGGCAGGAGCTGAAGATACAATGTTGCAGAAGTTGTCTTTGTTTCTTTGTTGCAGTTTGTAGAGTTCCTGGAGGGTCCAGATGCAGTTTCATTGGTAGAAGGTGAAGTAAAGGATGCAGAGGATTCCTGCTGGAGTCTTGCAATCTGAATCTGAGGAAACACCAAGAGGAGAGACCCTAAATATCCTTAAAAGGGGGATTGGTCAGCTACACAGGTAAACAACTATCAGGGGAGGGCTCTGATGTCACCTGCTGGCACTGGCCACTCAGATGCTCCCAGAGTGCCTCACCATCTTGAAATCCAAGATGGCAAAACCCAGGCACACTCTGGAGCAGCTTTGGACACCACTCCTGGGGTGGTGATGGACAGGGGAGTGGTCACTACCCTTTTGTTTGTCCAGTTTCGCACCAGAGCAGGGACTGGGTGTCCCTGAACCGTGTGTAGACTGGATCATGCAAGGAGGGCGCCATCTGTGCCCTTCAAAGCATTTCCAGAGGCTCTGGGAGGCTAACCCTCCCATGCCTGTTACTTTTATTTCCAAAGGGAGAGGGTGTAACACCTCTCTCCGAAAGGAAATTCTTTGTTCTGCCTTCTTGGGCTTGATCTGCTTGAGCAACAGGAGTGCATAAACCTGTCTGTGAGGTGGCAGCAGTTGAGGCTGCCTAGAAAACCTCAGAAGGCTGGTATGACAGTACTGGGGGTCCAGTGTGGTGCCCCCAGAGTGTGTGGAATTATACAACCAATTCTAGAATCAGCATTGGGGTATAATTCCAAGATGTTAGACAGCTTACATGGCCACTTTTAGATTTACCATTGTGAAGCTGGACATAGGTATTGACCTATGGCCAGTGCATGTGTAAAATGGCATCCCCACACTCACAAAGTCTAGGAAAATTGTCCTGGATGATGTGGGAGCACCTTTGCTAGTGCAGGGGTGCCCTCACACACAGGTACTCTGCACCCAGCCTTCAGGGTAGGAAGGCCTGGTATATGGGTGACTTATAAGTGACCTGGTGCAGTGTAAATGGCTGTGAAATGGTGCATGAACCATTTCACACAGGCTGCAATGGCAGTCCTGTAGAAGCCTTTGCATGGGATCCCTATGGGTGGCAAAAGCAATGCTGCAGCCCATAGGGATTTCCTGGAACCTCAATGCCCTGGGTACCTAAGTACCAAATACTACGGATTTATAAGGGGTGACCAATGTGCCAATTTTGGATGAAATACTCGTTGACCAGTATGCAGTTACCAAATTTAGAGGAGAGAGAACATAAGCACTGGGGTCCTGGTTAGCAGGGTCCCAGTGACACAGTCAAACACATTGACATCAGCCAGAAATTGGGGGTAACATGCCAAAAAGAGGGTACTTTCCTACAGATGGCAGTGTAATGGTGGTAGCATATCAAAGCCGCAAAATAGCAGAATTTTATTTTAAAAAGCCCTAACAAAACATCCATCTACAGTCAATTTAAGTTTTGTCATTTGGTATTTCGTTATTATACATAAAATATATCAAATTCATACTTATTTGTCAGATTTTATCTCTACATAATTAAGTAAAGTCATCCTTTTTATTCAAATATATTTTTCCTTTTATTTTGAAAACAACTGGGTGAAAAAACACTACACTGAAGCGCAAAATACGCCAGTATCGTCAGGTACAGTATTAGGGATACAAAGCACATTGTGGATAATGCAGTTTGGCTTTTTGCGCAGACAACATACAGGTCAAAAAAAGAAGTATAATGAAACATGAGACACTTGCATCTGAAGTTGATTATGATGAATTGACAATTGGGTCATCAGGTGACTCAGAATTGTCTTCCTTGATAACCAACCTAAAGCATGTTCTCCCGCAGCCCCAGATTTTGAAGAAAATGGCACCCCTCCCCACCCCTCCATTAGTATCTTTCTTTCCAATGGGGCATATTCCTCGATCTCATCGTCTTTCAACCTCTGAGTCCGACACATGGTGTAGCTATGCATATTTCAAAAACTGGACTAAGTGTTATTTGTACTCTCACTGTGCATTTTTGAGGATACTCCCCACTGGAAATGCCTATTGTATCCCATGAACCGCAACCCCATAATTTTGCCAGTTCTTTCTGCCATGTACCTTTTTCAGGTAGCTGTTTCTCTAGTGATCTTGCATGCCCAGTCAAGTGTTTTGGTGGTCTTATGCCAGGACATAAGTGCAACCTGTGTTGCCAGGGAGGAACTGCGAGATCCCGGCCCTCCATGTAGATAATGTGAGTGGGATTTCTGTCCGAGCATCACTCATTCCAGATGAAAGGTCAGGTAGTCTTGTGGGGCAAATATCCAGTCATTGATGTTTACCATGTGTGCCACCCAGTAGAACCCCTCAACATCTGGGAGAGCAAGCCCTGCATTGTATGGATTACACTATAATGTTCTCATTGTTATCCTTGGGTGGCCACTGTTCCACAACAGAGTCCTCAGCTCCCCAATGATTTTTGTAAAATCCCTCTGGGAAATCAGATAGTATGTGTTCTGGGGTGCACATCGCAATTTGGAAAGAGTAGTAATTTTGAAGAGGGCTGGGCATCCAATCAATGAAAGTGGGGGCTCTCTCCACCTCACAATGTCAGTTTAAAAGTTCGATAGAACTCTTCCATTGCTACAGCTGGAACATAGCTCCATCAGTGCTGTTACAAAAGTCCCTAAGTATTTGAACCCATCTCTTGCTTCCTTAAGCCTATGTGGCTTCAGCGAGGGATCTCACAGTTGTCAGGGGGGTTATAACATGATTTGTCCCAGTTAATCCTAGAGCCCAACTGGGTCCCATATTCCTACAGGGTCTGGAAGCAGGTCCGGCTGGACTGTTCCCATGGGGAACAGGGTCAAGACTGATTTGCATATGGCTGGATGCAAACTGGGGTGACGTGGCAAGCAAAATAACAATGGATTAAGCCCAGATCTGTGACTGGAGGTGAGTGTTTCAAAAGTTTTAACACTCCGTCCATCATTTTATTTTGTTTTGTGATGTTGTTGGGTCTGGAAGTGTGTCAGAATGGTATTCACAGGGTCAGTTATGTAAAGTAGTACATCGTCCACATAGAGTGATATTTTTTCCTCTTGTTCATCTCTTGTTTCTGATATCTGGAATCCAATTATTCTGGGGTGCTGTTTCACCAGAGAAGCTAGCGATTCCAGTGTGAGTGCAAACAGAAAGGGTGACAGAGGACACCCCTGTCTTGTACCTCTACACATCAGGAATTCAGAACTGATCTTCTCATTAACCATAACAGTTGCAATAGGATTGTTGTATAGTACTGCAAACCATTTTCTAATTCGGGGTGAAACCCAAATTTACACAACATTTGGTCCAGGAATGTTTTTTCATCGTCCAAGGAGAGAAAACTATGTGGTGTCTTGCATGCCTGTACCATAGTGATCCAATTGTGTTCTTGCAGAAGATTAAGCCCTGTTGACCTGCCTGGCATAAATCCTGATTGATCACAATAGATCAGTAGGGAGATAACTTGTAAAAGTTGTGTAGCCAAGTCAGCGGTAGCAACTTTGCTTCTACATTCAATAAGGAGATCGGACGATAGGACTCACACCTGTCCCTTGGTTTTCCCTCGTTGGTTTGTGTTATAATTATGGCTTTCCATAGATTTGGACAGAGTCCCCCTACCTCTCCCACTTCCTGGAACAGAGCCAGCAGATGGGGGCCCTGGTATATTCCAATAGCTCTTGTAAAATTTGGTAGGTATACCATTCAGCCCCAGTGTTTTCGGGATCTAGTTTGGCTATTGCACCCTTTATCTCGGTCTGCGTCAGGTCACTGATCCAGGGATTGTCTATCTGCTGCATGTAGCCCTGGTCAGGGTATTGTCACCAAGTAGTGTACTATTATGTCATGGCCATGCAGGGGTCGGGCATTATAAAACTGCTTGTAGTAGAGAGCAAATTCTACCACAATTTGAGCATCTGTCTCTTAGGTCTCATCTGTGTCAATCCGAATCGTCTATACCCACCCAGCTTTTTGTTCTCTTTTACTGAGCCCCGCTGATAGTCTACCAGCCTTGACGTCTGATTAATATACTCGATGTAGCATGGCCAACATGTATTTTTTGGCCCCTTCTTGTGCTAAGTCTCTGTATTCTGCTTTTGGGTAAGCGATTGGTCTAAGAAGGAGAGGGTCAGCTCTAGAGCCTGGGGAACCCTTGGGTTGTAATATCCGAGTTTCCAGCTCTTCAAGTTCTTTTGCCTTCCTTTTCTTTTTTTGCATGATCAAGTTTTGGGTCCTATTTTATAGAATGGTTTTATAGGCTTCTCACAGATTCACCTTGGATGTCACTGACCTTTCATTTTCTGTGAAGTACAGCTCAGTGTCCACTCGGAGCCTATGTGCCACCTCTCTGTCCCTTTGACCCCAAGTGTTCAGTCTTCAACCAGTGACTCGGCTGTCCCTAAGCCACACAAATTTGACTAACAGCAGCGAGTGGTCCAATAGACCACTGACCAGGTATTTTGCATGCGTAATGTCTCCTGCCTCTCCCGTGGGAACTAGTGTGAGGTAAAGTCATGAGTAGAAACTGAAAAGTAGGAGTATTTTCAGTCCGTCTGGTGTATTTTTTGTCATGCATTAGTTAGTCCCACTCTGTCTGCAACTTGTGTGAGTGCTGTCGGTGTGAGGTGTGATCTGGACACTTGAGTGGTCAATGCCACATTCATGAGGTCAATGAAGTTCCCATCTAGGATATCTAGGATATATAGGGCACAGGTTGATTTGAAAAGGATATCTGTGACTTTGGCCAGAGTGGTTTCCTGGAGTAGCGGTAGGGCATACACATTCAATAAGGTCATCTCAATTTACCCTTACGGCCATATATTCCTACATACCTGCTTCCAGGATCCACCCATGTTTTAGTCACTTGGAAGGGTTGATTATTTCTCACCAGTTTAGTTACCCCATGGGATCCACTGGTGAACCTTGCATGTGCCAATGTACGATATGCTCCCTCCCCAGGAAGCAGCAATGCATCCCCTGGAGATGCTTCTCCTGGAGGAGAACCACATTTGGCTGCAATCTCCTGATATACTGTGTCACTATTCCTTCTGAATTGTGTTGCCTAAACTGTTAACATCCAATGTCACAATGGTTAGGGGGGAATCCTCCATCAGTGAGTCATCTCCTTGAGAAGCATTGTTTTGTAACTGCATGTCTGTCTGCTCTCCTTCTGTGTAAGATGTGTGCCTGTAGACCGTTAGTCCCAATAAAGCTGAAACAATGTCACCAAACCTAACATGACCACCCTTGCAACATTTGTCTCCCCACCCCCAGAATCTCCCCTCACTACAGTGCCACATCATCTGAACCAGTTTGTGGATAAAAAGAGCATGCAAGGTCAGCACCCCACAACCCACCATACCTACCTAACCTCAGAAAATCATACACAGCCAGTAGGACAAACAAAAAAGGAAAAATAAATGAAAAAATAACGGAGAAAGAAACAAGCAAAATATATTCTCTCAAGTATCCTTGTAGACCACATGAGGGGGAAACTAAAATGTGACCAGTCACACTCCGTATCTCCAGCAGTTCAATGCCCTTTATCAGTTGCCAGGCCCGTCTTGATTTTGCTGCTCCTTCTCCCCTTGTGATGCAGTATCCAGATTACCTTGTTCCCGATTTAGCAATCAACGCTACCAATAATTGGTCATTCTCTGGGGCCTGAGCGGAGTCATCTGTCATGTCACCAGGGATGTCATACCCCTTACAGATTCTTGCTTAGACTTTTTTGTAAACAAGTTTGGTTCACCCTAAGGCTCTTGAGAAGATTCCTGACCTACATTCCTTCTGGTGATTAGTTGATGGGGTTCCCTTATGCCATGATAATTGTGTTTGATTCCGTCACCACCTTCCACTTTTGTAAACTTTGGGCAGCGCCCCACTTCACAGGTGAAGCGTTCCGGGGTCTCCCCCACTGTAGCCCGTTTAGGCAGCAGCTCTTCTAACCAAGTCTATGCCTCTTCCAGAGAGTAAAAAAAAATGTGCGCTTCTCTCGAAGACTTTAAGTTTTGCTGGGTATAATAGCATATATTGTAATTGAACAGCCCTCAGTTTTATCTTAACAATACATTATTGTGTGAAGTATTGTAGACACCTTGTCCGCAGACCAACAATCTTCCCACTGCCGATCTTAGAAGCTCTTGATATCATGGACCCAGTACCTTCTAAAATAGAGCTTTGTGCAAAGAAGACACACATCTTCTTTTCATGGCACAATAAAAGAACAAGAAAATGATGAATGTATTTAGAAGTATAAGGAAAAACCTTACATAAGGACGAAGATAACAATGTAGAAAACATTAACACAGGGACTTCTTTACAAGCCCTGTGGTGTAGGATAATTAGGAAAAGATAGAAGTGTGTTTTATCCACAAGATAAAGTGCATTTCTGTTCTCTCCTCCTGCACTCGCAAACAATGGGCTGCCTAGCACCATGCAGGCACCCTTGCATCACGGTACAAGGATGCCTGCATGACAGACAGAATTGTTTCTGTGCAGCAAGGGGCACCTTCCTACACAAAACATATGTGTTCTGCAGAATTGTTTTAATAGGGGGTTGTTCTGGCTCAAGCCAAGGAAGTGGGGAATTCCATCAAAGCTGCTCCAAGTTATAGAACAACTTTACCCAGACCCTTGGATCCAGGTGACAATAGATGACAGTAAAAGGGTAACTCGAAAAAGATCAACAAGATGTGTGTTGGCGCCCTTCTACGCCTTTTCCACCTCTCCTATCGAGATGACATTTTGCTATTTAGCATGACGAAAGTGGGTTGCGAAGATTACTCAATGCTCTGGCTATCTATGTTAAAACAAATCACCTGGAAATTATTACAACAAAATAAAAAATAATGACTACCTCATGCCGCCCAGGGCATGGTGTGACGATTTGGTTAAATGATTCTGCTCGGGATGTGGTAGACACCTTACAATGTCTTGGAATGTATTTGTATTCAAACAGCAGCTTTTCACATCAGAAACAGTGCATGCGCGTAAAGGGAAGGCACTAACCCACGCCTTTAGTTTACTAAAGAAAAAATCAGGATTTTCAACCGTTACTGCAGTATTTTCAGCAAAACTTCTCCCGACTGCGACCTATGTAAGTATAGATTTAGGAGGCCAAGATGAAGTCCTGCTGGATAAATTTCAGATCCTCATCTACATGAAACCTATCTCCTTGCCATATACTTTATCACCAGCTCAAGTTCGGACTTCAGAAACAAGATATGGACAGAGGATTAACCACTATAAAAAACTGGAACAAAATACGACAAGTGCAGGGTGTCCTATTAAATAACGCTTTGTAGAGAGTCCTGCTAAGTGAGCCAAAGTTAGCTTACTGCAACTATTTAGACATATCCATGAAAATGCTGTTGTTTTTTGGAATTATGGTCATTGTACCCAACGTATTCCTCTTTGAAAAAGGCAGTAGTTAAAGATGTGAAAGTACAGTCAAGCCTGATGGATAAAATCGCCTTCTGCGCCAAATTTTTAATTGATTAAGATTTAGGGCCAAATGTAGCAAAATGCTAATTTGCGACTTGCAAATTGCGAGTCCCTGCGACTCGCAATTTGCAACTCGCAAATTGGTATGCAGTACGGTGTCTCAGACACCGTCTGCGACTCGCTATGGGGTCCCAATGACCCACCTCATTAATAGTCATGAGGTGGGTCGCTAATTGCGCCCCATAGCGAGTCTAGGCACTCGCAAGCATGGAGGCCTGCTGTCATCAGCAGACCTCCATGTTCGTGACTGCTTTCAATAAAGCAGTTTTTTTTTTTTTAAGTGTAGCCCGTTTTGCTTAAAGGAAAACGAGCTGCACTTAAAAAAAAAAAAACGAAACCTTTAGTTTCGTTTTTTTTTCAGGGCAGGTAGTGGTCCTTTGGACCACTACCTACCCTGAAAAAATATTTGTGGGTCCATTCACAAAGTGGAAGGGGTACCATGGGGACCCCTTCCAATTTGCGAGTGGGTTACCATCCACTTGAAGTGGATGGTAACTGCGACACCATTTGCGACCGCATATGCGGTCGCAAATGGTATTGCATACCACTCAGAATCGCAAATAAGAAGGGAACACCCCTTCCTATTTGCGATTCGGAAATGCATATTGCGAGTCGGTCCCGACTCGCAATATGCATTTCTGCATAGCAAAGAGGCATTTGCGCCTCGCAAACGGCGATTTTCGCCGTTTGCGAGGTGCAAATCCTTTGCTACATCTGGCCCTAAGTGATTAAAAGTTAAGTTGTTTTAAAACCAACCGTGCATCTGAGTACCCCATACCTTACCTACATAAAACACTACTCACTGTTTTGGATGCACCCTGGTACTAGCATGTTGCCAGAAATTGGAGTACTCTGGCTCATTGGAATGCAGATATTGTAAAGTTAAATGGGAGGATCTCATTCATCTTGTATGCATTTGTCCTACTCTGCGTCCTCTCCATGTAAAACTCTTGAAAAATACATTTAATGACAGAAACATCTGCACGTGGAGGAGTGGCATAGCAACGAGCCTCAGTCCTGCCAACCAGCAATTAAATTGTAATTTAATTTGAAAAGTTCTTGCTTATGGCGCATGTTTGACTACTCCATTACAAAGCCGTCTTGAAACCACTGGCACTGAATTGGTAGACATACAGCCAAAGTTGGTTTTATCCCACCTTACATGTTTAAAAGTGGTCCCGGTGGCTAATGTACAGGGGTCAGCGTTTAAACAATTGAAGGGTACTTTCCCCAGTTTTTTGTACACTTTTCAGGTTTTACTTTTTAAATAATTTATTTTAAAGAGTACTTATTTGCTGATTTTAGGAAAGCTTGCTTCCATTTTTAAAATGGTAAATATTGTTATGGTTTTAACTGACTAAAACAATAAATGTATTCATTCATTCACTCATTCAATAACACCTCCTCTAGATCATGTTGCCAGTCCATGCCATTCGTATTGTTTATCTGCCTATTAAACCATTTCACTGTCCCATTAATCTGCCTCTAAATAGCACAATGGGTGTCATTCCTCATATTTCATGAGAGGAAGTGTTCTATATGTAATGAAACTATTTTGTTATTCCTTCTTCTAGTTCAACCTAATAGCCCTTGCCAATTGCACACTTTTTTAATGTCCTCGTAAAATGTTTGACTGTCTTACTTCATTCTAGGGTGGTAGAAAGCACATTTTCCCAGGACACCTACACTATCTTTATCTGTTAGCATGGATTATTAGAGTCCTTTGCTGCTAAAATCCACTTCAAGAAATCTAATGTCACAGTAAGAAATGATCTTGCTGACCTCTTCAATTTCTAATCACTTTGAATATAAAATTACAATCCCAAACAAACATGGTGTGACTTATTAGACCCATAATGTCAAGTGCTATTTCCTGCCACAGTTAGTTGGATAATGCTCAAAAGATGGGTTGATAAGGCTTTGGGCATGATTCATATATTGGCAATGAAAGTACTCCATTGCAATGACAAAGGAGTTTCCTCCCTGGTATTATAGTGGTCCATTCACCAAATTGAATTGCGGGCAGATCATAACTTTGGTCTTGGGGGAGACTATGCTGTCTCTGAAATGGCCTTACTTCTCCAACAGCTCAGGGAAGCATAGACCATCAGAAAAATGCTTACAAGCC
Source organism: Pleurodeles waltl (assembly GCF_031143425.1). NCBI lineage: Eukaryota > Metazoa > Chordata > Amphibia > Caudata > Salamandridae > Pleurodeles > Pleurodeles waltl. The sequence goes on along the minus strand of NC_090449.1, from coordinate 875,785,868 downwards.
CACCCCCCAATTTCGATGAGTAGGCATGTAGCAATTTTCTACTGTTTCTTACCACCAGGTAAAACCAGGCGGTAAGGAACAATCTAAACATTATAATGCTCCCAGGACGAAGACAGCACTACTTTTTTTTTATTTTTTTTAAATAAAATCCCATTTCCTGATTTTCATTTTTTCTTTTTAAAAGAATATTGTTCATTATAGGGTTGTGTCCTTCTGACAGAGCCCCATAACAAACAGTAAAATGCATGGTCAGGAACCACCGCAAAGGTGGTTCCTGCCAATGCTTTTATAAATGCCCACCTGCTTGGTGATGATATATATATTGTATGGACTTGTGGGCCATCAGCTTAAACTTAAATCGGGCCCATGATCATTAATACTGTATTCTTCACATCCACGTATTACTGTTTCCACTTCCTAGTTTAAGCTTGGCTGCCAAAAATCTCTTACTATTCTTCCCTTCATCTTCTAAACTTCTAAATGATCTTAGTGGGCTAGACCAATGAGCCTTGCAATGAATGGAAAAAGGTGAAATGAGTTGCATTCCCCAAACACCAAAGCATCCCTCCTGGATAACACTTCTTTCACCACTAAAAATGTTTGAGGTTTTCATCTTTCTACTTTTTAATACACTACCCGTTTTCATATGTGATGATGCTATGTTTCACTGCTTCCTAACTTCCGCTCAGCTTCTGGCACAACTCCATTATTAACCACATGTACAATTTGCCTTGGCCTCTAATCTTCACCTTCTTTGTTTACTCCCTCCTCATCCAGGTCATTTTTGTTTTTTGCCATTTTAAATAAAAAGGAAAAGAGAAAGATGGAGCAGAAAAGGAAATACGAAAGAGTATAAAGAAAAGGAAAGATAGAGAAGGGGAAAAGGGAGAAAGTAGTAAGAAATTAAGATATTAATGAGTGCATTGAGAGAAAAGTAGCAAAGAGTAACAAATATATATGAGACTTAGGTACTGATTTAGAACTCAGTGGACAGGTTACTTCTCCACAATGGTGATGGATATTCAGTCTGTCAAAATCTAATGGTGGATGGGATATCCATCACCTTTGTGAAGGACTAACCTGTCCTTCGAGTTTTAAATCATGCCATTAATCTTCTGATGTGAAGGTAGTGATGATACAATATGTATTCTGTGCTCATCACAAATGAAATTCCAACATGTCAATACAGACGTCCTCAAAACATCTTTACAACAAGAGAGTATGACTTTAAAAGAAAGTGCAATAAAGAAATCAGGTAATATATGTTTAGGAGATAAATGGTCAAAGCAAGGCGACTAAGAAACTAAGAAAACATTTTGAGAGCCAGTGGTACAATATATTGAAAAATCTTTAAACATTTAGACCATATTGAGGTCCAGAAATGAGTAACATGAGAACAACTATGTAACATATGTATTAAAGAACTTTTATATTTAGAACAAGACCAGGATAATAGAGAAGTAGATGAGTCAAATTTAGAAATAGATTCTGGAGTAAAAACATCTCTATTGGAAATAAAAAAGATGGACTGTGTAATGCAGCGTCCTTAGAGGTATTGAATATTTTAAGCCAAATTTTGTCCCAGAACTGTTCAGAAAATGAAATAGATAAATCAGCTTCCATAATAACTCAAGAAACTGTTTGGTTTTAATAATGTTATATTATGGTAACTTCGGGTATGAGAGTAGGTTTAGGAATAGGGTGATGGTGGACTACATCTAAAGATGTCACATGTATTGTTGTAAGTGGTCAGAAAGCAGTTTAAAAAGGAAAAAAAGAAGCCAGGTAGCTGATAATGTAGTTGTAAGCATTCAAAAGATACAATGGAATTATCCTTCATAAATTGGTGTACAAACATAACACCCTTCTCCTTCTAATGTTTAAAGTAAAAAGATCTATTGAGAAACTTGAGAAATTTATTGTACCAAATCTAGGGATAGAAAAAACATTTTGAAACTTAAAATTAAGGGGCATATTTATACTCCGTTTGGGCCGAAATTGCGTCTTTTTTTTTTACGCAATTTCGACGCAAAACTAACTCCATATTTATAATTTGGCGTTAGACGCGTCTAGTGCCAAAGTCCATGGAGTTAGCGTAATTTTTTAGTGTGGACACCTACTTTGCGTTAATTATATGCAAGGTAGGCGTTCCCGTCTAAAAAATCGACTCCGAGGCATGTGCGTGGGATTTATACTCCCGGGCAAAAATCACGCCCGGGAGTGGGCGGGTCTAAAAAACCTGCATTAGCGCCGGATTTTAACGCCTGGGTCAGGGCAGGCGTTAAGGGACCTGTGGGCTCAGAATGAGCCCAGAGGTGCCCTCCCATGCCCCCAGGGACACCCCCTGCCACCCTTGCCCACCCCAGGAGGACACCCAAGGATGGAGGGACCCACCCCAGGGACATTAAGGTAAGTTCAGGTAAGTATTTTTTTTTATTATTTTTTTTGGCATAGGGGGGCCTGATTTGTGCCCCCCTACATGCCACTATGCCCAATGACCAATGGGCATGGCCATTGGGCAAGGGGGCATGACTCCTGTCTTTGCTAAGACAGGAGTCATTTCAATGGGGGTTGGGAGTGAAAACAAAATGGCGCAAATCGGGTTGAGGCAATTTTTTTGCCTCAGCCTGACTTGCACCATTTGTGGACGCCCATACGCCATTTTCCCCCTACGCTGGCGCTGCCTGGTGTACGTCGTTCTTTTTAACGCACACCAGACAGCGCCGGCGGCTAACGCCGGCTAACGTCATTCAATAAATACGGCGCCCGCATGGCGCTTCTGAATGGCGTTAGCCGGCGCTAATTTTTTTGACGCAAAACTGCGTTGGCGCAGTTTTGCGTCAAAAAGTATAAATATGGGCCTAAGAGAGAGCAATGTATTAGGTAAGTGCTGTGAATATTTTAAAATGGGTTTTTAAACAGAAAAGTAAAGTTAGACATATGAAGGACATTTTCAATAAAAAAGCCATTCAATAAAGAATGTTCAAACGGAATCCCAACATGGAATAGGTTAATTGGAAATTGCTAACCATAGCATAAAATTGATGTATTTAAACGAAAAACTGTAAAGCCTAAAATCAGGGAATCTTACACACGCTTCACATTTTGGCTGTTTGACTTTAGAGAGAGAGGGCAATATGTGGATGCTTCTTATTTGTTAGGAATTTTGAACAGATGGAGTCAATTAGTTAAAGTAGTATTTAGTAATCTTAAAGGGCACCATAGAAATAGTGTAAAGAACAAGCAGTATAACCATCATATACATGGCATAAAGTCTCCCCCACCATGATAGATGTAGAGGAGACCAATGTAAAAGTAATGTATGTCATGTTGATTTTAAAGCCGCAACGTGATTGGAAAATGTGTCAGATATGATAGGGGAAAGCGAAACACCAAGGTACTTTATTTTTCAAGGACACCATGTAAAGTTAGTATTGACAAACATACATTGATAATAAAAGGTGTTGAACGGTGAAATTTCAGTTATAGAAAAATTATAACCAGAACTTCAAGAGTAGTATAATGACATGTCTTGTGAACAAAGGTCCAGGTAGGTCAAATGATAGACCTACCTGGACCTTTGATCATCTCTGTAGGCAGATAGTTTAACCTCCAGGGAACCCTGTTTGAAGCCAAAGGTAAGGTTATTGCAACATACATTTTCAAGACATGGTTCTAAACAAAAAACAATGCCAGAGAGAAAAGGAGGCATCATTGTCTAGTACCTCCATGTAAAGCAAAGCAAGGAGAAAAAGAACCATTAAGAAAAAAGCTACCATGGGGCTTAGAATACAATCATTTTATAAATGTGATACATTTTGGGCCAAAACAAACCAGTGAAGGGTGGTAAACCAAAGTTGCCAATTAATGTGGTCAAAAGGCATGTAGAGATAAGGCCGCAAGAGGAGAGATAAGGCCGCAAGAGGAGTATCACTTTTGCCCACCTAACCAAGAATTTAACAAAACATCCTGGAATTTTCTGCAGCCAGTCTCCTTTAATAAAACCATACTCATCAGGCTTAACTATAAAAGGCACTATGGTTTTTAGGTGGGATGCTAGAATCGTGACAAATATCATACGGTCATAGTTAATCAGGGAAATGGGCCAATAATTTTAACATAGTGTTGGACATTTATCATGTTTGGGAATTAACACTAAAAAGACATCTAAAGTGGTCACAACCATTAAAATCAGAAAGAAGTGAGTTAAAAAGCTCTAAAAATGTGGGAGCAAAAAATAAGGAAAAGGAAGAAATGAGTTTGATGGAGAACCCATCTGGACTGGGTGCTTTGACTCCTTTCAGGGATATGATTGCTTGCAAAATCTTTTGGACCATAATGCTAGCTTCTAACTCATCAAATATATCTGTAACGGATGAAGGTTTGGCAAGACCATGAAAAAAATGTTGTGCATCGAGTTACGAAGCTGTGGTAACTTCTGTATAAAATGTTTCATGAAGAACTGAAGTGAAATTATCAGATTCATTAATAATGGGGCCATTCATCTTACACTCTGTTTTCATTTTTAGTTAGTTAGCATGAATTGAGACAGCTTTATTTTGACCTCCATGGAATTTAAATGTAACTGTAAAAGTAACTTTATGCAGGCATCAACGTTAGCAAGTTTGTTAAAGATCAGATTTGGCTTTGATCAGGCCATGCAACATTGAGGAAGATTTGGAGGTAAGGAAAGCATGTTCAAGCATCTTCATTTTTTGAAGTAGAAGGAGATATTGAGCATTCAATCTGTTTTCCTCCTGACAGCATAAGCGATAGTAAAAGCTCTAAAGGAGGCCTCAAAAGCATCCCTATTATTAACAATGGATGTTTCAGTAGACTTGTTAATTTGAAAAAATCTTGTATGAAAGCAGTGGCTTCAGTTATGAAATGTTTATCAGATAATAGGGAGTTATCTCTATCTGACAGGTTTGGAGTCAGTACTGGTGCATGAGCAGATATAAAAATACAGCCTATTTCAAAGAACTACATATTAGGGAGTATGGTTATGTAACTAAAATATAATCAATTGTTGGCATTTTATGTGTTAGAAAAAAAGTAAATTAAAATTTATCAGGATTGCAAATGTTCAAACAACTAACAGTAGTTGAGATGTGATGATTGACTGGAGTGACTTATGAGATTTGTCTTGGGTAAATTTGCATTTAGTTGTCCTATGTAAAGGGATCCAACCATTGCTTAAAGTTATCTGTTATAATAATTTTAGAATTACAAATAATAGCAAGTTTTACTTTATTAGTGTGCCAGAAATGAGGGTCATGTTTAACTGGGCTATAAATGTTAAACAGGGGACTATACTTGTTGTGACTAATGGCATTAACCAGCATCCATCAGCCATCATTATCACAGTAGAGTCAGTAGTTCAATGTTTTATGACAGAGAATAGCAGTACCACCTTTGCAGTCAGTAGTGGGAGAAAGACCCAGTGTCCTTTCATTGTAACCAACTCAATAACCTTACAGTGAGTTTCCAGATCTGAAAAGAAAAATTACATTGCAAATATTGCAGTAGTATTAGCAATGATGTCATAGAACATGTCATGAGTGATGTCATATGTGGGATAATTAGCAATGTATGGTGAGTGCTCGAGTTATAGTTACCTTATGGCATGAGTTATAGAGATAACTATAACTATAATTGGTGAATTTCTGTGGCTTTTAAAGTTTAAAAAGTTAAGTTGTTACTGAACATTTCATCTAACAATACTTTAACCTTTTTTTTCAGTGAATTTCTAGGTTTTTTTCCTCCATTGCGCATGACCTTTGGCCAACCCCCTAAGGCAGCCAACCCCACATTCTGTAGGGCTTTCAGTCATGCACGGTAGAAGGTTGGCCACAGGCCTACCTGTGGCCAACTGCCTGCATGCAGCCAACCCCAAGCTGCACAAGGCTTTTGGCCATGTGCAGGGGAGGGATGGTCAAAGGCCTGGACCCACCAACAAAGGCAGCCAATCCCACGCTGTGTGGCTTGGGGTTGGCCGCAAAGGCTGCCCTGCAGCTAGGACCTTCAGGCAATCCCCAGCAGGCAGCCAACCACAAGCTGCACACAGTCTTTGGCCTTCTATGGCAGGGGATTGCTAATTTACTAGGTGGTGGGGGAATTGGTCTATGGGGGCCAGGGACCCTGCCCCTGGGACCAAATACTTTAAACAGCGGAGGGGTATGCAGACCTCCTCTCCAAGCCTTCTTGGTCTCCAGCAACTCCATCGCCCTGGACCCTGTATTTTTTATGGGATGAGGCCCAAGTATATATTGACTTGGTACTTTCTACAGCATTATCTCCAAACATTTTTCCCTCATGCCTCCTATTTTTTTGCTGAATTCATTATTGTTGGCCTTCGACCTCTATGCACATTATCACTGCTCACAAGTGCTAAAGTACTAAAGTACTTGTGCTCTCTTCATAAAACATGTTAGTTTGGCTCATACACAACAGACATATTTAGTTTACTTGTAAGTTCCTAGTATAGTATAGTAGACCCTTTGCACAGCCCAAACCTTCATTTAAATCCATGTAAGTCACCCGTAAGGTAGGCCCTTGAAAGCCTAGAGGGCAACGTACAATGTATTTAAAAAGTTGCATGTACTTTTAACTTTTACATGTCCTGGTAGTGAAAATAATTGTTTTTCAGTAATACAAGGCCTACCCTACCTCTGCCATAGGATAAAACTGGAGTCATTTTATTACATTTTATAAGTGAAATTTCCAAATGGGAACAGATGACCAGTTCATGTTTGGTGTATCTGGAATTGTAATTTATAATCCTACTGATAGACCTTACAGCCTTAGGGTGGTCACCCATAACTTTTTGCCTGCCTCCCTCCACTTTTTGAACACAGTTTTTGCTGATTTTTAGACTCTGCGCACTTTATCACTGCTAACCAGTGCTAAACTGCATATGCTCTCTCCCTTTAAACATGGAAACATTGGATCATACCCAACTGGACTATTTAATTTACTTATAAGTCCCTAGTAGTGTGCACTGTATGTGCCCAGGGCCTGTAGACTAAATGCTACTAGTGGGCCTGCCGCACTGGTTGTGCCACCCACTTAAGTAGCCCCTTAGCCTTGTCTCAGGCCTGCCATTGCAAGGCCTGTGTGTGCAGTTTCACTGGCATTTAAAAGTACTTGCCAAGCCTAAAACTCCCCTTTTTATACATATAAGACCCCTAAGGTATGCCCTAGGTAAGACACACCCCAAACACAGGATACTCAGCCTCACTTGCATACATCTACATTTTTCAGTGGGTCTTCCTGGGCTGGGAGGGTGGAGGGACTGCTTTCACACAAAGGACTGCCACACCTACTGGGATCCTGGCAGACAGGATTGAACTGAAAGGGGACCTGTGCACTTCTAAGCCACTCTTTAAAGTCTCCCCCACTTCAAAGGCACATTTGGGTATGTAAACAGGGCCTCTGCCCCTTCCAACTCAGACACTTCCTAGAGAAGATAACTGGAACCAGAACATGCATCCTGCCAAGAAGAGCTGCCTGGCTGCCCAAAGGACTCACCTGACTGCTTTCTGGGAAGGACTGTTGCCTTGCTGTTGGCCTGCTGCCTTGCTGCTCTCTGGCTGTGGTGAAGAGGTGCTCTACAAGGGCTTGGATAGAGCTTGCCTCCTGTTCCCTGAAGTCTAAGGGGCCAAAAAGACTTCTCTCTTGCAACTGGACTCCTTGTGCGGCAAACATTTGATGCACAGCTTGCTAAAACCGATGCACAGCCTGCCCCGCAGTGAGAAATTCACTGCACGCGGAACCGGAACGATGCAGCATGACTTCGCAAGGAGAAGATTGACGCTGCACCTGCCGTGTGGAAGAAACTTCCCTGCAACGCCCACCGGAACAACGCAGCACTTGTGACTTCGCTCCGCAAGCCCAGGATTCCGGGCACAGTCCCCGGGCGACTGAAAACCCTGCAACCCAAAGAGGATCCATGACCAAGCACCTGAAATCGATGCACAGCCATCCCTGTGTGGAAACTAAACGATGCATCGCTGTGTGCGGCCAGAGAAATTGACGCACATCCCTTTGTTTCATGCAAACCAGGTACTTTGTGCTTGAAAGAGACTTTGTTTGCTTCAAAAAGACGTAAGACACTTTCTAGCACTTTTCAGTGATATCTCTACATTTACTCATTGCACCTTTGATCATTTTTGACCTGCAAATATCCAAATAAATTTTATGGCCCTCATTACAAACCTGGCGGTCTGTGATAAAGCGGCAGTAATACCGCCAACAGGCAGGCAGTACAAAAAATTGAATCATGACCACGGCGGAAACCGCCAACACAGACAGTCACTTTAACATTCCGACCACCACTGCGGTAGCAACAAACTCTGCGGCGGTAACTGCCAACAGCCAGGCGGAAGATAATGTACCACCCACAGCATTACAACACGCCTATCCACCAGGTTTTCCGGGGCGGTACCAACAGCATCAAAAACACAGCAGAAACACTACTCTGAAGGGAAACGACTCACCACTCGACACTCAAGGAAGAACCATGACACCATGGAGCCCGAACTGCAGATCTCTGCATGCTGGTGTACCTTCTCATACACCAGGAACATGAACGTCGGCAAAGACGACCATGGTGAGTACTGCACCTAGCACACAGGGGAGGGGGGGAAAGAGAGTGACACACACACACAACACCCCCGCCCTCACCCCCAACACTATACACACAAACACATGCAACAACATTACATATACACCCCGTAACCCTCAGGAATAACGCAAGGACAAAAGCAATTGATTCAAATGAGTGTAATATTAGTAATTTTTAGAAATACGTTCAGAAATAAATAAACAGTATGTACAATATATACAATATATACAAAAGAAGGGACAATACCCACTCCAAAATGTCCGTGGCCCACTGGGCCAAAACACATAGACCAAGGCCACACTTAACTCCTGCCTCAATACGGAGAGAAGAACACTGCAGGGGCATCAGATCGAAAACACACAGGAACCTTCGTGGGATGGGGAATCGGGGGGCATCTCAGCCGGAAGATGGTAGAATGGCACTGGCCCGGAGGGAGCTCCATGCCCACTGCTTGGTGTAAGGCAACAGTCTCTCAAGTGGGTGGTTCACCCACTGCTTGGTCCTGGGGAGTGCAAAGCCACCTTCTCTCTAGTGGGTGTGTTGTCCACTGCATGGTCCTGGTGAGTGCAAAGCCACAGTCCCTCAAGTGGGTGGTTTGCCCACTGCTTGGTCTTGGGGAGTACAAGTCCACAGTCTCTCAAGTGAGTGGTTTGCCCACTACTTGGTCCTAGGGAGTGCAAAGCCACAGTCTCTCTAGTGGGTGGGTTGCCCACTGCTTGGTCCTGGGTAGTGCAAGGCCACAGTCTCTCAAGTGGGTGGTTTGCCCACTGCTTGGTCCTGGGGAGGTCAAAGCCACAGTCTCTCAAGTGGATGCCTTCTTCCACTGGTTCTGGAGGGGGCATGTGCCCAGTGTGCTTCATCCTGGCAAGGAGGGGCTCAGTGAATGCTTTCTTCCACTGGTTCTGGAGGGGGCCTTGTGCCCAGTGTGCTTCATCCATGCAAGGAGGGGCTGAGTGGATGCCTTCTTCCACTTTTTCTGGAGGGGGCCTTGTGTCCAGTGTGCTTCATCCTCCATGGGGCAAGGTCACAGTCTCTCACCTGGGTATCACACCGACAGGTGTTGCAGGGGCCAGGACGCACTGCAGCCCATGTCGTCACCACTACACACTGCTCGCTGGCGTTGATGGCTGCTCAGTGTATGCCAGTTGCGCTACAGGTGGCGGTGCAGGCAGTGGTGGTGGTAGCCTTGAGGCCTTTACCTGCAGCCTAGGACGTCTGCCCACTGGGGCTGCTGCTGCTGGCAGTGGAGCTTCTGGCGGCGGGACAGATGGTGGTGCTGGCTGCGGTACAGGTGGCGGTGCTGGCCGCGGTGCAGGTGGCGGTGCAGGCAGTGGTGGTGGTAGCCTCCAGGCCTTCACCTGCAGCCTCGGACGGCTGCCCACTGGGACTGCTGCTGCTGGCAGTGGTGCTGCTTGTTGGCGGGACAGGTGGCGGTGCTGGCCACGGTGCAGGTGCTGCCCACGGTGCAGGTAGCAGTGCAGGCAGTGTTGATGGTAGCCTCCAGGCCTTCACCTGCAGCCTCGGATGGCTTAATTGTCATGGCTGGTGTTCTGTGCCCCTTCCTGCCCTTGGCAGATGGTGATGCCTTGTTGCTTCTGCCAGCTGGAGTCTTTGACTTGCCCTTGCTGGCTGGTGGTGCCTCCTTCCCCTTGCTGGCTGGTGTCCCCTTCTTGCCCATGCCGGGTGGCGGACCCTTCTTGGCCTTGGCAGGTGTAGCTGGCACACTGGCTGGGCTGATGGGTGCCTCCTTGGAGCCTCTCACAGTTGCAGAAACCACAGTGGTCGTGGACTGGGTGGCTGAGGTGATGGGCTGGGTTCTGGCCACCCTGGCCCGAGGTGAAGCACAGGGGGAGGAGGAGGCAATAGGTCAATTTTGACAAGGAAAAGTTTTTTAGCAACACTTGTGGGAAGAGGATGAATGTTTGGGAGTGGAGGAAGAGTGAGCGGTTGTAGGAGGTGTCAGTCTGCTGTGCTTGGGTGCAGGTGCCTGGGCTGGATGCTGTTGTGAGGTGGATGGCTGTTGGGCATGTGTGTGCTTGTGTTTGTGTACTTTGGGAGGAGGGGTCACAGACACAGTGGGAGAGGACACAGGAGAATTGTGCATGGATGTGGGGGTGGTGACTGCCAGTGAGGGGCGTGTACTGATAGGCGTGCTGGTGATGGAGGTGATGGATGAGGATGTAGTGCATGCAGGTGTGAGTGGAGAAGCTACTGGGAGGGTGGTGGACGACAAGGAGGAGAGGGACACAGTGGAGGCAGTAGTTGTTGGTGTGTCTGCAAGGGGATGGTGCTTGTGTGAGTGCCTGTGAGATGACGTTTGGTGCTTGTGTTTGCCTGAACCACTTCTGTGTGTAGTTTTGGGTGATTGCTGGTCTGAAGGTGTACTTGGGATAGGCTGGGGTTGAGGGGATTGGAACTGGGTAGAAGAAGTTGGAGGGGGGAGGCTGGAGACAGGGACAATGGCTACCATCAGTGCGGAGGTCAGAGCCTGGAATGATCTCTGTTGGGCCGCCAGACCAGAGTGAATGCCCTCCAGGTATGCATTTGTTTGTTGCAAATGCCCTGCTACACCCTGGCATTCAGTATGGTTGACTGCCCAAAGGAACAGAGAGCGATCTCAGGAGGTCAATAGCCTCCTCACTGAGGGCAGCATGGCTGATTGGGGCAGGGCCTGAGGTGCCTGGGGTGAAGGAGATGCCCACCCTTCTGGGTGAGCGGGCACGGGAAACATGCTGAGGGGCTGTTGGGAGGGCTGGTACAGGGGAGGTGGCTGTACCTGTTGTTGGGGTGGGTACAGAGGTGTCTGCCACCACCAGGAAGCTTCCATCGGAGGAGGAGTCGCTGTCGGTAATGTCCCCTCCTGTCTCCGTCGTGTTGCTCCACTCGCCCTTCGTCCCACTGGAGCCTTCACCATCGGTGGATTCGGCCCATGTGGGATGCAGCTCCCTCCGTCGCCGGTGCCTCTGCTCCTTGCCAGATGAGCTAATGCACACAAAGACAGGGTGACAAAACAAAAAGGGGGCGAGAGACAGAGGGTACACTTGGTCAATACCAGCAACAACACTACTGTTGGTGTACACAACACACAGGGATCAGCCCTATGCACTAGGCCATGCACTCTTAGTTACAATGCCGTCACCAGCCCTTGGGGTACAATGCCTAACACCATTAGCTGCACACCTGAAACCCACAGTAGTAGATGCCCACTAACATTAGTGGGGTTGGAGTGCATCTGATCTTGCCCATCATTGAATATACCCTGTCATGGAGGCCCTGGCCTAGGGGCACCCACAGCCCACATCCCCCACCCAGGTAAAACCTTAACGAGTGCAAAGTCATGATTCTGAATCTGTACTCACCCCTTGTGGCTGCTGTGATGCCTTCAAGCACCCATCCAACTCTGGATAGGCCACCACCAGGATGCGGAACATCAGAGGTGTCAGGGTGCGACGGGCACCCCTTCCTCGTTGGACACCCCAGCCCCAGCTGGGCCTCTGCTGTCTTCCTTGCCCAGCGGCACAGGTCCTCCCACCGTTTGCGGCAGTGGGTGCTCCACCTGCCTTAGACCCCCAGGGTCAGCACATTCTTGGCGATGGCACGCCATATACCCTTCTTTTGATGGGCGCTGACCTGCAGGAAAAATACAGCAGAAAAGGGATTAGTCATACTGTCTGGACTGTCATACTCATGGCCCACCATATCCCTCCCATCCCCTTACGCACATACATTTCCCACCATACATGCAGCACTCTGCCCAGGAGCCCTCAGACCCCCCACTTACATGGGGCTTACACACACAGCAATCCATACATTCATGCCCCATGCATCATGCTCACAGTGTACTCTCCTGTTTGTCTGGAGGACCATGGAGTAAAGTGTACTGGGGTAGGACTCCATCCACCAGTCTCTCCAACTCCTCCGAAGTGAAGGCGGGGGCCCTTCCCCAGACACTCGAGCCATTGTCGCTTCCAGACACAGGTCACAGCAGCACTTGCAGTGTAGGTCCTCTGCTGTTGAAGGTCAGGTAGCAAGTGAGTGAACAGATAAAAAATGGCAGTCACGTCCACGGCGGTGCGTACCGCCACCGCCGACGTACATCGCCATTGGCTCCTGGAACCCATAGGGCCCAATGATAACCAATGCGATGTTGCGCGGCGATCATCGACCGCTCACTGCAACGGCGCACAACGCTAGCAGAATTACCTCATTTCCACTTATCTCTCCTCACAGGTCAGGCAGCTGCCATTTCAGGGGGACACGGGCCATGGCACCTAACTGTGTCACAGCAGAAATTGGCACATCAACTGGCTCTCGACTTCACATACTGTTTCTATAAAGGAAGAAATGCATATTCCTTTTGACATATGACCCTCTGCTCACCGTTTTTCACCCTAGAGTTCAACCGCTGAGGATGAATAGGAGATGGAGACATCGCCCCGTGTACAGACCCCTGGTGGGCCTGGCAACAATGGAGGAAAGGCACATTATCCTGACTACAGACTTGATAGGGCCACAATCCAAGAGCTGTGTGCCCAATTGGAGCCAGACCTGATTTCAGCTATCCGACAGCCCACAGGTATCCCCCCTCTAGTGCAGGTCCTGTCAGTGCTCCATTTCCTAGCAAGAGATTTTTGACACAAGCCAGGTACTTTGTGCTTGAAGGAGACTTTGTTTGCTTTAAAAAGACTTAAGACACTTTATATCACTTTTCAGTTATATCTCTACATTTACTTATTGCATCTTTGATCATTTTTGACCTGCAAATATCCAGATAAATATTATATATTTTTCTAAACACTATGGGCCTGATTCTAACTTTGGAGGACGGTGTTAAACCGTCCCAAAAGTGGCGGATATACCACCTACCGTATTACGAGTCCATTATATCCTATGGAACTCGTAATACGGTAGGTGGTATATCCGCCACTTTTGGGACGGTTTAACACCGTCCTCCAAAGTTAGAATCAGGCCCTATGTGGTGTATTTTGTGGTGCTATTATACTTTACACATTGCCTTCTAAGTCAAGCCTGGCTGCTCAGGGCCAAGCTACCATAGGGTGGGCACAGGATAATTTGGATTGTCAGTGACTTACCCTGACTAGAGTGAGGGTTCTTGCTTGGACAGGGGGTAACCTGACTGCCAACCAAAGACCCCATTTCTAACACCTACCTAATGGTGAAGTTAGATTTTAAATTACCATTTTGAAAATTGCACTTTTAGAAAGTTGACATTTTATTTCATTAGCCATTTGGTGCCGGCAGCCTATCTAAGGTCAACATACCTGGATGTAGCTGACTGGTGGGCTTAGTGTATTTCTCCTAGATGGCCACACTCAATGAAGAGAGTAGGTGGGACTAGATCATCCACCAATGGCAGGATGGGAAGAAGGAGTTGGGCTTGGCTGACCTGCGTTCCATCGCGGTTGGCCTGAAAGTATGACTTTGACCCAGACCTACACTACAAGATAGCTGTGGTTGGTGCTTTGAGATTTCTGGCACTATTTTATACTTTGATCTTGAAAAAGGTACAACTTCGGTACTACTAATTGGATTTTTGACATTTTGGTTTTCTTTTATTTATTACATTTTGCTCTATTTTTCTAACTTGGTGTGGGATCATTTTTGCATGGTGTTGTCACTGTGTAACTGTTTGAAGTGTTGCAAAAATGCTTCACAAATTGCCTTTACCATAGTCCTGACTGCTCTATGCAGAGCGACCAGATGGTTGAGCCCAGGTTAGTTTGGTGTTGGCTTGTGCCTCACCCTGACAGGATTGTGGTTGCTTTTTGACCAGGTCTCACACCCCACTAGTCCAACAACCCAAATATATAGATGTATCCATATAACAAAAACAACTGTAAAAAAAAAAGAAAAGGGGGCAGGGTAGGAATACACTGATCCCCTAGCCTTGGTGCTGGGGCCATCATGGGACAAAAGCATTTTTTAAAATGTTCTCCGAAATCATGGTGGATCCACGAATCCAGCATTTTTTTTTTTAAGCAAGTGCTGCCTCCTGCACTTGTTCAAAATTGAGCTCCCGGGTGGGCCAGGTCCTGGAGGATAAATTTTGGGCACTGTTTTCCCCCTGAAGCGAAGATATTGCCTTCTGGGCATTATAGTATGTTCCCTAGGCCAGCAGAGCTGCCATAGTTGGGCTGGTGCCTGCAGACCTCAACAGTGATTGTTGTGACTCACCAAGTGTCTGCTGAAATGATGTGCTTTATTTAACCTTGTGTCTAAACCGTGAAGAAGCCGCATTTCCTAAGTTCTTTTGTAACAGTGTTGATTCAAGTCATCTTAAAAGAATGTATATTTTATTTCCAAAACCAAACTTTTTCACAAAGCCTAAATCTTCTTCTACTTTTTAAACATAGAGCGTGACAAAGGATAGAAATCACCAAGTTTTATCATTTAACCCTGCTGCTGCTAAGCCATATCATTGCCTGACTTGCACAGCTGGACAAAGTCCCAAAGGTGTCCAATGCAAAACTCTAGAGCCCACTTGAGTTAGAAAAAGGAACATGTCTAACAATTAAAAGTACACAAATAATCTACAGCCTTTTTCAAATGCCATATCAATTGTCAGGGAAAAAGATTGAAGCACAATGTAATGAGCATTAATAAAGCTTGTAGGGTCGATTTTCATTTTTCCCTCAAATTTTTTTTTAATGTTGTGACTAAACATCATATTATATAAGTAAAAGAAAAGACAGTGAGACACAAGAAGAACTGGTGGGCAAACCTACAAGATCCCAGCACTGCAGTGTAGGTCTGAATCCAATCTGTTAGAGGGGAGCTTGCACAGCGCTGGTACCAGAGTTGCACCAGGACCAAAAACCATCCTGAGCATCATAGAATAAAAACAAGCAATGCCAAAGCCAGTCTTGAAAGTTCTAATAAATGCTAACTGAGACATTCATAAATAACATTTGACTGATATCACACATTACAGCCATATCTACTGTTGTTGGCAATGCTTAATTCCAGTGACCAAGTGTATATGCCATTTGCTCAATGGACTGGCAATTCATTTGTTCACATTTTCAGGAAAGAAGAATGACAACTACACTGGTGCCACTAATGACCTCTGTTGCCTTGTCCCAGACAGACTGTCTGAAGTCTGGCCCATCCTGTCCCACGCTACTTCCCTTGTACCCTCTAGTAAAATGTGAGATCATAGTAACTGCATTCAGTTCAGTTCATAATCTTTATTCGGCTATACCAGGAGTAAGCCATAAAAGCACATAAGCAATGAAATACAACAATAACCATAAGACAATAAATCACCAAGAGTCATAAAATATTTAAGGTCATAAAATAAATAAATTATCATGCTGCATTCTGTCACCATTTGCTAAAATACAATAGATACTTTAAACATGTTTTTAGAGTGCAATAAGGCTTTTCCTAACATGTATGGCTTTTAAGATATACTGTAATGTGCCACCCTATAGCACACATTCGGGGAGTCTAAGGCTAACAGGAATTTAATTGCACCCTGGTGTGTTCTTAAGTTAATTAAAAAGCAGTTTGAGGTGGAAGATTCTAAAATATTAATAGAATTTACTGAATAAGACAAAATGTAATGTGCATTGTTTGCTAACTCCATCACAGGGGCATCTAGCTGACTCTTGCGGACAATGCCTAGTTTGAGGAAATGCTACTAGGTGGGGCGCAATGCCCAGTTTTAGCCTATTTAAAACAAACCGGTGCTGTCTTTCCATAGTCTATGGAAAGACAGCCAAACCTACTTGCATCCAAAGAGAAAGACAAGTAAAAGCCAACTGTGGTTTTAGTTGATTCAATTAGCTTCCTATTGTCCGCCTTATATTGCATAAATATGTCCCCAATACATTTTTTAAATAGTGACAGTACGTCCCCTAGTTTAGGATTTATAGAGCTATTAAAAACAGATTTAAAAGAGGAATCAATAAAAGCTAGCCATGGTATACGCATGGCATTATCCAATGTCATACAGTCTAATATGTAAAAACAGTGGCTTCCTTAGACTATATGCTGTGCCATAAAAGCAGAGGTATCACCTGTAGCACATCTTCCAAATATTGTATGCCCTTTTCTTGATGCGTAATCCAGTTAGAGGCTTAGGTGGGTAAACATAGCATACGTTTTAGAAAACAGTTCTCTAGTTGTAGGGGAGCCCTTTTAGTGTATCCCAACACCCCTGCACTATATGGTACCGTGGAAGCAACTCTAGCCCTGTAATTGTTCAACATAGTGTCTATGGGATGACTCCCTAGTTTACTGGTAAATCTAAATATAGCTCCTGAATTTCTTCTTAGCTTGATCTTACCTGAACAAACCAGCTGATCCCACTGCCCATTCCTGGAGGACAATACCCCTAGATAGTTAAAGCAATTGACAGTACTAATTTCCATGTTCTGAATGTAGAAATTCCTACATTTATTTACTTTCTTGTCGCATGCCATAGTAAATGTTTTAGATTTGTTAATTATCGTACCCCTTGATGACATGAACTGTTCAAATCCACACAATAACTTCTGAAGCCCCATGGGTGTTCTGGAGATCAGGACAGCACCATCTGCATAAACTAGGGCAGACACAGGGCGTCCAACCATATACAGGGGATCAGCCTGTAGTCCCTGCAAATGTTTATCTACCGCATTAATAAATAGGGAGAACAATAATGGGGCAAGGACGCTACCTTGACAAATACCTCTTCCTATCTTGAAAGAGGTGGTGCATTCTGCCAGTTGTCTAAAGCAAGCTTTGCCTGTCATATCTCTATATAGGGGAGCCAAAAAATTTATGATATACCTTGGGGCACCCATGTCTTATAATGTAGGCCACAGGAGGCCATATTCCACTAGATCAAATGCGCTACTGAAATCTGCAAAACATAGATATAGAGCTCCTTTTTTGGCCTTGGTGTACTTCCCTATAATTAAGTCTAGTTTAACACATTGCTCTATGGCACCTAAACCTTTCCTAAAACCAAACTGTACAGGGGACAGGATGTTATTTTCCAGGACCCAATTGTTTAATCTTACCAGAATGATTCTACTAAATGTTTTCAGGGAAGAATTCAACAATGATATTGGGCGATAATTTTTAAGGTCGGCTTTGTCTCCCTTCTTATATATTGGTAAAATAATGGAGGTGTACCAAGACAACGGAATATCCCCACATATGGCCAAATGGAACAGTCTGGTCAGAATTGGTACCTAAAAATTGGTGTTATGTTTAAAGACGTCCACTGGTACCCCATCAGATCCTGGGGCCTTACCCTCACCACTGCTTAGAATGGCAGAATAAACCTCATCCACTGTAATCTGTAGATAGCTGGATGGCCCCAACTTGATCTGCCCAATTAAATCTACTGTCCCAGTCCCTTCCTTGAAGACCTCTGAATAGTGGGCCACCCATGTGGCACAAACTACACTTGATCACAAATCTGGTGGCACCCATTCTGAGAGAAAGGGGGCATTAATTGTTTCCCAAAACAATTTAACGTTGTTAGTTTCTGTCGCCAGGGCGAGTTTAGACCATGCCTCTTCCCTTAGTTCTTTCTTCCTTTGCTCCTGTGCCACCTTATATTCTTCTTGGAGTGACTTAATTACTATTGAGTCCCTGGGTTTTGTCTGAAGGTCTAATTTAAGATTCCCCCTGGCTTTTGTACAGGCATGGTTGAACCACCCCTTATTATACCTAGGCCGCCTATGTTGCGGGTTATGGGTCAGGAGCCCCTGTACATAAACAGCAATTATACTAAACATCTCAGTAGCATTGATGTTTCGATATCCTCCTGTAAGCAATAACCAATTTCTTGCGGCCAGCCATGTATGACATTCCACAGAAAGTCAACAGGCTCGATATCTTCCCATTTCCGTCTCACCCCTATGGTTCTATGTACCTCAACCTGATTAGGGGTAGTATAAAACACATCCCTTGGCCCCCCAAAAAAGGTTGGGAGAATGATCGGCTCATGATCACTAAGTGGGGTCAGCTCTGTATAGGGTGTGTCACAATCATTTAGTGCAAAGGTTGACACAATAATGTGGTGTATAACCAAGGATGAGTTGGGACCTCTATGAGTTGGAATTATCTCGCTGTTATCTCCGTGCTTACATTCCATAAGCGTTACATCAAATGTGGAGAACAACAAATTAAGGACCTCCCCATACTCATTGTGGCAAAAATGGTCAAACTTGCCCCATCAGGGGTGGTAAGCCCACAGAACCGATAAAGGGTGCTGGGGCAAGGCTGGATATTAAAATCCCTGGCCCAGAATATAATGGGATTAGAGCAGTTAGGGCATAAAAACGTGTTTAAGCTTTGGTCCAGGGTGTGAACAACCCTATAGCGAGTGGCATCAAAAATGTTGTTATAATAATTATTTATGACCACATTAGCCATATTCTTATACTTAGGCCACAGCAATTGGAAGTGTGCGGACTCCATATAAGTCCTTTTAACCACTACAGGGAGTTTGTTAGAGATAGGGACCAGGCGCCCCCCTTGGCCCTCCCAGATTGTGATGGTGTAGCTAGCAGGAGGTGTGAGGTAAATCCGTGCACATAGAAAGGTGAAGCACACCAAGTTTCTTGGATGCAAATCACATATAACTTGCTAATTATTGAGCCCCACTCTCTTTTCTCAGTTTTACCATGTAGACCCTGCACATTCGATGTTGCAAAATAGTGGTTCTCATTAGTGTTGTCAACAAGCACCTGGATCCATGGATCTTCCATTCCGAGGATGGCTGCTTTTTGAGCTACTTCTGTTGGTTCCCCATCCCCATTGTGGATTGTATCCCCAGCGTCCATACCATCTGTGCCCTGTTGTGCTAAGAATGACTTGTTGGGGATCATGACCATCTTACGTTTGACAGGTCCCTCCGTCTAAAACATCATCATCTCACTGTCTGCAGAACTCTTGTATGGCAGTCAATCCTTATCTGTCAGTGAACTTAATGCCTAGTATTTATTACTTAGAGGTAACGGGGAGGTAGAATGTAGATTATCAATACGTTTGGGGCCTGGGTGTGCCATGGTAAATCATGGCTGCATATGGAGCGAGTGTCTGTATCATGGCTGTCCAGGTTGCAAGTGTCTATAGAATACACCTAGCGGAAGCAGTTCTGGGGTGTTTCTAGCTTGGGGGCGAAAAGGGGCCATAGACAACCAAGGATTTCTAAAATTGATACTCATACAATCATCCCATGGTCTCTCCCTACGGGGCCCACACCCACCCTACTTTCTGAGTTAGAATTATCTGGTGGGCATAGTCCATTGAGAATAAATTGTTCTGCACTAGCTAATGCATAACCTTATTCTTCAGGTCCCCCTGTTGTTCACTCTGGTCAGACCGTGGAGGGGGGACATTGCCCAAAATAATGGCATAAGGGCAAGACTCTGGAGGTAGGTTAACAGTAGGCAATTCTTCTCTCATCTGTAGGTGGGCAGACCCGCTCTTCTGGGGGTTCAGGGGGAATCAATCAAATGCGACAGGTCGTATGCCATTTGGAACGAGACCAACTGGTCTCTTCTTAGTGACTACATGCCACTCACTAAGATGGTCTATATTTTGGTCCTCCATTACTTGCCCTTGTACAGGGGCCCTCTATCCAGTGCTCACTACAGTTCCTGGCAGATCTATAGTATCTGTGCCCTGTGATAAATGCGTAGGACCTGTCTCGTTATGGGTAGTATTATGTGCCACAGGAACCTGGGGGTTGGAGGACACCATTAGCAGAGGGAGCTTCTGGCAAATTGCCAGTACTTTTTCCACCTCCCCCTTCAATTTTGCATTAATAGGCTTAAGCAAGTTATCAAGGAGGGATGTGAAATCAAACATAATAGGGCCCAGGTTACTATCAGCCCCCCTTCTGCACTGTTTTTTCCTTTTTATAATGGGTGACTGGCTTGCTATTGTAGGGTTTATGCTGGATGGAGTCCTAGACTCTATCTGGGCACCCTGGTTCCTCATAACTGTTGTATCAGTTGTGAGATGAATATCAGGTGCATATTCAGGGGGTACGAGGGTACCCTCCAATCCATCACCTAATCCTGCTACCCCCAAGGATAAACACCTTTTGGCGAGGTGAATTTCCTTTGAGATTACCCCTACCGATCTAACTAAAAAGGAGTCAATAGTGGTACAGCAGGGTTCCATATCTGCCTTCTATCCCCTGCCTTCTCTAACCCATAGATAGGATTTTGTGTTATCATCTCCTTGGATAGGCAACTTCTATCTTGGGGGGGATTACCAATAGCCTAGGCCAATGGGGCCGGAGCTCCCCAGATTGCACGCCTATACTTGTTTAAGTTATCAAAACTTCCAGATAAGTGACTGAAGAAATTTCAAAAAGCCAATAAATATATAAGAAGAAAATGCATAAAAAGAGAAAAGGTCACAAAATCAAGAGGGCAGGCCCAGCCCAGCCTCTGTCGCCCGCTGACAGGCATAGACGGGCACGCTCTTGGCCCCGTCTTCGCCCGGACATGCTCCCGGCGTGTCCCTTACAGCGGAAGTGCGAATCACAATTAAAGCTCCTTGGGTGCGGCAGAGCATCGTGGGCGGCCTCCATACGCTGGTCTCCTGGAAGGCGTGGTTCAGCCCAGCATTCTGTCCATGTCAATGAGCAGGGTGATGTGCACAGCGGAAGCACAAGTCTCAATTAAAGAGCCTTGGGTGCAGCAGAGCGTCGTGGGCAGCCTCCTCCCTCTGGTCTCCTGGGAGATGTGGTTCAGCCCAGCCTTCCCGGCCGTGTCAATTAGCAGAGTGATGTGAGCAGCGGAAGCGTGAGTCTCAAATAAAGCGCCTTGGGCGCGGCCTAGTGTCGTGGGTGTCTTCCTCCCTCTAGTCTCCTGGGAAGTGTGGTTCAGTCCAGTCTTCTGCCCCATGGCAATGAGCAGAGTGATGCATGCAGCAGAAGCATGAGTCTCAATTAAATTGCCTTGGTTGCAGCAGAGCTTCTTGGGTGGCCTCCTCCCTCTGGTCTCCTGGGAGGTGTGGTTCAGCCCAGCCTTCCGTCTCATGTCAATGAGCAGAGTGATCCAAAAATGCAATTCTCAACAGTAAATTTGAGGTGGGTGGCTGAACTCCGATGAACTGAGTTGCTTAAGCTGAATGTATTTTAACAGATTGTGTTGAAACAAACCTGTCTACTACTAAAACATGTGGTGAAGCCTGCCGGGCATACACGTTGTCATCTGATGCCATTTTCTGGAGGGGAGCAACTCCATTAGATGTCTTTTGTAGGAATGTGGATTATTTGTAATGGCAGGTAGGTACTTACACTTAATATCAGGCTACAATCTTCACATAAGGTGTAGTCAATGTCTCAAAATAATCCTTACTCTACTACAGGTAGCTTGGTCCATGTGCAGGTAGACTTAAGTTAGGAGACAAGTGGGCAAAGCATTTAATAGCAACAAAATAGTAAATAGGTAAAACACAACAGGCAATAAATAAATAACATTAAAAAAATAAAAATAAAATCCAACACCGATTTTTTACAAATAGGAAATATGTTTATCTTTAAAATGACACAAAAATGACAAAAAACAACTTTAGATAGGAATTTTTAAATATTAAATGTAAAAAGATGTGTTCTAGTGCCTAAAAGCAAAATGTGCCAACCACGGACATCTGATTGTGCTTTACTGGGGAAAAGTCAAAGACTGAGGCCAAACGAAAAGGAACTCAAGACAGATATACTGAGCTGGAGGCCTCGGTCAAAATGTAACCTTTAGATTTAGGGACTGATTTAGATGTTGGTGGTAACAGTCCCACAGTCTAATTTTTGGCTGGAAACTCACCTGCCACCCTATTTAGATGTCAGTGGAAGCATAGTTGAAAGACCGCTGACGGCCCGCTGTCACCACCCGGAAACTTTACCTACTTTGACAGCCCCATAGGCAAAAGCATCTGGCGGTGGGACAACAGTCCCTTTTATCACCAAACCAATCAAAATGTGCAGTTCCGCCTATGCACCTGTGGCGAACAAGCCTCTACATCTGAGTTGGCAGATTGGGAGCTATGGAAGGACCAAAACCCACCTTTTTAACGCTTTCTGCGTATCCTGCCCCCATGAACCCGCTGCTACCAGCCCTCCCATTGCCACTGGGCCAAGTCAAAGATGAATATCAACCTCGTAGTGAGTAAACTGCTCTGCCTCCTGGTAGCTCCACCAGCAAGTAGGTGTCAGGAGTTTGTGGCCTTCCAGTGCCTCATCTCTGGTGTCTAGTGGGAGAGCTCCGCTCTTCTACTAGACTGCGTCTTTTCTCCTTTTTTGCCTCTATTTCCCTCTTTGTGTGCTTTTCCTTCTGTGTTCTTTCCCTTTTGTGCTCCTTTTGTCTGTTGCTTTCTGCGTTTCACTCTCTCCTCCCTGTTTTTCTCCTCTCTCTCTCACTCTTGCTCTCCCCTCTCTCTCTCCACTGCCGCTGCTTCCCCTGTGGCCCCGTCTCCTCCTCTCTCTCATGCTCTGTCCCCGCTGCTGCTGACCCTGCAGCCCACCCCCTTTTCTTTTGCGCCGTTTTCCGCTCCTGCTTTCCAGCTGTCCTCTCATCCCCCTCCATACTTAATGGCGGCCACTGCTCAGCTGCGCTGCTGGTGAGCCAAAGGTGTGCCGAGGGCAAGCCAGTCTGTGCTCGTCCGTGACCCAAACTCGACCAGCACAAGGGCCCCTGGCCCTGCCACCCACCACCTCTACACAGCAGATGAACTAATCGCACTGAACCCTGGACGCAACAACAACTGCAAGCAAGGAGCTCATTGCAACACACACGGTTCATTCAGCTGCCTCCACTGCCGTCAAACCTGTTCCACCACCAGGACACTGGACCCAGCACAAACCAACTGCAACAATTCACCAAATCCTAAACCCCTGGAGTGGATCCTCCTTAATGTCTGCTCCCTCCATAAACACGCCCCAGAAATCTGGGACCTCCTCGATTGCATCACCCAGGACGTCGCATTCCTCATCAAGAACTGGACCAAGAACACCTCAGGCCCAGACATCGCCATTGCCATCCAGCAGGGGTACAAGATGGCCCGGAAAGGTTGTCCCAGCCGCTCTGGGGTGGGGGGGGGGATCGCCATCGTCCAGAGATCCAACCTCTGCATGAACATACACTCCAAAGACTCCAAAAAAGCCACTCTGATAAAACACCACCACTTCAAGCTGCACACCAGCCCGACATCCATGATTAGGGGAACCATCATCTACCACCCTCCCAGACCTTGCACACCTTTCGCCAACTCCATTACGGACTTCATCTCCACACAAGCCATCGCAGCCACCAACTACACCTTGTTGGGACACCTCAACTACCACCTTGAGAAACCAAAAGACCCCAGCAGAGCTTCCCTCCTAGACAACCTCCACAACATAGGACTTCAACAGATCATGACAGAGCCAACACACTCGGCAGGACACACCCTCAATCCCATCTTCACTACAGGAACCGCTGCTACATTAAGCCAAACCACAGAACTCCCATGGACAGATCACCATTGCATCCACTTCAACTTCAACTCACCCACCATCACCAGACCCCAGCCATCACATAGAAACTGGACAAGAATAACCGAACCTCAGCGCACTGCCACCCTCTCCATCACCCCACCCACCATCGCAAGCAACGAGTATCCAAACACCGCAGCATGCACCCTCCACTAGTGGATTACTGACTGTGTCAACACCATAGCTCCGTCAAAAAGAACAACAACACCCACGTGAAGAGAACCAGCTGGTTCACCCCCGAACTCCAGGAATCAAGACGCTGCCTTGAGAAAATCTGGAGAAACACTAAATCCCCAGAGACCCACTGCAACTTCAAAGCTGCCATTACTGCACACCACCAACTCATCAGAAACACCAAAAATAATGCTATCCAAGACAGGATCTCTTCACATCCACACAACAGCAAGGAACTCAATAACATCCTCAAGGAGTTTGCCCAACGCAACAGCGAGACAAAGGACATCCCATCCTCAAAGAACCTTTACGACAGACGCAACACCCTCTTCCACCACAAAATCAATACCATCTACTGCAGTTTCAACAAGGAAAACCCATGCGCCGAACCCCCGTCCAGCACCCGAAACCAACAAACCCACAATCTTCACCTGGATACACAAAATCATGAAGTCGATCCACTCCGGGGCCCCCACGGACCCATACCCCCATCACGTCTTCAACAGAGCTGCAGACACCATCGCCCCCAAGCTCTGCCTCACCATCAACAGTTCACTAGTTGCCGCCACCTTCCCTGATGACTGGAAACAGCCAGAGATCAACCCCCACCGACCTCAAAAACTTCAGGCCTATCTTCCTACTTTAATTTCCTGCAAAAGTCATAGAAAACGCAGTCAACAGCCTACTCACCAGGTTTTTAGAAAGCCACCACATCCTTGACATCTCCCAATCCGGATTCAGTTCCAACCACAGCACAGAAACAGCCCTCTTGTCTGCAACAGACAACATCCGCTCCCTACTGGACAAGGAAGAGACAGCGGCACTCATCTTACTCGACCTCACTGCAGAGTTCGACACAGTCTCTCATCACACCCTGATAAGAAGACTCCATGAAGCCGGCATTAGAGACAAGGCCCTCGACTGGATCCAATCCTACCTCCCTGCAGAACGGAACAAATGAGACTCTTCCCCTTCCTTGTAGAACCCATACCCACCACCTGAGGAATGCCCCAAGGATCCTCCCTCAGTCCCACATGGCCCTGCTAACCACCATCGTCAGAAGCTACGGAATAAACATCATCTCCTACGCCGACAACACCCAACTCATCCTCTCCCTCTCCAATGAACCAGACAAGGCCAGACACAACTTCCATGAGGGAATGAAAGCAGTCGCCAACTGGATGAGAGCTAGCTGCCTTCAACTCAACACAAACAAGACCGAGGTACTCATCCTGGGCCCCAAACCCAATGCATGAAGCGCGCCCTGGTGGCCACCATCCCTTTGAAACCCACCCACCCCTGCCAGCCACGCCCGCAACCTCGGAATCATCTGGCACTCCGACCTCAGCATGAACATCAGATCAACACAGTCACTTCTGCACCCTGCACCTCCTACTCAAGACCTTCAAATGGATCCCACTCAAACTTAGAAAGACAGTCACACACGCCCTCATCACTACCTGACTGGACTACAGCAATGCACTCTATGCTGGAATCAACAAAAAACTCACCCGCAAATTGAGAAACGTCCAGAACCCCGCAGCCAGAGTGATCCTTGACCTACCTCGACACTGCCACATCTCACAACACCCATGCAGGCTGCACTGGCTCCCTATTAAAAAAAGAATCACTTTCAAAATCCTCTCTTATGCACATAAAGCCCTCCACAACACGGACCTGCCTACCTTAACCAGCGACTCAACTTCCACGTACTCCTCAGGGCCCTACGCTCAGCTCAGCTCCCTCTTGCAGAAGTACCCCGCATCAGGAAAACCAGAACACGAGGACGCTCTTTCTCTTACCTCACTGCCACCACCTGGAACACCCACTCATCCACATCGGACAATCCATCTCCATCCCCAGCTTCATGAAGGAACTGAAGACATGTTTTTTCTAATCCACCTCTTGTATACGCTACACCACCCCTCCCCCAGCGCCTTGAGACCCTAACCGGTAAGTAGCTATGCTCTATAAACTTCTGATTGATTGATTGTTGTCACCAGAATAGAAGGTAAGTCACGGGCATTCCTGTTACCTTCGACATTGTAACATCACAGTAATACAGTAATAATGGACTTAAGCATGGCTCAATAATTTGCGCAAAGACCACCATGATGCTGCACATTGCTGAAGTGTGTAATGTTGTAGTGAGAAAATATATCAGAACAGATCTCAAGATATAAGTAGCACCCACCAATCTGGTATGGACTGCCTTGATGGCAAAGGACACCAACACAAAAAGTCTCAACAGTCACAAATAGTAAGGTGTCCACACAGGTGTGTGCAAAGTCCACAAAATCTCACTGTATCAACTGAAACAGTATACCCAATTTGAACCAAACAATCCTATTATATTGTAGCAACACTACAGCATGCTACTGGTTTGAGTACACAGAATGTACTGAAAACATGGCACAGATGTATGAAGGTCCCATCTCCCCTTGGTGTGTGCAAGTTATCACTCACACACATAAGAGTCTGTTTAACTGCAAAGGGCCAGATTACTTGTGTAGTGCATATCATGTCAAAATAAGCACACACTCATTCTCCAGTCACAAAAACAGGAACATATATGATTTTGGTGCAGGTATCGAGTAACAACAAAATTAATATGCCCATCACAAATGTACAACACCAATGTACGTTTTGACAAAATATCTAAAAGATACAACTTGTGCATGTTGCCATCACAAGTGAGAGTAGGTGGATGGCACATGCATCATCAGAAAGAACATTATCAGCAAAAAAATGAAGCCCAGTCGCAAAATAAGGCCAGGGCAAATGTATTCTCAAAATAAAAATGGTTTAAATGAATAAGATAACTCTCTCATAAGTAAACAAATAAAATAGCATAAAAAAAAGAAAAGACACAAGACCAGTAGTCCATTGTGTAGGTGCATGCCCACAACTTGCATCCTAATGTCACTGCCAAAATAAACCTCCTCTGGAAGGGGCATATATGGGTCGGAGACCAGGCACCTCAGTGATCTCTCTGGGAGGGGGAGTCCTTGTGTTTGGGAGGGGTGGGTTTTGATTTAGGAGGGTTGGGCTTGGTAGGGGAGCGTTGGGAGTTGGAAGGGGTGGGTTGGGAGTTGGAAGGGGTAGAAAGATGTTGTGGGAAGTATAGATTTACATTTGCAAGGGGTGGGGCGGGATGTGGAAGGGGTGGTTTGGAAGGCAGAAGGGCTGGAAAAATATGTGGGAGGGGTGATTTTGGGTTTGGAAGGGGTCAGGACCAGAGGAAAGAAAAGGTCCTTCTTAAGAATTTGAGTAGGGTGGTCTTCAGGTGGTTGGGTTTGGGAGGGAGTGGCTGTGGCTGTTGCCTGTAGGTATGTTGAAGGTGTGGGTGCTTGAGGGTCAGGTGTATGTGCTGTATCTTTAGATTTGTGTCTCTCACTTATTGTGTTGGGTGGATGAGTGTGGGTGTTTGGGTCAGGTATGTTTGTGTGGGGATGTGTGTATAGTGGATGTGGTATGTGCTGGTGTTGTATTTCTGGGTGTGCCGGTGCATGTATTTGTGGTGGTGGGTACGCTGACTAGTGTGTGCTTGTGATACATGTAGATATTGGTGTAGAGGTGGGTGTGCTGCAGGTGTGGGTGTGTGGTTGTTTCTTGGTGGGTGCACTGACTGGGTATGTGCTTGTGGTGTATGTGGGCATTGGTTTAGTGGGAGAGGTTGTGTCTGTGGGTATGCTGGCGGCATGGGTGTGCGGTTGTATCATGGTAGGTGTGATGCTTATGGGTATGCTTGTGGTGATTGTGTGTGTGGTTGTCTGCATGTGTGAGTCTATGCCTTTATTTTTTGCTGTGTAGGTGTTGGGATGTGCTGCTTGTGGTTGCTGTTGTGGGTATGTGCATATGTTTGCAAATGGTTTAGATAGAGCTGTGTTGGAGGGTTTGGGATGGGAAGGGGTAGGAGTGTGGGCACAAGGTTGGAGTGGTTGGGAGGCTGCAGCCAATGAGGAAGCCTGAAATGACCGCTGTAGGCCAGACAGGTCACTGTGAATATCATCATGTGGGTGTTCTGGACAACCAGCCTCTGCATGGCATTCAGAAGTGCAGTCTGGCCTACAGTGAACTTCTGTAATATGTCTACAGACTTCTTGGTGAGTGCAGCCTGGGACACCAGGAAAAAAGGCAGAGGTGTATGCAGCACAGATGATGTCAACCCTTTTAAGGGCCAGCCAGAGCCAAATGGGGGGGCAAGAAGGAGGGTTGAGATTGGAATGAAGTGGCTAATAAAGATGCATGTGTCACAGTCTCTCCAGGGTCTGCCCCTGCTAGGCTCTGGTCTTCATTGAAGGCCTCTGAGGAAGATGTAGAATCACCTGTAGCCTCCTGGCCAGTCCCCTCACCCTCCACTGGGTCCCTTGACATCACTGGTATCACTGGTGTCCACACCTGATGCCTAGTGGCCAGCTTCATCCCAGCCCATGTGGCTGCTGTCACCTTCACCTTTCCCAGTTGATGCTGAAAAAATAAATACAACAATGTTAGGGTATCTGTGAGAATACAATTTAACATCAATGTACATCACACAACATTTGCAACAAATTCAGTAATCCTCCATCTCAGCTCCCATATCTTGTATGCCTATGTTACTTATACACTTGTAGTTCACTACATGACAAACGGTTCAATAACATTAGTAAACACATAGCCCTGGAGACATCTCTTAACTACCCTTTGTTTGCATGCAGCCATGTGTCTGCCCACAACAGTACTTGCCTTGTAAGGAGGACTATAGTGCCATCTTTCAGAACAAAGAAAAACACCACACACAGCATCAGACACTGATCAATTCACATCTCCAGAAATCCTCATGGGCTTTGGATGTGTGTCAAGATCAACACTGATGGCATACAACACAGATGGAATGTAAAGAGGTCAAAAGACAACACTATCTGTTGGGCCCTCAACTGCCCAGCAAGCTCTGGGTAAGCCACTACAAGAATGCAGGCCTCTGGGGGGTGGGGAGGTCAGAGTGTGGCATACCCATCTGGATTAATGGGAGGACTGCCCTACTTGGCTCTCAGCAGACCTGCATGTCACCTGACACAGGTCTTCCCACCTTTTCTGACACTGCAGGCTACGCCGCTTGTGGCCAATCAGGATCCACACCTTCTTTGTTATGGCCTTCCAGATCTCCCACTCCTGGTGGGCGTTGACCTGTGTGGATGACAGACGAAGAAAAGAAAAATCAACCTAATACACATTATGTGCTGGAATCCCACATGACAGTACAGCATCAGACAAGTCCAGACCTTCTATATTTTTAACGCAACATGAACATCATTCCACCATTGGCTGTATGTTGTCAGTCATACTACTGGTGCATTGTGTGCTGGTCACTGGTAGTCTGTTTGTGGCCTGTTGTTTGTGTGATGAAATAGGATTTGTGTGTTACATGGACACATATTACAACTTCTACTTTTACAGTAGGGATTTCACATTGCCATGCACAGACATTTCAGAGAGTGGCAAAAACAGTCAGTCCCAGCTACATCATTTGTCAACTCCAATCAAAACACTACCCCATTACCAAAAATGAACAAAATAGCCTGTGTATCAGAAGGGAAGAGGTTCCTCAGTCAGACATTCCCCAATCAGACATGCACCTGTTCCTCTGGGGTCCCATAGAGCTGACTGTACAGGGACAGGCAGGACTCCTGTCACCTGCTTTGCCTGGCCTCCTGGCTCCAAGAGGTCGGTAACAGCATCAGAAAATCAAGGGGATCTTGTTGACTACATTGTTAGGAGGCAAATGAGTGTTTTTTCTCAATGCTACATACAAGTACTCTGCGGACGTGATCTGTGATGGAGACAGACACAGCCATTAGTTTCATGCATAGCCGTCAACACGTTAGCCTATGGCAGGGTCCATCATGGAGGCTTCAGCATATTCAGGTATTGGTAGACCCATTTTTATGTGAAGTTAATGGTCCAAATTTTCACATCACAATAGGATTTTAAGACTCACGTTGAGCCAAGTCAGTGAGTCTAGTAGATATTTATTGTGAAATACATAGAGAGGAAGAACAGCCAACACATGTTTCACCCCCTGGCGGTATGTAAACCTGGGGCTTTCTCAAGGCTGCAAGAATGCAAAAAGCAATTAGAGGTAAAAACCCTTCTTTTTAGAGGAGAAAAAGAACCGTTTAAAATATCACCCAGAGTGCAAAGAAGAAGTCAAGTTTTTCAGAGTACCACTCATCTCCGTAAGATATACATATCTCTCAGAAGAGACTCATTTTAAAAGAAAAAAAAGAAAGATAGATCACCCACAAGTTTTAGGTTGAAACCCAGAAGTTAAGCAGGGTAAGCTCCGTCCTGTGTTACGATTTTTTTTACAATTTTTCCAAGGATAAAATCGAACAGAAGTGACCAAGATAATAATGAGTGAAGAGTGATCAGGAAATAATCCCAAAAGTGTCAATGAATGAGCCTTCCACCCATGCATATTTCAGCAGAATTATAAGATACCTATTCAACTGTTCTTAAGAGTAAATCCATTTAAAAGTTCCTTATCATATTCCGTTGATCAGAAAAGCATATCTGTGCTAACAAAAAAATTTGCAGAGATCACATATGTTTTTATCACCCTCGTATCTGGTTGATACACCTTATAAATGCTATGTCAGTAAATATCAGTTTACCACAACTAATAAGAGTTGGATATCATAGAAGAGAGATTTCTCCAAGTCACATTTTCTGAACAAATGTAATCAATTATAACCTTAGCACATAGCATAGGCCCAAAGAGTAGAAAAAAACAAGTATCTTTGGACATATTTTTTTACTTTGTTAATTTTTCACTGTTGAAACAGTAGTGTCCATAATAAAATCCAGTATGAGTTATTTATCTCTAATACAGAAAATTAATCAAATTAAAAAAATTATTTCTACTTTGTTAATAATGTCTCATAGGGATTCTGTAAGATATTGTGCCACGTTATTGAGTAATTTTCACTATTTTTCTACTCATTTTTGTTGGCAAAAGTGCATACTATGTTCCAGTCAGAGGGAGGAAAAATACAATGGCCAATGCTTTAAATTAATTCTGTCATGAACTTTAAGTCCAAAATAAGTATAGCTGTGATTTGTTATATCACGATAATTATACATGTCGTAAAAGATATTTGTAAGTTTCACTTACAATTACAATGCAAGAGTAAAGCGAATCGCGCTTAGGAGTGTCACGGGATAAATCCCTGTCCTCGAACGAACTGAACAGGGATCCGGCATTCTAATTCAGTACCATATTTGTTGAGGATGGAGATCTTGTCCTACTTCTGTCGCTATCAGTGGTATTTTCTCAAGAGGCAAAGCGGCGGCCATCTTGACAAAATGTATGTAGAAAACCCAAAATCATGAGCTATAGCGTCAAATGTAATGGAAACAGAGATCTTGGTCCTACTTCTATAAATATCACAGGACATATTCTCATAAGGCCGTAACAGGGCCATATTTAAAAGATTTTATATACAGATAAAAGAGCTTATATCGTGAGTCATAGCTATCAGGGCTGTGGCTGATACTGAAAAAAGAAAAATTGAAAAGAAATAAAAACGAAAAGAAAATAAATCTACACTTATGATTTGTAAATATTATTGGATAGACACAATATTAATGAATACATGAAATATGCTTACTTTAGGTTTTAGTGGTTTCTATTATTGAACAATTTCCTTTTCTGCATGATTTGCTGAACGGGCCAAGTAGTACTTGGTTTAAAGTTCTCTGGGGCAATAAAAGGTCTATATATGTTTATTATTGGATTTAGATGTGAATGTATATCAAGCAGAAATCTGCGGTTTACTTTGGTATGTTAAATATGCATAATTTTAGGCAATTCCAATTGCTGTGGGTTCTTATTCCATATCCCTGCGCAGAAAGGAGGTGTTAGTTTGTTGATTCCACACATGTCCGTTTGGGAAACTGCGGTAGCCCATTAGGACCACCCCAGTGACTCAAAACGGTCAGGTGGTACCAAATGTAACCAATATCTTAGGTTGATTAGTGATCGTATGCGTATAATCAAGGCTCAAACATATCATATGATATTAAAGTATACATTTTGGCAAATTGAAGATACATGGGGGCATATTTATACTCCGTTTGCGCCGAATTAGCGTCGTTTTTTTCGACGCAAATTCGGCGCAAAACTAACGCCATATTTATACTTTGGCGTTAGACGCGTCTAGCGCCAAAGTATGGGCAAATAGCGTAATTTTTTTGCGTGAACGCCTTCCTTGCGTTAATGAGATGCAAGGAAGGCGTTCCCGTCTAAAAAAAATGACGGCGACGCAAATGCGTCGTATTTATACTCCCGGGCAAAAATCACGCCCGGGAGTGGTCGGGTCAAAAAACCCCGCATTTGCGCCACTTTTTAACGCCTGGGTCAGGGTAGGCGTTAAGGGGCCTGTGGGCTCAATATGAGCCCACAGGTGCCCTCCCCTGCCCCCAGGGACGCCCCCTGCCACCCTTGCCCACCCCAGGAGGACACCCAAGGATGGAGGGACCCATCCCAGGGACATTCAGGTAAGTTCAGGTAAGTATACATTTTTTTTTTTTTTTTTTGGGTGGCATAGGGGGGCCTTATTTGTGCCCCCCTACATGCCACAATGCCCAATGACCATGCCCAGGGGACATAAGTCCCCTGGGCATGGCCATTGGGCAAGGGGGCATGACTCCTGTCTTTACTAAGACAGGAGTCATGTAAATGGCGTCTGGGCGTCGTTTAAAATGGCGCAAATCGGGTTAAGACGATTTTTTAGCGTCAACCTGACTTGCGCCATTTTTAAGACGCCCTAACGCCATTTTTCCCTACGCCGGCGCTGCCTGGTGTACGTGGTTTTTTTCCACGCACACCAGGCAGCGCCGGTCTGCTTGCGCCGGCTAACGCCATTCAATAAATACGGCGCCCGCATGGCGCTTCAGAATGGCGTTAGCCGGCGCAAAATTTTTTGACGCTAAACTGCGTTAGCGCAGTTTAGCGTCAAAAAGTATAAATACGGGCCATGATGTATAGAAACAACCTCATGTCCTATGAATGCCTTGTGCATGATATTACACAGAGAAAACAACAATATAGGAAGTTACAAATGTCACTATTAAAGGTTAAAGTAATCAGTAATGCCATTCCGCATGTTTGTTCAAAGCATGTCGAACTGTATCAAAACGAATAATGAGAGAACTTTCACATTGTTGTAATTTTAGTTCTAGGTCCCCTCCTCAAGGATGATGTCTTAGTTTCAGAAGACCACAGAATAAAAAAGTCCTAGAATGAGGATGACATAATATACAATGTTCAACCAATGGGATATTCAGATCATCTCTTTGTATGTTTTGAAAGTGTTCTTGTATCCTTTGTTTCAGGGGTCTGGTCATACTCCCAATATAGTGTTTGTCATATGGGCAGGTAATGAGATATACTACATTAGTGCTTTCATAATTGATAAAGTCTTGCATTGCAAATTTTTTACCATTGATATTTATTTGTTTAGATTTTGACAGTCCCAATTTGCAGACTGAGCAGTTGGCACGGGTATAGAAACCAGAGACTGGTTGAAGAAATTGTTGCATTGCTGTTTTATCATGGAGGAATGAGGGGCAAAGTTTATCCCTGAGATTGGGTGCCCTTTTGAAACACATTTGAGGGAATGGTAGGATGTCTCGTGAAATAGAGGGATTGTTGGTGAGTAAGGACCAATGTTTTTGTAACAGTTTACGGACATGTTGGTGACCATTGCTAAATTTGGTAATGAAGCGAATAGGTGTTTTAGGTTCTGGAATCTTGATGTGATATAAGATTTTATTCCGGTCTGTGTTAGGAAAGTGATCTGTTGTTTGGTTTAACCTTGAGTGATTATATCCTTTCTTAGATAGCTGTTGTGCAATCTCCAATGCCTGTAGCTCATACTCCTCCTTAGTGCTGCAATTTTGTCTGGCCCATCTATTTTCCTGTGATGGTATATTGATTATTGTGTTGTGTGGATGGCAACTAGACGCATGGAGAATAGAATGGGTAGCAGTTTCTTTCCAGTGGAAGTTAGTGTAGAGTTGATTATCTTCAATATACTGGGTAAGGTCTAAGAATTCAAGTGGTTTGTCTGAGATTTGGTGGGTCACTTCAATTTCCCATCTAGTGGGTGATAATGTGTTCAGAAAACGTCAGAGGATGGACTCAAGACCTTGCCAAATAAAATGAATGTCATCTAAATATCAGCCCCAAAAGATGATATGATTGGTCAGGTTTTGGGTATTTTCCCTCCACAGACAATATCTTTCCACTTCTCCCATCAGGATACAGGCATATGGTGGAGCGAAGCGAGCTCCCATTGCAGTCCCTTGGTAATACTCACCCCTGAACAAGAAGAAATTGTTTTGTAGACAAAAGGTGAACATTACAATGATCATACTGTTTCTGTCTAATAGGTGTACTGATCATGTTGATAAACATTTGTGTACTGCGTCAACGCCATCTTGGTGTTGATTGAAGTGTATAAACTGACTAAATCTATGGTTGCTAATCTATAGTCTAACTGCCAGTCAATATTCTGTAATATTTTAAGTATATCTTTGGTACCCTTGATAATGGAAAGTACATTTTTCATGAAAGTTTGCAATTCTAGGTCTTTAAGGTTACCTACATTGGAACAGATAGAATTAATCCCTGTAATGATAGGTCTACCTTCAGGCTGAAATCCTCCCTTGTGAATTGTTGGTAAAAGATACAAAGTTGGAGTGGTGGGATGTTTTATAAACAAATAGGCATTTTCTTACAGGGTAAGCAGATCTTTGGAATAACAAAAATCCAATAGTTCTTTTAATCTGTTTTGAACTTCTTGAGTTGGAATATTAGGTAACTTCACTTAGCATGTCTTATCATTTAATTGTCGATATGCTTCACTGGTGTAATCTTCTTTTGTTAAGAATAACAATATTCCCTCCTTTGTCTGCTTCCTTAATCATGATTGTATTGTCATCCTGTAATTTGCGTATAGCTTGTCTCTGTTTATAGTTGATGTTCATGGGTAAATAGTTTTGCTTAGCTGTGTATTTTTGATATTCCCTGTCCAGGTCTGGCATCATTGCTGTGAAGAAGAGGTAAATTATATTGTCAGATGATAGTGTTGGTGTAAAAGTGGATTGAATTGGTAATACTGTTTGTTTGGAATGGGAGGTATCAATACCAAGTTCCAACGCTATTTGATTTATCGATTTATCAATATCATCAGTCCTTGAGAGATTACTTAATGAGTGGACGGTTTCCAAGTCTTGAGCAATTAGGTCACTTCTGATAGGTTGATGAATAACCCTAGTATTTTTTAGTTCTCTAGTATCAAAAAATATTTTAACTTCAATTTCCTGGGAAATTTGAACAAGTCAATTTTGGTTTGAACTAAGTCCCAGCCAGAAGATGGGCAAAATGAGAGTCCCTTGGTCAATATCTCAATCTAGGATCTTGAAAGAGCTTTATCAGAGAGATTTATAATCAATTCCTTCTTCAGGTTTTGTTCCTGGCCTCCTTGCTGCGAGCCCTTGTCTGTACACCCGATGTATCTGGTTCTTAGGTTGTGGAACTTGGTGGTCTTGTTCAATTGTCTTGTACCATGCCCAAATGATGTCTTCTTACTTCCTCGTATAAATGTATTCCTGGTCTGGTATTAGGTCTAATACTGGGTCATGTGTCAGTGTCTTCTGTTGATTATACATTAGATGATGGTATTGTCGCATAGGCTCTCATTATTCTAAGGAGGCTACTGGATTTTGAGTGGCAGAATCGCCTGTGGTGTGGGAGACTGAGTCCTACCAACTACAGGTGACGCCTGTCGCCCCAATCCGGGTTTTGCTCTGGCTAACTAGCAGTGCCTCATCTCTACCCAAGAGTAGGGATTTTTGGGCAGCCGAGCACATTACATAATTGATTTCTCAGGGAAATCGTGGTCACTCAGGTCTCATCCGTTTCTCTCAGTTACATTATTCTCACATACACAATGACAAACAGAGGCAGTATGTTTTAATAAGGTTTTAATGAAGTGACTGCATCTTAGATAGCAAAGCATGTACTGCAAAAACCAGGACGATACAGCATGTCAAAATTACAATTGTGACAAGCAGAGTGAAGCATAGAAATAACGCTACCACATTGTCAATAGAGTCAACAGACTAATTACTACCTAGGCTATAATAGAGCACAGCATGTTAAGCTCTAATTCTGCCCTTCAGGTTCCCCTGAGAGGACATCATCTCCCATGCCTGAGCAAAGGCCTAAAGTCTGCATAAGCAGCTGTAGCAAAGCGTTCAGCAATCAGCACACAGTTATGGTTCTCTGGCTAGAATCTCCCTCTTAAGTGTAAGGGACAAGGAAGTGTTTTGATAATAATAAAACTGCTGATGTTCTAAGAAAGTGTCCCTATGCAAGGATGTGTGTTTTTCTATGAATGTCAGAGACAAAACTGTTACCAAGTTCACCGGCAGCCTATCTTACTGCTGCCTTGAAAGAAGCACAGACTGAACAAGAATGTCTTGTTTAAGAACATAGTGCTGGCTTAAGAAAAAACAGCTAGATAGAAATAAATAAAACAAAACTGCAAAAGTGGCTATTGTAAGAATAATGAAGCTGAATAACATAAAGTGCACAGCGACAGGCCTGGTATGCTAAAATAACGTGCATGGAGCTGTAACTAAAATGGCTACACAACACCCTCCCCTTGTCAGTTGAAGGTGGTTCAAAGCCTAAATATGTATAAAAGCTACTAAAACTCAACCTAAGATATATGTGTAAAAAGTATCAATAATGACAAGTTAAAAGGATACATGAGCATATACAAAAGGACAATTTAAAATGTTAACATGTGGGGTAAAAGGGGCCAAATCAAGAGTCAAAGTCATTTTGAAAATTGCAAATTAAATCTGGGACAATGGATGACAGGAAGTCTTCCACTTCGGCAGGTGGTAGAGTTGGAAAAGCATTGCCAAGAAGGACCAAGGAGCAATTGTGTTCTATAGCCTGAGCCTCAACCAAGGCAGCAGCATTCCGTGGTATGCCCCGTAATGAGTTCAGATCCGCATCTTCCAGGAAGGGCAACTCATAAGCAGCTTCCCGTAGCAAATGCACCCTCAATGAGCATTTCCAGTAATGAACCCTCAGTGAGAACATCAACAGAGCAGCATCCAATGAAAGCAAGAGCTGCGTAGAAAGGCAAACTTTCAGTGCATGTTCGAACGAGCACCAGAGGCACTGAAACACGGGCTGCAGACAATGCAAAACCGGTCTGAATGAGAGTGACCAGTCACACTCCAATTCCACCAGGAGTGATGCTCCACAGTACTGCATCATGCGTTCACGACATAGCTGCGCTGGTGGGAGTGCTATCATTCTTCCTTGCTGCGGCGGGACAGCCATTGCACAGATAAAGTAGCAACAGCAAGATGGCAACTAATATAGCCAAAGTTATTGGAAATCCCCTGAAAATACTGGAGAATATTGAGTGGATGGCTGATGGTATTAAACCGATTATGGAGGGAAAGGTGTGAACGAAACCAGAACCAACAGCCTTAAAGAAATTTGCCATTCTAATAGTACTGGACGCATTAAATATTCGTCCCACAAGTTCACCAAAGTGTCTCGGAAAGCTGGTATTTAAAAGGGACTGTATCTCTGCTGATGACCTTGCCCCCTTAAGTGCATCAGTCTCGCGTGCAGATATGAGGGCCACATGTTTTTGGAACAGTAATGATTTGAGTCTGCTCAACTTGTCAAAATTCACATTGGAAGTAGCAATATGGGGCCAAATGTCATGCTACCTCGTTTAATCTAGTGGGAGGAAAAAGTACGTTCCCGCAGTATGTAACAATCTTAGAGACCGAAACAACATAAACTATTCCGGCTCGCATCCCACCCACTGAGGAGAACATAGCTGCCATTTGAAAGCACCTGGAATGTAGGTCTAATCAAGGGGACTAGAACTCCCTTCAGATAACAAGCCAAGTTCACTGCTGATGAGTTACATGCCTCATGCAAGGAAAGCTGTATACAAACCATCAAATGGCTGACAGAAGTGTTGCATTCACTACCGCTAAGAAAGACTTCTTTCATGCCACTGAGACATTTGTACGAGAAGGATAACTCCCACACCTCATGGATGTAACCATCTCCCAGCCTTTCATATCTGCCAACCGGAATGTGTTTTAAACAGGACGTGAACTGAAGTGTGGAAATAGGCAGAGTAATGACCCCATGTAGGTAACCACTCAGCTGATGGTATTTCAGCCACAGTAAAAGGCAACTTTTCTAACTTTTCGATGTTTAGCATGACATAACTTGCTTCTTTCTTAGCCATTAGTTGTTGCTGTCACGTTAAATTAAATGTAGAAATATGTCCCTTGCGCTGTGTTGCCCGGGAACGCAACCTGCCTTCAGTGTTTGAAGTGTCCAACCCAACTGCATAATGGACCTTAGTTGACTCAGTCCATGGTGTAAGGAAGACATATCTGTTTCGATAAAGTCTATAGCAGAAGAGTCAATGTTATTTAAGGTGTATATCCGGTCGGACAGGGCATTAATCCTATTATCTACAACACCTAATTCCTTCTGTAAATATTCTTGTTCTATTTGCCTTAACCGGGCAGCAGCTTCTTGTTGGTAAAGTTTCCAGATCTCATTATATACTTCATATAAGAAGCACTTTCTAAGTTATTTTCTGGGGTCTAACAGGAGGTCCTGTAAGTCGGTGTTATTAGACAGGAGACTGAGGTGTTCTCTAATCGCATTTAGTGAGGAACTCTTCAACCATTGCTGGATTGTTTCCCTACACTGTATGTTGTTACTATCCCGGCATGTTCAGATGATATATAGCGAGGGTCCGGCCTATTAGTTCTGAAACCCCCATGGAGTTTATAAAACATTTATGACACCCGATGGTATCTATTAACCACAATACCCACCCGCCAGGACGTGACAGTGAAGCATTAAATGTGCCATTCTGGACCCATTCATCGGGCTGATCTTCAGTCACATTGATATAAATTTGCCATTTATAAAATGTTGCAGGTGCAGGAATACTGGGCATGTTCAATTGCCTAATCTTTGCTAAACCTAAACAACTTGATTGTTGTACAGTTTCATTTAAAAATATAGGCCCTTATTATGACAGTAGCGGTAAATGCCGCTTACCGCCATGCTGACTGCCGCCAACATACGGCGACTGCGGCGGTATAGCGCTACCCATATTATGACCCACACATAGAAATCCACCACTATACAGACACACACACAAGTCCGCCAGCCCAAAGGTCAGTGATAAACTGGCGGTACCAAAACCTACACCGTTACGCCAACAGAAATACGCCCACAGCATCATGACCCACGAATCACTGCGGCGGTCATTGAACCGTGGTAAACCATTGGCGGTACAGACCACCATGCTCAAAATACAAACACACATAAAAAACAGCACCACATTGGACAATTCAAACTACACACACCTGACACACACACCACACCCACGCACCCACCCCAATATAAAACACACACCCACACTATCCACAACCCTTTAAGACCCAAAGAATTTGACAACTGAGAGAGGGACAAGGCAGGAGCACCCACTGAATCTGAGCCACAAAACACCATTACCCATACACCATCCAAGCACCTCACAGCACACACCCTAACACATCACCCCACACACCACTCACAATACACCCCTGGCACCACAAAGGCACCCCAGGTTCTCCAAGGAGGAACTAAGGGTCATGGTGGAGGAAATCATCCGGGAAGAGCCCCAGCTATTTGGATCACATATGCAGCAGACATCCATTGCTAGGAAGATGGAGCTATGGCGGAGAGTCGTGGACAGGCTCAACGCCGTGGGACAGCACCCAAGAACCAGGGATGACATCAGGAAGAGGTGGAACAACCTACGGGGGAAGGTGTGTTCCGTGGTTGCAAGACACCAGATAGCTGTACAGACGACTGGAGGTGGACCCCCACCTCCTCCCGCACAACTAACAACATGGGAGGAGCAAGTCTTGGCAATCATGCATACTGAGGGCCTGGCAGGTGTAGCAGGAAGACTGGACTCTGGTAAGTCAAATCTTTACTACTTTATCCCCCCTACCTGCATGCCATCACAAACACTTACCCCTACCCTCACCCCATCACTCCACAACCTCACATAAACCCCACCATCACAACCCATCCATCCCAATTCCAAGCCCTGCATGCAACACCAATGCATGGACCCCCATCACCACAGCATGCAGACTTGTGACAATCACTTAGCCAACCAAATCACAACTCACACCAGCCAAAGTTCCCTTGGTAATAACAACCATAGAGGGGAACATACCCATGCACAAGATGTCACGTGCAGAAACAATAACACTGCATTTACATCCTCACAGGACCCCCACACAACATCACTGGAGAGCAGGTGCCAGCAACATCCAGTCCCCCCACAGAAGAGGCCTACAGTGATGACAGCAGCTCTGCACACCTGGATGAGGATGACCATCCTGGTCCATCAGGGACCTCAGGACAGTTGGTGACCCAGCAACCTTCCCAAATCACCACAGAGCCTCCCCCTCAGGAAACACAACCACAACACCCACCCAGCGGGCCCATCCCTCTGTCCCCAGGACACGTCAATCAGCAGTGTGTCCACCACTACAGGGACCCCAGGCAACCCCACAAACACAGGACGATCAGGGACCTGGGGTCAGTGGCAGTGGGCACACAGTTCAGGGGACAGAATCACAGGACAACAGGAAAGCTGGGAGGACTGCTGTGAGACAGGGGAGGACAGGACCAAGGAACCGACTCTCCACGAGGCACTTGCAGGGATCTTGGGAGCATACCACCATTCCCAGGAGACCATGGGCCAGATACTGGCTAAGCTGCAGGAGACCCAGCAGCTGCAGGAGGGACAGTACCTGGGGATCAGGGAGGACCTGAGGGACATCCACACCACCCTGGTCACCATTGGAGGGGTGCTGACAGACATGGCCAGCACCATGAGGGAGGCAGTGGCACACCAATGGGCCCCTGACACTAGCCACACTGAAGAACAGCCCTCCATCTCTGCCAGCACAAGTGGTTAGGAGGCCCTGAACAGGAACAACAGGCTAGCAGCACTCACTCCCTGCGGAAGGAGAACCACCACGCAAAAGGTCCCTTCGATCAAGGTAGAAGCCAGAGAACATTGCCAAGACCGCCGCCAGGAAATAAGACTCTCCTTATTGTCACCCTTGTGTCCCACTCTGTCACCCTGTCCACCTTTAACTGGCATTGCTCCAATTCCTATGTCCCCTTGGACAATGCATCTGTGATACCAATAGACTGGACTCTATCCTGGACATTTCTCCACCATCAACCCAGACCATTGTAATAGCCCTTACACAAATTATCACAGAAATAAACACCCTTGGAACTAATACAAGTATGGAGTCTGTCAATAATTGAAATATGTATTAGTTTAACAAGCTTTAAATATTGCAATTCAAATGTACAGTTATGTTTACATAGGTATGACCTGTAGTGGACATCAATAAATACACCAGGAGCCAGAGTGGCGCACAGATATCTGAAAATAGAGATGCCAAAGGGTATTGTAAATGCCCATAGAAATAGGGAAATCAGGCTGCCATGTACAATGTCCAAGACAAAACTGTAATGGAAGGTGAAGTTACAGTGTTTTACCTGTGTGTCACTGGAAGTACTGTTGAATTATTGTAGTTCTGTTGTCCATATCCTCTTCCTCTGCCTCCTCTTTGTCACTGTCCACAGGCTCCACCACTGCCACACGACCATCCCCAGGCTCATCCTCCTGCAGAAAAGGCATCTGGCGTCTCAAAGCCAGGTTGTGCAACATGCATCATGCAACGATGATCTGGCACACCTTCTTGGGTGAGTAGTACAGAGATCCACCTGTCAGATGAAGGCACCAGAATCTGGCCTTCAGGAGGCCAAAGGTGTGCTCAATGATCCTCCTTGTTCACCCGTGTGTCTCATTGTAACGTCCCTCTGCCTTTGTCCTGCCATTCCTCACTGGGGTCAGTAGCCATGAGAGGTTCGGGTAACTAGAGTCACCTACAAATATCAAGGGATACCTGTTGGCCACACACTCACCCTTAGGGCCAAACCCACACCCATATACCTATATCAACTGGGTAGGGACCATGGGCTCACCTATTAGCCACAACCGGTGCCTCTGAAGTTGAGACATCACAAATGGGAATGCAACTATTCCTCAAGATAAAGGCATCATGCACAGAGCCAGGATACTTGGCATTGACATGGGAGATGTACTGGTCCGCCAAACACACCATCTGCACATTCAGAGAGTGAAAGCTCTTTCGATTTTTGAACACCTGTTCTTTTCTCCGGGAGGCGCACAAAGGTAATATGTATACCATCAATGGCACCAATGATGTTGGGGATATGTCCCATTGCATAGAAGTCAGACTTCACTGTGGCCAAATCCACCACCTGGGGGAATACAATGTAGCTGTACATGTGTTTCATCAGGGAAGACAACACTCTGGTCAGCACGTTTGAGAACATAGGCTGTGACATCCCTGATGCCATGGCCACTGTCGCTTGGAAGGAACCACTTGCCAAGAAATGGAGCAATGACACGACCTGCCCTAGAGGGGATCCCAGTGGGGTGATGGATAGCTGAAATCAAGTCTGGCTCCAATTGGGCACACAGCTCTTGGACTGGGGCCCTATCAAGTCTGTAGGTTAGTATAATGTGCCTGTCCTCTATTGTCTCCAGGTCCACCAGGCATCTGTACATGGGGGTGTCTCCATCTTCTATTCATCATCAGTGGTAAAAATCTAGGGTGAAAAACGGTGAGCAGAAGGTCATATTCCAACATATACTCAGATTAATATGCAAATTTTGTTTTACAGAAATAGTATGTGAACTTGAAAGTCACTTGATGTGCCTATGTCTGCTGTGACGCAGTTAGGTGCCATGGCCTGTGCCCCCCTGAAATGGCGGCTGCCTGACCTATGAGGAGGGACAAGTGGAAATGAGGTAATTCTACTGGCGTTGTGCACCGTTGTGGGTGGCGGTTGATGACCACCGTTTAACAACGCATCGGTTATCATTGGGGCCTACAGGTTCCAGGAGCCAATGGCGATGTACGCCGGCGGTGACGGTAGGCACCGCCATGGACGTGACTGCCATTTTCTATCTGTTCAATCACTTGCTACCTGACCTTAAACAGGAGAGGACCTACACTGCAAGTGCTGCTGTGACATGTGTCTGGAAGCGACCATGGCTCAAGTGTCTGGGGAAAGGGCCCCTGCCTTCACTTTGGAGGTGTTGGAGAGATTGGTGAATGGGGTCCTACCCCAGTACCGTTTAATTTATGGTCCTCCAGACCAACAGGTGAGTACACTGTGAGCATGATACGTGGGGCATTAATGTATGGATTGCTGTGTGTGCAAGCCTTGTGCTGGGGGGGCTGAGGGGTCCTGGGTCGAGTGCTGCATGTATGGTGGTCAATGTATGTCTGTAAGGGGATGGGAGAGATATGGTGGGCCATGAGTATAACAGTCCAGACAGTATGACTAATACCTATTCTCCTGTATTTTTTCTGCAGGTCAGCGCCCATCAGAAAAAGGGTATTTGGCGTGCCATCGCCAAGGAGGTGCGGGCCCTTGGTGTATTTGACACGCAGAGCACCCACTGCTGCAAACGGTGGGAGGATCTGTGCCTCTGGGCAAGGAAGACGGCGGAGGCCCAGCTGGGGCTGTTCTCCCAAGGAGGAAGGGGTGCCTGTCATACCCTGACCCCCCCTAATGTTCTGCATCTTGGCAGTGACCTATCCAGAGTTGGATGGGTGCTTGAAGGCATCACAGCAGCCACAAGGGGGTGAGTACAA
The DNA here is from genome assembly GCF_031143425.1 of Pleurodeles waltl. NCBI lineage: Eukaryota > Metazoa > Chordata > Amphibia > Caudata > Salamandridae > Pleurodeles > Pleurodeles waltl. The sequence continues at coordinate 875,741,661 of NC_090449.1, read as the reverse complement.
ATTCAGATTCTTGACTTTGAGCGTGTTAAGGTGTTTCCTGTGTAGGGGTTGTGGGTGCCCCTAGGCCAGGGCAAACATTGCAGGGTAGGTTCCATGATGGGCAAGCTCAGATCCATTCCAACCACAATAATGTTGGTGGGCATCTACTGCTGGACAGGGTCCTGTGGGTTTCAGGTGTGCAGCTAATGGCGTTAGGCATTGTACCCCATGGCCTGGTGACTAGCATTGTAACAGGTAGTGCATGGCCTAGTGCATGGGGCTTTTCCCTGTGAGTTGTGTACACCAACAGTAGTGTTGCTGGGATTGACCAAGTGTATCCTCTGTCTCTTCCCCCCCTTTTTGTTTTGTCACCCTGTCCTTGTGTGCATTAGAATCATCTGGCTGAGGAGCAGAGGCACCAGCAATGGAGGTAGCTGCATCCCACATAGGCCTGGAGGCTGAATCCACCGACAGTGAGGGCACGAGTGGGACGGAAGGCAAGGGGAGCACCACGACAGAAACAGGAGGGGACACTACCGACAGCGACTCCTCCTCTGATGGAAGCTCCCTGGTCGTGGCAAACACCACTGTGCCCACCCCAACTACAGGTACAGCCGCCACACCTGTATCAGCACTGCCCTCCCAGCAGCCCCTCAGCAAAATTTCCCGTGCCTGCTCACCCAGGAGGTTGGGCATCTCCTTCGCCCCAGGCACCTCAGACCCTGCCCCAGTCATGCCTCCTAGCCTCAGTGAGGAGGCTATTGACCTCCTGAGATCCCTCTATGTTGGGCAGTCAACCATACTGAATGCCATCCAGGGTCTAGCAGGGCATTTGCAACAAACAAATGCATACCTGGAGGGGATTCACTCTGGTGTGGCAGCCCAACAGAGGTCATTCCAGGCTCTGGCCTCCTCCCTGATGACAGCCATTGTCTCTATCTCCAGCCTCCCCCCTCCAAATTCCTCTACCCAGTCCCGATCCCCTCAACCCCAAGCACACCTTCAGACCTGCATTCACCCAAATCACCACACAGAAGTGGTTCAGGCAAACACAAGCACCACACTTCATTCCACAGGCACACAAGCACCATCCGGATGCAGACACACCAACATCCACTGTCTCCACTATGTCCCCCTCCTGCTTCTCCTCCACCTCCCTCCCAGTTCCGTCTACACTCACGCCTGCATGCACTACATCCTCATCCACTACCTCCATCACCACACGCCCCTCACTGGCAGTCACCAGCCCCACATCCATGCACACATCCCCTGTGTCCTCTCCCACTGTGTCTGTGACCCATCCTCCCAAATTACACACACACAAGCACTCAGACACCCAACAGCCAACCACCTAACAGCATTCAGCCCATGCACCTGTACCCAAACACAGTAGACAGGCACCTCCTACAACCACTCCCTCTTTCTCCTCTCCCAAACCTTCACCCTTTTCCTGCTCCAGTGTCCCTACGAAGCTTTTCCTTGCCACCATTGACCTATTCCCTATCCCCTCTATCCTTCACTTCGTGCCAGGGTGGCAAGAACCCAGCCCTGCACCTCAGCCACCCAGCCCACGGCCACTGTGGTTTCTGCTACTGCTGCAGGTGTGTGAGGCTCCAAGGAGGCACCCGTCAGCACAGGCAGTGTTCCAGCACATCCTGCCAAGGCCAAGAAGGGGCCGACACCTAGCAAGCGCAAGAAGGGGACACCATCCAGCAAGGGGAAGGAGGCACCACCAGCCAGCAAAGGGAAGGAGGCACCACTAGTCAGCAAGGGCAGGAAAAGAACACCAGCTGGCAGAAGCAAGGAGGCACCACCATCTGTAAAGGGCAGGAAGGGGCACACAGCAACAGCCATGGCACTTCAGCCATCCGAGGCTGCAGGGGAAGGGCTGGAGCCTTCCCCCACCACTGACAGCACCGCCACCTGCACCGCGGCCAGCACCGCCACCTGCCCCACAACCAGCACCGCCAGCAGCACCACTGCTAGCAGCAGCAGCCCCAGTGGGCAGCCGTCCAAGGCTGCAGGGGAAGGGCTGGAGAATTCCCCCACCACTGACAGCGCTGCCACCTGCACAGCGGCTAGCACTGCCAACTGCCCCGCCGCCAGCACCGCCACCTGCACTGCCAGCAGCACCACTGCTAGCAGCAGCAGCCCCAGTGGGCAGCCGTCCGAGGCTGCAGGGGAGGGCTGCAGCCTCCCCCCACCACTGACAGCACTGCCACCTGCAGCACAACTGCCATCCAATGAGCAGCCGTCACCGCCAGCGAGCAGTGTGTATTGGTGACTACATGGGCTGCATTGCATCTTGGCCCCTGCAACACCTATCGGTGTGACACCCAGGTGAGACACTGTGACCTTGCACCATCAAGGATGGAGCACACTGGGCACAAAACGCCCTCCAGAACCAGTGGAAGTAGGCATCCACTAACCCCCTCCTTGGCAGGATTAAGCACACTGGGCACAAAGCCCCCACCAGAAGCAGTGGAGATGCCACCCACTTGAGAGAATGTGGCTTTGCACTCCCCAGGACCAAGCAGTGGGCAAACCACCCACTTGAGAGACTGTGGCTTTGCACTCCCCAGGACCAAGCAGTGGGCAAACCACCCACTTGAGAGACCGTGGCTTTCCACTCCCCAGGACATTGCAGAGGGCATGTAGCCCCCTCCAGGAGCAGTGCCGTTGTGCCATTTTCCTGCTGAGGTGCCCCCCCTTCCCCTTCCTCCTGAGGTGCCTGTGTATTTTCGACCTGATGCCCCAGCAGTGTTCTCTCCGTATTGAGGCAACAGTTAAGTGTGGCCTTGGCCTATGTGATATGGCCCTTTGGGCCACAGACATTTTGCAGTGGGCATTTGTAGGAAAGTACCATCTTGCCTGGCATGTTACCCCAATTTTTACTTGTGTGTCAGTTTGTTTTTGCCTGTCTCACTGGGATCCTGCTAGCCAGGACCCCAGTGCTCATAGTTGTGGCCTGAATGTGTTCCCTGTGTGGTGCCTAACTGTGTCACTGAGGCTCTGCTAACCAGAACCTCAGTGCTCATGCTATCTCTGCTTTTAAAATGGTCACTGCAGGCTAGTGATCATTTTTCCCAATTCTGATTGGCACACTGGAACACCCTTATAATCCCCTAGTATATGGTACCTAGGTACCCAGGGTATTGGGGTTCCAGGAGATCCCTATGGGCTGCAGCATGTCTTTTGCCATTCATAGGGAGCTCAGACAATTCTTACACAGGACTGCCACTGCAGCCTGAGTGAAATAACGTCCATGGTATTTCACAGCCATTTTACACAGCACTTGATTAACTCATAAGTCACCTATATGTCTAACCCTCACTTAGTGATGGTTAGGTGCAAAGTTACTAAGTGTGAGGGCACCCTGGCAATAGCCAAGGTGCCCCCACATTGTTCAGGGCAATTTCCCCAGACTTTGTGAGTGCGCGGACACCATTACACATGTGCACTACATTCAGGTCAATACCTATATGTAGCTTCACAATCGAAACTCTGAATATTGTCATGTGCGGGCGTTCGTATTCCTGGTATATGATGAGGTACACCAGCATTGGAAAAATGTGCAGCTCGGGCTCCATGGCGTCGTGGTTCTTCCTTGTGTGTTGAGAGGTGAGTCGTTTCTCTTCAGTGTACCGCCGTGCTTTTGATGGCATTTGAACCGCCCCAGAAAAGCTGGAGGATAGGTCTGTTGTCATGCTGCAGGAGGTACATTGCCTTCCACCTGGCTGTTGGCGGCTACTGCTGTGGTGTTTGTTACTACCGCCGTGGCGATGAGAGTTTTAAAGTGGCTATCTGTGTTGGCGGTTTCCGCCGTGGTCATAATTCCATTTTTTTTACCGCCGGCCTGTTGGCGGTATTAACGCCGCTTTATCACCGACCACCAGGGTTGTAGTGAGGGCCACAATTTGAACAGGTATTAGGCCTGTTCTAAATAAATCTTCCTTCCCCCATATTTGCCAATGGCTAGTTCCCCAAACACCTGCTATAGTCAACTGGGAAACAAAGGAATCCGAATAAATACATTTTGTATTTGTCAATAATAAGCGTACATTTTATGTCTGTGGCAATTTAAAATAATATGACTCCGTATTTTTAACATCATGCCCAGAAAAATATGTAAACTTTTCAGAATATGTTTTAGAACTCCCTTGTGGCTGAGTCGGACAATGTTCCTATTGTGTGCAATTAAAAACAGTCTTTGGGGTACTTGCTATGTAGATGAAATGGTGCCCATAATAATTATAGCAAAACATATTACCATAATTTTCTTTAGATTGGTAAACATCTTCGTTTTCAAATATAGTGTAATACTGCAATTCAGTCATCATAGAATCAACTGTTTTAAAATCCCAATCATCAGAAACAACTCCGGGTATTATTATGTCGTTCATTGAAAGTTTAAACACATATGGTATCTGAAAGACCTCTGTGGGGCCATATATATCGAATGTTACTTTATCCCAAGCGATCCCATCAGGAATTGGTATAGCGGAAATATTCACAAAAGACAAGACTCTGCGAACCTTGTGGGAAGAAAAATGTGTTTCAGGACCTCATCCACGAGTTCAACAGTTGATTTTTCAGGAAGAAAATGATCATGTATTAATAAAAAGAATGTTATAACAAAGCCAATCCAAAGCAGGAAATCCAGTACAGTCAAAGAAAGCCACAGAGAGTTCCATGGAAGAATAAAGTAAGTTGCTTTAAGCCAATTTATCAGCTTACGTGCTTTTGACAGTTCAGGTGTAGTAGAGGTGAATGAATCCAATACGTTGTCATTGATGTTGGCAAAATATCCAGAAGCAGTTTGTGCAAAAGCTGGAGCCGTGTTTGTAGGTGGGAAACCAGTGGGTATTTCCCATGGTGGTTCAGAATAAATGACTCCATCCGTCTGTGTTGAAGTTGTGTCAAATCGATCAGTTATTTCTGTATTATTTGATGTAAGTGGAACCACTGTAAGATCATTTTCCACCCTTACCAAGCTCGGAGAGGTGTCAGTGTTGCTGCTTACAACTTGTAGAGGAACTTCTTGACCAGTAGTGAGAGGGATTCGGGAACTACTTGCTGTTCCTTTTGGTCAGCTGTGCAGGATCGGCCACATGGTGTAGCTTGACATTGTCGATAGATACAAAGCAGTTTTCTTTCCAACTTTAGGAATCCAGCCTGTAGGCGTTACAGGTACATCCTTAATTCCTGTAGAGGCAGCACTGGCAGAAGCGTTGTCATCACGGAACTGTTGAATTCCTGAAAGACAGTGACATACTCATTTATGTCAAAGGGTGATTCTGCCACCTCCACGCCAGAACCATAAAGATCTTGAACATACATTCGAGTTCCGAACAGGCACTGAAGTACGACCCCCCAAGGGACCTTCTAGGCAGAGTGTTAAGTGCTCTCTGGACTCCATACAGGTGATCAAGCCAACTACGACCCAAACCTAAGACTCTGGCTATTAAGAACTGCTTTAATTCACGGTTTAGTCACTCCACAACACTATTTCCCTTGGGAGGAAATGGAGACAAGTACTGGAGATGGACCCCTAATGAAGCCATGGCGTCCCTGAATGCCTTTGAGGCAAAAGCAGGGCCCTGCTCCGCGTTGAAAGCCGCAAGCCTCAACTGAATATGTAATGATAAAGACTTGCAAATCTTTAATAACAGTCAGAGTGTCAGCCGAGCATTGTGGCCACACCCATATAAATCTGGAGCAAGAGTCATCAGCGACTAAGATATATTTGTTTGCACTGACCGGTGTTAGGGGAACACAATGGTCCAAGTACACACATTGTAAGGGTTTCTTTGAAATAAGGAGGGGTGTCTGCCGTGGGTGTTTAGCAGTGGAAACTTTAATTTGTTGGCAGATGTCACAACAAAAAACATACTGCTTGGCCTCTTTGTATAGGCCTGGCCACCAAAAACGGGCTTGTAACAATGATATTGTAGCCGCCACACCAGCATGGGCAGATGCTACCCCTTCATGCGCTGCTTTAATCAACGCTGGTCTTGTATCTTTGTTGGGAATTTCTCAAACCCCTACGCCTGGTATTTTAACCTCAGCGTTTAGGCAGCCTCACATTCGGTAGGAATATTTAACAGGAAATGCTTTTGGATAGCGTGTACCTTCAGCAGTAGCCTTCACGGCAGCCCATATCTCATCTTCCAGTTTCGAACCTAAGCGGGTTACTGCAGCAACAGTGACTGTAGCTACTGATGACTTTGCGGCTTCATCAGCCAATGTGTTTCCAGCATAGTGTATTATAACGCACTGGTGTCCAAGTGTATGTACTACATGGACATTTGGTAGTATTTCCTTCAGATCCGATACTTTCCCCCACAGAAGTCTGTGTTTGATGATGTTGCCTTTAGATTCTCTAAACCCATTCTGGTGCCAGGAATGCAGGTATTCATTGAAGGACTGGACACAGTAGTACGAATCAAAAACTATAGGTGTTAGCTGTGCAGGATCCGTATGTTCCAGTGCCATCACCAGAGCCTTTAGCTCTGCTAATTGTGCTGTGCAATCCACTAGGGTTTGCGTGAACGTATGCTGGGGACAAAATGTATTATCCTCCATGTAGCCTCTCACGATTTCGCAAGCAGCGGAGTGTTGGTGCTTTGTGCTAATTGCAGGTTGCGCTGAGCCATTGTTGTAAATGACTCTTTGATACTGATCAATAGGTTTGCTGAAACTGGATATTCTAGTTCATATTGCAAAAATTCTTGAGTTTGCAATTTTGTGTAAAAAATGTAGTCTACATCAGTGGCTGTCAAAGACGTTGCCCATTGTATCCAACGTGGATATAATGCTTTAGCGTTAGGATCGCTAGCTTTGGTAACAGCCTCCAGGGCTGGATTAGAGAGACGACAATAATGTGTTTACCTTGGGCCAGAGGTCTTTCTTTAATGACAGCCATCTGTACAGCAGTAAGAATTTTCTCAGTGGGAGCAAAGCATTGCTCTGCTGCTGAGCACAAATGTGATTTGTACGCAATAGGGACTGTCTCACCCTCATTGAATATTACATAGGTGAAACCAATGGCACCAGCAATTACTCTGATGACCAATGTGTTTTATTGTCCCTTGTGTGTAAATTTTGTGCTGTAAGCATGTCTGTTTGCAAAGCTCTGAGAATACATGTGTGTTCGACAATCCAAAATGTGCTTGAAAAGTCAGGACGTGTTAAGTCATTTATGCCCATATGGGCTGGTACGGACAAATTCAGGTGGCCAATCTTGTTCGGCCAACAAAATATTACATATGTTTACTACGCAATCCCAAAAGATTTTGTCTATTGTGCATTCAATGTCTCCTTCTAACTGTAACGTTACTTTGTACACCCTATCAGACCTGGAGACACGCATGTCTGCACTTTCTACTTGTAGGAAGTCATCAGTTGCTTTCACGTCCAGATGCTGTAGAAGATTCCTGTGAACTATTGTGACTTCTGCCGTGCTGTCTAGTAGCGCTAGTGCCCACGTCCTGTTCTTCAATAGACCCCTCTTCTTGAGTGGCATGTCTAACCACCATTGCTGCCAATTTTTTCTTTTTGAATTGTGGTTTTTGTTGGGGAGGTTTCTCTTCCTCTCAACAGAATCCTCTGTTGAGCGTTGTGATTCATGTCTCGGTTTCACGTACTCTGTTCTTACCTCTGAACATCCACCTCTCTCACTGCATTTTTCCAATGAGTCCTGAAAGGAATGAGATTGGCGTGTATCAGTATATTGATATCTTTCAGGCGTTTTTATATTATCTCTGTTTCTGAGATTATATCTATTCTGTTGAGTGTCCATATGTGGAGATTCTCCCCTTTCTTTTTTATGAGTTGTTTTTTATCCTAGCATTTCTTATTACCCTCAGGAGCTTGCTTGGTAAAATCTTTATTAGATTTCCTTGAAATTGTGATTTTGTTGGTGTGGCCCCCAGACTATCTTGACCGACACTAGAGTAGGTCTCTGTGATAATCTTTGGCAGCTTGAGTTCTTGATCCTATTGGGGAACATCCTGGAGCCGCATGTGCACTGCTAATGCGACCGCTTCCCCTTTAAGGTTACTTAAAATAATTTAGCATACCATGGCAAAGTTGCCTATTAATTGCATCCTCAAATCCAGGGCCGGGGCAGACTCAAATTAATCTTGAATTTGTTTCAACACTTCCGGCAAATGGCAAGTGTCGGTGTACTGTGTGCGGTAGTAAAGAGCGTGGCAAATACTGTGCCCCATGTTATCTATTGTGGGAACCATCCCAAATGACAAGCACATTGTTAATATTCTGTGTTTATCCTGAGGTCCCGTATGGGGAAATAATGCTTCGAGTGCATTTATTTTTTGAGCTAACCAAAACGGAATTTCTTCTTGTTTCGCGGGTACCTTACCCATGATCGAATGTACATTTGCAGGGGTAATGCCTGGCGTCACTGCACGTGGTTGTACTGGAGTAGCACGTGCTGGATTTATATTTAGGCCCATATTTATACTTTTTGACGCAAAACTGTGGCGGCACAGTTTTGCGTCAAAATTTTTACAGCCGGCTAACACCATTTTGGTGAGCCGTGCGGGTGTCATATTTATACTTTGACGCACGGCGGCGCAGACCACAGGTGGGAGTCATTATTTTTGACGCACACCGCAGCGTCAAGTCGTAAAGCAAAACGACGTTAACGCAGCGGAAATGACTGTGGGTCAATTTACGACCCCACAAACCGGATATGCGCCGTTTTTTGATGCAATAGCATAAAAAAAAAAACGCGAACACCGCCATTACACCAAAGGAGAGCCAAAATGGATCCAGGAGGACCCACACAAGAACCAGGACACTTTTAAGAAGAAAAGAAAGTGTCGCTTTAGTGCAGAGGAGCAGGAAATTCTGGTTAAAGAGGTGTCAGAACACCAGCACCAACTGTTTGTCACATCAAAGTTGCCAATCAGTAGGAGAGAGGCAATGTGGCAACAAATTGTCGACAAGATTAACAGTGTGGCTGAAGTACGCAGAACAGTCATAGATTGTGCAAGAAACGCTGGCATGACTGCAAGCGCAGGATCAAGGAAAAGATGGCCAGGAACAGGAAGGCAGCACTGCAGATTGGAGGTGGGAGTCCAGCACACCAGGAGGCCCTGGACCACATGGAGGAGATGGTCACAGCCGTCATCCCTGAGGAGATCGTCACAGGGATTCAAGGAGAGGACAGTGCAGACTATCAGGAGACAACGCACATGCAGGGTAAGTCGCATGGGGAATTATAATGCAATAATGTCAACTGTGAGTGGGGGGGATACCGACCACTAAATGTATGGAAGTCATCATATACATGGAGTGGCATGGGTAAAGGGGCACGGCATGGGGGCATGGCCCGTTCTGAGAAGACCTGGGGCACACCATTACAGAACACCAACAACAGTCCCATGGGGGCATGCTGTCATGCCAAAGATGGAGCAAAGGGAAAGCCACCCCAGGAGGGAAGGCCACAACGTCAAACTGACATCCCAGCACACGTCAGCCACCATACCCCCTACATTAACTAGGGCCCTATTAACAACCTCTAGCCATACCGACAACTGGAATGTAACTGCGACAACAGTTGCCACTACCACCTCTGCTCTGTGTGCAGCTCAAGTAGCCAATGGCAGTAACCTCCCCATGGGTCATACACACCTAAATTAGGGGGAGAGGATGACAACTTCAACAATCCCCAGAAACAAGACAAAGTCCCCAGTACTCTCAAATGTCAATGCCCATAGTTGTCGCAAACATCAGCCAATGTAAACAACAATAGGAGCTACACAGCACTAAGGACACACCCATGCTGCATATGTCTGGGTCCATCCTGTGCCTGGGTAACAATGCAACATCCCAAATGTCATACTGCTCAGACAACAGCATTGAGGGGGGGACACATGTAACTGGTCACTGAAATACACATGCACAGTCAGAGGAGGAAATAGGACACTGATATGATTATCAGGGCAATACAATGTAACACACATTCCCCAACATCAGCAGGACACATTACCAATGTCAACATCCATATCGGATCATAACATTGCCATGCATAGGATATGCCACATGTCAATTACATTTAAGTGGATGTGAAAGATCAGAGATTGGGGCAGGTCCAGATTGTTAAGTATGCTGCCAGGGCCATCAGTACACCCACAGCCAGTGAAAGGTCTCACCATGAGAATGGATGTAGACAGAGGCTTGAGTAGGAAAAGAAGATTTCAAATCTCTATTTGGCATAAACCAACACCTAGAGGCAATGAGGCTGACAAGTCTGATAACTCAATACCATACATGTGACACACAGGTGGACCATAGGCCTGGAAGAATGCCCATCTGAAGGACTAAAGAAATTAATACAAAACAAGATCACAAAGTGAATTCATCAAAAGACAGGCACGTCACATCGAAATTGCCACAACACAGACACACTAATTGTACCGTTTCATTGCAGAGATAGATGGATCTCCTGAGGATATGCCTGTCCCAGATTTCTCTGATGACATGGATGACGAGCTGATAAACATTCCCCAGGAGACTATCCAAAAGGTCCTTGACACCCTCCAGACCTCACCTTCAGTCACAAGGAGGAGCACAGAACAAGCAGCCATCGCAGAGGATCCACCCACCACCCCAATTGTAAGACCTGCCAGCTCCAATACAGCTGAGGACTCAGACGACACTGGCACCAGCTTTGAGAGAACTGTAGTTGGAGTACAGCGGGCGCTGGCCAAGGAGGTGCGGGTGGGGATGCAAACTGTGGCAGCCAGCCTTGAGGGGATGCGTTTGTGCATGATGTCATCTGCAGATCAGGCAGCAGCTATGCAAGCCCTAACATCCATACTGCAAGGACTACAAGAAACTGTCAAGGAATTCACCACTGCAGTAAGGGAGTTGCCACAACACCTCGCACCTCAAACCTTCCACTGCATGCACGAATGCAATCATGACCCCCTCAGGGCCGACCTGGCTGCCTACCATCGTGATGTGGCTGCTATTCTCAAGAACCAGCAGACCCTCCTTGCTGCAGTACTGCCCTTAAGACCTTCACAGGGAGCAGCGACTGGGATGTCTGACTCCACGTCTTCTAACACTGAGGTGTGTGTTGGCCCCTTCACAACCAACAACAACAAGGACAGAGGAGGCAACACACACATCAGAAGAAGAAGACATGGAACAGATCACATTCACAAGGAAAATGACCCGGAAGCACTAGTCCCTGCCACATGGCCCACATTTACCAAGGTCCTGTGCTTTGTAACTTGCCAGTCTTGCAACAACTTTACTCAAGCACTGTTCTGCAAACCACTATATATCTTGTCACCCAGCCCAGCGATTGTCTCTCTCCTACTCATTGGCAAATCCTGTCCCTCTGCACTGTCTGAAACATCAACCCGAGCATGTCAAAAGCATTTCCGTAACCCCTTGTGTAGGATCACAATGTAAGATGTCACTATAATGGACTCACAATCATGGACAATGTACAGATAGCACTACACCACTTTTCAATAAATAGCACTTACACAACAAATCTGTCTCTGGGTAATGTGACATATCAACTGTGCAGTAGATAACTGAAATGTGCCTACTGTCAAATTACGTAGCTTGTCAATACAACCGTCCTGATAATATTTAGTCAGAGAATTCTGCACAGTGCCCATGATTGCATCATACTCTGCCCATCCTGAGGGACAAATCTGATGAAGTGAGAAACAATACACCACCATGCTGTGTTGGACAGAAGAATGCTTCCTCAGGGGATAACTAAGTCATCAAATAGTGGCTGGAAAATGTTGTCAACATGCAAAAATAACACAATAAACATGCCACACTAATCTAAGTAAACACTACAAAAACTGCATAAATGAAGGTGTCTGAGTTAACATACAAATAGGTAATCAAGCCAAAGGGTGTCACAAATGATGTATGAGGGTCATGAAGACAAGAATACAAGATTGCCAATGAGAGCTCATCTTATAAGGGTGTGCACGATCATCACACTGCAGTCAGACCTAAAACTGTTTCCACAATACCAAGTCTGGAAGCACTGTTTGTGACTTTGAAAACACACTTATCAACAGAAACACATTGTCACCCATAGTAACTGTGATGGGTGGTTGCAACGAAGGGTCGACACTTTGCAAGGTAGCTCTGGGCTAGCTGGCAATCGTACAGCTCAGTTGGGATTTGTTTGTAGCATACGACACAGATGTTATAGTACAAAATTGATGTACACTGAATCCAACCCCACGATCAAGTACCATTCAACACATACTATTAAGGGTTAACCAAATATTTATTAAATGCTAATCGCATATGAGGAAACTGAGGGAAAAATCTTACCTACCCTAATCTACCCTGACTACTCATTACCCAAAACTGTCCCTAACTAACCTAAGCTACACTTACTTATCACATGTAACAAAACATTCTAAATATCTACCCCCCACCCCCTTACGAGACAGGACACATGGAGGACAACACATACTAACCTAAACACATACTATACTATCCTATACAAATATATATTTTTTAGTATTTTTTTTTAGTATTTTTTTTTAAGGTTTTTTGGATATTTTTTTTTAAAACACACAAGAACCCCAACATAGCCCAACACATGTAATAAGTAAAAATAGAAACAATCAGGACCCTCCACCCCCCACCCACTAACTCTAACTAAACTAACAGCCTATACTAACCTAACACTAAGCCCCCAAAGCCTACTAACAATAAGAACAAGGAAAGAGGAGGGAGGGGAGAAAATCATGTCCATATCAAAAAGTCTAGAGGTAGGCCCTCCGGAGGGTCCTCCTAATGGACTTAGGTAACACGCCGGTTAATGTGGCGCACATCCCGGCTCAGGTGGCTCAACTTGCGCAGCACCTTGTCTATCTTACGGTTCATTTGGTTGAAGGCTGCAGGGTCAAGAAATGGAGCAGTGGCAGTCTGAGTACCGGTGGAGGAGGTCTGTGTGGGTGTGGTGCCAGGCCTAGTGGGCTGTCCTGCACCGGTGTCAATGCTGGAAGTCCAGCAGATGTCGGACCAACAGTGCCAGCTGTGGGTGGGGCCACCTGGCTCAGATTGGTGGTTGTGGTGGGCAAAGTAAGCCCACCCTGTGGGAAGGCTCTCCATGCCCCAGAGGCCCGTTCATGGCGATATCACCAGGCCATCCACCGGAACCCGGATGTGCTGGTATCGCATGGCCCGGCACTGAAATTCACGGACCTGGTCTGGAGTCATGTTAGCAGCTGTGAAGACAAATGCAGATATTCTACATTAGTAACTGTATTGTGTGAAATGGCACAGGAAGTTAATCAGACAATACATCTACTGTACTTGTAACAGCTCATATCACAATACAGATCATCGAATGTCCCAGAGGAAGTACATGGCAGGCCAGACTACAAAGGTCACATCACACAACGAACATCCATAACCTACAAGATGGGTAACAACTGGCTTTGACTTGCAATCTGAGTTCTGGCAGTTATCAGCTAAGAATCATGCTGCATATCCTCCGCCAAGACCTGTGCTACAAATGTCAGTGTACGGAAAGCAAAACTAAAGCAACATGGTCTGCAAGTTGTAACTGAACTTGCCAGTATAGTACCAAGTGCCAAACCTGAGTGTGTGTATACTAGTTTGCAACCAAACCGTCCCTTATTCACATGTATGTGTAACATACTGGTAGCATCAGTACTAGGTACCCCATTCACAAACCCATGCCCATGTTTGAGGGAGAGGGGGTGGATAAACAACTATAATTTGCCAACAACATGTACACCGAGGAGTGTATAGAAAACTCCACACATGTTTGTCTCTACAGACACACCACAGGTAAGGTATATCAACAATTAGGAGTCAGCAAACCCTAGAGCACTCATACGGCCACACATGTCAGGAAATGCAGAACTTGGTACACAACATATACTTCCAGTGAGGCCTGACTTACATCAGACACAGAGTTGCTAGAACACCCATGATCATGAATTGCATGCACACCTAGGCCATTGCACTCAAGTTCCACATACTTGTAGCACTACATGTTGAAGTACATGCTGCTAGGAGGTTCTACCTACTGTTTCATAATTACGTAGGTAAATAGGGAAGCAGAAGCAGATGTCTATTGTAAAGCAATTTTGCTGTGACTAAATCGGAGCTGACTTCCAGTGCAACTCTTGTTGACAACCCCCCTGTACTCACAGTGGGGCCTACAGGAATGGCCTACAATCCCTACATGATACCATTGGATACGCATTGGCCAACTCAAAATATGTGAGAAACTGAATTCCCACTCATGGAACAAGAGAAAAGCTTGCCCAACGCATCACACCTTGCTATGCGTCCAACTTACACGAGTCCATAACCAGCAAACACAACACATAACAGACATATCAACACTTATTGGAGTGGTCGGGGTCCTCAAATATCGCCACCTCTCCCACAGTGTAGGGTGCCGGTCCACCTGTAAGGTATGGAAGGAAGAAATGTGCTCAAAATCTGTGCACAGCGCAACAATTTCATAAACATATACAATGTGTAGGCTGAATAAGGAACTGGCAGCCATTCAGACATGATGGTACTGCATCTGATATATCACGGCCAACTTGTAAATAGCATGGGTCTCCTGTGACAGTTACACACATATCTGCACACATACATTGGCCCTAACCATCATGTGGTTGCAAACATGCCCCGTAATTGGTGAGCAGAAAATAATATGGAGTGTAATTGTCTCATCATGTGCATCCAAGAGAGACATCCAAAGCCTGGTTACTTGAGGACTGCATTACCAGTCAAACATGCCTTGTGGCCATGACACATTAATGACACATAGGTCCAATGTACAGAGGGAGGGGCAGGGACTTTTGTAAGCCATCCTGTTGTTACAGTTTATTCAATTGATGTGGCCCAGCTATGGTGATTTGCACCAACCATGGAGATGTGATGCCATGTGCATACACTTGGACTGCCATCCATATTTGTAATGTGGCACAACTAACTCGAACAAACATTCTAAGATGTTAGCTGAGGGCACCTTACACCTTTTCATGATGTTTTCTAATCCAGATCTGACATGTATCCAAAAAGATCAAGGAACACAATAATCCAACACATTCATAGTACTTCCGTGAACGCTTTCCTTCTACACTCACCAGACTCACATGAAACATATGTCTGAGCCACTTTGCTATTATCAATTGACATGAAGGCAGCACTCATTTTCTGCATCATGTAGTGATTCTAAAGTCAGTCTAGCAATTGCGTCAACAAAGTTGGCCTAAATGTTGGTACATCTGTACTTCTCTGTCAATAGTACCCGATATAGACATGATTGGCTCCTATTTTGTTTGCTTTTCTGACAAAAAGGCAGCACCAATTTCCTTCATGGAAAAGTAACCTGTAAGTTTGCTGAGCATGTGCTATCTGACAGCTAGCAATTGTGATCCTTGCCATAGTGCATCAATTATCCCTTTATATTTCCCCAGCATTACACACAGTCAGCAAGTTAGCTGGCAGACATTGTACTAATCCCCTTATGTCACTACAGAGCAGTTAATCGTGCACATTAACATGATTCGTACTCACCAACAGTGCCACCAATCATGATTCCCAGGTGGTCCAAGCGATCCTGCTCCCTGGTGATGAGGTCAGCCCTCCGGTGCTTCAGCTGGTGGTCACTCCTCTGGCTGGCATACACACGCTGCAGGTGATGCAGCACCTTTCCCCAAAGGATTCTGCGCGCCTCTGCTGGATACCCCTGTATCACCCTGCCCCCTGCCTGGATCATGAGTGGCAAGAAATGAGTCACAAGCCAGATGAACCCCCCCAACTCCTCTTCCCCCATCCTGCCAAGATGTGGCCTACCAGACATACTTGGAAGTGAAAGGGAATAGGGGTAAAAGATATAGAAAGGGGAAAAGGGAGAAAGTAGGGGTACAAATACAGATGAAAAGTAAACCTAACCACTAAAAGAGCTCAACTATCCCCAAACTAACACTACCCACAACAGACTCCCACAAACAACAAAAACACAAGATAAATGGACAAATGTGGACAAAACACAGTAGTACAGTATACAGCAGCAATATTTATTTCACAAATTGACAATACAGATAGCACACAGGACAAAAAAGCACAAAATCTCAGGACAACACTCTCTACACAGCCACACAGTCTAGAAGGATCATAGACTGCAAAGTGAACGTGAAAGTACACCCACTCTACATGATCTGTAAACAGGATATCCTATTACATCACTTCCTGTATGAAAAGTCCCGCCTTTTTCATGTTATGCGTAATTTTTTGTTTACAAAAACTATATTTGCGTCCTTTTTTTTGACACACCGAAGTGAAAATTAGCCCGCATCCACATAATAGTACATGGCCTGTATAAATATCTGGATGCAGGCTAAATTTCACTCCTGTGCGTAAAAAAAAATGACGCAAATACAGTTTTGGTAGGGACGTCAAAATTACAGTGCATTAACTGGTTTGGGGCAATTTTACTTGTTTTTTGGTTATGTTACATTTGGGACACATCAGAGATAGGCTGATTGAAGACAGTATGGTGTTGATGGTGTATGTTCACATGTGTGCAGCGGACCATGATCCGCTACTCCCTTCACAGTATTTTTACGGTTGGTTGACACAATAGTTGGTCATAAGTGTGGCCTACATAGGTGTTGCAGAAATTGTGCATGTTTGGATAAGGAGAGGATAGCAATGTGACGCACATATGTACAATACCTAAATGCCTTTGGCTCAAAGTGTGTGCTTTGGCAACTAATGTATTTGTTGACCAAGTGTGTGTGTATCACATGAAGCATATTTGTACATATGCTTGTATGAATGTGACGTCCATGTGTCCAATCCTTAGATGCAAGTCATTGTGGAAATGAGCAAGGGCATGTGTTAGTCATACATGTAACAACACCCGTAAATTGGACTTCCAAGTTTTAGGGTCACATAGACACCACATATGACATAGCATGCACCAGATGGATGGCAGACGCTTGTTCATGTCAATGGTCCACATTTTCTACATCCTATGACCTAGAGTATTGGTAAGAGCTTCCTAGGCACTAGTTGGTGAATCCCACAGTAAGTCATACACATGCATTGAGGAAGTGGGTAGCATGTTGTTTGAACAGACAGACAAGGGTGAATCTCAAATGTATGATGACACCACAGTTGAGGCCATAGAAGTGAGCCCCAACTATCAAGTGGCTGTGGTGGACCAGCATACAAGACAGCACGTGTCCACATATTTCCAGTGATCAATTGCACATAGGTGTCTTGTTCATGTGTGTGGTCCAATTATGATCCTGTATATTGTTTGGGGTGTAATTTGTCACAGTTCGGTCCAGGACTCATCATGAGTCAGTGGCAGCTCTTCCTGTATCTACTGAGTATCCCTTGTTGATCAATGTGAGTAAAGTGGATGTGGACATGTGAACCAACATTTGGATGGTCCCACCCTGTCACTAAAGACATGTAATGAGACAGTCAACAGGTCCACCTTGGTGTGCTGAGTGAGATATTGTCTCAGGTGTCATGTTCCGGCAGGTGTCATTACAACATTTGTACACAGGTTGGCCTCTGCACTTCCCACTGCATCTGGGTACATCATAGCCTCTGTGCTGATTGTTCTCGCAGCTATTCACCACACACGGCCCATCACTATGTTGTGCGCACTGTGATTCTGTGTGTGAACTGTCATGGTCCTGACATTTGTGTATTATTCATGGACATTATCAGAGGTTGCTGGTTGTGCTGAAAGCCCCGTACCTAATCCCTGCCTACGGCCCTGGGACACTGTCACACTGTGTCATTCATGCATAAATGCAACCCAGACAAGGGATGGGCCATGAATTTTGCTTTTTCAAGAGGATGTAACTCAAATGGTACAGTTAAAAGGCAGATGATGCTATACAATGTATTTGTGTATGCATTGAAGAAGCCCATGCCCAATACCCCCTGATGAATGAGAGGTTTGCTAATGCAAGTGTGGTACATATGTAGACACAGGGATACTTTAGTGTGACGCACAGACAGTTGCCAGTCAGGCTGACAGAATGCAAGGTGATTCAGGATCCAGCTACTTGACAAGTTACATAATCAGTGGTCTGACTAAGACTGTTTGGAGGACAAACTAGAGAGCTGACATGTCAAACTGTGTATGTCCTGTGTTTTTGAAGGTGACAAATGAACCCAGTGGCTGTGATAAACGGCTTAATTAGTATCAATGCTTCACAGTGTATTTGACATAATGGCAACTCCTATGCTGTTCCAGGCATCAGCAGGGGCAGTGCTTTTTGAAATGGGTGGTGTGCATGGAGGTGATCACAGTTGTGGGCTGCATCTGTTTCTCACCAGTCCTGTAGGTGAGACTTGCATTCTAAGGGCCAACAGACATTTTCACAGGGGAATCAATCTACATGTGCTAACAGGGCTTTGAAACTAGAAGACAGTGTATAAATTAACCTGACGTCCATGCACTCAGATGTTCTATGAAAATGGCATACCATAGGAAAGGGTGTAGCCACACACTGATTTGCTAATGTTTGTCTGTGTGTGTAGAGGAGGGAATATCAGGGTACACATCTTAGTATTCCAGGGACCTCTTCCGACAGGTGGGCTGTGACCAGGTGCATGGGTGTGTCAGGAGTTAGGAAATGGGCTGACATGTACATGAAATGTCATGTGTGCAATGCTGCTCATATGTGTGGCACTTGTGCTGTCTATGTTCTGCTTCTATGGGACTGTGGTCACAGATATTCCTTGCAAATATTGGATGCAGTTGGACTTACTGCTGTCAAGGGTCAGGCATTCCTGTTACTGATGCCAAAGCACATTGACTGCCTCATGTATGAGGCTTGTTTTCCCCTTATTGAGTGATGGTGTCTTAGTTGTGTGTCATATGCTGCGTTGGACCTTGATTTCAACATGTATGTGTGAAAAAGTTGTGGTCCTCTGCTATTGGCCTTCAAAGGAGAAATGTACATGATATATGTCATTAAGAGTTTGTGTGTATGTGACCATTGTATGTTAGGCATCACATTAGCTCTGGGATGTTCTGTTTCCTACTCAGTATATCAGCAATGATCCATGAGGCAACACTCTTATTCTGATAAGTAGAGATGAAGGTGTGCAAAAAGTAATAGCCAGACCATTATATGGTGATTATAATAGGTGTTTATTTAAATTTGTTAACTAAAGTGGTGAAGGTGATCATATTCAAAAGAAATTGTTGATGATCTGTTGCCACCTGCATATACCAGCGGCCGTGTTCTGTAGTTCCCCCTCATGTTGCAGGCCAGCATCCTCCTCTTCCTTCCCTTCAGGAATGTGTGGCTCTGGTTCCAGGAGGGGAATGTTTCTTTTGATGCAAATGTTGTGCAATATTGCACATGTTAGGATGATCCTACAGACCATCTCCGGGGAATATAGGAGGCTACCACCAGTGATGTCGAGGCAGCGGAACCTTGACTTGAGGATGCCAAAGGTCCTCTCGACAATGCTGCGTGTCCTCCTATGTGCGTTGTTGTAGGCACGCTCTGCAGCAGTACTTGTGTTGCCAAATGGTGTCATAATCCATGGCTGGATGCCATACCCCTGATCAGCTGCAAAAGAAAATGATTGGGATCATGTTGATGTAGCTGGCACTATTGAAATGACCTTTCATGGCAGTAGTTGTCTTGTGTTGTCTGTGACTCTTTTGTGTAATAATGTAGCATCCTATGCTTGTAGGATGTTCCATCTGCATTGTGTTGTTTCCTTGGCTGAACAAGTGTTTGTCTGCTAACCGTTTGTCAGCAGTATGTTTTGGGATTTGCAGTACAGTGTGCCCTCCCTAACATTGTGACTTGTGACACAGGTGTCCGTGTGTCTTCACTGGGGGTGAGATGATAGTTCCATACACAGTTAAAATTGACAGTGTTGTTAACACGTTCATATCAATGTACCCTGGACAGCCCATGCCTTTAGACTTAGGCAATGGATTAATGTAAAGGTCACTGGGACACTTACATTTTGCAAGGTGGCATTTGGGCAACCCACTCCACACGTTGTGATCTTTGACGTCTTAACATTAGGCTGTACAGTAATTTCCGATGTGTGACAGGTTCAATGGTGACCTAAGAAACATGGCTAGCGATGTCACGTCCTCAGTATGTTCCTGTTCACATGTTGCTGTTGTGGTGTATGTGTGTCCTAGAGGGTTGCTGTGCAGTGTGTATATAAGTAGGTGTACTTACCAACAAGTAGTCCATTGCCATACTGTCCATCCTGGAAGTGTTCATTGATGGTGCAGTGACGGAAGATGTATGAGTCATGGACACTCCCAGGATATTTAGCCATGATGTTGGTGATCAATCCCTGGTGATCGACTATGGCCTGCACGTTGATGGAATGTGTGTGCTTCCTTTTACGGTAGAGGTGTTCGGTTGCAGCAGGTGGCACAAGGCGTACATGTGTGCAGTCGATTGCACCAAGGACGTGTGGGAAGCCACTGATGAGGTAGAACCCCTCTTTTGTTTCCTGCTGCTTCTGCAGTGTGTTAGGGAAGCAGATGTGGCGGGGTGTCAGTCCAATGATGGCATCCAGTACTTTGGGAAAAAAGGCGCAGAATGATGGTTGTGATATTCCGCCAACCAGGGCACCAGTTGTTTGGAAAGAGCCACTTTCCAGCATATGAAGTTCGGCAAGCAGCTTGGTTTCTGTTGGGATGGTGCGGGGTGTCACCAAAGTGGGGGCCAACTGCGGTTCAATGTTGCGCAGCCGCTGCTGAATGGCCTGCCAGTTCAACCAGTACCTCTGGATGATGTCGTGTTCCTTGAGGCCCTGAAGGGTGGTTCTGGGGCGGAATATCCTCTCCTGCCTTCTGCGCTGCCTTTGGGGTCCCTGCTGGTGTTGTTGTAGCTGCTGTTGTTGCTGCTGGGCTCTGCGTCTGCGTCTGCGTGCACGCTGGATTAGAATCACCTCCATGGCTCCCTGTTGCTGCTCTGCTGCTCTGCTGCTCTGCTGCTCTGCTGTTTGTTCTGTGTGTTCTGATTAAATACAGGTGTGTTTGCCCCATTTTAACGCCTGCCCTGACCCAGGCGTTACATTTTGACGCAAATCGGGCTGTGCATCATTTTCTGGCTCCGCATCCCGGCCGTGCGTAATTTTTGCCCGAAAGCATATATACGACCCACGGCCGTTTAAGCCATTTTTTGGACAGGAACAACTACCTTGCATATAATTAATGCAAGGCGGGTTGCCGCATCCAAAAAATGACGCACATGGCGGAATTTTGTCATCCGCGGGTGTCAAACTTTAAATACGGGGCAACGTTTGCGCTGATTGTGCGTCAACATTTTTGACGCACAATCGGCACAGACGGAGTATAAATATGCCCCTTAATGTTTGCATTACAAACTGTACTAATCATCTGTATATTGCCGTCAGATCAATATAGAAGTGACAGACTTCAGGTACAGTTAGGTTTGCTGCAGCGGGGTGAGGTGATTAAGTGGGCAACAAAGGCCAAGTAGGGCCATCATTATTTAGAGAAACTAACCTAACAGGTGAAATTGTGTGGGGTAGGATGCCATCAAGCCAATTATTATGTTCTTGATAAGATAAAGGTATTTCTAAATTAGGCCATGTGCCAATAAATGTGCTGTAAGGGGTGGTCTCATATTAATTGCAATTGCTACCTGTTGCGGGTTCGCCATGTTGAATGATCAATTTGTTCAGAGATAAGCACACCAAATGGGGATTATCCTTTTAAAGTTCAAGCTTGAACAACCTCCAGCATCAGATAGGTGTTCCCTACTTCGCTGAGGAGGAAATCCTCAATACCACAGACGTCTTCTTATATATTACTGATGTGTCTTTGTATATAGTGAGACAGAGATACTCAGGAGTACCCGAATATTAGAGCCTGACCAAACGTTGGCGGCGCAATGACACATAGGCTCTCGTTATTCTAATGAGACTACTGGATTTTGAGTAGCAGAATCGCCTGCGGTGTGGGAGACTGTCTTACTCACTACAGGTGATGCCTGTTGCCCCAATCCGGGTTTTGCTCTGGCTAACTAGCAGTGCCTCATCTCTACCCAAGAGTAGGGATGATTGGACAGACAAGTGGATGACATAATTGATCTCTCAGGGAAATCGTGGTCACTCAGGTCTCATCCGTTTCTCTCAGTTAAATTAGTCTCACATACACAATGACAAATAGAGGCAGTATATGTTTCAATAAGGTTTTAATGAAGCGACTGCACCTTAGATAGCAAAGCATGTACTGCAATAACCAGGATGTTACAGCATGACAAAATTAGAGTTATGACAAGGAGAGTGAAGCATAGAAATAACGCTACCATTTTGTCACTAGAGTCAATAGACTAATTCTTACCTAGGCTATAATAGAGCACAGCATGTTAAGCTCTTATTCTTCTGTAGGAAGGTAGCCTCTTTCTAGCCTTGTTACCCCCACTTTTGGCCTGTTTGTGAGTATATGTCAGGGTGTTTTTACTGTCTCACTGGGATCCTGCTAGCCAGGGCCCAGTGCTCATAGTGAAAACCCTATGTTGTCAGTGTGGTTGATATGTGTCACTGGGATCCTGCTACCCAGGACCCCAGTGCTCATATGTTTGTGGCCTATATGTGTTCCCTGTGTGGTGCCTAACTGTATCACTGAGGCTCTGCTAACCAGAACCTCAGTGTTTATGCTCTCTCTTTGCTTTAAAATTGTCACTGCAGGCTAGTAACTAGTTTTACCAATTCTCATTGGCACACTGGAACACCCTTATAATTCCCTTGTATATGATACCTAGGTACCCAGGGCATTGGGGTTCCAGGAGATCCCTATGGGCTGCAGCATTTCTTTTGCCACCCATAGGGAGCTCAGACAATTCTTAAACAGGACTGCCACTGCAGCCTGAGTGAAATAACGTCCACGTTATTTCACAGCCATTTTAACTGCACATGAGTAACTTATAAGTCGTCTATATGTCTAACCCTCACCTGCTGAAGGTTAGGTGCCCAGTTACTTAGTGTGTGGGCACCCTGGCACTAGCCAAGGTGCCCCCACATTGTTCAGGGCAAATTCCCCGGACTTTGTGAATGCGGGGACACCATTACACGCGTGCACTACATATAGGTCACTACCTATATGTAGCGTCACAATGGTAACTCTGAACATGGCCATGTAACATGTCTAGGATCATGGAATTGTCACCCCAATACCAGATTTGGGGGACAATTCCATGCATCCCTGGGTCTCTAGCACGGAACCCGGGTACTGCCAAACTGCCTTTCCAGGTTCTCCACTTCAGCTGCTGCTGCTGCCATCCCCTCAGACAGGATTCTGCCCCCTTGGGGCCTGGGAAGCCTGGTTCCAGGAATGCAGAACAAAGGATTTCCTCTGAGAGAGGGTGTTACACCCTTTCCCTTTGGAAATAGGTGTGAAGGGCTGGGGAGGAGTAGCCTCCCCCAGCCTATGGAAATGCTTTGATGGGCACAGATGGTGCCCATCTCTGCATAAGCCAATCTACACCGGTTCAGGGATCCCCCAGCCCTGCTCTGTTGTGAAACTGGACAAAGGAAAGGGGAGTGACCACTCCCCTGACCTGCACCTCCCAGGGGAGGTGCCCAGAGCTCCTCCAGTGTGTCCCAGACCTCTGCCATCTTGGATTCAGAGGTGTTGAGGCACAATGGACAGCTCTGAGTGGCCAGTGCCAGCAGGTGACATCAGAGACCCCTCCTGATAGGTGCTTACCTCTCTTAGTAGCCAAGCCTCCTTTCTCAGTAGCCAAACATCCTTTTTGGGCTATTTAGGGTCTCTCCTCTGGGCTATTCCTCAGATAACGAATGCAAGAGCTCACCAGAGTTCCTCTGCACTTCCCTCTTTGACTTCTGTCAAGGATCGACCGCTGACTGCTCCATGACGCCTGCAAAACCGCAACAAAGTATCAAGAAGACTACCAGCAACATTGTAGTGCCTCATCTTGCCGGCTTTCTCGACTGTTTCCAGGTGGTGCATGCTCTGAGGGCTGTCTGCCATCACCCTGCACTGGAAGCCAAGAAGAAATCTCCAGTGGGTCGATTAAATCTTCCCCCTGCCAACGCAGGCACCAAACTTCTGCATCACCGGTCCTCTGGGTCCCCTCTCATCCTGACGAGCGTGGTCCCTGGAACACAGGAGCTGGGTCCAAGTGTCTCCCAAAGTCCAGTGGCCCTTCTGTGCAAATTTGGTGTAGGTAAGTCCTTGCCTCCCCACACCAGACAACAAACCTGTGTACTGCATGCTTTGCAACTGCTCCAGCTTCTGTGCACTTCTCCAAGGATTCCTTTCTGCATAGCCTAGCCTGGGTCCCCAGCACTCCATCCTGCATTGCCCAACTCACTGAGTTGGACTCCGACGTCGTGGGACCCTCCTTTGTGACTCTGAGTCGACCGCTGTTCTCAGATCTTCAAAGTGTCTTCTCCAGTACTTCTGCGGGTGCTGCCTGCTTCTGTGGGGGCTCTCTGAGCTGCTGAGCACCTCCTCTGTCTCCTCCTCCTCCAAAGGGCAACATCCTGGTCCTTCCTGGTACCCAGCAGCACAAATAACCTCAACAGCAACTCTTGTATGTAGCAAGGCTTGTTTGCGGTATTTCTGCCTGGAAACACCTCTGCCACCTCCAGCACGCCGTGGGACATCTTCCATCCAAAGAAGTTCCTAGCCCTTTCTGTTGTTGCAGAATCTTTGGCTTCCTCCACCCGGAGGCAGCCCTTTTGCAACTTCATCTGGGGTTTAGTGGGCTCCTGTCCCCCCTGGACACTTTTGTGACTCTTGGACTTGGTCCCCTTCCTTTACAGGTCCTCAGGTCCAGCAATCTGTCTTCAGTGTTTTGCTGGTGCTTCTGGTTCTTGCAGAATCCCCTATCACGACTACTGTGTCTTTCTGGGGTAATAGGGTAACTTTACTCCTAC
Source organism: Pleurodeles waltl (assembly GCF_031143425.1). NCBI lineage: Eukaryota > Metazoa > Chordata > Amphibia > Caudata > Salamandridae > Pleurodeles > Pleurodeles waltl. Next base: position 875,716,713 of record NC_090449.1, on the reverse strand, counting down.
TTTTCAGGGTCTTGGGGTGGGGTATCTTGGACATCCTTACTGTTTTCTCACAGTCCCAGTGACCCTCTACAACCTCCCATAGGTCTGGGGTCCATTCGTGGTTTGCATTCCACTTTTGGAGTATATGGTTTGTGTTGCCCCTAGGCCTATGTCTATCTATTGCATCCTATTGTGATTCTACATTGTTTGCACTACTTTTCTAACTGTTACTTACCTGTTTTGGGTTTGTGTATATATAATTTGTGTATATTACTTACCTCCTAAGTGAGGGTATCCTCTGAGATACTTTTGGCATATTGTCACTAAAATAAAGTACCTTTATTTTTAGTAACTCTGTGTATTCTGTTTTCTTTATGATATTGTGAATGATATAACTGATATAGTAGGAGCTTTGCATGTCTCCAACTTCAGCCTAAGCTGCTTTGCCATAGCTACCTCTAACAGCCTAAGCTGCTAGAAACACTTATATTCTACTAATAAGGGATAACTGGACCTGGCACAAGGTGTAAGTAACACAAGGTACCCACTATAAGCTAGTCCAGCCTCCTACATCTTCCCTTCAGGTTCTGCTGGGAAGACATCATCCCCCATACCTGAGCAAAGGACTGAAGTCTGCATAAGCAGCTGTAGCGAAGCTTTCAGCAATCAGCATACAGTTGTGGTTCTCTGGCTGGAATCTCCCTCTAACGTGTAAGGTACAAGGAAGTGTTTATATAATAAAACATCCGATGTTCTAAGAAAATGTCCCTACGCAAGGATGTGTGTTTTTCTATGAATGTCAGAGACAAAACTATTACCACATTCACCGGCAACCTATCTTACTGCAGCCTTGAAAGTAGCACAGAGTGAACAAGAACGTCTTGTTTAAGAACATAATGCTGGCCTAAGATAAAACAGCTAGATAGAAATAAATAAAACAAGACCGCAAAACTGGTCAGTGTAAGAATAATAAATGAAGCAGAATAAAATATATCCAGGGTAAAGTCCACAGTGGCATGCCTAGTATGCTAAAATAACGTGTATGAAGCTATAACTAAAATGGGTACACAACAGTATTGTTTCTGAGCAGCTGGGTAATTCAATTGAGGACTTAGATTATTAATGTTATCGTATTATTACCCAAAGATGTATACCCAACCCAATTGGTAATCCGTAAGGACTCTTTAAATTTTTTTTGTTTTTTCCTTTGGGTTATATCTTCCTTATATTCATCATTATCTGTGTTGAGAATTTCATAGTTTTTCTTCGTAATATCTCCCCAATTTGCTTCCTCAATCCGCTTGTTTAATGTATTCACCCCCTCTCGATGTAGTTCATATTCTTCCTGTGCTATTTCCACCAGTAATTGTAGCATTTTGCTATGCTGTATGTAAATTTGCTTCCCATTGTTTAAGTCTCTCTTGAGATGTTGTCTCCATGGGTGGTAAGATCAGGATCCTGAGGCGTTCTAGAAATAAGGTCATGTTCAATATGTTTTTTGAAAGAGGCGGCTTCCCGCCATTTGGATGTTTCTTTTTTCATCACTCTTTCGACAAGCTGGAGAGTATTTTGGGCAGAAAATGAAATGGGAATATTGGCGTGACTTTGCCAGCACCCGTTGTGTTGAAAATTTGATTCAATTTACTATCCCTTAATTCACAACGTTTTTGGAAATCTGACAATGGTGTTGTCCAATGATTTAATGTTATGGGCTTGTGAAGAGAGAAAAATGTTACATTGAAAAATACATTCCAAAAGGTCAAACACTCGCTTCTAATTTTTCAATGCCCTATTTTAGAGTTACGGGCTACCAAAGAAGTGTGGACCCTCTTTTTTTCCTCAATTTAGGTATATGGGGCTGCAGAAAGGTATTGGTAGAGCTACTTTTATTCCAAGTTAATAGTCCAAATTTTCACATGGCAATAGGATTTTAAGAAGCACGTTGAGCCAAGTCAGTGAATACAGGAGATATCTATTGAGAAATACATAGAGAGGAACAATAGCCGACACGTTTCACCCCCTGGCGGTATGTAACCTGGGGCTTTCTCAATGCTGCAAGAATACAAAAAGCATGAGAAGTGAAAACCCTTCTTTTCAGAGGAGAAAAAAAAATGTTTGAAACATCACCCAGAGTGCAAAGAAGAACTCAAGTTTTTCCATCGTGGAGGCTACCACCTACTATGTGGTCAACATCCGCTGACAGCCATCAGAATCCAATGCCTTGATGCAAGGTCAGGCAGTTGCCATCTTAGGGTGTAAACCTGCATATTTTTTCAATTGTCAGTGTCACCAGCACTCTAAATGGATTCAAGCATATTTCTAAATGTCCAACTTGAACAGCACTTTTCTTGGCAAGATATGACACAATAAACTGTGAACCGTGACTGTGATTGACAACGATAGTGTCACCGGGGAAGTACTACCTCTGTTGATGGTATTTTTAAAGGAAATTAAAAAATATATGTTTAAATAATATTTTTTAAATTTATTATTTGCACATAAGGGAAAGTGATAAATTTAAAAATTTTAAATAATTTTTGAATTCCAAACATTTGATGTTAATGTATGTACATGTATTACCCAAGGACATTTTTACTATTACCAAGAAGTTAGATGTGTGTTGACATCAAAAGTATGGTGTGACCATTCAGCTGATATTTTCTGTTCCATACAGGCAGACATCTGAACCCAGCCATGGGTTGGAAGAGGCGGCCTCAGGTATTGCAGCCCTTTCCAGACCTTGCCACCATGGAGAAAAGGGACGTCAACAAACAATTTTGAATACATAGGCAAACTATCCTGGATTTGTGTAAGCAGTTGGAGCCTGATCTGCTGCCTCACAATATGAATCCAACAGCCATAACACCAACAGTAAAACTCATGACAGTACTACATTTTGTTGCTTTGGGCACTCTTCAGTACACTGTGGCAGTATCAGGGGCATGTCCCAGCCAGCTTTTAGTGGTGTGCTACTGGAAGACCTTGCTTCCTTGAAGAAGCACATCAACAGCTACATCCAATTCCCACATCCACAGGATTTGGCTAGTGTGAAGGTAGATTTTTATTCTTTGGGTGGACTACCACATGGATGGGGTTGGGGCAATAAATGGCATTCATATTGCCTTGTTGCCACCGCACACAAGTGAACAGGTCTACCTTAATCAGAGGAACTTCCACTCTATCAATGTGCAAGTTGTCTGCTTACCAGACATATACATCTCAAGTATGTGTGCCCGCTTCCCTGGGTAAACACATCATCCATTCATACTACAGAACAACAAACCCAAGCAGAAGTCACAACTTGGAGCAGAGAGGACCTGGCTCATTGATAAGTATAATATGACTTGATGATCGTTTGCCTCAATCCTAGTTTAGAAATAGACAATGGCTTGATATGTGAGTAATCTGTTGATGTGTTGCTTCCATGTAGGAGGCTTAGCGTATCCTAACAAACTGTGTTATAGGTACTGCTGAGAAATCCAACAATGAAAGGGGAAGTCTGCGTCAGTGGAGTCCATGCAAAAACACAGATGCAGTGAAACAGACAATCAGGCACCTCAAGCCTTCCTCTCCTTACCCGATAAGGTTTATCACATCAAGGTAGCCTGCTGCATTCTCAATATCATCTCCATGTGGAGGAGCATCCCTGTAATTGCAGAGGAGGGAGACCTTGATGAGCCCCCAGGTGAGAATGTTGAAATGCCAATGAAGACAACAGTGGTGAAAAAGAAGGAATTGACCTCCATCAAGATGTGTTTGACCACTTCTTCACCTGAGTGTAAATTTACCTTTCCAAATTGCAACCTCCAATGTCAGCACAACTTGTTACATAGACAACATATCTGTCTGCTATGATAATGTGTTAGGAATGGTCAATGAAGGAAAGTTCAAGGGGTGAATCAAAGTTTCCCTACATTGAATACTGTGCTCATTGATCAACTGTACTTGTCCTAAGTATGTGTGCCTTAATTACTTGTTAATTGAGTTCAATTTAATATGCAGTCACAGTTATGAAGTTTTCTGTAATATGTTGCTGTTTGGGAGTACAAAGTGAACATGTGTTGATCATGGGACAGACACCCATTTTGGATGGACAAATCTTTCCCAAAGACAACTTGCACTCTGATAGTATTAATGTTTCCAAGATTGCATCAGACCTGTTTTCTGTGTGATACTGCCATCAAGGGAATATGTGCCACTTTACTTGCTCAAACCACATGGTTATGTAAAGCCCTAGCATGCTGTTCAGATTAGATACATCATCAGTGTTTGGATACTGTAGGTAGCTGTTGATGTGTTACATCATAGGTGATTGAGATTTTTGTTAGCACATCACTGATTGGTAAATGTGTCATTGCACCAGATACTGGCAGAGTGTCCTGTAATTTTCATGTGGATTCAAATGATGCATGTACACTATTGATGTAGTTGATCTAGGATGCCTATTGTGAGGGCAGGGCGTATGGCTCCAACTGAGGTCATACATCAGTGATAGTTTGCCTATTTCATTCGATACCGTTGCATATTTCCTTTCCTCCATGGTGTCAAGGCTGTGGAGCATATAAGCCTTAAAGGCACAGCCTATTTTGGTTAGACCTGGTTATTGAAACCTAGATTAAATTTCTACAAGGACGTGTTGCCAACATATGTGTCACAGTGTCCTTTCCTCAGGATCTGCACGTTGCTGAACAAAAGGCCCACCTCCCGGCGTCACCAACTCAGAAAGCTATTATAGCAAAGAGTTATGATGAAGCCAGTCAGGGATGAGGGAATTAGGGTAGAGAAAAGAAGGGAGAGAGATCTAAAAAGAAAATGTTAGAACAAATATGCACTTACTCATTCATAGCAGTATAACTCATCAATAGACTCTTGACTAAATGCGTCTCCGTGATATCAGATGGAGACCCCTTTTGAAGTGAGGGAAAAAACCCTTCTTTGAATCATAGAACAAGAACAAACTACAACCTCAGAATCAAGAGATGGCAAGAGCATTGGACTATGATCATACTCTGAATATCAATCCTGTAACATCTATGCATTCATAACATAAACCTTTGATCATGACCTAGAAAATCTCAAAGAAGTAAATATACTTTTCACGTATTATGCTTTCCAAAAAACAATGAAAACTACAATTTGTTTATCTCTAAAAATACTTCACATTCACAACTATAAGGCAGGAAAGTTTTTATTCATTGAACTTGAAGCGCTTTGTTCCTTATGCCAGATAGCGCTTTCATTTGTTTCATCTGAAGTGCTATGCTCCGCTCGTTATGCTAAGGGGCGCCTTACTCATGTGGCCTGGATCACTTTGATTGTTGTGCCAAGGGCTTTTTATGCATGTGGATTGAAGCACTTTGATTGCTGTGCCAAGGACGCTTTCCTTATGTGGACTGAAGCGCTTTGATTGCCGCGCCAAGAGCGCTTTACTCATGTAGACTGGAGCGCTTTGATTACTGTGCCCAAGGTGCTTTACTCATGTGAACTGAAACGCTTTGATTGCTGTGCCAAGGATGCTTTACTCATGTGGACTGAATCGCTTTGATTGTTGGGCCAAGATCGCTTTCCTCATGTGGACTGAAGCATTTTAATTACTGTGCCAAGGCCGCTTTCCTCTTGTGGACTGAAAAGCTTTAATTAATGTGCCAAGGCTGCTTTCCTCATGTGGACTGAAGCACTTTAATTAACGTGCCATGGCCGCTTTCCTCATGTGGATTGAAACGCTTTAATTACCATGCCAAGGATGCTTTAATCATGTGGACTGAGGCGCTGTAATTACCGTGCCAAGGATGCTTTCCTCTTGTGGACTGAAGCGCGTTAATCGTTGTACTAAGAGGCGCTTTACTTCTGTGCTCTGAAGTGCTTTAATCGTCCCGCAAATGTGTCTTTACTCTGAAAACTGAAAACACTTTGCTCGTTGTGCTAAGGGGAGTTTTACCCTTTGGAAGTACAACTCCCTTCAAGATTTGGCTCATCTAGACCTTACCGCTATGAGTATGGCCTACTCGTATCTGAATTCACCATGGAAACAAAGGTACTCCGATTTGCCGTCCATCCACCATGCAGGAAATCTGCTCTTCTTCAGAAGAACCCCTACGAGGTCTGACTGCATCGAAGTCTTCAAAATAGTGAGCAACGTGCTTGGGTGTGACTGGGCTTTATAGGCCTGCAACACCCCAAGATGGCTGCTGCCTCTAAAAACATGGGAATTGTAGTTGCTTCATGGAATAGCACTGATAAGTGCATCTTGTCCACCAATGTCCTGAACATGCAGCTCTATGAGCTTTACCACAGGGCAGATGACGCTGATGGCTACCTTTGGAACAAGAGCGGATGACAAGTAGTGCGCATAAAGCACCGCAGAGCCGCGCAGTGGAGTTTCGGGTGGCACCTGGACCACGCATGGCCTTTTTTCTGACAATATGTATGTTCCAAATACAATCTGAATTTAGTTTGGTTATTTTGAATACATTGTTTAACGCTTCACCTCTTTATCAATTCAACATTATTTGGCAAATGAATGTTCAAAACAATTGACAACATGATGGCGGTAGACGTACATGACAAATGAAAGGCCACAAATAATCCAACAAGAGTCTTGTAGTCTGTGTTCATAACATTTATTATCATGACACCAAAAAAGAGTAAGGTAAATCAAAAAAAGATAGAATAAACAAAAAAGAGTCTATTGTGATGGATGGAAACATGGTAGTAGAGCCAAAAACAGTTAGGAGTCCAATGGCAAAAATACAACTGTCCTCAAAAAAGGTAAATGTGTCCCTGAAATACTCCACAGAAGGAATGCTAGACACAAACAGGAGAAATAGGTTCTGTGTCTCTTGGAAGGGGTGAGGTTGGTCTTACCATCCTCTCCTGCTGGTGTGGATGACCATCCCCTCGAGGGAGGAAGGAGGGCCCAGGTGGAAGGACTTGGTTGGTAAGAGCAGGCTCCTCATTGGGCAGGTCCTCCCTGTCCATGGCTGGCAGTGGTGTACTTTTCCCAGATGTGGAAGAACTACAGAAAAGGGTGGATGGAACGGGAAATGCCCATAACATATGATGATTGATGTCAAATAACACCCCACTCAGGGAGCTCATTCCCTATTTCCAAGATGTGTTATGTTCCTTCTACACCTCCTTGATTGCATGGAGCTCAGTTACAACCTGGCCCATCACATCTTGGGACTGTTGTGCTGATCCCGAGACTTGGTCAATGGTGGGCTGACTGACAAATACCCCATTGGCAAACTTGGCTGCCACACTGATTCACTTCCAGGACCCCTACCCCCACTAGCCTGTGCCCTTGAGGAAATGTACCCCACCTCACTGGGTCCAGACAGAACTGGAGGCTGTGTTGGTGGTGTCTCAACAGCAGCCAGGACTGGGGTGCACAGGATTAGTGTGTACCTGCTCGGTGCACAGGACGTGGAGGTATCCTCATGCTGAGATGTTGCAGCTGAGGTGGGAGGTGTAGGTGTGGGCTGAATTTGAATCACTGGGGCTGTCTGGCTAGACAAACCAGATGACCATCTGGCTCCTGATCACCCAGACTTGCATTAGTGGAGACTTACTGAAAGCTTGCTCTTGGTCTATCTTGACTGGGAGACAGATGTCCACTAGGTCAGGTTATTGGACTTGTGAACGTTGCAAAGAATATGCAATTAATACCTAATTTGGCATTTAGGGGGTTATTACAACTTTGGAGGAGGTGTTAATCCGTCCCAAAAGTGACGGTAAAGTGACGGATATACCACCAGCCGTATTACGAGTCCATTATATCTTATGGAACTCGTAATACGGCTGGTGGTATATCCGTCACTTTAACGTCACTTTTGGGACGGATTAACACCTCCTCCAAAGTTGTAATAACCCCCTTAGTGTGTCTTTTTCTACAAATGGGCCAACCTAGAAAAGTAGAAACAGAGTGATAGGCTGATTAAGCCTTTGATTTATGCATACAGCCTGATTTACACCATAGACAATTCCAGTGCTAATGTTGTCAAGATGTCCTGAAATGAAAAGTATTATTTCAGAATCATATGTTCCACATAACAGACCATGAACCCCACACAGTGAGTACAAATATCACTGCATTTTGGTCGTCATGAGGATAGTGCAAATTACCTTGTGTGTGGCTAATACGTCTATTCAGGATTCCAAAACACATTTTATGAACACTTGGATTAAATAGAAAATGAACTATGTAAGCCATACTGGCGGGCGGCGGGGAAGTGGAGGTTGCTCCACCTCCACCGCCACGCCAACAGAACACCGCCCAGACAGTGAAAAGCGCGACGGGTGCAACTGCACCCGTCGCACCGCCGCAACACCGCCGGCTCCTGTGTTGCGGCTCCCATTCCCGCTGGGCCGGCGGGCGCTAACTTGATTAGTGCCCGCCGGCCCAGCGGGAATGTCCGAATGCGGGAAGCGGTATTTTGGCCGCATGGCGGCCAAATGCCGGTTCCCACCTGGCGGGCGGCTACCGCCACCCGCCAGAGTCGGAATGAGGGCCTAAATCACAACTCACAGACCACCTAGAACTCCATCAACTCGTAGACAGCTATCAATCTAGCTTTTGCACCAATCACAGCACAAAAACACTCCTCATGGCATCTACCAATGACATCAACAGCATCCTCGACTGAGGAAAATGGCCGCACTCATTCTCCTTGACCTCTTCACAGTTTTTGATGTAGTTCTCCACAACTCACCTATGAGAAAGCTTCAGCCCTCTAGTATCTGAGGATTAGCCCTCAAGTGGATATTTTACTTCCTCATGGACAGAACTCAATGAGTTAAACTTCCCCCTATACCTCAGGACACTAGAAACGCACCTGTGGAGTCCTAAGGATCGTCCCTCAGTCCAACACTCTTCAGCGTCTACATGATGCCCCTCACAGTCAATGTCAGAGCCCTCGGCATCAACATAGTATACTATACCAACAACACACAACTCCACTCTCTTTTGGACTCAACTAGCACTGCCAAAGAAAACATTGCCAACTGCATGAGCAATATCACTGCTTGGATGACAAACAGCTATCTCCAACTCAACACAAACAAAACTGAAGTCGAAATCGACAGCAACAACCACTCCCTATGGAACACCTCTTAGCAGCACTCTGAACTTGGCCCTCCTATCAACCTCTGCAGACCATGCAAAAAAACTCAGGATTATCCTGGATACCAACCTCTCTATAAGCAGACACTTCAACACCAATGCCTCATCATGCTTCCCAATCCCTCTAATGCTACTTAAGATTTTCAAGTGGATCCCACTTAACACCAGACGAACAGTCACCCAGCCTTTTCTCTGCAGCATACTTGACTATGGAAACGCCCTCTATGTCAGAATTCTAGTCGATGTTCTATCCCGACTGCAAAAAACCCAGAACTCTGCTGCCAGTCTCCTCCTGAACATCCCAAGAAATAACCTCATCTCTTCACAATTCAACAATCTCCACTGGTTCCTAATCCAGGAAAGATGTGCATATAGGCTACTCACCCATGCTGACAAAACTTTCCACAACACCATTCCAGTGTGGCTCAACCACCACCTGAACTTCTACCAACCCAACAGACACCTTCAATTTGCATCCCACGCAAGAGCACACCTCCCTCGCATCAGGAAGGCAAGAAGCGGAAGACCCTCCTTCTCGTACCTCATAGCCAAGACATAGAACAACCTCCCTCAACACTTCAGAACCTCCCGTCCCTCATGGACTGCCAAAGAAAATTCAAGACTTGGCTCTTTTGGACAAAGCAGGCATGATCTCATCCACCCCCATCAGGCCTGCCCTAGTAAAAACATAGATACCCTTATGGGTGATTAGCCACGCTCTACAAACCCACATAATATCTCACAACAAAACATTTGCAAGAAGATGGAGTAGGGCTAGTGGTGTCTCCCAAAGACATTTTACATATAAGCTGAATGAAATAGCTTCAAGTAGATCATAAAAGATTTTGTTCTTTGCAGTAGTAGAACACAATGCAGAATATTGAGTTGCCTGCTGCAATTTATACTAAAAGTCTGATGATAGGAACATTATATGTATCTCCTGCTATTTTGGTGAAAGGACGAAGGATCTATCATGACTCGTACGCCCCTGGGATGCCACCAGGTCAAACGTGCAAGTGCTTTGACTTGGACCCAGGAAACCTGAGAACTCGTGAGATGGCACACTCTGCTTTCTTATCTCACAGGATATCCTGTGATTTAAATAAGATCTCTCTGTCTTTAAGTCCAACGTAAGAGTCTGTTGCTTGTGAGGATCAGAGTGCGTAGTCACTGCTGGCAGAGCTGACGACGTTGCTCCAGTCCCATCCCCTGAACCGTAAGAGGAAGCGGAGGAGAAGGAAGGAGGAGTCGCGTCAGGCGCGTCTGTCCTCCCGAAAGCGCTGAAGCCCCGTCTGTTCCCCTGAAGCCCCGAGGCACCGCAGCCCGAGTGCCAGGGCCGGTGCAGCGGGAGCATCAGCAGCGGGAGGCCCGGGCAGCAGGAGGAGGTGGCAGAGAGAGTGGGGCAGAGCGATTTTTTCATGAGGGTCCAGGAGCGGAGGGAGAAGGGAGCCAGCTTATCCAGGAGGGGGAACCCAAAGCCACCTGGGCCACTCAGGAGCCAGGCAGTGGACCAGCAGGACCGGAATCCCGTGGGACTCTTGGTGGGCCCAGGCCCAGGCATACAACGGTGAGTGAGGTAGGAGGTAGGAGGTAGGAGGGTTGAGGTGTTGTGGGGGGCAGGGGGCCATGGTAGTTCCTGTGAGGGGGTGGGGCTTGGTGAGGAGTGGTGAGGCGTGCGGGGTGGTGGTCAGAGGTTGGTGGCCGGTTGGTGAGGGGCGACGCCGGGTTCTTGAACGCACCCTAAGCGTGGTGGGGTTTGGCAGTGCCTGCGTGTTCCCGCTGCCTCTATGCACCCCTCCTCCCAGCGCCAGTCTCCCCTCATCACCTGCCTGGGGACCGATCACCATCGCTCCGCGGTCTTCTCCCTCTAGCCTCGTCTCCCTCTCCTCAGGGGTCCTCCTCAAGGGTCCTCCTCTCCTCTTCCTTCCCCCCACCCTCCCCTCACGCACACTCCTCTCACCTGGCTCGCGCCCATCCAGCCAACTCTATGCTATCCTAAACCATTTTTCAGCAATCAAACAATCAAAAAAAAAAAAAGGGAAACCTGCGTCAAGAATCCTTCAAACTGCACTAATAAAGGAAACCTGCGTCAAGAATCCTTCAAACTGCACTGCTGGCCAGGAGAGCGCCGGGTGAGCGTGGCCGTGTTAGTTAGCGGCCGCGGAGTGAGTGCACCAGGGCAGCACGGAAGCGGCCCAGCTAGGTCTGGGTGCAGCCTGTGGGCGCCCTGTGTGCCCCACTCACCAATAGCACCTAATATCGACAACCCCTTGACAACCCCTCGTTCCTGAGGAGTCCAGCTCTTCAGGTGTTGCTAGCTGCTGCATCACCTTACCTACCAACATTCAGCAGGAGGCTTCGGGCCAAGGATCCATCCATCTCCCTCCAGCCAATGTGAGCGCAGCAGTCTTAGTAAACTGCAGCAGAGAGAGCGCACCGGGGCCACACGGAAGCGGCTCTGCCAGGTCCGGGTGCAGCTTGTGAGAGTCCGGGGTGCCCCGCTCACCGAGCATCTCAGGTCATCAACACTAGTCCATCCGTCTCAAGTAAATCGAGTTCCTCCTGCAGAAATCTGGGCTAAGAGAACTCAGCCATGAGATCGGGACGCCTCAGGCTGCCAACAAAGGGTAAAGTCAAAACTTCAAGACCTCAAAGTGTTGTAGTTTAGCAGCGATTAGATTAAGCATTAGCAGAAGACATCTGTATTTGTAACTATTGTGAACATTTCGCGGAATCCATTTTGTATTCATGGCAGCCATTTTCTCTGCCACATGCTGCCATGTGCTCACCATGTGCTCTGTCCTACCTTTCTGTTAACTACTCTTGAAATCTGCCTAGTGACAAGTTATATTTAGCATCTCCCACTTTCGCACATGCTCAGTAAGGTCTGCAGCTGTTAGTCCTTGAAAACTGTTAGCTCCTCCTACCTGTCGACTGTGCATTTTCCACATGACCTTACATGTATACAAGTCTTGCTTCTATAATTGTACCACCTCCTAATAGCCCCTGCGTGGGTATAAAAGGACCATGCTCTCTCAGTTCAGTGTGCTACTTCAGACATTACCTAACGGTGCTGTTTGAACTGTAGTACCACCTCATGAGGTTAATAAACTTTGGCCCATACTTATACTTTTTGACGCACAACTGCGCCAACGCAGTTGTGCGTCAAAAAGTTTACCGCCGGCTAACGCCATTCCAAAGCACCATGCGGGCGCCTTATTTATTGAATGACGTTAGCCGGCGCTGCGGACTGGTGTGCGTCAAAAAAAATGACTCACACCAGGCAGCGCCGGCGTAGGGGAAAATGGAGGTTGGGCGTCAAAAAATGGGGCAAGTCAGGTCTGAGGCAAAATTCAGGCCTCAACCCGATTTGCGCCATTTTTTTTTTACGCCCAACCTCCATTGACATGACAGGAGTCATGCCCCCTTGCCCAATGGCCATGCCCAGGGGACTTATGTCCCCTGGACATGGTCATTGAGCATAGTGGCATGTACGGGGGCCCAAATCAGGCCCCCCTATGCAACAACAAAAAAAAAATAATAATACTTACCCCAACTTACCTCAACTTTCCTGGGATGGGTGCCTCCATCTTTGGGTGGGCAAGGGTGGCAGGGGGTGTCCCTGGGGGCATGGGAGGGCACCTCTGGGCTCCTTCTGAGCCCACAGGTCCCTTAACGCCTGCCCTGACCCAGGCATTAAAAAACGGCGCCCATCAGGCTGGGCGCCGTTTTTTAAGGCCTGCCCCCTCCTGTGCGTCAAAATGACATCAGAGTATAAATATGGGGCACAGGCCTTAAAGTCATTTTTTGGAAGGGAACGCCTACCTTGCATATAATTAACGCAAGGCCTTAACTAAGGGTTATTTTATTTATAATTGGGTGTATACTCCTTGGAATAGGGCAGATGTAATGGCACTTAAAACAGCATTACCTGACCCGCGGAAAAATCCAGCCGCCTTTTATGAGGAAGTTGAGGGAGCAATTAGTTCTTGTACTATGACTTTGGCTGACATTGATTTATTTTTCAGATTGATATTACCGCCAGATATGTGGAGAACTGTTCTTAAAATTGATGATCGTGCAGTTTTTGGGGCGTCATGGAAAGAATTAGAACAGATGGACGGGGATAGGGAACCTGCGAAAAAGCCATATCAGTTGATTCTAGATCTTCCTGCAGCCATATTAGTTAAGTTAAAAACGATTATTCCCCCTAAAAAGATAGATTGGACTGTTTTAGCGTCTTGTAAGCAAAAGGCAGATGAATCGGTCTCTGATTTCTTTACACGCTTTGAAGAAGCATTTCATGATTTTAGCGCTCAGTTATTGTCAGATGATACGGGCAGACATTTGTTTGTCGATAAATATGTCGCAAATCTGTTACCAGGAATAGCTAGTCATCTAAAAGCTAGTGAAAGTTCATGGACTACCTCTACTCCGGTTTCTCTTTTGACTATGGCTCAGTATTATGAATGTCAGGAATTAGAAGCAAAAGGTAGCGAGGACAAAAAGATTAAAGAATTAAAGACGAAGGTTATGTTGGCTCAAGCTTATGGTCTGCCTTTTAGAGGTAGTGATAGAGGTGGACGTGGATCTTATGGTTCTTCTTACACTCGTTCGAATTTGTCTGTTGATCAGTGTGCGTATTGTAAGAAATTTGGGCATTGGGCTGCCGATTGTCCAGCACTACGTGTTCAGCAGTGTTCACGTGGTCGGCGACAAATGAGAAATCGCTGAGGATATTTAGGACCTAGAAGAAGCACGAATGATCATGCTAGGGTTGATGCTAATGTACGAGGGCAGGATGGGTTAAACACTTTTGATAGACGGAAACAATACCAGGGCCCGTATTTATACTCCGTTTGCGCCGAATTAGCGTCGTTTTTTTTTACGCAAATTCGGCGCAAAACTAACGCCATATTTATACTTTGGCGTTAGACGCGTCTAGCGCCAAAGTATGGGCAAATAGCATCATTTTTTTGTGTGAACGCCTTCCTTGCGTTAATGAGATGCAAGGAAGGCGTTCCCGTCTAAAAAAATGACGGCGACGCAAATGCGTCGTATTTATACTCCCGGGCAAAAATCACGCCCGGGAGGTGGCGGGTCAAAAAACCCCGCATTTGCGCCACTATTTAACGCCTGGGTCAGGGTAGGCGTTAAGGGGCCTGTGGGCTCAAAATGAGCCCACAGGTGCCCTCCCCTGCCCCCAGGGACCCCCCCTGCCACCCCTGCCCACCCCAGGAGGACACCCAAGGATGGAGGGACCCACCCCAGGGACATTCAGGTAAGTTCAGGTAAGTATAATTTTTTATATTTTTTAATTTTTTTTGGGTGGCATAGGGGGGCCTTATTTGTGCCCCCCTACATGCCACTATGCCCAATGACCATGCCCAGGGGACATAAGTCCCCTGGGCATGGCCATTGGGCAAGGGGGCATGACTCCTGTCTTAACTAAGACAGGAGTCATTTAAATGGCGTCTGGGCGTCGAAAATAATGGCGCAAATCGGGTTGAGGTGCTTTTTTTGCCTCAACCTGACTTGCCCCATTTTAAGACGCCCTAACGCCATTTTCCCCCTACGCCGGCGCTGCCTGGTCTACGTGGTTTTTTTCCACGCACACCAGGCAGCGCCGGTCTGCTAGCGCCGGCTAACGCCATTCCATAAATACGGCGCCCGCATGGCGCTTCAGAATGGCGTTAGACGGCGCTAAATTTTTTGACGCTAAACTGCGTTAGCGCAGTTTAGCGTCAAAAAGTATAAATATGGGCCCAGATGTCTAACTATGTGTAGCCTGATTTCCAAGATTCTGCTTATGCATAGGATTGCCTAGGATGGGGTAAGGAATCAGTTGAAGTTCCAGTAGATCAGAGGGGTCCCTATGTTACGGCACATGTTTTGGGTTCTACTGATCAGTTTCTGGTTGATACAGGAGCTACACGTAGCGCCTTGTCTAAACAATTGATTCCAAGGGCTCCCCTGTCTGGCTTAACCATTACATCGATAGGTTTTGATGGAACACCTTCCCCTAGCCCATTGTCACAACCACTTGCATTCCATGTTGATAAATTTACTGCTCCATGTCCATTTTTGCTTTCTCCAAATACACCAGACAATATTGTGGGTCTTGATATGCTCAAGTATTTCAGGGCTACAATACGATGCTCTCCTGAAGGGGTGCGTGTTATTTTAAATGATAATCATCCTGTGATGGAAAGAGTTTGTCTTGTTAAAGAGGATATTGCATTAGCTTCACTCCCTAGTACTTTGTGGGCTACTTCAGATACTGATGTGGGACAAATGATTATTCCACCGGTACATATTAGTGTTAAGGAGGGAGCTGTATTGCCACGTTTGCCTCAATGCAAAATTTCACAGGAGGGTGAAGAAGCACTCCCACGAATTGCGCATGATCTTATTGCAGTTGGAGTTGTTGAGGAAGTTCTGTATAATGTTTGTAACAGTCCGATTCTTCCTATTCTGAAAAAGGATACTGATACTAGGATTTACCGATTCATTATTGATTTACGAGAAGTCAATAAGATTGTGATACCACAATATCCTGTGGTATCTGACATCACGACACTCCTCACTTCGGTTCCCCCGACAGCAACTACGTTTTCTGTGATAGACTTGAAGAATGCTTTCTTTTCGATCCCTATTCATCCTGACAGCGATATTTGTTTGGTTTTACTTTGAATAAACGATCATTTAGATTTTGCTGAGTTCCTCAAGGCTATACGGAGAGTCCAAGTATTTATAGTCAAGCGTTAAAACGACAACTTGATTCTTTTATTTTGCCTGAAGGTGTGGCTCTCATACAATATGTCGATGATATTTTGTTGGCTGCTGATACCCCTGAGCAATGTGAAACGTGCACTTTGTCCTTACTTTCCTTTCTTGCTTCACACCATCATAAAGTGTCACGAAAGAAATTGCAATATTGTAGACCAAAGGTAACCTATTGAGGTCACCTTTTGTCTAAGGAGGGCCGTGCACTTACATCAGATCGCATTCAAGCAATTTTAGACACACCAGTACCCTCTACTCAGAAAGATGTTCGGGCATTCCTTGGTCTTTCTTCTTTTTGTAGGCAATGGATATTAGGGTTTTCACACATTGTCAAACCTTTGCTAGCACTTTTGACTAAAGATACTCCAATGCCCCTCCCATGGACAGATGAATGTGAGACTGCTTTCAGGCAGCTGCGACAAGCCCTTTGTTCCGCACCAGTGTTAGGTACTCCAGATTACATGAAGCCTTTTGCACTTTACGTACATGAGAAAGATGGATGTGCATTGTCAGTTTTAGTACAGACACATGGCGATAAGCAGCGTCCCTGTGCATATTTTTCAGCAGTACTTGATCCTGTCGCTCGAGCGTTGTCTGGGTGTTTTCGTTCAGTTGCTGCAACAGCTGTGTCAATACGTCAGAGTGAAGGGATAGTTTTGTCACATAAGCTGTTGGTGTTAGTACCCCATGCGGTTGATGCTCTTTTAAATCAAACAAAGACACAACATTTAACTAGCGCCCGTATAACAGGATATGAGTTGACATTGCTGGCTCCTCACATTACACTGAAGAGATGTGCAACACTAAATACAGCCACTTTGTTGCCATATCCGGTGTCTCAGCCTCAGTCACAAGAAACACATGATTGTATATTCTGTACCGAAGAACAGACAAAGGGTCGTATTGATTTACAAGATACGCCCCTTTTAGATGTAGACGGGGAATTGTGGGTTGATGGGTCTTGTTTGAAGTTGCAAGATGGTACGACCTCAGCTGCATATGCAATCAGCACAATACACACGGTAGTGGATACAGCTCGTATACCACAGAAGTCAGCTCAAACAGCTGAACTAATAGCTTTGACACAAGCATGTGAGCTTAGTACTGACTTATGTGTGAACATTTATACAGACAGCCGCTATGCTTTTGGAGTGGCTCATGATTTTGGTTTGCTTTGGAAGGAGAGAGGCTTTCTCACATCCCACGGGATGCAGATAATGCATGGAGAATTAGTGCATAACCTCTTGACTGCATTGACATATCCAAAGAAACTAGCTATTGTGTAATGTAGTGCACATAAGAAAGTGACCGATAAGATAGGGCAAGGTAATGCTCTTGCAGACCGCGTAGCACGTGAGGCTGCGATGCAGCGAAGTACTACTTCTATGTATGTAGCGAAGTCACAAGCTGAATGTTGGCATAATGCTAGACAAGACGTATTAGATATGCAGAAATCTGCTTCTGTGAAAGAACGTGAGCAATGGTCTGAAGATGGAGAATTGGATGATGAGGGCTGTTGGCGGAATAAGCAGATGGATAAAAGGAAATTGCCTATAGCTTTTGTACAACCTATGGTTCAGATGGCACATGGGCTGGCACATGTTGGAGCTTCAATAATAACGAAGTTGCTTACGCAAGTTTGGGAGAATCCAGAAATTTCCAGTACAGCTAAGAGAATAGTACAGTCTTGTTTGATCTGTTTACAATACAATCCTGGAAAAGGGACACATACTCCTGCGGGAGGGTTTGCTGCACCAACTGCACCTTTTGAAGTTCTACAAATGGATTATATTCAGCTTGAACCCTGCAACAATTTAAAGTATGTCTTGGTGGTGGTTTGTGCCTTCAGTAAATGGATAGAGGCGTACCGCACAAAGGATAATACTGCCATTACCACAGCGAAGGTGCTTTTGAAAGAATTTTTCCCTAGGTTTGGTGTTTGCAGACTTTTATGGAGTGATAACGGACCTCATTTTGTTGGGGAAGTTATTAAGTATGTCCTGAAAGGATTAGGGATTAAACAGAAGTTCCATGCGGTTTTCCACCCACAATCAGCAGGGTTGGTGGAAAGGTATAATGCTACTTTGAAGCTGAAGTTAGAGAAGATACAGGCTTCCACATCCTTAACTTGGCCGGATGCATTACCGTTGGCATTATTGTCTATTAGGTCAGTGCCACACTCCCGACTCGGTCTTAGTCCTTATGAGGTGGTATTCGGGAGGCCAATGAATATTTGGGGAGTTCCTAAGCCAAAATCTGTATTTGATGTACCTTGTGTCCTGAGGAATGATTATTTGGCACAGTTAACCGACAATTTGGTTTCTATTCATCAACAGGTTCGAGAAGCACTTCCTGACAGATCTACAGGGGAAGGCCATGAACTGCGACCTGGTGACCAGGTTTTGATTAAGTCTTTTAAAAGATCAAGCAGCTTGGAACCAAGCTGGCGAGGCCCAGAACAGGTGCTCCTTGCGACAAGGACAGCAGTTCGAGTGACAAACCGAAAGAATTGGGTCCATAGTACTCACTGCAAGAGAGTGCTACCTACCTTGGTGGAACCTGCTGTGCTGACCGATCATCAAGAGATTTTGTCTACGGAGAAAGGCTGTGCTATATCACCTGACGAATCTTCAGAGGTCTTCCCGGACCATACGACTTCTGGAGTGTCGCAATATAATTTGAGACCGAGGAAAGAATCTGAAAATGTTTTGAAAAAACTGGTTGAGCTACCGCCCTGGGTTAGTGAAACGGAGAGCCAATGTGGCAAGGGTGGGGGATCAGCCATGCAGTAGAGTAGTGACACCCGTCTTGGCCCGTGGTGAAGAATTCAGCGGCTGCCCAGGGATAAGAGCTCCAACGATTGTTTTTAGTCCATTTCTGAAAGGGTCGATTATCACTGTTGCTAAAATGAATAACAAACTGATCATTAGTACTATGGGGTTTGTTGTTGTTTTGGTGGTTACAGCAACAATTACCTGGTTTGTTGAAAAGAAGTCTCCTGCTCGTGAGTTTTTTGTTTCCACTACTCCAGTACCAGAGGATCACTATTACTTTACGCTTCCCTATCAGGAGCAGAAGCACCGTCAATCATACTTCAATAATACTTTCCTTCAGATGTTGCATCATACTCATAATGCTACAAATACTACTAACTTTTGGGTATGTGGAATGATACCTGCGCATCCAAAGAAAGGAGGAACACCTTTCATTCCTCTTCCTTTTTCACACAATGGTTCTTGTCAAGCTTGGTACACGCTTTTGTTTGCATCTGGAAAATGTACAGAGGGTGGACTTCTTTTTCGCCTTAATAAAGTATGCTACCAAGACAAGGATGGGTATCCCCAAGCCAAAGGAACTAAATGGGAATAGGAAGAGTATCAACCGGACAATGTTTCAATACCATATGTCTTCACAAATATAAGAGACTCTGACAAGAAAGAACAATTTGTGATTTCTGTTACAAAAACTAAAGCAGATTTATGTATACGTAGCATTGGGCGAATTCCAGAAGGGATAAGCGATTGTACCTTGATTTTAACTATTGAGGGTGTAAATAATAGTAGTTTTACAGCTTCACATAATACATATTTTGTTTGTGGTAACTATGGATATTACCAACTACCTGTTGGGTGGTCAGGTGTGTGTTATGTATCTTTTCTATTACCCCCTGTGTTTTTGGCCCCTGCATCATATCACCGAGATTTAAAACTGTTCAATTACATCATTAACAATAGATGTAAAAGGGAAATGAGTACAAATGAGGTAGACCAAATGGATACTAGCCTGCAACAATATGTTGATTTTAATTTAGGATTGTTCCCCTTTGTGGGTGCTGCGTTAAACAGTAGGAAAGTGAGACGATTGACTAGGGTTGTGGAAGCTGTTACCAATCAGGCAGCTCTGGCACTTGGGAATATTACTGAGGAGCTCCAAATTGCGAGGATTGTAGCGCTCCAAAATCGTATGGTACTAGATGTGATATTAGCTGACCGAGGTGGTGCATGTCGCATCATCGGTAGTAGTTGCTGTGTTTTCATTCCCGATCACTCACCTTCAGTATATGATGCAATATCTAAATTGCATAAAATTGCTGCCGAAATCCACACAGAGACTGGTACTTGGACTTTTTCTGGGTGGTTTTGGGCTCTTGTTTCCACCTGGGACTGGAAACTACTGACTATCCTGTGTGTAATGATTGCAATATTTTTTACATGCTGTATCTGTATTCAGTGTGGTCCAATGTTCTGCTCCATGTGTATTACTGCTTGTATGCCTACCAAAAGAAATATTACAGAAATGAAAGCACAACACATGTTAGAGAAAGAAATAGCTGAAATGATGAGCATAAATATACAAGACGAATATTTAGATTATGCCAGAAAGACGAATGTCTTCAGCTAATGCTGAAAGGGTCATCTGTTGTAGTTTAGCAGCGATTAGATTAAGCATTAGCAGAAGACATCTGTATTTGTAACTATTGTGAACATTTCGCGGAATCCATTTTGTATTCATGGCAGCCATTTTCTCTGCCACATGCTGCCATGTGCTCACCATGTGCTCTGTCCTACCTTTCTGTTAACTACTCTTGAAATCTGCCTAGTGACAAGTTATATTTAGCATCTCCCACTTTCGCACATGCTCAGTAAGGTCTGCAGCTGTTAGTCCTTGAAAACTGTTAGCTCCTCCTACCTGTCGACTGTGCATTTTCCACATGACCTTACATGTATACAAGTCTTGCTTCTATAATTGTACTACCTCCTTTTAGCCCCTGCGTGGGTATAAAAGGACCATGCTCTCTCAGTTCAGTGTGCTACTTCAGACATTACCTAAGGGTGCTGTTTGAACTGTAGTACCACCTCATGAGGTTAATAAACTTTGCCTTTTATTTCAGTTCCTGTTCCAACTTCTTCCTACATGGTCTAAGAACTTTGTGCAGAGAAAGGTGAACCCCTTGCACTAGTAGGCCTTGCTGAGGCTTACTTCAACAAAAGGGGGGCGCAAAGGAAGGAAAACTGCTCCGCACAGAGCCCACAAAATAGTAGGTCGGATCAGTAGGCACCGCCCCTTACTCCCTTGCAGGTCTACCTCAAGAAAACAGGTTTTTCCAAAAAGTCTACCTTTCTAAAAGATCCAGCCGCAGGCTTCTTCTCAAATCTTGACACCGAGGTGGGCCTGCCAACCCCTTTGGTTCCACAACCAATGGCCACTGGGCAGTTGAGGCTCGAGGTACCAGCAAACCCAACTCAACAATTAGGGGCCGATTTACCCGTCCAGGAAGCTTCAAAGCGTCTGACCCCCGAAGTACATAATGACCGCACAGCTCATGAACGACCAAACATCTCCAGGGTCACTAGCAGCCCAACAGTGCGTACAAATCTGCAGGCGGGCAGTTTTGTGACCACGGCTCAGGTTCATGTTCAAGAGAGGGAATCTTCTCAATGTGACCAACAGCAGAGCGCATCTATTAATCCTAGTAACACAGAGCTTTTACTCTCCACAGGTATCTCTATAGAGGTACACAACGACATCGTGCATAAGGGAATGCGCCAACAATAGACCCCCATCTCACGGTCAAATCTTAATACCCAGGGGAGCAATGAGAGATTAGATATGGGCTTTGAAGTAGCTACAGGAATAATGGAAGACTCTTGGTTGCAGTCACTCTCAATAACAAACAACAAATACCTAGGTGAAGCATTGGACCTAAAAACCCTTGACCTAATAAATCCTAAAGATCAGTATTTAAACAAACCACTACTGGTGGGTAGCACCGAAAACAGTTCCTCTATACCGCAACAAGAAAGGCCACCTAACTCAATTATGGAAATTTCAAGTGGTATAAGAAAACCACAACATGACGTCGTAGCAATGGCAAGAAGCATCCTGACTATTTCCCCCCTGGAGGCAATCAATAGAGAAGGTAAAACATTTTTTTCCAAAAGTTCCTCTCATGCAGGTTACCCGAGCAGTGAAATGGAAGATCTCACTCGATTACATGCCTAACTGTTAAATGCTCTACACACTTCAACGACGCCTCTTAACATGCAATCGGATAAGCTTGACTTACAAATGGACCTAATGAAGGTTATGGCAATACACATCGCCGACATCAATCGTAAGCTGGATCTGCTGGCCATTCGGCCATTGGAGCAAATATTTAGTCAACAGCAAGCCTTTTGCAACTCTGGCCCAGTAATAGATAAACTAAGCACGTTACCAACTATTTTAACAGAGATACTGCAGAAAGTTAAAAAAAGCAATATCGATGAAGCAACATTCAATACTACAAGCCACGATTCAGGTGATGTAGTCAGACACCAGGTTTGGCGGCAAGTAGTCCTACAAAAGAAGAGGCAAATTCCCAGGGTATATACTCAATTAGTACGGATGAATCGTCACAGCTGAAAGAAATAGTGCCCACTAATTCTGAGTGTACAATCGAGCGTTCAGCTCGAAAACCGAAAGCCTTAACTAAGAGACAAAAAAAGCGAGCCAGGAAGGCAAGGAAACAAACATGTGCCAAAGCAGCTAATGAGAATCTTTACCCAATATTTTCGGTGTTCCAGAAACCACAAACCCAAGACTCTGGATATCTAGGGAATCAGAAAGCCCCAAATTACGGGAAAGCCACAAGGGATGGGGCAGTCAATGGTTTAGGTACATCACCAACTGCTCCTTCACCAAAGTCAGCTGTACATAAAATATCTCAGTCGACAGTAAAATTTCAGTCTAACCTGCACGCCTTGGAGTTGAGGGTGAGGGAAGTTCTGGACCAGGCACCCCGACAGAGGTGTCCAAAGGAAAAAACGCACATGAGTAGCGAAAAATCTCCAAACCACCCATGCGATCTAATACCGAGAAAGGACCAACCATGGTCAATAACAGCCGGAATACTAAGACCAAAGGACGTCCCACACGCAGCGGCATCAGCCGCCACCCTATTCGGTAGGAACAAGAAGCAACTTGTGCCCCAAATATCACCTTGCCAAGCCACCACTTCGCACGTAGCTGCCACACAATTCGCAGCAACCTCCCCGGGTACCACAGCAGGCATCATGTCGAGCCTCAAGTTAGACCCATGGAAAGGATCTTGCACCCAAGCTGGTGCCACGCAAGTCATAGAAATGTCCCCATATACAATGTCGGGCATTCGAAAAAACTACAAACTACTTTCAAGAAAAAATACTGATGAGGCAAAAGCACAGTCCATAAGTCAAACTCATGAACTCTCACTCTCAGCATACGGCTTGCAATCCCGCATTAGTAATATCCGCAGCGAAGAGCTCCAGACAACAAGCCCAAGTCACAGCCACCCCTCTAGGGTGGTCACAATTACAAACAATCAAGGGCTAATAAAAACTAAAGTTACGTTTCATAATAGCCAAACCTCGGCAACCAATTTCTCAAACAAAGTTTCTTCAATCAAACAAACACCCATGTTAGACGTGGTACCATATAGTAGTCTGTCGGAGGGGGGCCAGTTGAGAAGGCCATCGACTCAGAGAAACACTGATCATCCCCACCAATAACAATCCATTCAGGCCACCGAGAATGATCGTGAATTAAGGCAGATCCTTTTTACCCCGCAATATAAATCACGAGGCCATCAAGACAGCTTAAATAGGGGTAACATACTGAGGCTTCTTGCCGAGTTCCCATCAACTAAGAAAATCGTATCCGCAGACTTGACATCAGTGAAATTCCTCTCTGGCAGCACTCAAAATGGGCTGGAGCAAACTCTAACAATGTGGAGAACAAGTGATATTGCTACATTAATTATGGCAGTCAAACAGCAATTCGAAATTTGGGGCATACGGTTATCAGAACCATCCAGTCAATGCTATCCCTTTCCCCTATTGTTAAATTTTAGAGAAAAATTGCCAACGGCCACCAAATTCGTAGGGGGGCAGGAATCTGGGGAACTGGAACAAAGCCAGTTTAAACGAAAGGTACCTAACTTAAAAACCAACAGTGGCCCCCCAACTGTACTGAAGGGAGAGCAAGATGAATGGAGATGGATGGCTCACACTTTAAATTTGAGGAAAAACAATTGACCTATCATTAAATACATTAAACATTTATCAAAGTTTGGCTGTCACCATAATGTCCTGGAACATCGGCGGTGCAAAAACTATCATAGCAGACGGGTTCACAGCAATGATTAGTTGCAATTATTCCATAATCCTGCTACAAGAAATGTGGCTGGAGGACCCAATCGAATTAGGAGGCTACTCGCTACACCCCATTAGTGCCAAAAAATCTGAGAAATCAGGTAGGCCAAGCGGTGGTCTAGCCACATACATTTCAACGGCACTCCTTGTTTCAACAGAGCAGTTGGCTTTCTCAAACACCGACATACAGGCCATTAAAAAATCACCTTTAGTAATAATAAGCATGCCCCGCTAGTCATTTTTAACATCTATGCCCATCCGCAGAAAAATCGGAAAGTACTGCTCTTTGATGAATTACTCAATAGGGTGGAAGAGATAAGATGCGCTAATCCAGCATGGGACATATTAGTGACAGGCGACTTCAATGCTAACTTAATGCACACTCGAGAACCAGACGAGCAACTGACAGCTGAAAATGCCATATGGTCAGTGCCGTTCCAAACACTGCCAGCGCAGAAAAGACTGGACACAAGGTGTAAACAACTGGTAGAGGCACCAGAGCACATGATTATGAGGGTACTAAATGGAAGGATCAAAGAAGACATCCCGCTAAGCTTCACTCATCATAGCGCAAAGTCCGCGACAATAATAGACTATACAGCCATGTCACTTCCTTTACTAGCTCATGTTAGCAAATTTAAAATTAAACCTACTCTCCATAGTGACCACTCATTTCAACACATAGAACTCGTTTGGAATGCTCCGTGCCTTCTTCCAGCTATAAAGGAACTAGGGACATTAACATCTATCAACCTAAACCGCCTGATCTGGTCGGAGTCTTCATTACCAAGGCTGTGTAAAAACATTAAACATTTGCTTCATTATGCAATATGCCAGGACCTACCAACAGTAGAAGCGTGGGCCACTTTTCTTCAGTCAGTACCCTCTCTTGGCCTCGCCAGGCGTCAATTGCCACATAATAATCAGGCAAGGTCTTCAAACCTACCAGTAAAGATTTTAGAACTAAGGAAGGAATTGAGGCGCAACCTTAGACTAATAAAAGATAGCTCTCCCACAGCAACCCAATGTGCCCAAATAAAAAATCTACAGAAAAATTACAAGAATCAGGTTTGGCAAATGCGAACCAAAAAGGAGGATGACTTCTGGCTCAAATTACTTCATAATTCAAGGAAGGCTAATTCAAGGGCCTTTTGGACAACAGTGAATAGAATCGGCCGGCAGGTAAAAATAATAAACTTTACATCAGTCCCAGAAGGAAAATGGGTGGAATACTTTGCCAACATTTTCTTTAAACCACCCTCATCTGAAGTAAATCAGCCTCTGAGGGAGTCAATAAAACTCACAGACATCAGTCAGAGCGGGACAGGGTTTAGCGCCAAGAACGTCGCCCTAGCCATCAGGAAGGGTTGCAGGGACGAGGCCCCTGGTCCTAATGGTCTTCCGCAAGCTGTCTTCAAGGCTGACCCTGAATATTAGTCAACAACACTGTCAATCCTGTATACTGAAGTTGAGTGTAACACAATCATTCCAGAAAGTTGGAGAGGATCCATCATTAACCCAATATACAAGGGGGGTTGTAGAGCAAACCCAGCCAGTTACAGATTGATAGCTTTAATTGACAGCCAGGCCAAGTACTTCGCCACCTTAGTCCTGGCCGACCTGCTCAATTGATCAAACTCAAATAACCTGATTCCTTTGAATCAAACTGATTTTAGGAAGGGATATGGCACAGTGATTAACATTCTTACACTAGGAGACATTGCCAACCGAGCAAAATGCTTAAAGAAAAAACTATGGTGGTCATTCCGACCCTGGCGGTAAAAACCGCCAGGGCCGTGACCGACGGAAAGCACCGCCAACAGGCTGGCGGTGCTTTCCTGCCCATTCTGACCGCCGCGGACAGAAAAGGGGATCCGACGTTTTCCCGCCGGATTACCCCTGGCTGGGCTGAATCTCCATGGCGGCGCTGCTTACAGCGCCGCCATGGAGATTCTGACCCCTTCCTGCCATCCTGTTTCTGGCGGTTTTTACCGCCAGGAACAGGATGGCGGGAACGGGTGTCGTGGGGCCCCCTAACAGGGCCCCAGCATGATTTTCACTGTCTGCTTAGCAGACAGTGAAAATCGCGACGGGTGCAACTGCACCCGTCGCACCCCTGCAACACCGCCGGCTCCATTCGGAGCCGGCTCCTGTGTTGCAGGGCCTTTCCCGCTGGGCCGGCGGGCGCTCCCTTGGCGGGCGACCGCCGAACCAGCGGGAAAGTCGAAATGGCCCACGCGGTCTTCTGACCGCGGAGCGGTCTTTTGACGGGGGAAGTTTGGAATGACCCCCTATATTTATGTTTCATGGACTTCAAAAGTGCTTTTGATCGAGTCGATAGGGCACTTCTCTGGAGCAAATTGCGAAGGTGGGGCCTGCAAGAGCGTACTCTCAGATGCATAGAAATGCTATACGATAAAACTTGGGTACAGGTCAAGGTAGCAGATGGCTCAAAATTTTCTAGGAGGATACCGACAAATATTGGACTAAAACAGGGCTGTGTTTTGGCCCCGCACGTCTTCAACCTTTTCACAGCAGATCTCTCCTTGAAGCTGGATGCAACCAACTCGCACTCTCCAAGGATGGGAAGTTTGACCCTATCACACCTTTCATACGCGGGCGATATTGTTCTGCTAAGCCACGCGAAAATAGGGCTATAGCGGTTGGTCACTACTTTAGGTGAATACGCAAAGACAAACAAATTAGAAGTTAACACCACAAAGACCAAAACCATGTCCATGGGATGTCCTCTGAATCTAGCGAACAATATAAAGTTGAGTGGCATTACCCTTGAAACGACTCGCTGCTATAAATACTGGCATCATTATCGATAACAAGGCCAATCTCACGCCGCAGAAGCGCTACATTGCACAGAAGTGCAAAGCTTTAACGTTGGCTTTCTGTATCCTAGCAAAAAGATGAAAAGGCCCATTGTATAAACCGTTACTGTCTGTTATGTCGGCCAAATTCATCCCAGCCACTACCTATGGAAGCAAAGCTTTATATGGGAAAGACGCCCTGCTACTGGACCAACAACAAATAAAAATGTACAAGCAGCTCTTTAAATTTCCTGGCTCCGCTTCTCCCGCACAGGTCAGGCTAGAATTTGGCCTAATACAACAGCAGTTGGGCAGGAAAGCGCATACAATAAAGTCCTGGTACAAAATAAGAAAAAATACGACCAGCCCCCTAGTCATGGCTTTATGGTATTCAGTGAGCAACAATCCAAAATCAGTATATAAAAGGTATCTGTATAATTCTCTGCAAGAGACAGAAATGATGCACCTGTGGGACTCCAACATCTCATATCCACTGTTGTGTCAAGCGCTAAAAAAGGAAATGGGATTGCAGTCCTTTCTAGCTGATAAATCTAAATTTACACAACGCTCACACGCCTGGCTTCTTATGCACACTTATACCACCTTGGCGCCATCACAATATCTGATTTCAAATTTCGCACTACATATCAAGCGTTGTTTGATGGCTCTTCGTCTAGGCGCTCTACCATCCAGAGCAGATCAACCGTCTTGGAAGAATGGAGGAGAATCTTCCTGTAGGTTATGTAAAGGTTCCAAGGAAGACATGGTCCATCTGATTTGTATTTGCCCAGCCTTAAAGGAAGCACGACGACAACTGTTAAAACCAGTCTTCGAGAGGAATGGGACTCGTTCCTGTCGGCCAGCAGTGATGTCAATGTTTGACCCTCATGATCTGTAGTCAATCTGCAGATTCATCAAATTTCTGACTGTCCACACAACAAGCGTAAACTTACTATTTAGGACACACCTTAGCTGACAGTTGGCTCACTTTTAAGTGTTCATTTATTATATTAGTCGCGTATTAAAGTTTTGTCAATGTTATAGCACGTGGAAGGACACATTTTAAGACGACTCAGTTAAAAAAGGAAGAGAAGCCCGTAGGCGCAACAGCAGGTTCTTAGGCTGTACACACTGAATTAGCATGTAACATCAACTGCGCCACAGGCATCGAGTGTCTGCAAAGTTAGTTTAATGGTCACTCCGCCCCTCGACTGTTTCAGAATTGCAAGCTATCAAAAATCATTAAAACAAATATATATATAAATATATCTTGGCACATCGCACTTTAGCTGTATATTTATTTCAAAGATTTTATAGCATTTTCTCCTTTTGTTTGTCCTTCTTTTATAGAATTTATATATATTGTATACAATGCATTGATTGTTATGGTTTTCATTAACTAAACAATAAAGATTACTACTACTACTAAAAGTCTGACTGTAGACAAACATGTGTGTCCTTACCACTGTAGAGTAGTGCTTAGTGTTACACTAATAGTTGTGTTAGTATTTATAGTCCTTTTAGTTGGAATGGGTTTTATACCAGAGCTAAAAACAATAGGATCTACACCTCTATCCACAGCATCTTCCCACTCAATAGATGAGACAAACAAAAGCTTAATTTATAGACTTCTCAAAGAAGATTTCTCGACTAACTTGTCTTCTAGATTAGTTCAGGAATACATTCAAACTTTAGACACTGAGGTCTGTTATGTCTGTACAGTTACCATCTTCAGATGTGATTTACCATCATAATCCTACAATTACATGTGGTATTTAACTTATTTTATAGACTGAGGCCATTTGAAGATTATGTTCCCAATTATGACATGATCTGTCCTAAAGTTACCCTTCAGAAAAAAATGAATCCTCATCCACAAGGAAGAGACATGAAATTACAAGGCATTTCTATAGATAACCCACAGTTATAGGCACTGTCAAGGCTACAAGAGGAGTCTAGCCCGTCTATTGAGGCCATTGGAAAAGAAGTTCAATTTAACATTAGAGGAAAGAGGAGCTCACATTTTTCAAAGGGTAAATAAGGAAGAAGATGTTTTAAAGAAGGTTTAGAAGAGGAAGAGAAACACAAGAAGAAAATGGCATATCCTAAATTAAAATGAAATAGAGAACAGAAAAGGAAATGATGGGCATGATTAAGAACAGTGACAGACATCCTGTCTGCTGAATTCTAAATTCCATAGAATATATTGGGATTTAGTTTTAGGCAGGCAAGATATTCATCACCATTGTGACGGACTAACCCGTCTGCTGAATTCTAAAGCAGGCCCTATGTGTTTACAAAAGGGGAAATCAGTTCATAAAGAGGCACATTGGGATAAGCAATGATGAACACACATTTGAAGTTTTGGGAACACCTGTCAAAATTTTAACAGAGGAAGAAGCTGTTATCCCTGGATTTTTTTTTGCATGTAGACAGGATGCCTATATCCAATAACCTACTCCTTGGGAGGTGTTTGTTAGTTAGGTATTTTTTTTCTAAAATGTATCATGTGACTAGAATAGATTCTTTAACCATGACACCACCCATAGACATATACGCAATACTAATGCTGGGACACTGCTTGTGGCAGACCTTTTTGGAACAATCAAAATATCAGTAGGAGTAGTAGTTTTAAAAGATAAGGGAATTAGGAAGTTTGCTAAGTTAGACAAACTGGCTAATAGTATATCCACTGCATGATGACAGTTAAAACAGAATTAGTGGGTATTAGATCAATGGTTTTGCTTTAGATATTTTGTTAGCAGAGAAAGGCAGTGACTATGATATGTTAAAGGCTCAACATTGCTGCTCATACATTCTTGACAAGAGTAGAAAGGTAAAACAATGTACAAAGAACATTTCTGGCCTAAAACCTGATTCACAACCTTTAGAAAACAGAAGTGTATTATTTACTTTATGCAATTGAGCTTCTTTCATTGGTAAATGGCTTCCAACAGTAGGAGGAGGACATTTTAGGTTTAAATCCATTTTTATTGAGTATTTGCAACAAACTGTACAAAATAGTACCCTCACCTACATCCGCTGGCTGGTGAGGTAAACAGAGAAGGAGAAAAAACAAACTGGGGAGGGCAGGAGGCTGGGGGGAGGGCAAAACGGGGGATAGGCTAAGAGGGACTGCCCTGGAAGATTAGATATTGGTCAAGCCCAACAACATCCATCATTGGGAAATGCAGTGGGTGCTAGAACTGTTTAGTTCTCAGCTCTCCCATGTCTGTTAGTGTCGTGTTCAGGCTGGGTGAGGCACAGAATTTCCAAGTAAATAGGACAGGGCATATGCTGCAAATCCAATTTCAGCTTCTTATCCTTGCCCCATTTGGACAAGATTACCTGTTGGGCCATGCAGAGGGCAAGAGTAATGGCCCTCCCATTAGTGAATCATAAAGGATAGATCAGTTTGTTGAGGAGGCCCAGTAAGATATAACTAGGGAATCTGGGCAGGACAGTCTCATAAATCCCATTAAAATCTTCCACATTGTCTGAGCAATCAAGTTGTTATTTGGGGCAATGCCATGTAATGTGTCAGTGTGCCTTGATATCCACATGGCCTCAACAGCTATTTCCATTTAGCTGTCCT
The DNA here is from genome assembly GCF_031143425.1 of Pleurodeles waltl. Classification (NCBI taxonomy): domain Eukaryota; kingdom Metazoa; phylum Chordata; class Amphibia; order Caudata; family Salamandridae; genus Pleurodeles; species Pleurodeles waltl. The sequence goes on along the minus strand of NC_090449.1, from coordinate 875,686,242 downwards.
TGCTGGGGTATAATACCAGCAGTGTGCAATTTTGAGTAGTGCCTTCTGTCCAGAAGCACTACAACTAGACGTGTACGCTCTGTGTAATATCCCATCCCACTCCGTAGTTGTGCTGGTATTCTAGTGGTAACTAGTTAAAGGGAGCATACGTATCAGACAGAAATCCCCTATCCATTTGTCTAGTAAACAGCTATTTCTCAAAACGGTGTCAGGGGCTGACTGGCATGTGGGTGAATATGTAACTGAGTGAACCAGTATCATGTAGCAAAATATTGCCAATGTGTTTTTAAACTTAGAACATAATTGGTCTGGACTCCTTCAAATTCCATAAGCCCATTGTGATCAAACAAGTCTCCCACCCTCTTACAAGTAGCTTCCTGCCATGGCCTGAATGCAGCTTCCCGTAAAGCCGGTGGGAAATCTGGGTACCCAATTATAGGTGTCTGCGGTTATTTGCAAATGTATCATTACTTTATCAGCTGCACCTTGCCCATGTTCCTACTGTCACCCTAACAACTGAGGAGCTATAGACCCCTGGCAGTCTATACTGTTTAAGGAGCAATGGAATTTTCCAAATGTGGATTCCAGCCACCGTCTGATCTATAAAGCACTAATGCTTTTCAGTTCTTGTCCTGCTCCATCCTACCGTATATCAAAGTTGTGCTGCTTGGAATTAAGGCACTAAATGGGGAAATCCCAGGCCACCCTCTCTCATAGTGAAATATGCCTGATTTTTTGCCATTTGGGCTTTTTTAACAACCCAGATGTAGTCCTCAAGTAAGTATTGTAGTGTACCAACGACAGGAGGGGGAGGATGCAGGGGTAGGGTCTGCATGGAATAGAGTATTTTCGGCAACAGATTTATCTTTACTTCTACCAGTCTACCCAACAAGAAGATAGGTCAACAATTCCAAGATTGTAGGTCAGTGTGGGTGGTGGAGAGCAGTGTAGTATAGTTTTGTTCCACTTTAGGTTCTAATGTGGGGTATATTTGTATGCCTGAGTATGTGACCCACTGTGCTGCCCAGGTAAAGGGAAATAGCTGTTATAGCTGGAGCTCATCCCCGTGGGATGTTACGGTTGAGATCCTATGATTCCTGAAGGTGTACTTTAAAACCAGGGGCTCTCCCTTCGAAGGATTCAAGTTCCTGCATGAGTACTGGGAGAAAAGTAAAGGACTGTGTAAAAGCGATCATTACATCAGCAGTGTATAGAGTTAGCTTAGGTTCCTCGTGCCCCATGGTGATGCCCACTATGAGGGCAGATCCTTTCAGCAAATGGCTCCATATAGAGGGCAAAAAGTAAAGGGGATTAAGGACACCCTTCTCTGATGCTATATTGAAGCGTCACAATGATATTCCATACACCCTAACAGAGGCAAAGGGACAGTTGAAGCTACACCATATCCAACCTTGGAACCGGGCTCGAAGTCAACTTTTGTTAGCACCAATTGAAGGTAGGGCCAGTGCTCCAAGTCAAACATCTTTTAAGCATCCACTGACAGCACGAGTGCCGATATGCCGGAACAGTGTGTTTTATAGATTCGGTGGAGAAGGCGGTTAATGTTGTTACTACAGCCTCTCACAGGTATAAAACTCACTTTGTCCACCAGACCTGGCATATAGGAAGTCAGGCAGGCTGCTAGAATGCTTGTAAAGATCTTAACATCAACATTTAATAGTGAATTTGGGTGATAAGAGGAACAGAGTGTGGGAACCTTCCCTGGCTTCAGAAGGACAGTGTTGGTGGCCTCCACCATTGCCCATAAGTGAGCCCATTATGCTAAAGGGGTTATATAGCTGGGCAAGAAGCAGGGCCTATTAGACAGCAAAAGTCTTGTAAAAGTCAGACATATACCAATCTTGGCCTAGAGCTTTGCCCGGTTTCATTTGAGCGAGAGCTGCAAGTATCTCATTCGGATGAATATCCCTGTCCAGCTGCAGGGCATCGCAGACAGGAATGGAGGACATAGGTGCCTGCATGAGGTATGCTTCAGCATCCCCAGGTCAAGGGTCAAAGCTGATTATAGGGCAGAGTAGAAATGTTCATTATCCTGGGCTATTTGGTCATCTTAAAATACACAGTGACCCTGCAACCCTTCAATCTTTGTAATTTTCTGTTTAAGCAACTGAGCATGCAGCCAATGAGCCAGTGGTTGCCCTGCCTTATTACTCTCTGCATAATATTTTTACTTATTACAGAGCAGTGCATATTCTGTCTTACCTATATCTCGTGGTGATAAACCAAGATAAATGTATGTTAGATCTTGTGTCATGGAACGTTGCCGGCCTGGCAAAGAAATTAGATGATGGTGAATGGGCCTCTTTTATTAAATAAATTGATATATGTCTGTTTCAGGAAACTTGGGCGGAGGATGCTACCAATATAGATGGATTTCTCTCCTTTAGTGCACCTGCTATACCTCCAGAGAAGGGGAGGGGCCGGGCGAAAGGTGGGCTTTTATTACTTGTTAACAAGAATCTGCAGTGTGACTATAAGCTTTTGGAAATTGATTCGGTAGATCTAAAAGCCATGTGTATTACGTTCAACAGAAGATTATCAATTGTTATTGTTAATGCTTATATACGATCGGTCCCATATGGCTCTGAGTCCCATACCCTGGCTATTTTGTACGAATTTGTAGGAAGCATCCACCCCTCAACTATCCTAATCATAGCTGGAGATTTTAACTGTACCTTCAAACCCTCTATTCTCGTAAGTGGTTTAACTTATGAAGAGGATGAGCAATGGGGGATCCCACAATTATCCACTACTCGGCCTTGCAAAAAATCTCGGGTGGCCATGCAATTAGCCACATTATGTTTAAACCATGGCCTTAGGGCCTGTAATGGTAGAACTCCATCTGATATGAACAGCGCACCAGCTTTCAAAAGGGGCATGTCTATAAGCACTATTGATGACTTCTTGGTCAATGTTAGGTTGTGGCCCCATTTGGTAGACATGAAAGTAGAAGTGAGATGTGATAGTGACCATTTCCCTTTGCTCCTTACCCTTTCTGGAGAAATGTTCAGGAGAACACTTAATAACTATGCTACAATAATTCTGCCACCTTGCTGGAACAACACATTTACTAAGATTACTTGGCCAAAAGTGATGTCCAACCCTCACCATATTAGAGCAATATATCAAATTTTCTTAAATAGTTTGGCTGAGTACGAAGATCAGGCTGTGGGGAATATTCCGATTCTCAAAATACATGACAGCATGACTACTCAGCTACGGGGGTTCTTTTACAAAACAAGGCGGTCAAAGCCACATGAAGGGAAAGGGGCACATAAGGGATGGATCGATGAGAGGTGCTCAAAGGCTAAGTCTGGGTTAAGAGCAGCAGTAATGTTTGGTTCCCAGGGGGAAATTAAACAAGCTAGGTCCTTATACAAAGTAACCTTGTCTAATGCAAAAAAGCGGTGGGAGGATGCCCTGTGGCAGGAATTATTAGATGCTTCCAGAGAGAAGAATAACAAGCGTTTTTGGGAACTTCTGTCTAAAAGTGAAAATGGAGGTAGGAGTTGTCCCAGCAACCATATTCAACCAGAAAGCTGGGTAGAGCATTTTACTACTCTTTATGCCCTAACAGAGGGCCCAATGGACACCAATGTGGTCCACTCTCCAACAAAACTATTGGATTCAAATTCCAGCATGGCCCTCCAAGTGGAGGCCCAGTGTGTCCCTGAGGGTTACCTCATCTTTAAAGTAGAAGAAACCCTTGAGGCTATAAATAGCCTGAAACCTGGCAAAGCACCTGGACCGGACAAGCTTCCTGGAGATCTCTATAGATCGGAACCATATATCTGGTCCTGGTATATTAATGCCATCTCAAATAGCATAGCTGCAGGGGGACAAATTCCAGGTACATGGAAGGGGGCAGAGATCATACCCATTTATAAAAAAGGAAATGCTAATCTTCCAGCTAACTATAGGCCAATTAGCCTTATAGACAAAAGATCTTTGCTAAACAAATTTTGCAGAGGCTAACCAATTGGGTTGAGGAGTACCAAATCCTTTCCCAATTACAGGCAGGGTTTCGTGCTAAAACTAGCACGATAGACCAGGTCTTTCAACTGGCCATATTGTATTGGAAATATGTTCTTGTTGCCAAGCAGTGCCTGTATGTAGTATTTATAGACCTGCAATCGGCTTTTGATTTGGTCCCAAGAGCCAAACTGTGGGAAGTGCTGGGTAGATTGGGGGTTCCAGAGGACCTACTACTCCTGTTAAAACGATTACATGAGAACACTTATGCCCAAGTGAGGTGGGGTGAACAAGGCGAATTGACAGAACAGATCCCAATTAGAAGGGGAGTTCGCCAAGGTTGTGTGCTAGCCCCCCTACTATTCACCATATTTATCAATGAAGTAGTAAAGGCTGTGTCCATAGGCCAGAACGATGCCCCCTCCCTGAACACACAAAAAATCCCCATCCTGCTCTTCGCCGATGATTCGCTTCTCATCTCTAAGACACCAATGGGGTTGCAAATCCTCGTTGACCGGTTTAACCAATTTTGTAGCGATCATGGGTTGGAGGTTAATATTAACAAAACCAAACTGATGGTGTTATCCAAGGGACCTAGGAAAAAATGTTCCATTCATATTGAGGGAGTACCCTTGAAGGAAGTAAGCTCTATAGATTACCTGGGAGTCAGGCTAACTAGTAAACTATCATGGGAAGAGCAGATTACAAAAAGTGCAGGGCTCCTACAACACAGAGCCTCATCCATATTGCGTTTTTATCAAAGCACCTCTACAAAAGTTGTTTCCCCAGCAATAAAAATGTATACAGCTAAGGCTCAAGGTGCAGCCCTGTACGGAGCGGAGGTATGGGGTTACGCTAACTGTAACAAGATTAGTGTGGGGGAAAACAATTTTGCAAGGGCTTTAACTACATGTCCACGCACCACACCCCTGCTTCCATTATTTCTAGATCTGGGGTTAAGCCGAGTAGCAGATCTAGCTACTTTAAGACCTCTCCTTTATTGGATCAGGTTATGGATAACCCCCGAACTAGATATATATAAGACCTCATTACTCGATCTATTAAAATGCCAAAACAATATCATTCTTCCCTGGATTCGCCATGTGGCCCAATGGCTTCGGCTATTGGGCCTGGGTGATTATTGGGAAAATCCCCATAAACTAGAGAGACGGCATAAAAATGTTTTAAAGTTAACCTATTGGTCTTATGTTAGGGATAACTACATAACCCACAAATCCCATGGTCGCTTAATTAATTCCTTCATTGATATTAAATGGTCCCCAAAGTTTGAATCCTATCTGGATATTATACCGGATTTGCAGGGCAAGAGCTTATATGCAAGGTTTCGTTTTGGCTCTTTGCCCTTGATGTCATTGATCCATAGGTGGGGATCGATTAATCTTCCCGATATATGCCCTGCCTGTGGCAGTACTTTTGAAACCATTGAGCACTTCATGTTCTTCTGCCCAGCCTATGCGATTCCGCAATCAAAATGGATTCGCAATATTTGCAGGGCTTTGGGATTTAAGAACTGCTCTTTGGCTCTACAGGTTCTAAAAAGCCATAATTCAGCCGACGTAATTCTTTTAGTAAGCAAGTATTTAGTAACAGCTTGGCGCATACGATGCCATTTTCAAAAAGTAATCTAAGGCCTCATTTCTTTTATAGATAAGTTTTAGAGTCTTATGTGTAATTCAAGTTATTGTTTTAATGTTTTTATACCAATTTATAGATGTGTATTTATTTATTTACTTAAGTATTACTTATTATCTTTGTTTTTATGTGCTTTTATGGTCATTGATCGAATAAAGCTGATGATGATGATCTAGGGCCTTACGCTGCTTTGGCCTATCATGAGTTGGTGCCGTACTTTATGGGAGCCTGAGTGTTTGTGAACCTCCTTTAATGCTTTCACCTGCTTCTCTAGGCTATGCTGCTTGTCTTTTCTATCCCTGTTGAGCTGTACAGCTATAACAATCAAATTACCCCTTAGTACAGCTTTTAATATATCCCGTATGAGGGCACAGGACTTTCAGCATGTCATTGGTGTTAAGGAAGATGACTTTTTCATCTTTCAATTTCTGTTAGAGTTGAATCATATGTCAATAGTTTGTGATTAAGGTGCAATGTACCAGAGGAAGGTTTGGGAGCAAGGTCAGGGAATAAAATGCTAATGGCTGCATGGTCAGAGAGGGCAACAATACCAATATTTACCTGTATGGTAGCTGTATGGTAGCTGCCATGTGCCGGGGAGTTGTCAAGAAGTAGTCTTTCCTAGCATATGTCAAGTGAGCTGCTCAAAAGAATGTGTAGTCTTTTACTGCCAGATTGTGCAGTCCATGCATGTCCACTAGCCCGGCTTCGCTCAACCATTACAGGCCGCCTGAGTGAGTGCTCCTGGCTGTGCTTTGAGCTTAGTGGTCCAGGAGAGCACATCCCCTAAGTATCCCGCAACTATAATGTCCACATCGGGAGTAACCAGCACCCGACCCACAACATCCATGAGGAAAACCTCCTTGTACTCATTTGGGCCATAGATATTTGCAAGTGTAAATGTGGAGGCGTTTACTGATATTTTGCAGTGACAAGAGGCAACCCAGCAGATTCTCTTGTGTCTGTAACACCTGACCCTGGATCTGCATTTCCGATAGGACCACCACCCCTGCTGTTTCTCAGAACCGGAGAAGTGTTGGCAGTCAAACCAATGGGACCACATGCATGCCCAGTCAGATTTGAGAAAATGAGTTTCTTGTTTGAGACAGATGTCTCAGTTGAAATCCCTGAGCATGGTGAGGAGACATTCATAACATTAAGGCTAAGTATTCTAACCATGTGTGATAGTATGTAGTGTGGCCATCACTATCGGTGTCTGGCGAGCCTCCCTGTGTTTACAATGTTGGGTTTTACCAGTTAGGATGTCAAGGGGCACATGTTCCACTGGGAATGTCAATGAGCTGTGGCGAGGGATGAGGAGAACATAGCAGTTCAATGGGAGCATGTTGAAGAATGTGTAGGGGGGTCATGCCTACTGTGTGAGGTGGTTGCTAGTAACCAGTAGAATAGTGTGGCTCTGCCACCTACATAAGGAAATGTCAAGGATGGGTGGGTCAGACATTCTAAGGTGTGTTATACTGAGGTATGTAAATGTCCAGTGGGCACATGCAGTCTGGCTGGGCTTCTAAGTTAAAAACCCCAGGCAGGTCTCTGGGGCCTCAGTCCATTTCATTGTCTGATGCAGTGCCCTGACGCTGAAGTTGGTGAAGTTAGACGGCACTCTTTTTGTGGCTTTCAAGCTGGGAAAGCTTAATAGTCTGTTGTTTCTTTGGCCGTGAAGCATGCCAGGACCTCCAGGGCGAGTGTGGTACCCCTGGGGATTTTCAGGGGGTTAGTGTCTTCTTTCTGTGAGGCATCTGAGCTGGCACCGAGCAGGCTTTCGCCAGGCTACAAATCATGTGTTTCATTGTCACATGCAAGAATGAGCTTGAAGGGACAGCCCCATTTCTAGTGGCTCCTTTCTCCTGAAGGAACATGGTAGCTGGCTGGAGGGCTCTGTGCCTCTGCAGGATAATAGCTGACAAGTATTTGTGCATTCTTTTGTTCCTTCAAACATAATGGCATTGCTGTCACATACTGCTGAGATTATGACTTCTTCTTGTCAGTAGAGGTGTAGGGAGGTCAAAATATCCTTAGGCATATCAGGGGTTTTGGCAGGTTGACCCACTCTGTGGGTGTGTTACAGAACAATGTTTTTGTCTGTGAGATCCGGTGCAACATGCCCGAAGAGGCGGATGACATAGTATTCTAGTTTTCTGGAGTCCACCTGAAGAGGGACAGCTTTAATTCTATTTGTGGATCTGCGCAAACGGTTTTCAAGATCTTTTATGTGGCATTGCAGTTTTCTATTCTTTTCATGTAGCTCCAACAGATCCTGGCAATGGGCATCGACCTCCTCCATCCTTGCGTCACTGGTTTGTTCCCAAGTAGCCCCTCTGTGACCTAAGTTCACCAGATCTCTTTTGATTTCTCTGACATCCACCTCCATTTCCTGCTTGAGCACTGCTATATTCTCTCTCAGTGTGCTGAATAGTTTCCAAGAGGGTGCCGCTGACAGGGGCCTCTTCTTCCGGTAGGTCTGCTTTAGTTATTGTGTTTCGAGGTTGCAAGGCATCAGCGGCATCTCGCTGCTGGTCAGATTTCTTAGCAGGGGCTCTGTCCTTCAGTGGACTGTCCTTGGCATGATGGGTGGCCATGATGTCCTTAGGTCAGTCACAAGAGAGGAAAGAGGTGTCAATAGGGTGCAAGGGCCACAGCACCCTGTGTTGCCCTTAGGCCACCAGGTATCTAGACAGTTAAATATTAGTGCCAATAGCAGAGGGCGTCCAACGCCCACCCGAACAGGCAATGGAGAGGGTGTCTCCTCGGTGTGTGTAGTAACAGCACTTCATGTTGGGTTCACCGACCACATCGGGCCCACAGCAAGTGCCCTATAGGCACTTAATTGACAGCACTGTCCCACAGCCTAGATGTCAAAGTCAGGGCATACATGCCAGTCTTATTTTGCTTCTGCAAGGGGCCCACATCACCACCAATGCCCCCTCCCAATCTGCTTGCCTCATTTCCTTAATACCGTGAAGGCAGTGGGTGATTTCCTAAGTCTGTCTACCACCAGGCTAGGCCTCCCACAGACCAAATGATGCACCACCGGGAACTCCCACATGGATTAAAGGTTTCAATTTCCCCAGTAGGCCACCACTGCAGGTTTCTTCATGTCCCACTGCCTGGAAATCCTCCTGTTCCAATGATTGTGGTGCTAGCTCCCCCCACCATCTCCTGATATGAGTTAAGCCCTGGTGGAGGAAGGGGAATCAGTTTAGGTGGGTCCTTTGAGGCCTGCAGATGTTGGTGCCAGGGGCTGGTGTCACCCGGGTAGGGCTCTCTAGCCTCATATTGGTGGCAGAAGTTACAAATATGATGTTTATTGTGAGCATGCCTCTGTTTTGGCTTGAGGGCCACAAGCATTCACTAACAGTGGGAAGGCATACTGAGGAAATTCGATTTTTAATACGATCGTATCGACCCGCCATTTTGTGGCCCGCCGCCATTTTATGTTGCCTTCACTCAGGCAGCACAGCGAACGAAGTCCATTCTGCCTTTTCTGCTTATTCTGCAACATGGTGTTCAAAACAGTCTTCTGCCTCTATCCTTACAAGACTGGTATTAAGGTCTGACCTAGTACACTAATCCCTGTCTGGTTTTCTAATCCTTGTTTCAACTATCTGTAGGCTCAAACTATTCTCCGCCGATCTTATCTTATCGTCTGGCCTTCGCTGTCCTTTGCTAGTATTCTCTCATTTCACAACTGTCCTCCAAACGCACACAAACTTATCGCACCACATGCAACTTCATTGTGGATCGGTTAATGAATTAGTTCAAGGGAGGGGTGACAAACACAGCTGGAGGGGAGGCAACCTTAAGTCACTTGATACTTTGTTCTGTCTTGTTTTCCGACATTTCTATTGACTCTGCTCTATCTTTACATCATTCTTACTGGCTCCTTTCTATGTGTTCTGGGAGTGTATGTAGTTAATAAATGGTTTTTATACGGTATATAAGATTGTGCGCCACAAAGTAAAGTGGCAGTCTCCTGAGAACATACCTTGTGTACTTCTTGGACAACTGTACTAGCTGCAGCTAATAAAATCTGATCTTTTACGCCTGACAGAGTGTCCTGTGTCTCTGTTAGTTGAGGCAGGTGAATCCAAGGAGATTTTAGGCGTACCCTGCGCCGCCAGGCCCAAAAGGTTCTGGTTCTTCAACTGGCGCCCAACGTGGGGCGGCTTCAGCGGTACCGGTTCTGCCTGAAGGTCGTGAGGAACCCCGCAAGAAAATTCTGGAGGAATCGCGAGCCACGTCAAGCGACCCCTGTATGTCGAAGTGGTCCGAAGGTCTTTTTCAGCGCGGTTACTCCTTCCTGACGGCTACTGACGACTGCTGCCCTGACTGCCGCCCTGCCTTGGCCCTTTCTTTCATGATGTATGGTAAAGCGAGACGATAGACGGGCCTCTGTTGGTGTAAGAAGACATCCTTAGTTAAGTATTTGGTGGGTCGCGCCCACAAATTTTGGTCTTTGTTTTGTCCTTAGGTCCTTAGATTTGGCCATTGCAGTGGCCAAAGCCGAGGGGTAAGTGCATTTGTGCTGTGTAAACTGAAAGTTTTACCCCCTTGATGTTTGTGAACAGCCAGTAAAAATCGTGAGATGTCTGGTCTGACTAAGTTTGGAAAACTTTGTTGCTTTGGTTGTAATAGGGACTCCCAGCTTGAGGACTCCTGTCCGATTCCTTCGGTTGGAACTCCCACATATGAGCTCTATTCTAAACATGGTGTTGGTCCTATTGCCTTTAATAAGACATGGACCCGATATACAAAGAAAGATGGTGTTTTAAAATGGCCAGAAAATGGTAGTTTCGAAACTGATGTGCTAGATAATTTAGAAGCAACGTTATTTAAAAGAAAAGCCCGGCCGGCAATGTTTGACTCTTTTCGCCTTTGGCGTAAGGAAGCCAAACAGAGAGAAATTAAACAAGCGAAACGAGATAGGAAAACACAGGGAATGACGATTATACAGGCTGCTCAGCAATTCAAGGATGATGAAATAGATAATGCAATGGAAATTTCAGACAGACAGCATCGAATGGCAATAGATAAATGCTATCCGACGTTGCCTATCTCTTCCCTTGATAAAAGAAAAGATTTTGAGGAAGATTCCTTAATGTCCCACTTATTGAAATTGCCTCCGCCCTATGTACAAGGTGCTAATGCACCCCCGATGTTACAGCCTGTTCAGCCGCCAGTTGTGCTTCCGCCTGCTCCAGCTTTTCCACATTTGTCTCCTCAAGTATTGCCTATGCCAGCTTTGCCTTTAACTCCTTTGCCTTCTGCTCCTTTGGCAATTCCTAATGCTCCTTTAGTTAATTCACCTAATACCTTGTCCCCTATCCTTATGTCAAATTCTCCATCTATGCGTAAGCGATTTACCGATACTGTCTCTGGTCTCTTATCACCTTTCTTTGAAGCTTTAAATGTGTCTCCAGCTTTTTCTCGAAGACAGTCTCGTAGTCAATTCCCAGACTCCGAAGAGCGAGAAAAATTGGACTCACTTGCTTGTAGATGGATCAAGAAGGGTCCCCAATATAGTACGTCTGATATTATGTCCACCTTTCTGCAATGGAATGCACCTACGCAGAGATATGTTTTTAAAGTTATGTGCGATACTCTCGCTAAAGAATGGGAGGATATGAATTTGGGTTCGGTCCCACAGGATCTGTTAGATGTTCAGGCTGACTTTGACAAAGGACTTATTGTGGGTCCTAAGGTTGAAAACGCTGTCAGAACACTTATTTCTTTCAGATCCCTATTGTTCTCACAGACTTTTCCTGATTCTGATCCTTCAGTTAGGACAGCACTGAAAAACTATCCCATGAGAGAGGTTTCTCCAATATGGAAGGAAGAAGTTGCAGCAGCAGGTGCCAATCCAGCTATTCCTGCGCATTTTCAGCGCATATGGATACATGTCCCCTGGAAAAGGTCTGAAGTTTTAGCACTTAAACAATCACTACCAGATTCACGCAAAAATCCTGCTGGTTACTATAAAGAGTTGTCGCAAACAGTTGATGCATGTACTATGAATCTAGCAGATATTGACATGTTGATGGGAAATGTAGTTCCACAGACAATATGGGCTAAAATTCGTAGAGAGGATCACGCTCAAGAATTAGGCGGCGATTGGAACGCTATTATTGCCGCAGATAGAGGTCAAGTAGGTGGTGCAAAGCCCGATGCTTTGATCTCAGAACTCCCTGGAAGGATTATTACATTAATGAAAACAATGATGCCTGCTTTGAGAGTTAATTGGGATAAGCTAGCAGCATGTAAACAAAAGAAAGATGAAAGTGTTTCCGATTTCTTTACCCGATTCGAGGAGACATTCATTGATCACAGTGGTCAAGATATGGCTACAGAAGGGGGACAGCGATTATTTGTGGATAAGTTCGTATATAACTTGCTTCCTGAACTATCACACAAGCTAAAAGACTCCGAGAGTTCATGGGCAGTTTCTTCTTCCGCCCAGATATTGGCTACTGCACAATATTATGAAAATAGAGACAAAGAAGAAAGGGAAAAACAAGAGAAAAAGACGAAAGAATTAAAAACTAAAGTTCTCTTGCAACAGGCTTATCCTCCTCGTTATGTTCAGCCTCAGTTTCAACAGCCTCCGCAGTTTCAGAGGTTGTATCAAAAGCCTGAACCATTCATTCCAAGACCTTTGCTAGGTCCCAATCAATGTGCTTATTGTAGGGAGGAAGGTCATTTTAAGAACAGTTGTCCGGCATTGTTGCAGCGTAATGGAGCAACATCTGCTTCACGAGGTCGTGGTGGTCTTCAGTCAGCAAATAGAGGTAGAGGTCGAGGTGTGTTAACCCAAGGGCAGCGTTCTTTTGTTCCTCCAAATTCCGGAAATTACTTTGACCAGCAAAATGTTAGGTCTACACAGTATTACAGTGAGGATCAGTATATTGAAGGAGGGAATGAAAGTCTTCATTTTGAATAGGACAGCCATGGACAAAGTAAGGGGGTTACGTCAATTCCAGTGGATCAGAATGGACCTTATGTTAATGTCACTACAATGGGTGTTTCAGAGCCATTTCTTTTAGATACTGGTGCCATGAGAAGCTCTATCATTCATTCTAAACTCCCTGGCGCACCTTTGTCTGGCTTAACGAATGTATCTGTAGGATTTTCTGGCGCCCCTGTTCGCAATCCAGTTTCTTGCCCTTTGCCTGTTTCAATAGGCCCTTATGATTTAGAAGCTCCGCTTCTTCTGACGAATGGTTGTGGTGAAAATCTGTTGGGTTTAGATCTATTAAAAAGAATGCATGCTACGATATATTGTTCACCTTCTGGTGTATACCTCACTCTAGGACAGAAAATGACTAGTCCAATGTACTTATCAAAAGATCAATTCCCACCTGAATTGCTTTCTCTTCCCGAAACGCTTTGGGCTACGGGTCCGAATGACGTTGGTTGTCTTGAGATCCCACCTTATGTTGTTACTCTTAAACCCAATGCTGAAATGCCACGTATTCCGCAATACAGAATCTCTACTGAAGGTGAGAAAGCACTTCTGGAAATTGTCCATGATTTGATTCAGAAGGGTGTGGTTGAGGAAACGAGAGGAAATATATGTAACAGTCCTGTTCTTCCGGTTCTTAAACGCACTGATCCTTCTCAGCCTCCTGTTTATCGTTTTGTAATTGATCTTCGGGAGGTAAACAAGATTGTCGTACCGCAGTTTCCTGTAGTCCCAGATATCACTGCTCTGTTGACGATGATACCTTCTACAGCGACTTGGTTTTCAGTTATCGATTTAAAGAATGCTTTCTTTAGTATTCCCATCGCCGAAGAGAGTAGAGATATTTTTGGTTTTTCCCTCGGAGGCCGAAGCTTCCGGTTTAAACGCGCACCTCAAGGTTATTGTGAAAGTCCCTCTGTTTACAGTCAAGCTCTAAAATGTCATCTTGATGCCTTTTCCTTACCGTCAGGTGCCGCTCTCATTCAGTACATGGATGACTTATTAGTTGCCGCTGATTCAGAGGAGATTTGTAAAAACGTGACCGTTGCACTGTTGCGTCATTTGTTTGATCTGAATCACAAGGTTTCTCCTTCTAAATTACAATATGTCTGTCGCGAGGTGACTTATTTGGATCATCTCTTGTCAAAGGAGGGACGACGATTGACCCCCGAACGAATTCAGGCAATTGCACAAATGTCAGTGCCATCCACACAAAGAGAGGTACGTGCCTTTTTGGGCATTACTTCTTATTGTAGACAGTGGATTCCGAGTTTCTCTTTATTGGCTAAACCGCTGTTGGCACTAACTTTAAAAGATACGCCTCAGCCTCTTCCGTGGACTGACGAGTGTCAGAAGAGTTTTACTGATTTGCGTATTGCTTTGTGTTCTGCTCCTGTATTGGGTACTCCTGATTACAGTAAGCCCTTTACGCTCTATGTCCACGAAAGAGAGGGTTGTGCATTGTCAGTCTTAACGCAGCGTTTTGGAGACCAACAGCGACCATGCGCATATTTCTCAGCTACGTTAGATCCAGTAGCTAAAGCATTGCCTAGTTGTCTTAAGGCGACAGCGGCAGCAGCAATTTCTATTCGACAGTCTGCTGGAGTAGTACTAGATAATACTCTCATTGTTATGGTGCCACATGCAGTGGATATTTTACTAAATAGGACAAAAACGCAGCATCTTACGAGTGCTCGGTTGTCCGGATATGAGCTGACGCTTTTGGTTAGTCACATACACATCAAACGATGTAATACCCTGAATCCAGCTACTTTGTTGCCTCTTCCAGAAGAGAGAGATGTCTCTGAACAGCATGATTGTTTTCTCCGTACTGAAGAAGAGACTAAGGGTAGAATTGACCTAAAAGACACGCCATTAGTAAATCCAGATGGAACACTATGGGTAGATGGTTCTTGTTTCAAGCTCCCGAATGGAGATACAGCTTCAGCCTACGCTATTACTACTTTGCATACGATTGTGGAGACAGCACGCATTAGACATAATTCAGCTCAGGCAGCTGAATTGATAGCCTTAACTAGAGCGTGTGTGTTATCCGAAGGAAGAAGAGTAAACGTGTACACTGATAGCCAATACGCTTTTGGTGTAGCGTTTAACTTTGGGCGTTTATGGAAGGAAAGAGGATTCTTTACTTCCCATGGTACTAAGATACAACATGGTCAATTAGTGACTGAACTTCTTGAGTCACTTACAATGCCTACTCAGATAGCGATTGTGAAGTGTAGTGCACACAAAAAGATTGTGGACGATGTTGGTCGAGGAAATGCATTTGCAGATGAGGTAGCGAAAAAGACAGCCAGAGACAACACAAGTCGAATGTATGTTGCAGGTCCCGCAAACTGCGTAAGAGAAAAGGGAATGTGTGAAGATACAGTAGAGAGTGTGAAATCAATTCAAGGAGAGGCTACGGAGAATGAGTTGAGAAAGTGGAAGGAAAATACAGGAATGTTAGATGAGATGGGATGTTGGGTTGAATTATCAGAACATCAACGTTGGCTGTTACCAGATGCTTATGTACTACCTGTAGTTACTATGGCACATGGTCCAGCTCACCTAAGTGCAAAAGGAATATGTAAACTTCTGGCTCCAGTGTGGCAAAATGAGGGTATCCCAAAGTGTGCAAATAATGTAGTAAAACATTGTATTGTTTGCTTGATGTACAATCCGGGAAAGGGAACCCCAACTCCAGCAGGTCATTTTGCTCCTCCAACATATCCATTTGAGGTGTTGCAGATCGATTATATTCACATGGAACGATGCAACAACCTCAAATATGTTCTGGTGGTAGTATGTGCTTTTTCTAGATGGGTAGAAGCCTACCCTCTGAAGGACAATACTGCTTTATCAACTGCCAAAATACTTTTGAAAGAATTCTTCCCTAGGTTTGGTTTGCCGCGCATTGTCTGGAGTGACAATGGGAGCGAATTTGTGGGTCAAGTCATGCAAAAAGTTTGTGCAGGTCTTGGCATAAAACAGAAGTTCCACGCGGCGAATCACCCACAGTCGGCTGGTTTAATAGAATGCTACAATGGAACCTTGAAGCTTAAAATTGCTAAGGTGCAAGCTAGCACAGGACTTAATTGGCCTGATGCTTTACCACTGGCTCTTCTGTCCATCAGAACAGGAGTACACTCTCGTTTGGGGCTTAGCCCTTACGAAGTGATATTTGGTCGCCCAGCTAATGTATGGGGAGTTCCTCGCCCTAAGAAATACTCAGACTTGCCATACCCGATGTTGATTGACTACTTGCATGACCTTACAACTAAATTGCGTGTTCTTCATCAACAGGTTCAGAATGCTCTACCAGAGGCTTCTACATTCCATCCGACCAGGTGACTGGGTCTGCACGAAAAATTTCCAACGACAGAGAAATTTGGAGCCCCGATGGAGAGAGCCACGCCTGGTTCTTTTGACCACAAGAACAGCAGTTAAAGTCGAAGGAAAGAAAAACTGGGTGCATGCCGTGCACTGCAAGAAAGTGCCTTTGCCCTTGCCTTTCGATCAGTGGGTCCGTAGAGGCATCAGTGACTCTGAAAGTGAGAAAGTTCCGCAATTTGTACCATTCAGTGATGCGCGTCTAATTGGAACACTTTCTGAGAAAGAGGACGACGACATCCTTCAAGAAGCAATACCATCGCATCGTCGCTTGAACACGACAAATCCAGGAACATTGTTTCAAAACCAGACTGCCTCTGGACAGGAACGCTATAATTTGAGACCAAGACCAAAGAACTTGTAACTTTCTCTCCTATGTAGTACTCTATCCCGGTTGCAGGGTCACGGTAGGAGTCTTAGTCACGACCTGAGTAAGTGGCAATAGGCCTGCAGGACCTCACAGTGTCATAGGACGGTAGATAATCGTGACTACAGTGATTGAGGAAGATTGCCGTGAGCATCCACTTAGAAAGATGGAGGCTACATTAGATAAAAGAGAAAGTAAAAACGTAAAGAATAATTGTAAAGAAATATATAGTCGTTGTAGTATTGCTCTATGCGTCATTATATTGTCGTGTATTCTTTTGGCATCTGTAAACTGGATCATTATTACTCTGCAGCAAAAAGTTGTCTCTTCTCCTACCTCTACATCTTCTTCTACTATCTCTCCGCACCTATTTCACACTCTTCCCCAGCATGAACTCATCAGAAGAACTGAATACTTTAACAATTCCTTCGTCCAGTTGTTACATCAACATCAGTTAGTGATCAATACAACTGACTGTTGGGTGTGTGGACTCATACCACATACAGTAGAAAATGGAATGCCATATTTAGTTCTTCCATTCTTCTATGAAGGTTCCGCTTGGGCTTATTTTGTCATTTTCAATAATGCATATCAAAGTAAAATTAAACAACCTGTCAGTTCACATAGTGTTGGTTCAGATTTCAGTCATAGTTTATTGATAAAGGGAATGGTAGCTATGGCTAAAATCATGGAAAAAAGTGAAGCTTCCATAGATGAAAGAAAAGCATATACCAATTGGAACATAACTAATTACATTTCCAGCCTCAATGATAAGATTGAGCAAGGAAAATCTCCTCCGATACGGGTCATACCCCAACAAGGAAATTTCTGTCTGCAAATAAATGGTAGAACTCCAAACACCGGACAAAGAGAAAGTTTATGTTCCCATACATATGTTTATTCAGCCCTGAATTCACCGCCGTTAGTACCATCTCAAGGTACATACTTCGTTTGCCACGATAGGGCTTATACATGGTTGCCAGCTGATTTTTCTGGTACTTGTTATATAGCCTTTCTTCTTCCCCCTACATACACCGCTCCTGCGAATCATCATAAAAATAGATATGGCAGAGGGATTGTGGATTCGAAAGACACTGCAGGACAAGAGGGAGGAGATTTCCTCAAAGGATTTCTTCCCTTCTGGGGTCCAATGGCCAACAGCAGAAATATAAGGCAATTGGTTCGTGTCGTAGAAACCACCATAGACATCACTGTAGGAGCTTTAAGTAACATTACAGCTGAACTACAGGCTGATCGTCTTATGACCTTGCAGAACCGTGTTGCCTTAGACTTTGTTCTTGCGGACCGTGGTGGAGTATGCAAATTGATCGGATCAAGTTGCTGTATTTTCATACCTAATGACGCTCCGACAGTATACCAAGCTATCTCTAAGTTACACATAATCTCCGAGTCGATTCATCAGGACGAAGGAGATTGGTCCTTTTCAGAGTGGTTTTGGGGATTACTGTCCAAATGGGGTTGGAAGGTATTGACATTCTTTGGAGTAATTTTAGCTTTTATATTCTCTTGTTGTCTTTGTATGCACTGCGGTCCTGCCATCTGCAACCTATGTACTACTGCATGTATTCCCAAACCCAAGTCACAAAGAGCAGAGAATATCAAAATGATGGTACAGCAACAGCTTGATGATCTCATGGCCATAGACATCGACTCAGATTAACATGAGTTTGTGTATCTTGCCTGAGTTCTGGCAAAAGGAGGGTCTGAGGAAATTCGATTTTTAATACGATCGTATCGACCCGCCATTTTGTGGCCCGCCGCCATTTTATGTTGCCTTCACTCAGGCAGCACAGCGAACGAAGTCCATTCTGCCTTTTCTGCTTATTCTGCAACATGGTGTTCAAAACAGTCTTCTGCCTCTATCCTTACAAGACTGGTATTAAGGTCTGACCTAGTACACTAATCCCTGTCTGGTTTTCTAATCCTTGTTTCAACTATCTGTAGGCTCACACTATTCTCCGCCGATCTTATCTTATCGTCTGGCCTTCGCTGTCCTTTGCTAGTATTCTCTCATTTCACAACTGTCCTCCAAACGCACACAAACTTATCGCACCACATGCAACTTCGTTGTGGATCGGTTAATGAATTAGTTCAAGGGAGGGGTGACAAACACAGCTGGAGGGGAGGCAACCTTAAGTCACTTGATACTTTGTTCTGTCTTGTTTTCCGACATTTCTATTGACTCTGCTCTATCTTTACATCATTCTTACTGGCTCCTTTCTATGTGTTCTGGGAGTGTATGTAGTTAATAAATGGTTTTTATACGGTATATAAGATTGTGCGCCACAAAGTAAAGTGGCAGTCTCCTGAGAACATACCTTGTGTACTTCTTGGACAACTGTACTAGCTGCAGCTAATAAAATCTGATCTTTTACGCCTGACAGAGTGTCCCGTGTCTCTGTTAGTTGAGGCAGGTGAATCCAAGGAGATTTTAGGCGTACCCTGCGCCGCCAGGCCCAAAAGGTTCTGGTTCTTCAATACCCCAGCTCACCTCACAGTGCCGCCAGAGGCAGAGTCCTGTGGGGGTTGCCATCGTAGAAGCCTTGGTGCCATCAACGCCATGGCTCAGGAATCTAACTGTTGGCATTTGTGGTTATCACTGATGTGCAGTGACACTTTTCAGGCAGGAGAGCTGTTTCACAATACAAGTTGGTGAGTGTACCCGGCTCTCCATGTCAAGACTGTCCTTAGTTAGGCCCTGCATCTGCTGCCATCATAGTGTCAGGATGCTGTCCTGTCCTTGGTCCTGCAGTATAATTATGGTGGCTCACGGCCATAACTAACACTTATCACTTCTGCTGATTGGCTTCAGTATGTCACCACCACATTTGGTACCTCATTGACACTTCAGGAGTGCCCGAACCCACCATTTTGCAAGTATCAGCAGCTAGTCAGATGCCATCATGGACATGCCCTTAAGAGGAATTTTTAGAGTTATACTGAAACATGTATTAATAAATGTGATTTGTTTAATATGCTGATATGCTTTATATAAGAGAAATAGATGGTATTTCACAGGGAAAAAGAATACAAAAAAAGAAAGCCAACTAAGATAAGAATTAGAAATGAATGAAAGCACACCTCCATAGCTAGGAAGATGGAGCTATGGCACAGAATCGTAGACAGGGTCAACGCAGTGGGACAGCACCCAAGAACACAGGATGACATCAGGAGGAGGTGGAACGACCTACGGGGAAGGTGCGTTCCGTGGTCTCAAGACACCAGATTACAGTTCAGAGGACGGGCGGCGGACCCCCACCTCCTCCCACACAACTAACAACATGGGAGGAGCAGGTCTTGGCTATACTGCATCCTGAGGGCCTCGCAGGAGTAGCAGGAGGAATGGACTCTGGTAAGTCAAATCTTAACTAATACAGCCCCCACACTACCTGCATGCTATCACATCCCCCACCCTCACCCTCACCCCATCACTCCAACACCTCACATATGTCCCACACATCCCAATACCAAGCCCTGCATGCAACACCAAAGCATGGACACCCATCACCAAAGCATGTCCACTACAGATACCCACACAGATCCCCAAACCAAATATCACACAAGGTCCTATGCAAGAATGTAAGCACTGGGGTACAGGGTCACCCACCCATTGCACACAATGGCACACACAGATGCAATAATCATTCCTTTACACTCTTGCAGGACCCCTACACAACGTCATCGGGCAAGAGGTTCCAGACATGTCCACACCCCCCACAGAAGAGGCCCACAGTGATGACAACAGCTCTGTCCAACTGGATCTAGATGACCAGCCTGGCTTATCTGGGACCTCAGGACAGTCGGTTCCCCACACACTGGTACATGCCTCCACAGAGCCTCCCCACTCAGGAAACACCAGCACAGCACCCACCCAGCGGGCCCATACCTCTGTCCCCAGGACACATCAAGCAGCAGTGTGTCCACCACTACAGGGAACCCAGGCAAACCCAACAACCCAAGAACAGCAGGGACCTGGGGACAGTGGGCACATGGTTCAGGGGACAGAGGCCCAGGAAAAACGGAGAACTGGGAGGTCTGCTGTGCGACAGGGGGAGGACAGGCCCAGGGAACCCACTCTCCACGAGGCCCTCTCCAACATCATGGGAGCATACCATCATTCCCAGGAGACGATGGCAACGGTACTGGCCAAGTTTCAGGAGACCCAGCGGCTTCAGGAGGAACAGTATTTGGGGATTAGGGAGGAACTCAAGTCCATCAACACCACCCTGGTCACCATTGTAGGGGTGCTGAAGGACCTTGTGAACACCAGGAGGGACACTTTGGCACAACAAGGGGCCCCTGACACTAGCCTCGATGATGAACAGCCCACCACCTCCGCCGGCGCTAGTGGACAGGAGGCACCGCCACAGGACCACGACACCAGCAACCCACCCTCTGAAGATGGAGAACCACCCCGCAAACGGTCCCTGAGATCCAGGACAAAGAAAGAGAACAATGCCAAGACCCCTGCCAAGAAATTAGAACACCCTAAATGTCCTCCTTCTGTCCCACTTCGTCACCCTGTCCATCCTTAAACTGCCCTAGCTCCACTTCCTATGCCCCTTTGGACAATGCACCTGTGAAACTAATAACTGGACTCTGCCATGGACATTCATCCACCATCGCCCTTGACCATTTTACAACCCCCTCCAATATTTTGCACTTAAATAAACACCCTTGAATCACAAAACAATCTGGAGTCTGTCTGTGCTTTCAGAAATGTGTATTTGCTTTAACTAAGGAAAATAGCAATGTCCATTGTATTGTCAACATACTTATGTCACACAGCTCTAGTCCATGAGGTAATTTAGCAGAAGTCACACAGTGGGACCCACATCTGTGAAATGGAAATGCAAAGTGACAAGTCAGGGTCCATACACTGGGTGAAATGACAGACATATGATAGGTCTAACAATTGTATGAGATGAGATGAGATGTAGTGATGTATTCTTACCTGTGTCTCACTGGAAGTATTGCTGGATAACGTTGTTTCTGTTGTCGATATCCTCTTCTTCTGCCTCCTCTTCTTCACTGTCCACAGGCTCCACAGCTGCCTCGAGACCTCCTTTTGGACCATCCTCCTGCAGAAAAGGCACCTGTTGTCGCAAAGCCAGGTTGTGCAGCATACAGCAGGCCACGATGATCTGGCACACCTTCTTTGGTGAGCAGTAGAGAGAACCTCCTGTCATGAAGGCACCGGAATCTGGCCTTCAGGAGGCCGAAGGTCCTTTCGATCACTCTCCTAGTTTGCCCATGTGCCTCATTGTGGCGTTCCTCTGCCCTTGTCCTGGGATTTCTCACTGGGGTCGGTAGCCATGACAGGTTGGGGTAACCAGATTCACCTGCAAATGTTGAGGGACAACGTTAGACACACACTAACCCTTAGGGACAACCCAAGACCCAGACAAACATTCACACGGTATAGGGTCCTTCTCCTCACCTATTATCCACACACGGTGCCTCTGGAGTTGCCCCATCACATAAAGGATGCTGCTATTCCTCAAAATGTAAGCGTCATGCACTGAGCCTGGAAACTTGGCATTCACATGGGAGATGTACTGGTCGGCCAAACACACCATCTGCACATTCATCGAATGATAGCTCTTCATGTTTCTGTACACCTGTTCACTCCTGAGGGGGGTACCAATGACACATGTCTCCCATAAATGGCACCTATGATGTTGGGGGTATGTCCCAGGGCATAGAAGTCACCTTTCACTGTGGGCAAATCCTCCACCTGAGGGAAAACGATGTAGCTCGCATGTGTTTCAGCAGGGCAGACAACATCTGGACAACACGTTTGAGAACATAGGCTGGGACATCCCTGATGCAATGGCCACTGTTGTTTGAAAAGACCCACTTGCCAGGAAATGGAGTTCTGATAGGACCTGCACTAGAGGGGGGATTCCTGTGAGATGGCGGATAGCTGAAATCAGGTCTGGCTCCAACTGGGCACACAGTTCCTGGATTGTGGCCCGATCAATTTTGTAAGTGATAATGATGTGTCTGTCTTCCATTGTTGACAGGTCCACCAGCAGTCTGTACACCGGAGGATGCCGCCATCTCCTCACCTGCCCCAGCTGACGTGCCCTATGGACGAGAACAGCGAGCACAGAGTCAGCCAACACTGAGGTATTAAAAAAAAGAATTTATTGCACACATTTGTCAATCCGCAATGTGCCTGTCACTGTGTGTATGCAGGGCCTAGATAGGTGTGACGCATTTAAAATTAATGCCATGTGGCCACCTGAAATAGCGGCTGCCTGACCTGTAATGTGGGACAAGGGGATATAAGGTAACTGCGCTGCCTTTGTACACCGTCGCGGTAGGCGGTTGTAGACCGGGGCGCAATCCTGCATTGGTTAACATTGGATTTCATGGGTCCCAGGAACCAATGACGATGTACAACGGCGGTGACGGTACGCACCGCTGCGGACTTGACCGCCATTTTCTCTCTGTTCATTCACTTGATACCTGAACTTTGACAGGAGAAGATCTACACTGCAAGTGCTGCTGTGACCTCAGTCTGGAAGCGATGATGGCTCATGTGTCTGGGGAAAGGGACCCTGCCTTCACTTTGGAGAAGTTAGTGGATGGGGTCCTTCCCCAGTACACTCTACTCTACTGTCCTCCAGACAAACAGGTGAGTACACTGTGAGCATGCTGTATGGTCAATGCCTGTTTGGAGTGGTGTGGATGGAGGATACTGGGGGGACTGAGCCCTGCATGAGCAGACGGTGAGTGTATGTGCGTCAGGGCGTAGGTGGGAACGTGGGTCAATGACTGTGACAGTCCGAACGGTTAAATGTTATCCTTTTCCCCTGTACTATTCCTCTAGGTCAGCGCCCACCAGAAGAAGGATATTTGGCGTGCCATTGCCAAGGACGTCGGGACCCTGTGGGTCTACCACAAATGGAGAACCCACTGCCGTGAAAGATGGGAGGACATTTGCCGCTGGAGCAAGAAGACAACGGAGGCCCAGCTAGGGATGGCCTCCCAACGTGGGGGGGTGCCCATCGCACCATGACCCCCCTGATGTTCCAGATCTTGGCGGTGGCGTATCTGGAGTTGGATGGGCCCTTGAGGACATCACAGCAGCCACAAGGGCTGAGTGCATTCACATCCATCTGACTCTGCGCGCATGACAAAGTGTCTGGGTGGGGGAGGTCGACTGTGGGTTCCCCTAGGCCAGGGCGAGTTTTGTAGGCAAGGTCCCTTCGTGAGGCAGGCTATGTGGCACCCCAACCCCACCAGTGGTAAGAGCCATCTACACCTAGTCAGGCTCCTGTGACTTCCATGTGTGCAGCAATTCGGGCATAGGCCTTGTACCCTATGTCCATGTGATTAATTAGGGAACTCTAACTGCATGGCGAAGGGCAGAGGGCTGCTGTGTCTGTAGTGTCCGCCAACGGTAGCGGTATTGCATGCACTGAACATGTCTTTCGTCTGTCTCCCCTCCCTCACTTTTTGTGGTCTCTCTGTTCTTGTGTGCATTAGCATCATCAGGCGGAGGAGCAGTGCCACCGGAGCAGGAGGGAGCTGCATCCCACATGGCCCTGGAGGGAAAGACAACGGAGTCTGAAGCCACAAGTGGAACGGAGGGTGAGGGGAGCTCCACAGTGGGGACAGGAGGCGACATCAGCGACAGCGACTCCTCCTCTGATGGGAGCTCCCTTGCGGTGGCGGGCACCTCTGTTCCCCCGCGCCAACAGGTACAGCCGCCACCCCCCTACCAGCACCGCCCTCCCAGCAGCCCCTCAGCGTGTGTCCCGTGGCCGCTCACCCAGGATGGTGGGTATCTCCTTCGCCACAGGCACCTCAGGCCCTGCCCCAGTCAGCCCTGCTGCCCTCTGTGAGGAGGCTATTGACCTCCTGAGATCCCTCACTGTTGGGCAGTCTACCATTCTGAATGCCATCCAGGGTGTAGAGAGGCAGTTGCAACAAACAAATGCATACCTGGAGGGAATTCATTCTGGCCAGGCAGCCCAACAGCAAGCAGTTCAGGCTCTGGCCTCTGCACTGATGGCAGCCGTTGTCCCTGTGTCCAGCCCCCCCCTCCAACTTCCTCCACCCAGACCCAATCCCCTGTACCTCAGCTTATCCCAAGCACACCATCAGACCAGCATGCACACACATCAACACACAAGGGTGGCTCAGGCAAGCATAAGCACCACAAATCCCACAGGCACTCACACAAGCATCATACCCATGCACACATACCAACATCCACAGCCTCCACTGTGTCACCCACCTCCACGTCTCCCTCATCCCTCTCTGTCTCGTCTCCACTCACACCTGCATGCACTACATCTTCGGCCACTACCTCCATCACCAGCACGCCCATCACCACACACTGCTCACGTGCACTCACCACCCCCACTTCATTTCACACATCCCCAGTGTCCTCTCCCAGTGTGTCTGTGAGCCCTCCTCCCAAAGTACACAAACGCAGCCACACACCCACCCAACAGCCATCCACCTCACAACAGCCTCCATCCCATGCACCTTCACCCAAAGTCAGCAAACGTACACCTCCTACATCCACTGCCTCTTCCTCCACTCCCAAACCCCCTCCATCTACCTGTCCCAGTGTGTCTAAAAAGCTTTTCCTATCAAATGGTGACCTCTTCCCTGCACCCCCCCATCCGTCCCCTAGAGCCCGCCTTTCCAGGTCCCAACCCAGCTCCTCAGCCACCACATCACCGGGCACAGTGGTGCCAGCAATATTGGGATTTTGGAGTGCGCCAAGCAACAGGGCTGCTAGTGTCCCATGGAGCGAGGGCAAGGACATTCCGCCACCTCCAAAAGTCAAAAAGTTGCCCACACCCCGGAGGGAGAAGACGAAAACACCTGCCACCAAGGGCTCAGGCAAAACAAAAGTGGAAAGTGGCAAGACAGCTGTGCCACCATCCAAGGTGGGGAAGGGCCAGAAAATCAAGGGCAGGTCCACGTCGACACCAACCTGCACAGTGTACAAGACCGCCACCAGCACCACCACCTGCACCGCCGCCACAGAGACCGCTGCCAGGACCGCAGACACTGAGGCCGCCACCCGCACCACAGTCACTGAGCACGCCACCAGCACCGCAGTCACTGAGCCCGCCACCAGCACCGCAGTCACTGAGCCCGCCACCAGCACCGCAGACACTGAGACTGCCACCAGCACTGCCGCCAAAAAGACCGCCACCAGCACCGATTCTACAGAGGCCACTGTCAGCACAGATTCCACAGAGGCCGCCGCCAGCACAGATTCCACTGAGTCCGCCGCCAGCACCGATGCCACAGAGCCCGCCGCCAGCACCGATGCCACAGAGACCACCGCAAGCACCGCTGCTACTGACACCGCAGCCAGCACCGATGCCACTGAGGCAGCCGCAAGCACCACTGCGACTGACACTGCCGCCAGCACCGTCAGCGGCCCGCGACATCCTGAGCCAGTGGCACCTCCGCACACATGGCTGCCATCCCCAGTGGTCAGTCGTCCGAGGCTGGTGGTCAGTTCCAGGAGCCTGGGCAGCTTGCATGTTGCACCACCGTCATTGGAGAATCACATCCACTACCTCAGTCCTTGGCAGGATGAAGCACTCTGCGCACAAAGCCCCCTCCAGAACCAGTGGAGAAAGGCATCCACTATCTCAGTCCTTGGCAGGACGAAGCACTCTGGGCACAAAGCCCCCTCCAGAACCAGTGGAGACTGTTATCCACTTGAGAGACTGTGGCTTTGCACTCCCCAGGATAAAGCAGTGGGCAACCCACCCACTGGAGAGACTTGAGAGACTGTGGCTTTGCACTCCCCAGGATAAAGCAGTGGGCAAACCACTGACTGAAGAGACTTGAGAGACTGTGGCTTTGCGCTCCCCAGGATACATCAATGGGCATAGTGCCCCCTCGTGGAGCTGGTGTCATGCACTCATCTCTCCGTTTGGAGTCTGGTATTGAGTGTGGGCTTCGCCCATGCATTTTGGGCCCAGTGGCCCACGGACTATGAATGGTGCACTATCTGAACTTGTATAGTTGGTGTACATAATCGTTTATACTGTATTTCAAGTTTTGACTAATGGATTTATATTGATTACAATCGTTCAACTCATTTACTTTTGTCATTGCGTTCTTCCAGGGGGGGGTGTAAATGTAATGTTGCAGCATGTATTAGTGTATATGTTGTAGTGGGTGAGGGCGGGGTGGGGGTGTTGCGTGTTGAGTGTGTGTGCCACTCTCTTTTCCCTTCCTCCTCCCCTGTGTTGTAGGTGTAGTACTCACAGTGGTCGTCTCCGCCGTCATTCGTGCTCCTGGTAGAAAAGCAGGAATACTATCGCAGGAAGGATTTGGAGTTCTGGCTCAATGGCATCCTGGTTCCTCGTGGGTTGTGTAGAGGTGAGTGTTTTCCTTCAAAGTCCTGTTTCCGCTGCGTTTTTGTTCGCGTTGGTTCCGCTCCGGAAAAGGTGGCGGATTGGCCTCTCATAATTGTATGGGCAGTACATTGTCTTCCGCCTGTCTGTTGGCGGTGACCGCCATGCTGTTTGTACCGCCGTGGCGGTCGGAGTGTTAAAGTGGCTGTCTATGTTGGCGGGTTCCGCCATGGTCGTGATTCCATTTTTTTTTACCGCCGGCCTGTTGGCGGTTTTACCGCTGCTTTAACACCGACCGCCAGGGTTGTAATGAGGGCCTATGTGTTTATATTTGTGGGTAGTGGTAGAATAGCAACTGGATTCCTTCCCTGACTCTGACAAGAGACTCTTCTTGAGTTTCTACTGCACTTCCATATGAGAGGCTGCTATTTTCTTAAATTGTCTGCTGATTTTAAGCTGAGAATACCTACCAGCTTGACATGCAAAGGCTTTATGATTGTGCATTGATTGTCTCATCAGACTTCTTTATTGAGTATCTGAACTAACATCTTATTTACCTTATTCCAAAATATTTAGAGTAGGGAACCTTCTTTATAGAGCACACTTGCTGAATTATTACAATGTTTACTGCTATTCTCACTAATATTCTATTTTAACTTATATTGAAATATTGGTTATTGAATTGTGTTAATTTCTAATGTTGATGATTAAAAGAAGAAAGTCTTATGAATACATTATTAAATACTAAAAGTACAGAAACAGAAAACCCTTTAACTCTCACAAATTCTCCATATTGATGTACTGAAAGTTTTCATGATTTAACGGTTATTGGAATGATGCAGATGTTTGTTCTATTTTATTTCTCCTTGTCGATGAACAAAGGTCCACACAACCAGAGGCGGGGGTCATTTAATAATTATACATGAAGATTAAGATGTAGAAAAATGGTGCTTGAATGTGAATTTACCTTGAAACAAATGACAATAGGTGTTTGGCAAAACAGGAACAGTTGACTTATTTAAAAACTATAGCCGGGAGAACAGTTAGAGAAACAGGTTCTGAGGTCTGCCTCAAAGTACAATCAATCTGAGCGATGTTTTACACTTTTCTCTCTAGGCATCATAGAGTTTCTTTTTAGGTAAGGAATGTGGCCCATTTTCTGGGAGTCATAAATAAGGTCCCTGATAACAAATACAGGTGGTCCTCGACCTTATGTGGAGACGATGAGGGCCAGTGGATAAAGTGTCCAGATGTCAGGCATGAACGGTGGGTTATCGCTGCATGTTACTGTGTGTCACATTCTGATTGGCTGAGTGTCCCTAACAATATGAGCTTTATTGAGGCTGATTTACTGGGACCATTGTGGTGTTTTACACCTATCTGTGGGGTTGATCCAAGTTTCCTCTTTGCTCTATTGGCTGCCGGCTACATGCCATCTCACCCATGACCTGTCAATCAATAACCTAGGTCTCAGAGCCTGTCTGATCAGGTATTTCTGAGGCCGGGTTGATGGAGAGTTCATGATGGGTGCATTTCGACATTGACATTTTCAATATTAACATTCCCCCGGTTGAATTTTCAACTAGACCATGTAACCCATACTTCATGACAGTCACATCATTGGGGGCTTGTTGTTCTGTAGTTTTGACAATTATTTCTTCCCCAGTTACTTGCATACTACTCAATTTGAGAAGTGCATTTTTACAGCAGGAACCTCCACTTACAGGAAACAACACAAAACAACAATAGTATGAAAAGGGGCAACTCTGATGCTCACAGACCAGTCAGCCACTGGGGGAGTCTCTTTGTAAATAGTATAATGTTTGGATGGCAAGAGTCAGAATCCTGTTACCCATGCCATTGCCTGGGATAAACGTGCAGCAAGACGTACCGATCTTGGTACAAACCTCTCCCTCCCTTGCAATCATTAAATCCAATACATACTGATGTTGCATCACCATGAGGCGAATGGATCTCTGTTCTTCCTTGATTGCATTAAGGGTGAGCTCATTGCTGTTCATTATCTTGAGAATTTCCTACCTGGTTATTTTTAACCAGTGGGAGTTCACTTTTGTCTGTACAGTAAAGAAGGGTATGAACCCTCCAGCTGATACTTGTGTGTCAGAGAACAGTCTGAATTCTTCTGGAGTGTCCTTGTACTGAGCCAAACAAAATTAATCTGCAGTTATTTGTCTCAAGCTTGGTGCAGTTGTCTTCTTCTTTACGGGGT
This sequence comes from Pleurodeles waltl, assembly GCF_031143425.1. Taxonomy (NCBI): domain Eukaryota; kingdom Metazoa; phylum Chordata; class Amphibia; order Caudata; family Salamandridae; genus Pleurodeles; species Pleurodeles waltl. The sequence goes on along the minus strand of NC_090449.1, from coordinate 875,657,260 downwards.
ATTGGTACAACTCTGACTAACCTTCAGGGTCAGGGTATGTAAGGTGATGAGGGATCAGAGGCCACTCCATCCAGGAATGAGCTGAGTTTAGGCAAACTAGCCACATTGCCAGTTTTGACAGTTGGCCTGTTTGGATAGGAGCTTAGTAGTTTTTGTTAGTTTAGAGAGATACACATGTATTTTGCCCCAAGTGCTTGAGAGCTAGCCTCAGTACATAATTTGGTCCGTGTTTTTGGGATGGGTGTTCTCATCCTGCTACCAGATGCAATCTGGTGTGGTGTGAGATGGTGATCACTGCTGAGTGTGTTCCTTAATGTGAACAAGGCTAGGGGCAGACAGTGGAGTCACTTATTTTCAAGGCTGGTGCAGATTTTGCATCTTTTATTTTTTAATACGCTGTTGAATCTGTCAATGATGCCATTGTTTTGGGGGTGATAGACGGAGGCCAGTTTATTTTATCGAACATGGAGTTGACAAAGGGTTTTCCATTGTCTGACCAGGTATTAATTCTCTGACAAGGAACATTGCTGCTGCCTTAGTGTCACAGTGCACGCAAGGACTGGATTCAATCCACCTAGAGTATGGGCCGACTAGTACTATAAAGTATTGATAGTTAGCACATTAATTGATCATGTCAATAAAGTTAATGTGCAATGTCCTCATAGGCACCATTGGCTTAGGGATAGCCAATGGCACAACCTTGAAAGTAGGTTTGGGTGAGTATAATTGGCTGATGGTGCATCCACTTAAATACATCACCATGGTTTTGGAAAGGTTAGGGATACACCAGTCTCTCTGAAGTTCTGCTAACATGTTGTCTTTGGCCGTGAGTGGTGGTAAGTGCAAATAGGGCAAATCTTTGTTGACTAAGTTCTGCAGAATGATGGGTCTCCCTGTGGGTGCAAGGCTGTAAATGAGGTCATGCACGGTCTGTGTGCAGCCCCTGCATATCCACCACTCTTTCTCATCAGGCAATGCTGTTTTTGCAACTCCCACAATCCTACTGCTTCTTTGTAAGGTTTGTACTGTTGGGGTTTCACCTTGGATACCTGTTGTAAGGGAAGTACTCATGCTTCTATAATCATTCCATAAGCTGCCCTGTATGCAAATTGGTCAACTAATACATTCCTCAGGCTATAAAGCCGTTTCCCACTTTATGAGTGGCACATTGTAACAAGGCCACACGTTTAGCTAGGGTCAACACATCAATTAATAATTCTAGGCGGTCAGAGTGTGCGACGGGCGTGCCATCTGATTTCAGTACCCTCACCTTTTCACCTTCCTATGCTAGAGTGCACTGTGGTGGTGACATAGGCCGAATCTGAGTAAATGGTTACTGTTAGAAATGGGGTCTTTAGTTGGCAGTCAGGTTACCCTCTGTCACAGCAAGGACCCTCACTCTAGTCAGGGTAAGTCACACACAATCCAAATTTATCCTGTGCCCACCCTCTGGTAGCTTGGCACTGAGCAGTCAGACTTAACTTAGAAGGCAATGTATAAAGTATTTGTGCAATAAATCATACAATACCACAATATAATACCACAAAAATACACCCCAAAGTGTTTAGAAAAATATATAATATTTATCTGGATAAATGCAGGTCAAAAACAATTAAAGATGAAATACGTAAATGTAGAGATATCATTGGAAGTGACATCAAGTGTATTTAGAGTTAAAATATTACTGTAAAAGCAATAAAAAGTGTCTTAAGTTCTCCTAGAAACAAGTGTCTCTTGCCGGGCAAAGTACCTGGTCTGCAGTGAAAAATCCTTGCAAGGGACGCAGAAGAGGAGATGCGTGGAAAACAGTGAGTGTGCATCGGTTTTGCCCCTTCGCACAGGGACTTGTGCCGTTATTTTCTATGCGGGGAAGACATTACGTCAATTTCCGACACGAGGACTTGGATCCTCTTAGAGCTGTGGGGTTTTCAGATGCCCCGGGGATGATGTGTGGAATCCTGGGCTTGCGGAATGAAGTCACAGGGGCTGCTTTGATTCTGGTAGGCGATGTGTGGAATTTTGTTCTGGACGGCAGGTGCTGTGTCGATTCCTCTCAGGAAGTCAGGCGGCGTCGTTCTGAGTCAGCTTGCATCAATCCAGTAGGGCCGTGCGTCGAAGTTCCGGTCGCTGGCAATGAGTCGGTCTTCTGTCACGAAGTCGGGCAGCATGGTTCCGGACTCGGCGTGCGGTGAATTTTTCACCACAAGCAGGCTGTGTGTCGTTTTTGGCAGGCGGTGCATCGGATTTTCACCGCAAAAGGATTTCAGCTGCAAGAGAGAAGTCTTTTTGGTCCTGAGACTTCAGGGAACAGGAGGCAAGCTCTATCCAAGCCCTTGGAGAGCACTTCTGCAACAAGGCAAGAGAGCAGCAAGACAGCAGGGCAACAGCAAGGCAGCAGTCCTCTTCAGAAAGCAGTCAGTTGAGTCCTTTAGGTAGCCAGGCAGTTCTTCTTGTCAGGGTGCAGGTTCTGGTTCACGTTTCTTCTCCAGGAAGTGTCTGAGGTGGAAGGGCAGAGGCCCTGTTTTTATACCCAAATGTGCATTTTAAGTGTGTGGAGACTTCAAAGAGTGGCTTAGAAGTGCACCAGGTCCCCTTTCAGTTCAATCTTGTCTGCGAGGGTCCCAGTAGGGGGCGTGGCAGTCCTTTGTGTGAGAGCAGGCCCTTCACCCTCCCAGCCCAGGAAGCCCCATTCAAAATGCAGATGTATGCAAGTGAAGCTGAGTATCCTGTGTTTGGGGTGTCTGAGTGAATGCACAAGGAGCTGTCAACTAAACCCAGCCAGACGTGGATTGTAAGGCAAAGGAAGATTTAAGTGCAGAGGAATGCTCACTTTCTAAAAGTGGCATTTCTAAAATCGTAATATTAAATCAAACTTCACCAGTCACTAGGATTTTGTGTTACCATTCTGGCCATACTAAACATGCCCTTCCAACTCCTTTCAGATCAGCAGCTACCACTCAAACAATGTATGTGGGCATCCCCAACGTTAGCCTATGAAGGGAGCAGGCCTCAAAGTAGTGTAAACATGAATTTAGGAGTTTTACACTACCAGGACATGTAAACTACACAGGTACATGTCCTGCCTTTTACCTACACAGCACCATGCTCTAGGGGTTACCTAGGGCACACCTTAGGGGTGACTTATGTGTAGAAAAAGGGAGTTTTAGGCTTGGCGAGTACTTTTAAATGCCAAGTCGAATTGGCAGTGAAACTACACACACAGGCCTTGCAATGGATGGCCTGAGACAAGTTTAAGGGGCTACTGAAGTGGGTGGCACAATCAGTGCTACAGGCCCACTAGTAGCTTTTAATCTACAGGCCCTGGGCACACATTGTGCACTCTACAAGGGACTTATAAGTAAATTAAATAGCCGAAATGGGTGTGATCCAATATTACCACGTTTAAAGGGAGAGAGCATATGCACCTTAGCACTTGTTAGCAGTGGTAAAGTGTGCAGAGTCTAAAAAACAGCAAAAACAGTATCTCAAAAGTGGACGGAGGTAGTCAAAAAAGGTAGGGGTGACCACCCTAAGGCTGTCAGGTCTAACAGTTACCATCTTTCCCGTGCTTTGAGTGAGGGCTTTGATTATTCCTGTCAGCTCTTCCGTCTGTGCTGAGAGGTGAGGGAAAAGTGTTAACTGTGCAGTGTGTTACAGTTTTTCTGAGGGTGCATGGCTATGACCCATTACTACCGCTGCCCCCCATATATCTTACCCCAGTCTCTTGATCTATCATGGAAGAACCGTCAATGAACAGTGCCTCACCATTTAGGGTTGGGATCCTTCTCTGCCTAGTCAATCCTGACGGGGTGTATGTTGCACAGTCATGGATCTCCTTCCCTCCTGAACCTCATGGGCTTGGAAGGTGGCTGGGTTTACTAGATGGCACAAACAGTTTTTAGTGATAGCATGGAGAGCATCAGTTCGCAAACCAAAACTCATGGTGTAGTGAGTGTACTCTTGCTCTTTTTGTATGACAGCAAACACTAAAAGTTCAGCATACAGTGTCAGCGGTACCCCCATCACAATGGAGGTGCTTTTGGCAACAGCAAAGACCTCTGCTGCTAGCACCAGCTTACATGGAAAATGACCCTGCATGACTGAGTCTAAGAACTCACTACAGTATGTAAGAGGTTTGTACCCCAGGGGCTACTTGTGTGTCAGGACTCCTCACATAATTTGCCAGTCACTGTGGCTGAATACGAATAAGTACTTTGTATAGTTGGGCATTCCTAACAAGGGGGTTTGCATTATCTCTGTTTTGAGCTTGCAGAAGGCATTGTTCATATCAGGTGTCCATGCTAGTTCCTCGTGGCCAGCTGTAGTCAAAAACCCACTACCGGATGCAGTTGTATAGTCTTTCAATCTTTTGGCTGCCCTTTTTTGTTTTTGATGGCGGCTCTGATAGAATAGGAATGTTCTGGTATGATCTGCCGACAGGCTGCTGAGATCAGCTGAACCAGATAACTAACCTCCTGTTGTACATACTACATCTTCCCCTTCTCTACTTTGTACCCTCTCTCACAAAAGTGCAGTCAGGAGGGCTATGGTGTTCTGACAACATAGGTCTTCAGAGAGACTGCATATCAAGATGTTGTCAGCATACTTTATCAGGGTGCTATTCGATCAGAAGTTAGTGAAGTCCTTCCTTAGTATTCAATGGAAGATCCTGGGGGACTCACAGTACCCTTTCTGTTCTCTCTATTATAGCAGCGGAACCCCTTTGAAAGTGAGTGTGGCCAGGTACTGACTTTTGGAGTGCAGGAGAATGCTAAGGAATGTGTTCTTGATGTATCTCATGGAGAAATAGCAGCCTTCTGTGGGTATTTTAATTAGTGTGATGAAGGGGTCTGGCAGCACAGGGAATTCTGGGATCATAATGTCATTGAGAGGGCACAGGTCCTGCACTAGGCACTAGGTCCTCCCTTACTCTTTTTGACTGGGAAGATCAGTGCATTGCAGGGGAAGACCCCCATGTGGAGGACCTCCTGATCGACTGGTGATTGGATTGTGGGTGATATAGCCCCATCAGCTTACTTGGAGAGAGGGTACTGACGCATCTGGGGTAGGATGGCCCGTTCTCACAGTATTATCCTTACTGGTTTGGTGGTATTGATGAGTCCCATGTCATAAGGTCCCTTCCCCCATAACTGTGGCGGTACTGCTGACAAGTCTTGCTCCAGCCATGTCTTCAATAACTTCATGGGCAACGGAGTCCCGTTCTTCAGTTCTACCCTAACCTTAATTGACTTGGCAAACATGATTTCTGAGGCCCCTGGAAACTCACTGTACAGCTGGTCATCAGTTACCTCCTGCATACTGAGACCGGGCTTAATAAAAAGGATTCGTGCCCACATTGCACTTGCTTGGTGGGTGGCTAGCAGGACCCCAAATTCGGGCCGCACCTCAATGGCCTTCCAAGAAAAACAGTGCCTCCTCTTGGGGTCTTATATAATAATGACCCTCCTGGCAGAACACTAATTCGGGGGGCAGCTGTAGTTTCCGACCCAGCAGTCTTGGTGCATCAGCAATAATTGTGAGGACAGCATTAGTGAAGACCGTCAGGTTAGCGGGTGTTGCTCTTATCAGCTGGTCTGTGCAGTTTGGGCGAGTTAAAGAGGTGTCTTGATGGGGTAACCCCAGAGGTGAGCAGGTCACTGTCCCATTTTCTGAGAAATTAATGGTCATGTTTAGTTCGGCCATTTATTGGGTCATTATGACCCTGGCGGTGAGTGTTAATGTGGCGGTAGTACCTCCAACAGGGTGGCGGAACATACTGCCACATTATGAGAATAGCCGGTTGGCTACAGCCAACCTGCCACTTTTCCACTCATAACGCCATGGCGATATCAGTGGCCGGGCCGGAGATGTCAATCTCCAGCCCGGCGGCCGGCACAGTACCGCCGGCGGCATTATGAGTCTGCCTACCACAATGGTTTTTGTGGCATTAACAACGTCATGAAAACCATGGCGGTAGGCCCTACCGGTGACAGGGAATTCCTTCCCTGTCACCGGTAGGTGGCTCCCCCAACCCCCAACACTCATCTGACACCCCCTCCATCCAAACTCCCTCCCTACCCACTCCAATCCTCACACTCTCCCCACCCCCTCCGAACCTCACACACTTACACCCACCCCTCTTGCATCCAACACCCCCACCCCACCTACCCCCCATACACCCACTAACACCCCCACCCTGACATTCAGATATACCCCCAACCCCTCCGGTCATCACACACACACCCATACATGCACACACCTGCAGACACACACCACGCATACACCGAATTACTCATACTGGCATACATGCATTCAAACATGCATACTTCCAGACATGCTCACACACATTCTTACACACAATCACCCTGACATGCAGACATGCACTCACTCATCAATCTTACACACATTCACTTGCACGCATTCATCCATTCAAACAACACAACATACATAGACACCTTCACACACACACACTCACACATTCATGCACACACTCAGACACACACACACAACACCCCCCACCCAGCCGCCACCTCCCCTGTCGGAAGCCAAACTTAAGTTGGTCGAGGAGGTCTTCTGGTAGGGAACCGGAAGGGGCACTGCTAACACCAGCAGTGCCTGCCATCAGAACACCGCAAGGCCATATGAATTGTCATAATACGGCTGGCGGCGTTCAACTGCTGTGGCAGTGCTGGTGGTAGCAGGACCAACTTACCAATGTCTGCCAGCATGATCACTGCTGAAGTCCCACCCTTCTTGTGGCAGGAGTCTGTCAGTGATCATAATATGGCAGACGGATGGTAGCCGCGGTGACGGTATTTTGGCGGCAGTCCCTGTGGCGGTAGGCAGTTTTTACCGCCAATGTCAAAATGACCACCTAAGTCCCTTCCTAGGAGATTAGTTGGGTATGAGGGGCGATATAGCAGCTGTCCCTTCATGCAGCTGCCTCCCATGTCTATCTCCAGGGGTTTTGTGAAGGAAATCCTCATGACTGTGCCCATGACCGTGCCCAAAACCCACTGCATGTCTATGGAGTCCTTGGATAAGAGCCAGATCCCTTCCTTTAAGCATGATTTTGTTGACCCTGTGTCAATGATGACTAGAAGAGGTTTAGATACACTATGCCAATGTGCATTTCGGTGTTACTCCTGTTATGGAACCACCTTCATCAGGGCAGCTCCAATTTTCCAAATTTTAGGGGGGACAATAGTGATTGCCACTCCTTATGTATAGAGCAAATAGTCTGCAATTTTCTCCATAGGCACACTTAATACTCCAGGCTGTATTTCACCTTGACTTATAGGGTTAGTTTGCTGACTGGCATTCAAGAGATCCAATGGCATCCTCCGCTATGAGCCAGACCTGGAGGATCTGTGTACATTAAGGATTCAGTACCCTGGGGGCTCTCGAAAACCTAAGATCATCCTCTCTACATATGCCCTCAGTATCCTCATTTCGCTACTCTTTCTTTGAGCCATAAAGTTCCACGTTGGAGTACTAAGTTTGCCTAGGGAGAAAATTGCACAATATTTGCTCTATACATAAGGAGTGGCGACTGCTACTGTCCCCCCGTAAAAGTTGGAAAATCAGAGTTTCCCTGATGAAGGAGGTTCCATAATGTGAATAACACTGAAACATGCTTTGGAATGACGTATCTAAGCCTCTTCTAGTCATCACCCTTGACTCCTTGCGCAAAACATATGTATTGGTACACAAATTGATAATAATGGAATATTAAGTACATGTGAGGGTCATCTTATCCTTTTAACTAAATGTACTAATCTGATTGAAATTCTTGAAGGAATTTATAGAATTGCAATATATTAGGCAATGGACCTTGATATGTCTGTGTAATTGGTTTTAATGGTATTATGTGTGAGTCTTGGTATGATTGGGTGTGAATGATATTTTTAACATGATATGATTAGTATATTTCTTCTCCAGAGGGGTTTGGGGGTGACCGCCTGTATCTATCATTTATTGAATATGTTTCTGCTTTGTATTTAGATCTGTTAAAATTTCTGAAATGTATAAAATATAGAATGTAATCATGCCTATTTGAAGAATAATAAAGAAGATAACTGTTTGTAAAAAAGAATTATATATACAGACTCAAGAGGCATTAATTGAAGTCTTAAGAAAGTAATACATTCATGTATGTATGGGTTAAATTATGCGTAGCCTTTTGTTTATGTTTAAGTGTATTCTTCCCTGAAGGGGCTACCATAGAGTTTCAGGGACCCTCTGGTATTCAATAATTACCAGTATTGCCACAATGGGTTCTTCTTCAGACTGTTGAGTCACTGACAGCATGGTGCACATGAGAGTGGGTGTGTGTGTGATCCACCTGATGTATGACTGACCCATGTTGGCCCAGTGGCTTATCTGTTTCTGGGAGTGGAGGGGAGATTGTGACTCGGTCCTGGCTTTGGGTGTCCCCTGTACTACTTCCTCGAAACCTGCTACTATGTGCTTTATCTTTCAATATCCCCTGCAGCAGTACCCTCAGTGGTGCCACTACCTTCTGTGCCACTGCAGCCACAGCTGTTCTGACCAGGACCTCCCCTCCTGTACCTGATACAATCCTCTGCCATAGCCATGCCCTTTGGCTCAAATGACCCTCCCCTGGGCTGGGACTGGTCAAATTGGCTCCTTTCCTTAGTCCAGTCTACTAACAAGTCACAGAACAGGTGTGCAAAGATTTCACCTTCATCTCTCTCTCCCTCGGCTTATAATTGCTATGCGCTGGATCAGGCATTGTCCACTCTCATTGTTGGGTCCCGGAGGACTTGGACCCCTTCCCCCACCACCGCTATTTTTTTCCCTATCCATAACAGTTATGAACCTCCCTGTAACTATTGTGCGTTCATTGGAAGCAGTGGGAGAACATGTTCTCCCTCCCCCTGGGGCTTGACGAGGTGAACGCAACAGATGGGGGTAGAACTTCAGGGAGCTCTAGTGAAAAGAGGATACTGAGGGCATATGCCTGGTCCTGTTGGCATGTTTGTCTTTTTGGTCGGGGCCTTCCGGCTCCTTCAATAGGCAGATTGGTATAACCTAATTTTGTGGTAGCAGGCATCGATGGAGCAGTTCCTTTCCGGAATATGGTGGGGGAGGTATGGATTCCTTGTTTTCTGACTGTGGGATAGGATTATCAGTCTGGGCCTCCTCGAGGATAGCTCTTAGTTCTAATGGTCCTTCTCTCCTGTCCTTCTTATGCCCTATGTTTATTGGCCCATATGTGTGTCGTCATGTGTTTGATTATGTTAGTGTGAAAGGTTCCCTCCTTTGACCAGGGTAATACATGTGTGTTAGTGTGTGTGTGTGTGCCATTTGTGGCAAAACTTGCTAACTTTTTAGCCTGTGTGAGGACCCTGATTTACATGTGTTTTAGTGGCAAATCCATGATGTAGGAGGCTGGCCTGGCTGATAGTTGGTACCTTGTGGTACTTACACCTTGTGCCAGGTCCTGTTATCCCTTATTAGTAGATTAGTAGTTTTCTAGCAGCTTAGGCTGATAGAGGTAGCTATAGCAGAGCAGCTTAGGCTGAACTAGGAGACATGCAAAGCTCCTACCATACCACTTATATCACATAGCAAAATATCATAAGAAACAAAATACTCAGAGTTACTAAAAATATAGGTACTTTATTTTAGTGACAATGTGCCAAAAGTATCTCAGAGGATATACTCTCTTAGGAGGTAAGTAAAATACACAAAATATACACACAAACCAAAATCAGGTAAGTAAACAGTTAGAAAAGTAGAGCAAACACTGTAGAATACAATAGGATGCAATGGGAGACAATAGGCCTAGGGGCAACACAAACCATATACTCCAAAAGTGGAATGCCAACCACGAATGGACCCCAGGCCTAGTGTAGTCTGTAGAGGGTCACCGGGAGTGTAAGAAAACACCAAGATACCCCACCCCAAGACCCTAAAAATTAGGGGTAAAGTTACCCTACTACGCCAGAAAGACAGTAAAGTCAAACTAGGGGATTCTGCAAAGGCAACAACTGATTGTAAAGCACTGAAGATGGATTCCTGGACCTAAGGACCTGCAAAGGAAGAGGACCAAGTCCAAGAGTCATGCAAGTGTCCAGGGGGGGCAGGAGCCCACTAAACCCCGGATGAAAGTGCAAAAGGGCTGCCTCTGAGTGGAAGAAGCTGAAGATTCTGCAACAACGGAATGTGCCAGGAATATCTCCTTTGGTCAGAAGATGTCCCACGGAGTACTGGAGGAAGCAAAGTTGTTTCCATACAAAAAAGCTGCAATCAAGCCTTGCTAGCTGCAAGGGTTGTAGTTGAAGATAATGGGTGCAGCCTGGGCCCAGGAAGGACCAGGAGGTTGCACCTTGTAGGAGGAGACAGAGGGGGTGCTCAGCAACAGAGAGAGCCCATGAAGAAGCAGGCAACACCCACGGAAGCACTTGAACAGGCATTCAAGAAATCTGAGCGTGGCGGTCATCTCAACACAACAAAAGAGGGTCCCACGAAGCCTGTGGTCAACTCAGTGAGTTGAGCAAAGCAGGACAGAGTGCTGGGGACCTTGGCTGTGCTGTGCATTAAGAAATCCTTGCAAAAGTACACAGAAGCCCTAGCAGCTGCAGATCACGCAGTACACAGGATTACTGTCTGGCGTGGGGAGGCAAGGACTTACCTCCATCAAATTTGGACAGAAGGACCACTGGATTGTCAAGGTCACTTGGATCCAGCTCCTGTGTTCCAGGGACCAAGCTCGTCAAGATGAGAGGGGACCCAGAGGACCGGTGATGCAGACGTTTGGTGCCTGCGTTAGCAGGGGGAAGATTCCGACGACCCACGGGAGATTTCTTCTTGGCTTCCAGTGCAGGGTGAAGGCAGACAGCCCTCAGAGCATGCACCACCAGGAAACCTTCAAGAAAGCCGGCAGGATTAGTTGCTACAATGTTGCTGGTAGTCATCTTGCTACTTTGTTGCGGTTTTGCAGGCGTCCTAGAGCAGTAAGTGGTCGATCCTTGGCAGAAGTTGAAGAGAGAGATGCAGAGGAACTCTGGTGAGCTCTTGCATTCGTTATCTGAAGTGAAACCCACAGAAAGGACCCTAAATAGCCCTCAGAGGAGGATTGGCTACCTAACCAGGTAAGAGCCTATCAGGAGGGGTCTCTGACGTCACCTGCTGGCACTGGCCACTCAGAGGTCTCCATGGTGCCCTCACACCTCTGCATTCAAGATGGCAGAGGTCTGGGACACACTGGAGGAGCTCTGGGCACCACCCCTGGGGTGGTGATGGACAGGGAAGTGGTCACTCCCCTTTCCTTTGTCCAGTTTCGTGCCAGAGCAGGGGCTGGGGGATCCCTGAACTGCTGTAGACTGGCTTATGCAAGGAGGGCACCATATGTGCCCTTCAAACCATTTCCAGAGGCTGGGATAGGCTACTCCTCCCCAGCCCTTAACACCTACTTCCAAAGGGAGAGGGTGTAGCACCCTCTCTCAGAGGAAATCCTTTGTTTTGCCTCCCTGGGACTGGGCTGCCCAGACCCCAGGAGGGCAGAAACCTGTCTGAGGGTTGGCAGTAGCGGTAGCTGCAGAGAAAACCCCAGAGAGCTAGTTTAGCAGTACCATCTGTGTCACGCCCAGCGGTCCAAGCAACAAGCATCATTCACCTTTCCTAGCATGCTGATTATCAAAAATAGTTGACTTCTGCGGGAACACCTCCGAGGCCACCTTGTGACTACTGAATTCAGACACATAGAATAGATAACATGCCAGATTTCTGTCAGTGACAGGGTGCTGAGGTTAAATTTGTATGCTTCTTGCTAGTTTGCCTTAGGCCAAAAGCTGGGACTAAGACTCTGATATAGTCTCCGCCCCGTGGATTCAACAGAACTTCCAATCAATTGTGGCATCTGTTCACTTTCCTTGTTGCGCAAATGTGAATCCGTCCGAGTGAGGTCCCCTTCCTTCAGCTTCAGTCGGGTCCAAGGTACCAATTGTTTCCTGGCTGGCTCGCCAAAATGTTGCTCAAATGTGAATTTACCTTGAAAAAAACAAAAAACAAGAGGCGTTTTGCAAAACAAGAACAGTTGGTTTAATTAAACACCACGGCTTGAAAAACAGTTACAGAAGCAAGGTCGGAGGACCAATCTGAGCAGTGTTTTGTACATTTTCTCTGTGCATTATAAAAAAAGTCAGCATTCCTTTTTAGATAAGGAATGTGGGCCTTTGTCTTGGAGTTGTAAATAGGGTCTCTGAGAACAAATGCAGGTGGGCCTCAACCTTGCGTGGACACAATGAGGGCCAGTGGGTAGCATGTCCATATGTCTGGCAAGATGGGTCATTGATTGCTGCATGTTACTGTGCATCATGTTCTGATTGGCTGAGTGTTTCTCACTTCATATGGCTTCTGACTTTATGGTGTTTCGGGAATGTGCACACCCCTCTGAACACATGTGCTTTATTGTGGGCCAATTATCCTGGACCATTGTGGTGGCGTTTTATTTATCTGTGGGATTGATCTGAGTTTCCTGTTCACACGTTTGTCTGCCGGCTCTGTGCCACCGCACCTGTGCCTGTCAATCAGTAACCTCAGTCCTAGGTCTCAGAGCTTGCCTGACCATGTATTTCTGAGTCAGGGTTGATGGAGTGTTCATGACGGAAGAAATTGATATTAGTGATGCAATTTTGTTTTTATAAATGTATCATTGTGCACTTTGGACATCAACTTTTTCAATATTAACGCAACCTTGCTTCATCACCACACTTTTTTATTTTTTTTAATTACTATTCTTTATTATAAGGAGGAAATAGTACAAAGGAAGGCTAAACAGCCTGTAGTATAATTTGAGATACACCACAATGGTTGTAGATATGATGGATACAAATTAAGGCTTATAACTTTTCAAACAGTTGGGGGAAAAGCAGTGCATGGAAGAGGAAAGATGGAGGAGAAGGGGAGAGGGAGTGGGAGCAGTATAATATTATAGAATTCAGGAGGGGGCTGGTATGTGAAGGTATGTACTAGTTGGCTGATGGACGTGGGTGTCGCTGTGTGGTGCATCACATCCTGGAAACTATCGCGCTTGAGTGATTTGGTCGGACCTGACGTGTTGTTTTCCATCATGGCAGTAAGGATAATAATCATGGCAAGTGACTATGTATTCACGTATTAGTTGGCAGTGTGTGGGTTAGTCGGCCTATCTACTGTTGCAAACGCTAAATGCTGACTATCAAATAGAGGCGTAAGGGAGGCCGGAGGACGTTGGGAGCAATAGTCCGCGTCAGAGTGTGCCAGCAGGACATACCTTCTGGGGTTTATGGAGAGCACTTGGTAGGTTGAGGGAGGGTGAAGAAGGAAAAGGAAAAAGGAAAGAAAAGACAAAAGAGAATAGAGAAATGGACAGTAGGCAGGTGGGTAAGTAAGTAGGTGGGTGTATTCAGAGGTTGGAGGGCATGGGACATCACCACACTTTTGTCAGAAATAGGAATGTTAGTGCCCCACATGATGCATTGATGTAATTATTGGAATCACTTGCACTGTCTCCTCATGCCCAGGCTCTTTTGCTTGCCCCTTGAAGATATGTAATTTTGAGGGAGATCACATGGACTTTAAAACCCTCCTGCTGGACTGCTGGGTAACCAAGTCATGTAAAGTGATGGAAATAATTGCTTCTTTGTCAAAGTTGTCTTAAGTTGTACATTAAGGGCTCAGAGCTACTGCAAGGGATTTTTATTTTTATTTTTCCTCTGCTGACAGATTGTTCTTTGTGCTTTCACTGTCATAATCTGGATGCAGTGTCTCTGCCCTGATTTTGTACTACCATACATTATGCCACATACAATATTTTCCAATCATTTACACCAACTAGATTAGCTTCCTGTGAAAAAACACTTTAGTTTTAAGTTTGCTTGCATCATGTTCAAAATCTATTAGGAAGATGTTCCAAAACTCTTATTAAAGAGATTTAAATAATGTCAGCCCATGTAGATTTCAGTACATTACTCTAAACAGGGAACAAGGGCCTTCACATTTCAAGGAACACAGTTGTGAAACTCTCCCCTTCAAAATGTGCATCAAATCATTTTTATGTAATTTATGAAAATCCCTGAATTCCTGGCATTTTAATAAATTAAGGGGGTCATTACAACATTGGCGGTAAAAGCCGTTTACCGCCGTGCAGAAGACCGCCAACACACCGCCGCGGCCGCGGAATTCCGCCACGGTCATTATGACCCACAGCTCGAAATCTGCCAAAATGTAGACACCCACACAAGTCCGCCACACCAAAGGTCAGTGATAAACTGGCGATAACAAAACCTCTACCGTCACGCCGACAGGAATACGCCCACACTATCATGACCCACGAATCCACACGGCGGTCTTCCAACCGCGGTATTCCATTGGCGGTACACACCGCCACGCTCAAAATACACACACATTTACAAAACACTACCACACTGGACAATTCAAAATACACACACCTGATACACATACACACACCACTCCTACACACCCAATATAATATAAAACACACACCCACATCACCCAGAGACCCCTACTACCAAAAATTCTGAAAGAAGGCCAGAGAGAGACACCACAATCTACAAACAAGCATCCACAGGCACTCAACACCATCACCCACATAACATCGATGCACCTCACACAACACACCACTAAATGCCACCCCACACATCACAACACACATTAACCCACACATCACCTACACCACCCCATGGCACGGCAAAGACACCCCAGGTTTTCTGAGGAGGAGCTCAGGGTCATGGTGGAGGAAATCATCCGGGTAGAGCCACAGCTATTCGGAGCACAGGTGCAGCACACCTCCATAGCTAGGATGATGGAGCTATGGCGAAGAATAGTGGACAGGGTCAACGCAGTGGGACAGCACCCAAGAAAGAGGGATGACATCAGGAAGAGGTGGAACGACCTACGGGGGAAGGTGCATTCCGAGGTCTCAAGATACCACCTTGCGGTTCAGAGGACTGGCGGCAGACCCCCACCTCCTCCCAATAACTAACAACATGGGAGGAGCAAGTCTTGGCTATTCTGCATCCTGAGGGCCTCGCAAGAGTAGCTGGAGAAATGGACTTTGGTAAGTCAAATCTTTAATACTACTCACCCCCATCACTCCAACGCCTCACAAATGTCCCAATATCACAAACCACCCATCCCAACAACAAGCCCTGCATGCAACAGCAAAGCATGAACACCCATCACCAAAGCATGGCCACTGCACATACCCATACACCCCTCTAAACCATCATCACACAAGGTCCCACACAGGAATGCAAGCACTGGGGTACACGGTCACCCACCCATTGCACACCATGGCACACACAGATGCAATATTCATGCATTTACACCCCTGCAGGACCCCTACCCAACGTCACTAGACAGGAGGGTCCAGACATGTCCACACCACCAACAGAAGAGGCCCACAGTGATGACAGCAGCTCTGTCCAACTGGAACTAAATGACCAGCCCAGCCCATCTGGCACCTCAGGACAGTCGGTTCCCCTGACACAGTCACAGGCCACCACAGAGCTTCCCCCTTCTGGAAACACCAGCACAGCACCCACCCAGCGGGCCCATACCTCTGTCCCCAGGACACGTCAATCAGCAGTGTGTCCACCACTATAGGGAACCCAGGCTAACCCACCTCCCCAACAACAACAGGGACCTGGGGGCAGTGGCAGTGGGCACATGGTTCAGGGGACAGAGGCCCAGGGAAACAGGGGAACTTGGAGGGCTGCTGTGCGACAGGGGGAGGACAGGCCCAGGGAACCCACTCTCCACGAGGCCCTCTCCAACATCATGGGAGCCTACCATCATTCCCAGGAGACAATGGCAATGGTACTGGCCAAGTTTCAGGAGACCAACTGGCTGCAGGAGGAACAGTATTTGGGCTTCAGGGAGGAACTCAAATCCATCAATTCCACCCTGGGGACCATCATAGGGGTGCTGAAGGAAGTCCTCAACACCAGGAGGGACACTGTGGCACAACAAGGGGCCCTTGACACTAGCCTGGATGATGAACTGCCCACCACCTCCACCGGCGCTAGTGGACAGGAGGCACTGCCACAGGACCACCACACCAGCACCCCACCCCCTGCAGATGGAGAACCACCCCACAAACGGTTCCTGAGATCCAGGACAAAGACAGAGAACGATGCCAAGACCTCCGCCAAGAAATGAGACCACCCTGATTGTCATCCTTTTGTCCCACCTTGTCACCCTGTCCATCCTCAAACTGCCCCAGCTCCACTTCCTATGCCTCTTTGGACAATGCACCTGTGAGACTAATAGCTTGGACTCTGCCATGGACATTCCTCCACCATCACCCCTCACCATTTTACAACCCCCTCCAATATTGACCACTTAACACCCTTAAAGCACAAAACAATCTGGAGCATGGCTGTGATTTCAAATTAGTGTATTAGCAATTACAGTGACAAAATGCTCTTTCAAATGTAATGTCAACATACCTAGGTCACACAGCTCTAGTCCATAAGGAAACAAAGCAGATGTCACACAGTGGGGCCCACATCTGTGAAATCGTAAGGGAAAGTGAAAACTCAGTGACCATACACTGTTTGAAAAGGACAGACAGTAGAGAGGTAGCAGTGTTAAAGTACATGTAGCAGGCAGGTTTGTCTTCTTACCTCTGTCTCACTGGAAGTATTGCAGGATCACCGAGTTCCTGTTGTCGATGTCCTCTTCTTCTACTTCCTCGTCTTCACCGTCCACAGGCTCCACAGCTGCCACAACACCCTCATCTAGACCATCCTCCTGCAGAAAAGGCACCTGTCGTCGCAAAGCCAAGTTGTGAAGCATACAGCAGGCCACGATGATCTGGCACACCTTCTTTGGTGAGTAGAATAGGGAACCACCTGTCATATGTAGGCACCGGAACGTGGCCTTCAGGAGGCCGAAGGTCCGCTCTATAATCCTGCTAGTTCGCCCATGGGCCTCATTGTAGCCTTCTTCTGCCCTTGTCCTGGGATTCCTCACTGGGGTCAGTAGCCATGACAGGTTGGGGTAACCAGAGTCACCTGCAAATGGCGAGGGACAACTGTTAGACACACACTAACTCTTAGGGATATCCCCAGACAACTATTCCCACTGATTTGGTTCCAGGTGCTCACCTAATAGCCACACACAGTGCCTCTGGAGTTGCCCCATCACATAAGGGATGCTGCTATTCCGCAGGATGTAAGCGTCATGCACTGAGCCCGGGAATTTGGCATTAACATGGGAGATGTACTGGTCTGCCAAAAACACCATCTGCACATTCATCGAATGGTAACTCTTCTGGTTTCTGTACACCTGTTCACTCCTGCGGGGGTGGACCAAGGTCACATGTGTCCTATCAATAGCACCTATGATGTTGGGGATATGTCCCAGGGCATAGAAGTCACCTTTCACTGTAGGCAAATCCTCCACCTGAGAGAAAACGATGTAGCTCCGCATGTGTTTCAGCAGGGCAGACAACATTCTGGACAACATGTTGGAAAACATAGGCTGGGACATCCCTGATGCTATGGCCACTGTTGTTTGAAATGACCCACTTGCAAGGAAATGGAGTAGTGACAGCACCTGCACTTGAGGGGGGATTCCTGTGGGATGGCGGATAGCTGACTTAAGGTCTGGCTCCAACTGGGCACACAGTTCCAGGATTGTGGCACAATCAAGCCTGTAGATGATGATTACTTGTCTTTCCTCTATTGTCGACAGGTCCACCAGCGGTCTGTATGTGAGGATGCCACCATCTCCTCACATGCCCCAGCAGACGGTGCCTATGGAGGAGAACAGCGAGCACAGAGTCAACCAACTCTGAGGTACGTAAACACAGCTTACTCATAAAACTATTCATAAACAGAAATTTGCCTGTATGAGTGTTGAGCCAAGGCCTAGGTATGTGTGATGCAGTTAAAAATAAAGCCATGTGGGCCCCTGAAATGGCAGCTGCCTGACCTGTAAAGTGGGACAATTTGATATGAGGTAACTGCGCTGGCGTTGTACACCGTCGCGGTCGAAGACCGCAGCGCAATTCTGCATTGGTTAACATTGGACCCTATGGGTCCCAGGAGCCAATGACGATATACACCGGCGGTGACGGTACGCACCGCCGCGGACGTGACCGCCATTTTCTATCTGTTCAATCACTCGATACCTGATCTTCGACAGAGGACCTTCACTGCAAGTGCTGCGGTGACCTCAGTCTGGAAGAGACAATGGCTCGTGTGCCTGGGGCACGGAGGAGTTGGAGAAACTCGTGGATGGGGTCCTCCTCCAGTACACGCTACTCTACGGTCACCCAGACAAACAGGTAAGTACACTGGGAGCATGCTGTATTGGGCAATGCCTGTGTGGAGTGGTGTGGATGAAAGATAGGGGGGGGGAGAATGAGGCGTGTATGAAACAACAGTGAGTGCATGTGCCACATGGCAAGGGATGGGATGCGGGCCAATGACTGTGATGGTGCAGTTGGTAATAACTTCTCTTTTTCCCCTGTACAATTCCTGTAGATCAGCGCCCACCAGAAGAAGGATATTTGGCGTGCCATCGCCAAGGACGTCCAGACCCTGGGGGTCTACCACAGACGGAGCACCCACTGCCGGAAAAGATGGGAGGACATTCGCCTCTGGAGCAAGAAGACGGCGGAGGCCCAGCTGGGGATGGCCTCCCAACGTGGAAGTGGTGCCCGTCGCACCATGACCCCCCTGATGTTCAGGATCCTGGAGGTGGCGTACCCGTAGTTAGATGGGCACTTGAGGGCATCACAGCAGCAACAAGGGGGTGAGAACACTCTCATTCGGCTGATTCAGCGCGCATTATAGGTGTCAGGGTGGGGGAGGTGGGTTGTGGGTTCCCCTAGGCCAGGGCGAGTTTGCTAGTTAAGTCCCCTTTTTCAGGCAGACCCTGGGCACCCCACCCCACCTGGGTACAGTGCCAACTACACCTAGTCAGGCTCCTGTGACATCCATATGTGCAGAAATCGTCCATAGCCTTGTAAGCCATGTCCCCTGCCCCTGTCACCCCTGCTGCCCTCAGTGAGGAGGCCATTGACCTCCTCAGGTCCCTCACTGTTGGGCAGTCTACCATTTGGAATGCCATCCAGGGTGTAGAGAGGCAGTTGCAACAAACCAATGCATTCCTGGAGGGCATTCATTCTGGTCAGGCAGCCCTTCAGCGAGCTTTTCAGACTCAGCACTGATGGCTGCCGTGGTCCCTGTCTCTAGACTCCCCCCTCCAACTTCCTCCACCCAGACCCACACCCCTCTACCTCAGCCTATCCCAAGCACACCATCAGACCAGCATGCACACACCTCAACACACAAAAGAAGTTCAGGCAAACATAAGCACCACACATCCCACAGGCACTCACACAAGCATCAGACACATGCAGACATACCAACATCCACTGCCTCCACTGTGTCCCCCTCCCCCTCGTCTCCTTCATCCCTCCCTGTAGGAGGCTGGCCTGGCTTGTAGTGGGCACCAAAGGTACTTACACCTTGTGCCAGGTCCAGTTATCCCTTATTAGTAGAATAGAGGTGCTTCTAGCAGCTTAGGCTGATAGAAGGTAGCTATCGCAAAGCAGCTAAGGCTGAACTAGGAGACATGCAAAGCTCCTACTATACCACTTATATCATATGCACAATATCATAAGAAAACACAATAAACAGAGTTACTAAAAATAAAGGTACTTTATTTTTATGACAATATGCCACAAGTATCTCAGTGAGTACCCTCAGTAAGAAGGTAAGTAATATACACAAGCTATATGTACACAAACCCAAAACAGGTAAGTAAGAGTCAGAAAAGTAATGCAAACAGTGTAGAATTACAATAGGTTGCAATAGGCAAGCATAGGTAAAGGGGCAACACAAACCATGTACTCCAAAAGTGGATTGCGAATCACGACTGGACCCCAAACCTATGGGAGCTTGTAGAGGGTCGCTTGGACTGTAAGAAAACAGTCAGGGTGTCCAAGATACCCCACCCCAAGACCCTGAAAAGTAGGAGTAAAGTACACCTACTCCCCCAAGAGAGCACAATAGTCTTGATAGGGGGATTCTGCAAGAACAACAAACACCAGCAGTGCACTGACAACGGATTTCTGGACCTGAGGACCTGCAAGGCAAGGGGACCAAGTCCAATAGTCGCAACATTGTCCAGGGGGGGCAGGAGCCCAGGAAACCCCGGATGAAGGTGCAAGGAAGCTGCCTCTGGATGGAAGAAGCTTGGAATTCTGCAAGAAAGAAGAGGACTAGGAACTTCTCCTTTGGACCAAAAATGTCCCACGTCGTGATGAAGCTTGCAGATGTGTTCCCACACAGAAATACCGCAAACAAGCCTTGCTAGGGGCGCTCAACAACTCAGAGAGCCCTCACAGAAGCAGGCAGCACCCGCAGAAGTACCCCATCAGGCACTTAGAAGATTAGTGAACCGGAGTCCACCTGAAATTACAAAAGAGGGTCCCACAACGTCGGAGGCCAACTCAGAGGGTTGTGCACTGCAGGACTGAGTGCTGGGGACCCAGGCTAGGCTGTGGACAAAGGAAATCCTGGAAGAGTGCCGGAGCAGCTGCAAATCACGCAGTACACAGCTTTGCAGTCTAGCGTGGGGAGGCAAGGACATGCCTCCACCAAACTTGGACTGAAGAGTCACTGGACTGTGGGAGTCACTTGGACAGAGTTGCTGTGTTCCAGGGACCACGCTCGTCAGGATGAGAGGGGACCCAGAGGACCAGTGATGCAGTCTTTTGGTGCCTGCGTTAGCAGGGGGAAGATTCCGTCGACCCACAGGAGATTTCTCCAGAGCTTCTGGTGCAGGGTGAAGGCAGGCTAACCCCAGAGCATGCACCACCTGGAAACAGTCGAGAAACCCAGCAGTATTAGGCGCTGCAATGTTGCTAGTAGTCGTCTTGCCACTTTGTTGCGGTTTTGCAGGCGTCCTGGAGCAGTCAGCGGTCGATCCTTGGTAGAAGGCAAAGAGGGAGATGCAGAGGAACTCTGGTGATCTCTTGCATTCGTTATCTGAAGAATTCCCCAAAGCAGAGACCCTAAATAGCCAGAAAAGGAGGTTTGGCTACCAAGATAGGAGGATTGGCTACCAAGAGAGGTAAGAGCCTATCAGAAGGAGCCTCTGACGTCACCTGCTGGCACTGACCACTCAGAGCAGTCCAGTGTGCCCCAACACCTCTGTTTCCAAGATGGCAGAGGTCTGGGACACACTGAAGGAGCTCTGGGCACCTCCCCTGGGAGGAACTGGTCAGGAGAGTGTTCACTCCCCTTTCCTTTTTCCAGTTTTGTGCCAGAGCAGGGCCCTGGGATCCCTTAACAAGTGTAGACTGGCTTATGCAGAGATGGGCACCATCTGTGCCCATCAAAGCATTTCCAGAGACTGGGGGAGGCCACTCCTCCCCAGCCCTTCACACCTATATCCAAAGGGAGAGGGTGTAACACCCTCTCTCAGAGGAAATCCTTTGTTCTGCCTTCCTGGGCCAGGGCTGCCTGGACCCCAGGAGGGCAGAAACTTTCCCTTCCCCCTGAGGTGCCTGTTGTATATCTATCTGATGCCCCTGCAGTGTTCTCTCCGTCTTGTTCGGGTATCTTGTGTGGGCCTCACCCATGCCTTTTGGGCCCAGTGATCCACGAACTATGATGGTGGACTCCCTTGGACTTGTGTTCTTGGTGTATTTAATTGTATATAGTATAAATGTATATATTTGTAAATATTTTGGATGTATGTAATTGAATATATCAAAATTTTTTGACTCATTTCCTTTTGTCCTTGCATTCTTCCAGGGGGGGTTGGCGGTGTAACTGTGATGTATCATGATGTACTAGTGTGTGTGTTGTAGTGGGTGAGGAGGGGGATGGGGGTGTTGCGTGTGTGTGTCACTGTTTTTTTCCTCCCCCCCTCCCCTGTGTCGTAGGTTCAGTACTCACTGTGGTCTTCGCCGCCGGCGTTCGTGCTCCTGGTAGAGGAGCAGGAAGATAAAGGCTGGAAAAATCTGGAGCTCTGGTTCCATGGCGTCCTGGTTCCTCGTGGGGTGTGCAGAGGTGAGCGTTTTCCCTTCGAAGTCCTGTTTCCGCTGTGTTTTTGTTCGCGGTGAATCCACCCCGGAAAAGGTGGCAGATTGGTGGGTTGTAATTCTGTGGGCGGTACATTGTCCTCCGCCTGTCTGTTGGCGGTGACCGCGGCTGTGTTTGTTTGTACCGCCGTGGCGGTCGGAGTGTTAAAGTGGCTGTCTATGTTGGCGGTTTCTGCCACGGTCGTAATTCAATTTTTTTTACCGCCAGCCTGTTGGCGGTCTTACCGCCGCTTTAACATCGTCCGCCAGGGTTGTAATGACCACCTAAGTGATTTAAAAATAATGTATTCTAGCAACACCTGTTTTTGCCATACCAAAGTGCCAGGTGTCTACTCCCAGAGAGTATATATTGCTTTAAAATAACCTGAAATAATACATATTTCTGAGGCTTATAATTGAATAGTGTTTGAGAAATTGCATATCACACATCCAGGACCTTTGTAACAATTTTTGATTCAGTTTGGAACATTAAAACATTTTTTCAATATCCAAATGAACTTGAGCTTTATAGGGCACTGCTAATACCTGGATGCTACTCAGTTAGTGAGAGTTTCTGGCTTTCAGGTTACTCTTTTAAAAATATGTCATATTATTCTACTGTCTGAGGGAACCCTTCTCCCCTTTGGTGGTGAGGCTCAACTCAGGAATAGGAGATGCTTCTGATAAGGTAGCACCAATGATGCTGGATGCTGCCCACTTGTAACTGTGCATCCCTTTGCATACAGTTAGTGTTACATGAGATCGTTGACCTGCTGCTGGCCCCTTTTAGGTGCATGGGTTTGCCTTGTCAAATTAATTGCATGGCTTACACTTGTGGTGGACCTTTGTGCTGTGATAGAACTGAATTCACATGCCTTTACTTCCCTCCTAGCGCCTACTTACATTGTAACTTTTGTGGCTTGGGAGCAGTCGTAGGACAGGCCATTAAACATTGATGCTGCAGTGATCGTTCCTGTCTTTTATGATTTCTAGAAAACATATGTGTCCGTTACTTAGTTGCCCCTCAGTTTCTATCCAAACATGGATGGATTACAGTGTCCCCGAGGCACAACTTCTTCCAAGGCACCTTACAAAGAGCAGAGTTGCCTTGAAATTCCTTCTCGACTGTTGAGCTGTGAACTGACATCAAATGCATTATTGTTTAATGTTACAAGCACTAAACGATAATATATAAGCACTGAGAGGCAAATTCAATATTATATGTGACCACGTGTCCGATGTATGGGAGAAGCCTCAGAACTGAAAGGCAAGGTGTTTGGTCTGCATGATGAAGAGATTTAGAGAAGCTGGGCTCAGTGTGAAAGCCAGATGATGTGTCATCAGAATATATTATATCCTAGGGAGGATAGATTGAGGGGGACTCATGTTAACTCACTGTGCCTATTAGATGCGAGTGTGAGTGCACACAAGGAACCCTATGTCAAGAATAAGATTCATCAGTTGTCAGTGAGAATTGAGATGGTACCTTTTATTTATTTATTTATTGACTTACGCATTCTTTTTTGCCTTTTTAGAGTCAAATCTTGGCCAAGGGCACTAGAGTGCTTTACTAGAAAACAAGAAGGAGAATATGGATAATAATCATCATATAGATAATAGAAAAAGCAACTCTATTGTTCTATTAAAGGCAGCCAGAATTCATTCCAAAAGTACAAGTAGGCAGGAGTTATCTGAATCAATGAAGTGGAGGGAATCATCCATACTTTGCAGAATATCCATTTCAGTGTTGTGGTTCTGTCTGAAAAAAGCTTAGATATGAAGGAATAGTTTTGAAGCTACACATCTTTCTAATACTTTTCATAAGAATGCAAGGGTTCATATTGAGAAGAAGTTGCTCACGTCATTGTTATCAGCTGTGGGCTTCTTTGAAATGGTGGAACTGGTCAATTTGTAACCAATCAGAGAAAGTAACTTGTTCCACTGATGAATTCACCAAAAAAGGACAATATGGAGCAATGGTTGGCCATTTCCTTGTCCAAGCTTCTTTGCACTGGATCAGATTAGTGGTAGCAAGGTTCGCCCTTATTTAGGATTTCAAATAGATCTGACTTGAAGAAAAATGCAACCAGGTCCTTTGGAACTTGAGCTTCAGCACACATTAATCAATACTTTTAGATCTTGGCAGAAGTGATAGCTTAACAGTTGTACATTCTCTGCAAAGAATTCACATATTCTTCAAATGTCGATGTCTATATGTTTACAGTGATAGACCTGTCAGCCTTAAGGTTGTCTTCCCGCAAACATTTTGCCACCTTTCCTTACCTTTTTGCTAAATCAATTTGTTGGCCTTTGGACTCATCACTTTACTACCGCTGACCAGTGCTAAAGTGCATGTGCATCTCCCCTATTCATGGTAATAGTGATGTATACCCAATTGGCATATTTAATTTACTTGTAAGTCCCTTTTAAAGTGATATCCCATATACCCAGGGCCTGTAAATGAAATATTACTAAAGGGCGTGCAACACTGCTTGTGCCGCCCACAGAAGTAGCTCTTTAAACATGTCTTAGGTCTGCCACTGCTGAGGCTATGTGTGCAGTATTACTGCCCCTTTGACTTGGTATTCATTTAGACCCCTTTACCAACCTATAAACTCTCCTTTTATTACACATACATCACCCCTAAGTGAGGCCCTAGGTAGCCCATAGGACAGGATGCTGTGTAAGTAAAAGGTAGGCCGTGTACTTTTAAGTTCTGCAACATCCATTTTTCACTACTGTGAGGCCTACTCTTCTCATAGGTTAACATTGGTATTTCCTTATTAAAGGTTTACAGTGTAAATCCTGATTGAGAGAGAGTAGCTATGCCGTGTTTCATATCCTTGGGATGGTAATGATAAATCCTCTTTCCTGGGAAAGTTGATTTTAATATTACTATTTGAGAAATACAACTTTTAGAAAGTGGACATTTCTCAGCTCTTAAAGCTGTGTGTTCCTGTAGCCTGTCTCCAATAGACGTGTGGGGTGGGTGACAGCTACATTTTGTGCATTCCCTCCAGACAGCCACAAACACTGGAACGTTAGTTGAGGCTTGTAGGAAAGTACCATCTTGTGTGGCATGTTACCCTCATTTTTACTGTATATATGTTTGTTTTTGCCTGTGTCACTGGGATCCTGCTAGCCAGGACCCCAATGCTCATAAAGTGTGCCCTGTATGTGTTCCCTGTGTGGTGCCTAACTGTATCACTGAGGCTCTGCTAACCAGAACCTCAGTGTTTATGCTCTCTCTGCTTTTAAAATTGTCACTGCAGGCTATTGACTAATTTTACCAATTCTGATTGGCACACTGGAACACCCTTATAATCACTAGTATATGGTACCTAGGTACCCAGGGTATTGGCGTTCCAGGAGATCCCTATGGGCTGCAGCATTTCTTTTGCCACCCATAGGGAGCGCAGTCAATTCTTGCACAGGACTGCCACTGCAGCCTGAGTGAAATAACATCCACGTTATTTCACAGCCATTTTACACTGCACTTAAGTAACTTGTAAGTCACCTATATGTCTAACCCTCACTTAGTGAAGGTTAGGTGCAAAGTTAGTTAGTGTGAGGGCACCCTGGCACTAGCCAAGGTGCTCCCACATTGTTCAGGGCAAATTCCCCGGACTTTGTGAGTGCGGGGACACCATTACACGCTTGCATTTTATATTGGTCAATACCTATATGTAGCGTCACCATGGTACCTCCGAACATGGCCATGTAACATGTCTAGGATCATGGAATTGTCACCCCAATACTATTCTGGTATTGGGGCGACAATTCCATGCAACCCCGGGGCTCCAGCATAGAGCCCGGGTACTGCCAAACTGACTCTCTGGGGTTTTCGCTACAGCTACTGCTGCTGCCAACCCTCAGACAGGTTTCTGCCCCCCCTGGGGCCTGGGCAGCCCAGTCCCAGGAAGGTAGAACAAAGGATTTCCGCTGAGAGAGGGTGTTACACCCTCTCCCTTTGGAAATAGGTATTAAGGGCCTGAGAGGAGTAGCCTCTCCTGGTCTCTGGAAATGCTTTCAAGGGCACAGATGGTGCCCTCCTTGCCTAAGTCAGTCTACACCGGTTCAGGGATCCACCCAGCCCTGCCCTGGCCCAAAACTGGACAAAGGAAAGGGGAGCAACCACTCCCCTGACCAGCACCTCCAATGTGAGGTGCCCAGAGCTCCTCCAGTGTGTCCCAGACCTCTGCCATCTTGGATGCAGAGGTGTGAGGGCACAATGAACACCTCTGAATGGCCGGGGCCAGCAGGTGATGTCAAAGATCCCTCCTGATAGGTGCTCACCTTTCTCTGTAGCCAATCCTCCTCTTAGGGCTATTTAGGGTCTCTCCTGTGGGTATCTCACCAGATAACGAATGCAAGAGCTCACCAGAGTTCCTCTGCACTTCCCTCTTCGACTTCTGCCAAGGATCGACCACTGACTGCTCCAAGACGCCTGCAAAACCGCAACAAAGTAGCAAGAAGATTACCAGCAACATTGTAGTACCTCATCCTGCCGGCTTTCTCTACTGTTTCCAGGTGGTGCATGGTCTGAAGGCTGTCTGCCTTCACCCTGCACTGGAAGCTAAGAAGAAGTCTCCCTTGGGTTGACGGAATCTTCCCCCTGCCAACGCAGGCACCAACGTCTGCATCACCAGTCTTTGGGGTCCCTTCTCATCTTGACGAGCGTGGTCCCTGGAACACAGGCGCTAAATCCAAGTGTCCGTGACAGTCCAGTGGCCCTTCTGTCCAAATTTGGTGGAGGTAAGTCCTTGCCTCCCCACGCCAGACAGTAACCCTGTGTACTGCGTGAACTGCAGCTGCTCGGGCTTCTGTGCACTTTTGCAAGACTTCCTTCGTGCAGAGCCTAGCCCAGGTCCCCAGCACTCTGTCCTGCATTGCCCAACTCGCTGAGTTGGACTCTGACTTCGTGGGACCCTCTTTTGTTGTGCTGAGTCGACCGTCATGCTCAGATCTTCTGAACGCCTGCTCAGGTGCTTCTGCGGGTGCTGCCTGCTTCTGCATGGGCTCCTTATATTGCTGAGTGCCACCTCTGTCTCCTCCTCCAAGGGGCAACCTCCTGGTCCTTCCTGGGCCCTGGCAGCACCGAAACCTTCAAACACAACTCTTGCAGCTAGCAAGGCTTGGTTGCATTCTTTCTGCATGGAAACAACTCTGCGTCCTCTGGCATACCGTGGGACATCTTCTGACCAAAGGAGAAGTTCCTGGCACCTTCCGTTGTTGCAGAATCTTTGGCTTCTTCCACCTGGAGGCAGCCCTTTGCACCTTCATCTGGGGTTTAGTGGGCTCCTGCCCCCCTGTACACTTGCGTGACTCTTGGACTTGGTCCCCTTCCTTTGCAGGTCCTCAGGTCCAGGAATCTGTCTTCAATGCTTTGCAGTCAGTTGTTGTCTTTGCAGAATCCCCTATCTCGACTTTACTGTCTTTCTGGGATAGTAGGGTCACTTTACTCCTACTTTTCAGGGTCTTGGGGTGGGGTATCTTGGACACCTTTAGTGTTTTCTTACACTCCCAGCGACCCTCTACATAATACACTAGGCCTGGCGTCCAATTGTGGTTCGCATTCCACTTTTGAAGTATATGGTTTGTATTGCTCCTAGGCCTATTGTCTCCTGTTGCATTCTATTGTGTTCTACAGTGTTTGCACTACTTTTCTAACTGTTTACTTACCTGATTTTGGTTTGTGTGTATATTTTGTGTATTTTACTTACCTCATAAGGGAGTATATCCTCTGAGATACTTTTGGCATATTGTCACTAAAATAAAGTACCTTTATTTTTAGTTACTCTGAGTATTGTGTTTTCTTATGATATAGTGCTAAGTGATAGAAGTGGTATAGTAGGAGCTTTGCATGTCTCCTAGTTCAGCCTGAGCTGCTCTGCTATAGCTACCTCTATCAGCCTAAGCTGCTAGAACACTTCTAATCTACTAATAAGGGATAACTGGACCTGGCACAAGGTATAAGTACCACAAGGTACCCACTATAAGCTAGGCCAGCCTCCCACAAGGCTGAGCCCTCATCTGCATTCTGATTGCTCTTCCCGGGGAAGGAAGGGAAGGAGTGACACCCATACCTGAATATGTGTACAAAAACAATTGGTCAAAAGGCTGGGATAAATTACTTAGGTGGTGATTCGCCGCCCGCCAAGCGGGAACCGCCAGAAGACCGTACCACGGTCGAAAGACCGCGGCGGTCATTCTGAGTTTCCCGCTGGGCGGGCGGGCGACCGCCAGAAGGCCGCCCGCCCGCCCAGCGGGAAACCCCCTTCCACGAGGATGCCAGCTCCGAATGGAGCCGGCGGAGTGGAAAGGGTGCGACGGGTGCAGTTGCACCCGTCGCGATTTTTAGTGTCTGCATAGCAGACACTGAAAATCTTTGTGGGGCCCTGTTAGGGGCCCCCAGGGGCCCCAAGACACCCATTACCGCCAGCCAGGTACTGGCGGTCAAAACCGCCAGAACCAGGCTGGCGGTAAGGGGGTCGGAATCCCCATGGCGGCGCTGCCTGCAGCGCCGCCATGGAGGATTCCATAGGGCAGCGGAAAACCGGCGGGACACCGCCGGTTTTCCGTTTCTGACCGCGGCTGTACCGCCGCGGTAAGAATGCCCTTGGATGCACCGCCAGCCTGTTGGCGGTGCATCCGCGGTCCCCTACTCTGGCGGTCTCGGACCGCCAGGGTAGGAATGACCCCCTTAATTTTCTAACAAGAACAGTGCCATGTACTCTCTTGGAAACCTAATTTCTTTGCCACAAATTTGTATTCATCTATATTATTGTAGAATGAGGAGAATCATATGCAAAGCTAACTTACACGCTTAGGTTGACTAATTACATCAAGCCTAATATTTACATCACAGTATCATCATATTTACAAAATTTACAAATACATAAATATGGACATATTACAAAACGTAAACCGACAATAAAACATCTAAAAAGCGCCCCAACTCAATCGCCCCCATTGGAGGCAGTGGTACGTGAAGTACTTAAAGGCGAAATCCACTTAAATGCGGTGGTCGTGGTGAGTTAACAGAACGGCTGCAGAACCCAGATCAACAATTAACTAGGATTTCTTGCATTGTCCAGTTTTTTGGAGAATCATTTGCACTTTCTACCAAGACCTGCAGCAAATCACAAGGTATTGACGCATTTCGGCCCCTTCTATTTTGGACCTCATCAGGACTACTATGGGACCACTTTTGCCTCTAGTTGGATATTGTAACACTAAGGGGGTCATTACGACCCTGGCGGTATAAGGCGCTTACCGCCGTGCAGAACACCGCCAATACACCGCCGCTGCGGCGGTAGACCGCCACAGCTATTATGACACACATCACGGAATCCGCCGAAATTCAGACACCCACACAATACCGCCACACCAAAGGTCAGCGATAAACTTGCGGAAACACATCCTCCATCTCCACGCCAACAGAAACACGCCCATGCTATTACGACCCACGAATCCACGCGGCGGTCTTTCAACCGCGATATTCCATTGGCGGTACACACCGCCACGCTCAAAATACACACACATATACAAAACACTGCCACATTGGACATTTCGAAATACACACACCTGAGACACATACACACACCACTCCCACACACCCAACACAATATAAAACACACTCCCACATCACCCACAAACCCCTACAACCAGAAATTCTGAGAGAAGGCGAGAGAGAGAGCACAGAATAGACAACCCCATCACACAGAGGCACACAACACCATCACCCACACAACATCCAAGCACAAAACACCACATACCACTACACTTACCACACTCATCACCACATACACCACCCCACACATCACACACACCACCCCATGTCACGCCAAAGACAACCCGCTTCTCCGAGGAGGAGCTCAGAGTCATGGTGGAAGAAATCCTACGGGTAGAGCCACAGCTATTTGGCTCACAGGTACAGCACACATCAATTGCAAGGAAGATGGAGCGGACTGGCGGCGGACCCCCACCTCCTCCCCCTCAACTAACAACATGGGAGGAGCAAGTCTTGACCATCTTGCATCCTGAGGGCCTTGGAGGAGTCGTCGGAGGAACGGACACTGGTAAGTCAAATCTAAACTATCACATCCCCCACCCTACCTGCATGCTATCACACACCCCCACCCTCACACCCTCCCCTATCACCCAAACTCCTCACTAATGTACTAAGAACACCAACTACACATCCCAACCCCAAGACCTGCATGACACAACTAACCATGGACACTCATCACTAAAGCATGCCCACTGCACATACCCAGAACACCCCCCAACCATCAGCACACAACCCCACACACAGGAATGCCTGCACTGGGGTTCACGCACACCCAACCATTGCACACCATTACACACACACATGCAATAATCATGTACTTATACCCCCGCAGGAACCCGAAGGAACATCACCACACCAGAGGGTCCAGACAACACCACTCCACCCCCAGAAGAGGCCCACAGTGACGAGAGCAGCTCTGCCCTACTGGATCTTGATGACCAGCCAGGACCATTGTGGGCCTCAGGACAGTCAGTTCCCCTCGCACAGGCACAGCCCAACACTGACCTTCCACCCTCTGGTAACACCAGCATAGCACCCACCCAGCGGGGCCAAACCTCCCTACCCAGGACAGGTCAATCAGCGGTGTGTCCACCACTACAGGGCACCCAGGCTAACCCACCACCCCAACAACAACAGGGACCTGGGGGCAGTGGTAGTGGGCACACGGTCCAGGGGACGGAGGCACAGGAACACAGGGGAACTGGTAGGGATGCTGTGCGACAGAGGGAGGACAGGCCGAGGGAACCAACTCTCCACGAGGCCCTCTCCTCCATCATGGGAGCATACCACCACTCCCAGGAGACGATGGCCACGGTCCTGGACAAGTTGCAGGAGACCCTGCGTCTGCAGGAGGAGCAGTATTTGGGGTTCAGGGAGGAGCTCAGGACCATCGGCTCCGCCCTGGGCACCATCGTAGGGGTGCTGACGGACATTCAAAAGACCTTGAGGGACACTGTGGCACTCCAAGGGGCCCCTGACACTAGCCACGACGATGAACTGCCTACCACCTGCGCTAGCGCTAGTGGACAGGACGCCCCGCCACAGGACCACCACACCAGCACCCCATACCCTGCAGACGGACAACCACCACGCAAGCGGGCCCTGAGATCCAGGAACAGGACAGAGCAAAATGGCAAGACCCCCGCCAGGAAATAAGACCACCCTGATTGTCCCCCCACTGTCCCACTTTGTTACCCTGTCCAAATCGGAACTGCCCCAGCTCCACTTCCAATGGGCAGATGTGCAATGTACCTGTGAGACTAACAGACTGGGCTCTGCCATGGACATTCCTCCACCATCACCCCTCACCATTTTACAACCCCCCTTCGTTTTTAGCACTTAAATAAACACACTTGAAACACTAAAAAAACTGGAGTCAGTCTATGATTTGTATTTTTCTATTATCAATGACAGTGTCATAATGGGTTACCCATTGGAAGGCTAACATACCAATGTCACACATCACAAGCCCTTCAAGGATGCAAGCAGTTGACACGTAGGTTACAACATTTGTGAAACTGAAATGGAAGGGGACAACTCAGTTAACAAATAGTGAGTGAAATGTCGGTACAGGATAGAGGTAGACGTGTGAAAGTTAATGTAATGTTACACCGGAAAATGTACTCACCTGAGTTTCACTGGAAATATTGCTGTATGACTGACTCCCTGTTGTCGTTTTCTTCTTCCTCAGCTTCATCCTCATCACTGTCCACAGGCTCCACAGACTCCACAGCTGCAACAACACCGTCATCTGGATCATCCTCCTGCAGAAAAAGCACCTGGCGTCAAAATGCTAAATTATGGAGCATGGAGCAGGCGATAAAGATGTCGCACACCTTCTTCGGTGAGTAGAATAGGGACCCACCTGTCATATTGAGGCACCTGAACCTGGCCTTAAGAAGGCCGAAGGTGCGTTCGATAACCCTCCTAGCCCTGGTTCTGGGATTCCTCACTGGGGTCAATAGCCAGGAAAGGTTGAGGTAATCAGAGTCCCCCAATAGCCATACACGGTGCCTCTGGAGTTGACCCATTATATCAGGGATGCTGCTATTGCGCAGGATTTAGGTGTCATGCACAGAGCCAGGGAACATAGCATTTACCTGCGAGATGTACTGGTCTGCCAAACAGACCATCTGGACATTCATCGAATGATAACTCTTCCGGTTCCTGTACACCTGTTCACTCCTGCGGGGGGGACCAGAGCTACATGGGTCCCATCAATGGCACCTATGATGTTCGGGAGATGTCCAAGGGCATAGAAGTCACCTTTCACTGTAGGCAAATCCTCCACCTCAGGAAAAATGATGTATCTCCTTACGTGTTTCAGCAGGGCAGCCAACACTCTGGACAACACGTTTGAAAACATAGGCTGGGACATACCTGATGCCATGGCCACTGTTGTCTGAAAAGACCCACTTGCAAGGAAATGGAGCACTGACAGCACCTGCACGTCGGGAGGGATTCCAGTCGGATGGCGGATTGGTGACATCAGCTCTGGCTCCAACTGGGTACATAGTTCCTGGATTGTGGCACGGTCAAACCTGTAGGTGACGATTAAATGTCTCTCTTCCATTGTCAACAGGTCCACCAGTGGTCGGTACACTGGCGGATTCCGCCATCTTCTCATATGTCCCAGCTGACGGTGCCTACGAAGGACAACAGCGAAGAAACAGTCACTATTCCTCCAGGTATGTATCCACAGTCACACACAAGACTTCACCAGACAATGAACCCTTCCTGTATGTGTGTTGAGTGTAGGCCTCGGTATGTGTGACGCAGTTGAAAAATAATCCATGTGGGCCCCTGAAATGGCGGCTGCCTGACCTCTAAACTGGGACAATGGGATTGTGGGGTAACTGCGCTGGCGTTGCACACCGTCGCGGTAGGCGGGCGTAGACCGCGGCGCACTGCTTCATTGGTTAACATTGGACCCTATGGGTCCCAGGAGCCAATGAACAGTTGCGCTGGCGGTGATGATGCGCACCCCCGCGGATGTCACCGCCGCAGACGTCATCGCCATTTTCTATCTCTTCAATCACTAGATACCTGACCTTCGACAGGAGAGGACCTACACTGCTAGTGCTGCTGTGACCTCGGTCTGGAAGTGACGATGGCTGCTGCGTCTGGAGAAAGGGCCCCTGCCTTCACTGCAAGGAGTTGGAGAAACTTGTGGATGGGGTCCTCGCCCAGTACATGCTACTCTACGGTCCTCCAGACCAACAGGTTAGTACACAGGGAGCATGTTGTATGGGCTAGGCCTGGGTGGAGAGGGCTGGTTGGAAGAGGGAAGGGGGCAGAGTCCATAGAACATTAATGCATGGGAATGAATGGGCCACATGGTCAGAGTAGGGAGGGGGCCACTCACAACGACGTTGCAGTTGGTAATGACTGTTCCTCTTTCCTTGTGCATGTCATGTAGGTCAGCACCCACCAGAAGAGGGACATTTGGCGTGCCATTGCCAAGGAGGTCCAGACCCTGGGGGCCCACCAGAGACGGGGCACCCACTGCCGTAAGAGATGGGAGGACATTCGCCGCTGCAGCAAGAAGACAGCGGAGGCTCAGCTGGGGATGGCCTCCCAGCGTGGGAGGGGTGCCCGTCGCACCATGACCCCCCTGATGTTCCAGATCCTGGCGGTGGCCTACCCGGAGTTGGATGGGCGCTTGAGGACATCACAGCAGACACAAGGGGGTGAGTACATCCTCATTCTGCGGGCTTTGCGTGCAGTGGAGGGGTCTGGGTGGGGGAGGTGGGCTGTGGGTGTCCCTAGGCCAGGGCGAATTCGGTAGGCAAGGCCCCTCCGTAATGTAGGCCATGTGGCACTCTACCCCACCTCAGAAGAGTGCCAAGTTGAGGTATAGTTGCCCCTGTGGCATCCATGTGCGCAGATGTCCACCATTGCCATGTAGGCCATATCCCAGAAATTGCATGTGCAGAGGCCAGGAGCACGGCGTAATGCATGGGGCTGCTGCGTCTGTCTTGTCCGCCAACGGTAGCGGTATGTCATGCACTAAAACTCTCTTACTTCTGTCTCCCCACCTTTATCTGCTCTCTCTGTCCTTTTGTACATCAGCATCATCAGGCGGAGGTACAGTGGCAATGGAGCACGAGGGAGCTGCATCCCACATGGCCATGGAGGGCCACACCACAGACTCTGAATGCACCAGTGGGACGGAGGGTGAGGGGAGCTTCACGTCGGCCACCGGATCAGCAACCAGCGACACGGACTCTTCTGACGATGGGAGCTCCCTTGTGGTGGCGGCACCATCTGTTTCCCCCACTTCTACAGGTACAGCCGCCACCTCCCCTACCAGCATCGCCCTCCCAGCAGCCCCTCAGCGTTCGCCCCGCGCCCGCTCACCCAGGAGGGTGGGCATCACCTTCTCCCCAGGCACCTCAGGCCCTGCCCCAGTCACCCCTGCTGCCCTCAGTGAGGAGGCCATTGACCTCCTCAGGTCACTCACTGTTGGGCAGTCTACCATTGTGAATGCCATCCAGGGTGTAGAACGAGAGTTGCAACACAGTAATGCATTCCTG
Source organism: Pleurodeles waltl (assembly GCF_031143425.1). NCBI lineage: Eukaryota > Metazoa > Chordata > Amphibia > Caudata > Salamandridae > Pleurodeles > Pleurodeles waltl. The sequence goes on along the minus strand of NC_090449.1, from coordinate 875,622,573 downwards.
GAGGGCAGTCATTCTGGTCAGGCTGTCCTTCAGCGAACCCTGCAATCTCTGGCCTCAGCACTGATGGCAGCCATTGTCCCTGTGTCTAGCCTCCCCCCTCCAACTTACTCCACCCAGACCCAATCCCCTGTACCCCAGCCCATCCCAAGCACACCTACAGACCAGCATGCACACAAGTCAACACACACAAGTAGCTCAAGCAAACATAGGCACCACACACACCACAGGCTCTCACACAAGCATCACACACATACGGATACAGCAACATCCACTGTCTCCACTGTGTCCCCCTCCTCTTCTTCTCTCTCCTCCCTCCCAGTCTCGTCTACACACACACCTGCATGCACCACATCTACAGGCACTAGGACTCGCACCAGGACACCCAGCACCACAAGCCGCTCACCTGCACTCACCACCTCCACTACCATTTACACGTCCCTTGTGTCCTCTCCCAGTGTGTCTGTAACGCCCCCTCCCAAAGTACCTAAACGCCGGCAATCACTCACCCAACATCCATCCACCTCACGACAGCCTTCAGTACCTGCACCTGCACCCAAAACAGCTAAAGTGACACCTCCCACAATCACCTCCTCTTCCTCCACTCCCAGACCCCCTCCAGCTACCCATCCCAGTGTCCGTCAGAAACTGTCCCTCTGTCAAATTGACCTTTTTGCCCCCACCGCCCCCTCCAATTTATCAGTCCTGTGGTAGTGCCTCAGCCAAAAAGCCTCCAGTACCAGTGGTGCGTGTTCCAGGTTTTTGGAGTGCACCGTCCACCAGGGCAGGCAGTAGGACCCGGAGCCAAGTCACTGGCAGCCCACCCCCTGTAAAGGCTCCAAAATTGGAGAGTGGACGACGGGACCGTGTCAAGACTCCTGGTGGTACAACTAGGGAAATGGGATCGAAGGCGATTGGTGAGTCAGCTGTAACTCCAAAAAAGGTGGGGAAGGTCCAGAGGAAGTCTGTGCAGCCTGTTGTGAATGTCACGGCGGAGAAGTGCGCCATCTTTTCCGGCGGTCCAGACACAACCGCCAGCACCGTCGTCAGTGGTCCAGAGACCACCGCCAGAGTCACAGCCCAGGAGGGCCCAAGTATTGTCACTGGTCCAGAGACCATCGCCAGAGTCACAGCCCAGGAGGGCCCAAGTATCCTCGCTGGTCCAGAGACCACCGCCAGAGTCACAGCCCAGGAGGGCCCAAGTATCGTCACTTGTCCAGAGACCACCGCTAGAGTCACAGCCCAGGAGGGCACAAGTATTGTCACTGGTCCAGAGACCACTGCCAGAGTCACAGCCCAGGAGGGCCCAAGTATCGTCACTGGTCCAGAGACCACCGCCAGAGTCACAGCCCAGGAGGGGACAGGATGCCACAGCCCCGCTGGCCAATGATGGAACGTCATGCCACACACCAATGTCCAGTGTGAAGATCGTCATGCCACACACCAATGCCCAGTGTGGAGATCGTCATGCCACACACCAATGTCAGTAGCAGGACCGCGATGGCAAAACACCGCTGAACAGTCATGAACCTCAATGGCAAAGCACCGCAGAACAGGGCAAAGACCGCCATGGCAAAGCACCGCTGAACAGTCATGATCCTCAACGGCAAAGCACCGCTGAACAGGGCAAAGACCGCCATGGCAAAGCACCACTGAACACTCATGAACCTCAATGGCAAAGCACCGCTGAACAGGGCAAAGACCGCCATGGTGAAGACCGCTGAACAGGGCAAAGACCGCCATGGCAAAGCACCGCTGAACACTCATGAACCTCAATGGCAAAGCACCGCTGAACAGGGCAAAGACCGCCATGGTGAAGACCGCTGAACAGGGCAAAGACCGCCATGGTGAAGACCGCTGAACAGGACAAAGACCGCCATGGCAAAGCACCGCTGAACACTCATGAACCTCAATGGCAAAGCACCGCTGAACAGGGCAAAGACCGCCATGCAAAGCACCGCTGAACACTCATGAACCTCAATGGCAAAGCACCGCTGAACAGGGCAAAGACCGCCATGGTGAAGACCGCTGAACAGGGCAAAGACCGCCATGGCAAAGCACCGCTGAACACTCATGAACCTCAATGGCAAAGCACCGCTGAACAGGGCAAAGACCGCCATGGTGAAGACCGCTCAACAGGGCAAAGACCGCCATGGCAAAGCACCGCTGAACACTCATGAACCTCAATGGCAAAGCACCGCTGAACAGGGCAAAGACCGCCATGGTGAAGACCGCTCAACAGGGCAAAGACCGCCATGGCAAAGCACCGCTGAACACTCATGAACCTCAATGGCAAAGCACCGCTGAACAGGGCAAAGACCGCCATGGTGAAGACCGCTGAACAGGGCAAAGACCGCCATGGTGAAGACCGCTGAACAGGGTAAAGACCGCCATGGCAAAGCACCGCTGAACACTCATGAACCTCAATGGCAAAGCACCGCTGAACAGGGCAAAGACCGCCATGGCAAAGCACCGCTGAACACTCATGAACCTCAATGGCAAAGCACCGCTGAACAGGGCAAAGACCGCCATGGTAAAGCACCGCTGAACAGGGCATGGACCGTGTAGGAATGAATGGACCGCCACATCAGGCATCCTTATCCCATGTGCAGCTGGGACAGTGACAGGACAGGAACTTTCACGGGGAGACGCATCCAGTCTGGGCACCAGTCCCCCTCCAGAACAAGTGGAGACCTGTATCTACTTGAGAGACTGTGGCTTTGCACTCCCCAGGATGGCACAGTGGGCAAGCCACCCACTGTAGAGACTTGAGAGACTGTGGCTTTGCACTCCCCAGGATGGCACAGTGGGCAAGCCACCCACTGTAGAGACTTGAGAGACTGTGGCTTTGCACTCCCCAGGATGGCACAGTGGGCAGCCCACCCACTGTAGAGACTTGAGAGACTGTGGCTTTGCACTCCCCAGAATGGCACAGGGGGCAACCCACCCACTGTAGAGACTTGAGAGACTGTGGCTTTGCACTCCCCAGGATGGTACAGTGGGCAAACCACCCACTGTAGAGACTTGAGAGACTGTGGCTTTGCACTCCCCAGGATGGCCGAGTGGGCAACCCACCCAGTGTAGAGACTTGAGAGACTGTGGCTTTGCACTCCCCAGGATACATCAATGGGCATGGAACCCCGTCGTGGATCTGGCTTCGCATTCATCTGGCTGAGGTGCCCCCCCCTTCCCTTCCCCCTGAGGTGCCTGTTTGATTTCTATCTGATGCCCCGGCAGTGTTCTCTCCGATTTTGGTCAGGTATCTATTGTGGGCCTCGCCCATGCATTTTTGGACTGTTGGTGCACGGACATTGTTGTGTACATATCTGCACTACTTCTTGTATTGTATATATAATTATGAGTGATTTAGACATATATATCTGTATATTTTTATATGACATGTATATTGGCACATTACAATGTTTGACCGAAATTCGCTTTGTCTTTGGATTCTTCCGAGGGGATTGTGGGTTGTTAATGTGATATTTTTGACTGCATTGGTGTGTATGTTGTAATATGCGAGGGTGGGGGTGTTTGGTGGGTGTCCCCCTAACTTTTGCCTCCCCCCTCCCCTGTGTCGTAGGTGCAGTACTCACCGGTATCTTCTGCGCCTACTTCGCTGTTGGTCGTAAAAGAGCAGATAGACAAGGGCAGGTAGTATTTGGAGTTTGGGGTCCATGGAGTCGTCGTTCCTCGTGGGATATGTTAAGGTGAGCGTTTTCCCATAGCACAAGCTGTTTCCGCCGTGTTTTTATCCACGGTGAATCCGCCCCGGAAAAGGTGGCGGATTGGCGGGTTGTAATAGTGTGGGTGGTACATTGTCTCCCGCCTGTCTGTTGGCGGTGACCGCCGCGCTGCTTGTCTGTACTGCCGTGGCGGGCGGTGTGTTAAAGTGGCTGTCTTTGTTGGCGGTTTCCGCCAGGGTCATGATTCCCTTTTTTTTGTCCGCCGGCCTATTTGCGGTATTACCGCACCTTTAAAACCGTCCGCCAGGGTTGTAATGACCCCCTAAATCTCTTGTCTGTTGAGATTGTGCACGAGAATGGTTGATCTCATGCGCTTGAAACAACACGTGCTGTACTGCCCGTAATTGCTGCCTTCAATTATCGAAATTATTTACCCCGGGCATCAGCGTAGGGGACAGCAGTTACCCATCCGTGTTAACCGCGCTAAGCGTCACGGAAATGCTTAGCGTGGTTAACACGGACGGGTAACTGCTGTCCCCTACGCTGATGCCCGGGGTAAATAATTTCGATAATTGAAGGCAGCAATTACGGGCAGTACAGCGCGTGTTGTTTCAAGCGCATGAGATCAACCATTCTCGTGCACAATCTCAACGGACATATGAGAATAAGTGTTACAATATCCAACTAGAGGCAAAAGTGGACCCATAGTAGTCCTGATGAGGCTCAAAATAGAAGGGCCCGAAACGTGTCAACACCTTGTGATTTGCGGCAGGTCTTGGTAGAAAGTGCAAATGATTCTCAAAAAAATTGGACAATGCAAGAAATCCTAGGAAATTGTTGATCTGGGTTCTGCAGCCGTTGTGTTAACTAACAACAATCACCACATGTAAGGGGATTTCGCCTTTAAGTACTTCATGCACAAGTGCCTCCAATGGGGGCGATTGAGTTGGGACACTTTTGAGATGTTTTATTGTCAGTTTTCATTTTGTTTTGTAATATGTCCATATTTATGTATTTGTAAATTCTGTAAATATGATGATACTGTGATGTAAATATTAGGCTTGAGGTAATTAGTCAACCTAAGTGTGAAAGTTAGTTTTGCATATGATTCTCCTCGTTCTACAATAACATAGATGAATAAAAATTTGTGACAAAGAAATTATGTTTCCAAGAGAGTACATGGCACTCTTCTTGTTAAAAAATTTAATAATTTATCCCAGCCTTTTGACCAATTGTTTTTGTACACATATGTCCTTACCCAGGTCAGGTAGGGTTACTTTTGGGTAAACCTCTTTATTTTTGCATACCCATACCTGAATAGGCAATATCTGTTCCAACACACAGAACAGGTTACCCACTACTAATAGTCTGGATCCAGGGCTGGGAAGAAAGGGTCTCTGTGCGCTTCAAATTCCCTTCAAAAACACCCCCACTTCAAAGGAACAACAGGGTGCAAGTATTGGATCTCTAACCCCTCAAAATTAGATACTTAGGGGGCTAAAACTAGACTCTGTCATAAGAACTGCTGTGCTGCATCAAGGACTGTTACTCTGCTGAACTACAGACCTGAAAGCACTGCTTTTCTCCTGTTCTGCCCTCCTGCCTGTTGCTCTCTGACAGTGCTGAAGGAGAGGTGGACTCTGTCTTGCAAAGTCAAATCAAATCAAATCATTAACATTTATAAAGCGCGCTACTCACCCGTGCGGGTCTCAAGGCGCTAGGGGAAAGGGGGGGGTTACTGCTGCTCGAAAAGCCAGGTTTTTAGGAGTCTCCGAAATGCGGAGTGGTCTTGGGTGGTCCTGAGGCTGGTGGGGAGGGAGTTCCAGGTCTTGGATGCCAGGTAGGAGAAGGACCTCCCACCCGCCGTGGAGCGGCAGATGCGAGGGACGGCAGCGAGCGCAAGGCCAGAGGAACGGAGGAGTCGGGTAGGGGCGTAGAAGCTGAGGCGACGGTGGAGGTATTCCGGTCCCTTGTTGTGGAGGGCTTTGTGTGCGTGGGTGAGAAGTCGGAAGGTGATCCTTTTGCTGACTGGGAGCCAATGCAGGTGTCTCAGGTGTGCGGAGATGTGGCTGTTGCGGGGTACGTCGAGGATGAGGCGGGCCGAGGCGCTTTGAATACGTTGCAGGCGTTTTTGGAGTTTGGTGGTGGTCCCAGTGTAGAGGGTGTTGCCGTAGTCCAGGCGGCTCGTGACGAGGGCGTGGGTCACGGTTTTTCTAGTGTCGGCGGGGATCCAGCGGAAGATCTTGCGGAGCATGCGGAGGGTGAGGAAGCAGGCGGAGGACACGGCGTTGACTTGCTTGGTCATGGTGAGAAGAGGGTCCAAGATGAAGCCGAGGTTGCGGGCGTGGTCTGCGGGGGTCGGTGCGGTGCCGAGGGCCGTGGGCCACCAGGAGTCGTCCCAAGCGGATGGGGTGTTGCCGAGGATGAGGGCTTCCGTTTTGTCAGAGTTCAGCTTTAGGCGGCTGAGCCTCATCCAATCTGCGACGTCCCTCATGCCCTCTTATAGGTTGGTTTTGGCGCTGGCGGGGTCCTTGGTGAGGGAGAGTATGATGATGTTGTGCTTGCGTACGATGTCGGTGAGGGGGCTCATGTAGACATTGAAGAGTGTCGGGCTGAGCGATGAGCCTTGAGGTACGCCGCAGAGGATCTCAGTGGGGTCTGAGCGAAACGGTGGGAGGTAAACTCTTTGGGAACGGTTTGAGAGGAAGGAGGCGATCCAGTCCAGGGCCTGGCCTTGGATCCCGGTGGAGCAGAGGCGGGTGATTAGGGTGCGGTGACAGACGGTGTCGAAGGCAGCTGAGAGGTCGAGGAGGATGAAGGCGACTATTTCACCATTGTCCATCAGGGTTCTGATGTCGTTTGTGACTGAGATGAGGGCGGTATCAGTGCTGTGGTTGGTTCGGAATCCGGTTTGTGAAGGGTCGAGCAGGTTGTTGTTTTCCAGGAAGGTGGTCAGCTGTTTGTTGACGGTCTTCTCTATTACCTTGGCGGGGAAGGGCAGGAGTGAGATGTAGCAGAAGTTTTTCAGGTCGCTCGGGTCAGCCGTAGGTTTCTTTAGTAGGGCGTTGACTTTGGCGCGTTTCCAGCATTCGGGGAAGATAGCAGAAGAAAATGAAGAGTTGATGACGGCCTGGAGGTGCGGGCAATGATGTCGTCGGCTTTATTGAAGATGAAGTGAGGGCAGGGGTCCGATGGGGCGCCGGAGTGGATAGAGTTCATGATGCTTTTGGTTTCTTCAGTATTGATGTGGGTCCAGTCGTTGAGGGTGATGGCCGGGGGTGCGGGTTCGGTGATGCTTGGTTGGGTCTGGTGTCCGAAGCTGTCGTGGAGGTCGCTGATCTTGCGATGGAAGAAGGTGGCGAGGGAGTTGCACAAATCTTGTGAGGGCGTGACGGCGTTGGCGTTGGGGTTGGAGAACTCCTTGACGATGCTAAAAAGTTCTCTGCTGTTGTGGCTATTTTTGTCCAGTCTGTCGGTGAAAAAGTTCCTTTTGGCAGCGCGGATCAGGTGGTGGTGTTCGCGGGTAGCGTTCTTGAGGGCGGTCATGTTGTCAGCGGTGTGGTCCTTGTGCCAGGCCTTCTCGAGGGTGCGACAAGTTTTCTTTGATTCTTTAAGGGTGTCAGAGAACCAGAGAGGTTTTTTGGTGTTGGGCCGTTGATGCGTGCGTTTGAGGCGAGCAAGGTTGTCTGCGCAGTTGGAGATCCAGTTCGTGAGGCTGAGGGCTGCGTCATTGGGGTCGGTGGTGAGGGTGGGTTGGTTGGCGGCGAGTGCGGAGAAGAGTTGCTCTTCAGGGATTTTGTTCCACTGTCGACGAGGGATGGGTTGAGTGCGGAGGTGGCGGGTCTCGCATCAGAATGTGAAGTGGACACAGCTGTGGTTGGTCCAGTGTAGAGCGGAGGTGTGGCTGAAGAAGATGTGTTTGCTGGCGGAGAAGATAGGGTCAAGCGTGTGTCCGGCGATGTGGGTGGCGGTGTTCACTAGTCTCAACGACTTTATGAATATAGACCTGGACTCAGATTAGCGTGAGTATGGGTTATTGCCTATGTAAGGGCAAAAGGAGGGTCTGTGGTACTGAAAATTCTGGACCCGTGTTATAAACGTCGTCGTATCACAACGATTTTGGTATCAGCAGACCGGGAATGATTAGAATAGTATGCACAAGCATTGTATTCATATTCGGGTAACAAAATCACCCGAATATCAGAGTTTCCGTCCTGAACCCTCATGTTCCATTTAAACGACAGCCATTTTATGATTGCCCTCACATAGGCCAATGTCTAATGCTGAAAACGAGTCTGAAGAACACGTACATCTTTGCTGACTCCTCTGTGACCTGGGCAAGCTGACTCCACTGCCTGAAGCCAAACCTGTTCGGCCAGTTTCTTTCCCAGTGGCCGAATGAGATTAGTATCAAGGCACAACACATCATAAACCTTTCATCACACACAAACCATGCTTAATCTTACACACACCTGTCCCTGTTTCTTTCTTTATGACTTGCTTTACAAGGAGGAGGTGCCCGTTTATATTGGGGGTCCGTCGATATCTGATGAAAGTACTAAGCCTTGCCGGGTAATTGATTGAGGGCTGGACAAACTGAAAGATGGGCTTGTCATCATAAACCTGCTATTTCTTTGTAGTGAAAATATGTGAATGGTCAACTGTAAAATAAGGAATGTTTGCCTAAAGCATAATATTTTGTATAAAAGAGAAGGTTAGCTTTGCAAAGGCAGCAGTCTCCTGAGAATATACACCGTGTTGTACTTCTAGGATACCTGTTACTGGCTGCAGCCAATAAACAAGATCTTTGACTTCACCAAGAAGACTCTGTGTTTCTGTAGTCTGAAACAGGAAGGACTCGAAGTCTTAGGGTGTGTTCCCTGGCACTGCTGGGTTCTGAAAAACCCAGTACTTCAGTTGGCGCCCAACATGGGGCGATTTCAGCGGTACCGGTCCAAGCCAGAGGTTTGTGAGGAGCTTCGTGTGAAAATTCTGGAGGAAGGCCGCCACTTCATCGACCCCTGTATGTCGACGTGGTCCGAAAGTCTTTGCTGCGAGGTTCCCCGCTTTCTGACAGCTATGAAGGACTGCTGCCCTGACTATCGCCCTGTTTTGGACCCTTGATGATTTGGTAGAGCGAAACGATAAACGAGTCTTCTGGTGACGTCATCGATACCTCAGTTAAGTATAAGTGGAGCATCTCCCAGTCCTTATTTTGGTTTTTAGTTTGGTATCCCCTTGGGATCTTTGATTTGGAACTTGCAATTACCAAAGCCGAAGGATTTGTGTATTCAAGAGGCTATCGTATTCGATAATCCTTTGAAGTTTGAAGCTAGACTAGAGAGCGAAGTTGCCTGGTCTTAGCAGACATGGAAATTTCTTTTGTCTTGGTTATAATAGGGATTCCCGATTGGAGGACTCGTGTCCGGTTCCTCCGATTGGAACTCCAACCTATGAACTATATGTGAAACATGGCATAGGCCCCATCATATATAATGAAGTATGGATCCGATACACCAGGAAAGATGGTGTTTTAAAATGGCCCCAATATGGTAGTTCTGACACAGAGATTCTGAATAATCTGGAAGTTAAACTTTTTAAGAAGAAAGACCGGCCGGCGATGTTTGACTCTTTCCGCCTATGGCGTAAGGAAGCCAAACAGAAGGAAATTAAATTAGCAAAGAGAAATAAGAGGGAAGAGGGTATCTCGATAATGCAAGCTGCCATGCAGTTTAAAGATGATGAAGAAGAACAGATGAACGAGCAGTTGCACAGGCAACGTAAATTGGTGACTGATAAATGTTATCCAGTTCTTCCGCTTCTTCAGCAAGATGCAGCAAAAGAACTTGAGAAAGATCCTTTAATGTCACACTTGTTGAGTTCGCCACCCCCTTATGCGCAGAATGCTACAGCACCTCCGCAACCTTTAGCTGTGCAACCTCCGGTTATTGTGCCTCAGGTTCTTCCACAGCCGCCAGCTCCTTTTCAGTTGGCTCCCACTACTATGGCGCAGCCCCTTCAAGGGCCGCCGACTTCGCTACCTGCTCCATCTGTACCTCCTGCGACTTTATGTACTACATCGACTGCCTCTTCTGGTGTTCTTCCTGATACTGCCTCTGCGTCTGCTTCTGCGTCTGCCTTACCTCCCTCTGTTTTTCCTCCTGTTCTTTCATCAACTTCTCCTTCTGTCCGACAGAGAATGACAGATACTGTTGCCAGCCTTATATTTCCTCTCTTTGGGTCGTCTGGTGTGACCCCAGATTCGGAGCGTAAGCAGTCGCTTAGTCAACTGCCTAATTCTCAAGAGAGAGAAATGTTTGACCGTATGGCGCGTAAATGGATTGTTTACCCTTTAAGATACGATGTAGAGTCTGTTATGGATGTCTTCCGTCAATGGGAAGCGCCAAAACCAAGATAAGTTTTTGAGAAAATGTGTGCTTTCCTTTGTGAGGAATTAGAAGATAAAGATTTGGAAACAAATCCGCCTGATTTGTGCTGTGTACGGTTTGAGTTTGCAAAGGGCACGATTGTGGGTTCGGATGTTGAGATAGCAGTTGCGACGTTGTTGTCCTTTAGGAATAAGGATCCTTCTCAGTCATTGTTCCAACATGACTCCTCTGTTAAACAAAAGGTGCGACAGTACCCAATGAGAGAAGTCCCTCCGGTATGGAAGGACGCCGTTGCGGCTGATGTTGCTAATCAAATTGATGCTGTCCCAGCTCATTTTCAGCATGTTTGGGTACATGTTCCGTGGAAGCGAGCTGAAGTTTTAGCCCTTAAGCAGACTTTGCCTGATCCCCGTAAAAACCCTGCAGGGTATTATAAGGAATTATCACAGACTGCAGACTCATGCATTATGAATTTAGCCGACATAGACATGTTATTTGGGAATGTTGTTCCACAGCCTTTGTGGGGATTGATTCGCCATACAGATCATGCACAAGAGTTAGGTGACTCATGGGCTAATATTAGTGCTGCAAATGATAGACAAGTTGGTGGTGCCAAGCCTGAGCCTTTGGTAGCAGAACTGCCTGCTAGGATCATTACTTACATGAAGACTTTAATGCCCGCGATGCGTGTGAATTGGGATAAATTGTCTGCGTGTAAGCAGAAGAAAGATGAAACAGTGTCTGATTTCTTCACCAGGTTTGAGGAAACGTTTATCGACCACAGTGGTCAAGATATGAGTACAGAAGGTGGTCAACGGTTGTTCGTCGACAAGTTTGTGCACAATTTGCTTGCCGAGCTGTGTAAGAAATTGAAGGATTCAGAGAGTTCTTGGGCCGTTTCCTCTTCAGCACAAATATTGGCTACTGCACAGTACTACGAAAATAGGGATAAAGATGAGAAGGATAGAGCAGACAAGAAAACTAAAGAATTAAAGATGAAGGTTCTTTTACAACAGGCGTATCTGCCACGTGGTAGTCAGAGTAACTATCAGCAACCTCAACAGTTCCAGAGAAACTCGCAAAGGTTCGAGTTTTCTCAACCACGTGTTCCTGTAGGTCCCAATCAGTGTTCATATTGTAAAGAAGAGGGTCATTTCAAGTATAGTTGTCCTATTTTGTTACAGCGTACCAATGGTGCTTCTGGCGCAAGAGGTCGAGGTGTTCAACAAGCTCCTAGAGGTAGAGGACGTGGAAGTTTCCCCCAGAACACGCGTTCCTTTCCGTCTCAAAACTCAATGAATAGTTTTGACCAGCAACATAACGCGTCTGGTAGGACGGCTCAGTACTATGCTGACGACTACTATGCAGAAGATGAGAACTTGGAAGGTAATAATTGCTAGGACAGCCATAGACGAAGAGAGGGAGTTTTTTTAGTTCCAGTGGATCAGAATGGACCTTATGTTAAGGTGATTACCTCAGGTGTGTCGGAGCCTTTTCTGTTGGACACTGGTGCTACAAAGAGTTCTATTATGCACTCAAAACTCCCTGGCGCACCTTTGTCTGGCGAGATGAATGTTTCAGTAGGTTTTTCTGGCGCCCCGGTTAGGAACCCGATTTCTAGTCCTATGTCCCTTTCTGTTGGACCTTGTGAATTGGAAGCACCCCTTATTCTGACAACAGGTTGTGGTGAAAACTTGTTAGGATTGGATTTGTTGAAAAGATTGTATGCGACATTATATTGTTCTCCTTCGGGAGTACAACTTACACTGGGTAGGAAAGTGGTCTCTCCAATGTATTTGTCAAAGGATAAACTTCCGACCGAATTGTCGTTTCTTCCTGATACCATTTGGGCTACTGGTCCTAATGACGTGGGTCTGTTGGAAATACCGCCTTATGTTGTGACATTGAAAGCCAATGTTAAATTACCACGCATTCAACAATACAAGATCTCTAGTGAAGGTGAAAAGGCGTTGCTAGCGATCATTTATGATTTAATTGAAAAAGATGTAATTGAAGAGACAAGAGGCAACGTTTGTAATAGTCCTGTTCTGCCTGTTTTGAAACGTACTGACCCCTCTAAGCCACCTGTTTACAGGCTCGTGATTGACCTTAGAGAGGTAAATAAAATAGTTGTGCCACAGTTTCCAGTTGTTCCTGATATCACTGCCATATTGACCATGATTCCAGCTTCCGCCACCTGGTTCTCGGTGATTGACTTAAAGAATGCTTTCTTCAGCATCCCGATTGCAAAGGAGAGCAGGGATATTTTTGGATTCAGTTTAGGAGGCCGAAGTTTCCGCTTCAAACGCGCTCCACAAGGCTACTGTGAAAGTCCATCAATATATAGTCAGTGTAGGAAAGTCCTCCTTTTTTGCCTCATCACCCCCACTCTTTTTGGATAGGTACTGGTGGTTACTGACTCTTGGCTGTGCCCTGGGTACTGCTAACCAGTCCCAGGGCCTGTGCTCTGTGTAAAATGGATATGCAAATTAGGCTAATTATAATTGGCTAAGTTAACCTACCTATAAGTCCCTAGTATATGGTAGGGCATGTAGGTTTAGGGACCACAGCATAGGTGGTACACACCTAGGTGCACTGCTGAGGTGCCCAGTGTCATTTTAAAAGCAAGCCTGCCTTGCTGGCTGCTTTTAAATTAAAGTTATATGCAAATTCGACTTTAGAATTAAAGGTACTTCCAAAGTCTTGAACTACCTTATTTTTACATATAAGTCACCCCTAAGGTGTGCCCTATGTGCCCCTAGGGCTGGGTGCCATGTAACTATAAGCAGGGACTTTATAAAAATAGATTTATAAGCCCTGGTGAGGTAAAAACAGCCAAATTCGTTTTTCCCTCATTGAAGTAAATGACCTTCATAGGCTAGAATGGGCAGACTTTATTTTAAATTTTAAAGTCTCCTTAAATGTTACATACCAAGAATTTGGTATCAAATTAATTGTTGTAATAAATCCCACAACTTCCAGTTGTTGGATTTAATATAACTTGTTCAGGTAAAAAGTTTAGACTTTACCTAAAAAGTTGCCAATTTCAGCTCTGCATTGTTTTGGCTGCTGTGCTCTGATTGGCCAGCCTGCAGCAGCTTCTGCCAGGCTGCCTTGATGAGGTGTGAAGTGGCCTGGCTTCACACAAAGGAATGTGCTTGGGGGAGAGAATCTCCCCTCAGCAGATGGTGAGGCAGGAAGGGGGAGGGCTGCCAAACTGGTCTTCAAAGGCAGAGAAGGACATTTGGAGCACCCAGCAACACCCCCACATCCTGCAACCCCAGACAATTAGGTGCCCCCTTGATTAGATTAGGAGAGGGCAGGAGAGGGGTGTGTTTATGATTTTTAGCCACACCAGTGGGTGGGCTCAGCCAGATGTAACCTCCAAAAATCAGATTCATCCATGTTGGATTTTTAGAGACTGTTGCCTTCTGGGATTGATTTTTGCCACACTTCCCAGGAAGTGGTCATCACAGGGGGACGACCCTGTCCCTGATTGGAGAACCAGGGCCCCCCTGCTTTTCACCCAGGAGCAAGGATAAAACTGGCAGACCTGCACCCACACCTCAGATCCCTGCCAGATTTCAAGAAGAAAAGAACTAAAGGAGAAGAAGGACTGCCCTGCTGGACCCCTGGCCTGCACCTGGAACCTGCACTCAGAAAGACTGCACCAGCTGCACACTTGGGCTTCACCACAAGAAGGACTTTGCCTGGCTTCAACTGGTTCAAGGAGGGACTCCCTGTTTGCTACAGGTAAAAAATTGCTATCCAGAGTCCCCTGCACCAACTCCTGAAAAAAGAGACCAGTTGACCACTGCCCAGTGGCCAAAAAGGAGTTTGCGCCAGGTGCATTCTGGGAGTTGAAGTCCGCACCCCCCAAGGACCATCACAGAACTTCTGGACCCTTGGGGTGAGCTGTGGACCCCAAAAGAACCTTAAAAGAACATCTGGGTGAAGCCCCAGAAGTTTGGAGAAGATTTGAAACATTTTGTAAAAAAGCTCCAGAGAGGGACCGACCCGCCACGGAAATTCTAGCCGGCTTGCCTCAACCGCGACCCGGCCTGACTTGGTGGTTCGTCCCGGTAAAGAAAAACCTCAGAAAAAGAGACTAAGTCCGAAGGTAAAAAGTTGACCGGGACCTCCTAGCCATCGTATCCGAGAAGGGCTCCACGGACGTCGGATAAAGATCCAGGTTTACCCCGGTCGAAGGATTTTCATCTCGAAAAAACGACTAAGTCCGAAGGTAAAAATCACCACCGAGGAAACCCACATCGCGTATCCGGACAAGGGCTCCAGGAGGTCGGATTCAACTGGCAGGTTCGTCCCGGTGAAGAAAAACTTCAAAATAAAGACTAAGTCAGAAGGTAACTTTTTAACCGAGGCCTCCCGCGACTTGTAGCCGAGCAGGGCTCCATCGCGGTCGGCCTGAAACTTTGACTTTGCCCCGGTCGAGGTGCAACCAGATGACCCGATTGGCGCTTTTTGTTTCTAAGCGCTAGAAAAATAATAATACTTTAAAAATTCATATCTCCGGTTCCCCTGAACCAATTTTATTCGTTTTTGTGTCATTTTAAAGATAAAAATATAAACTATTTTTATAAATTGGTTTTGGATTTTTAAACTGTTTCCTGTGTTTTATTTAATTACTGTTTTGTGATATTTGAATGCTTTACACACTGGGGGTGATTCTAAGTCCGGCGGGCGGCGGAGGCCGCCCGCCAGACTTCCCCCACCAAAATACCGCTCCTCAGTCGAAAGACCGCTGAGGGTATTTTGGGATTTGCCCTGGGCTGGCGGGCGACCGCCAAAAGGCCGCCCGCCAGCCCAGGGCAAATCAACCTTCCCACGAGGACGCCGGCTCAGAATTGAGCCGGCGTAGTGGGAAGGTGCGACGGGTGCAGTGGCACCCGTCGCGTATTTCAGTGTCTGCAAAGCAGACACTGAAATACATAGTGGGGCCCTCTTACGGGGGCCCCTGCAGTGCCCATGCCATTGGTATGGGCACTGCAGGGGCCCCCAGGGGCCCTGCGGCACCCCCTACCGCCATCCTGTTCCTGGCGGGAGACCCGCCAGGAACAGGATGGCGGTAGGGGGTGTCAGAATCCCCATGGCGGCGGAGCGCGCTCTGCCGCCATGGAGGATTCTGTAGGGCAGCGGAAAACCGGCGGGAGACCGCCGGTTTTCCTAGTCTGACCGCGGCCGAACCGCCGCGGTCAGAATGCCCTGCGGGGCACCGCCGGTCTGTCGGCGGTGCTCCCGCCGACCCTGGCCCCGGCGGTCTGAGACCGCTGGGGTCAGAATGACCCCCACTGTCTCCTAAGTTAAGCCTTGACGCTCGTTGCCAAGCTACCAAGGGTTGAGCTGGGATTAATTTACTGAGACCTAACTGTACCTAGGTGGAGGTTAGTGGCTTGTTGCTAGGTGTAGGTACCTACCTGCCCTTACTAATAACCCATTTTCCAACAGTCAGGCTTTAAAAACACAGCTTGATGCAATTGTTTTACCTGACGGCGCTACCCTTATTCAGTACATTGATGATTTGCTAGTCGCTACAGATACTGAAGAGATTTGTAAAGAAGCCACCTTGTTGTTGTTGCGTCATTTGTCTGATTTACATCACAAAGTGTCCCTTTCAAAACTGCAATATTGTCGACAAGAAGTGACCTACTTAGGTCATCTCTTATCGAAGGAGGGAAGGAAACTGACCTCAGAAAGAATTCAGGCAATTGCAAAATTGAGTGTGCCAAGGACACAGAGAGAAGTACGTGCTTTCTTGGGCATTACATCATACTGCAGACAATGGATACCGAATTTTTCTTTGCTGGCCAGACCTTTGGTAGCATTGACCTATAAAGATACACCAAACCCCGTTCCGTGGTCTGAAGATTGTCAGAAAAGTTTTTCCGAATTGCGTAATGCATTGTGTTCGGCTCCTGTGTTGGGTACCCCTGACTACAGTAAGCCCTTTACACTGTATGTCCATGAGAAAGAGGGTTGTGCATTGTCAGTGCTGACACAGTCTTTTGGAGACAAGCAGCGCCCATGCGCATATTTTTCGTCAACTTTGGATCCGGTAGCTAAAGCATTGCCGAGTTGCTTGAGAGCCACAGCGGCAGCAGCTGTTTCTATTCGACAGTCTGCTGGGTTAGTGATGAATAATATGTTGATTGTGATGGTTCCACATGCAGTGGACACGTTGTTAAACAGGACCAAGACACAGCATTTAACTAGTGCTCGATTGTCAGGTTACGAGTTGACACTGTTAGCGAGTCATGTGCACATAAAGAGGTGCAATACGTTGAATCCAGCCACGTTATTGCCAATTTCAGTAGAAACAGATGATGTTGAACAACATGATTGTTTTCTTAGGACAGAAGAAGAAACGAAAGGGAGAGTAGATCTTAAAGATACTTCTCTTGTAAAGTGTGATGGTACCTTATGGGTGGATGGTTCATGCTTCAAGCTTCCGAATGGTGATACGACTGCAGCATATGCTGTCACAACTTTGCATACGATTGTTGAAGCTGCACGTATACCACATAATTCAGCTCAAGCAGCAGAGCTGATTGCACTTACGAGAGCGTGTGTGTTATCGAAAGGAATGAAAGTGACCATATATACCGACAGCCAGTATGCGTTTGGTGTGGCCCATAGTTTTGGACGATTGTGGAAAGAACGTGGGTTCCTGACTTCGCATGGAACTAAAATTCAGTATGGTCAGTTGGTGAGTGAGCTTCTTGAGTCACTGACCTTGCCATTACAAGTTGCGATTGTGAAATGCAGTGCACACAAGAAGGTTACTGATGATGTCGGTCGTGGCAATGCATTTGCTGACGAAATCGCAAAAGAAACAGCAAAAGATGTGATGAATCGAATGTATGTTGCAGGCCCCGCAAGATGGGTTGGTGACGTTGGAATATGTGAAGATACGATAGAGGGTGTGAAGTCTATTCAAGCTGAAGCTTCAGAGAAAGAGTTGAGTGTGTGGAAAGAAAGTACGGGTAAATTGGATGAAAATGGTTGTTGTGTTGACTTGTCAGAACATCAGCGATGGTTGTTACCCGATGCGTATGTGCTTGCAGTGGTGACAATGGCTCATGGAATGGCCCATATCAGTGTGAAAGGGATTTGTAAGTTGTTGGCTCCAGTATGGCAAAATGCTGGAATTCCTAAATGTGCAGAGAATGTGGTCAAGAATTGCATGGTGTGTCTGAAATACAATCCTGGTAGGGGAACCCCAAATCCAGCTGGTCATTTTGCGCCTCCAACGTATCCGTTCGAGGTTTTGCAGCTAGATTTTATCCACATGGAAAGGTGCAACAATCTGAAATACGTACTCGTTGTTGTTTGTGCTTTTTCAAGATGGGTAGAAGCATATCCCTTAAAAGACAACACTGCCTTATCCACAGGTAAAGCCCTTGCTAAAGAATTCTTCCCTAGGTTTGGAATGCCGAGAATGGTCTGGAGTGATAATGGGAGTGAATTTGTGGGTCGAGTGATGAAAAAAGTATGTGAGGGGCTAGGTATCCAGCAAAAATTCCACGCTGCAAATCACCCCCAATCAGCTGGACTAGTAGAGTGCTATAATGGCACGCTAAAACTGAAGTTGGCAAAGATACAAGCGAGCTCTGGTCTTAAATGGCCTGACGCTCTGCCTCTAGCACTCCTATCAACAAGAATGACTGTGCATTCGCGAGTGGGACTTAGTCCCTATGAAATTGTGTTCGGCCGCCCGGCCAACATATGGGGAGTGCCAAGACCAACAAAATTCAGTGAGATCGAACACCCTGTACTGCTTGATTATTTGTATGAATTGACGGCTAAATTGCGTGTTCTACACCAACAGGTTCACAATACTCTGCCTCAGGTCTCTGAAGCTCCAGGACATCTTATCGATCCTGGATCATGGGTGCTGGTCAAGAACTTCCAGCGGACAAAGAATGACCAGCCCCGTTGGACCGGCCCCCACCTCGTCCTTCTCTCAACAAGATCAGTTGTTCGAGTGGAAGGGAAAAAGAACTGGATCCACGGCGTACACTGCAAGAGGGTCCCTTTTCCTCTACCGTACGACCGGTGGGTCCAGGAGGGGATCGCTGACTCTGAGACTGAGACTGTGCCTCGTTTTTTGCCATTTAGCGATGGACGTGTAAAAGGAACAATTTCTGAACAAGAAAGTGACAATAATTTGCAAGAAGCTGTGCCACCGTCAATTCGATTGAACACTACAGAGCCTGAACTCTTGTTCCAGAACCAGACAGTACCTGGAAAAAGCCGTTATAATTTGAGACCAAGAACTAAGGACAAATAAATTTTTTTTCCCATTCCTTTGCTATTTTTTTTAAAGTGTGGCTCTCTCATCTGAGAAACTTTCTTATTTATTTATTTATTTTTCTTTTCGAACCGCCATCCGGGTTCAGCTGTAGGGTCGTGGTTGCCCAAGTCTTTGGAGTGCAGCTGAAGACGTTAGGTCGACAGTTCTGGTTGGTCTAACGGAGTTGCCCTGGACTGACAGAAGCATTCCCTAGCATAGAACACCCTGCCACCACGAGCAGCAATTAGAGAGATGGAGTTTTTCAAGAATGAGAGACCTGCCAGACAGATGGACTTTAAAGCCAGAATGGGTATAATAATGACAAAGAAACGATTTTTGATATTATGTATTTTCATGTTGCTTAGTGTAATGACGTTTTTATTAGGATATGTTTTATTCTCTTTTCAAGTGACATTTGCACCCATTACTCAGCCCATACCTCCTTCTACTGTTTCCTCGCATTCTTTTCACCCCCTGCCTGAACACGAGTCTGCCAGAAGATTATAGTTTGTCAACAATTCATTCATTCAGCTTCTACACCAACACCAATTAGTTGTGAACACAACTAACTGTTGGGTGTGTGGTCTTATGCCTCATACTACTGATAAAGGTATCCCTTATCTGGTCCTGCCTTTCAGCCATAATGGTTCTGTATGGGCATATAGAACGGTGTTCATATACGCGTATGAAGCCAACCCCCTACGTTCTGTGAAAGATAATCCTAAGAATAGTGCTCTAGCTAAGGGTATAGTAGATATGATTAGGGAAGATATTTCCTATGAGACTATCCCGAGAGATGAGACACTAGCATATATTGGATGGAACGTAACAGGATATGGAGTTACTCTGAGTGGGAACCAGCGAGCAAAGAGATCCTCCCCGAATTGGATTGTACCCCATCAGGGTCACCTATGTCTGCAAGGTAATGGCAAGAATCCCAGAGCTCAGTTAGGGAAAAGTATCTGCACTGAAACATATGTTTTTGCGTCTCAGACTTCTCCTTCGTTCTTAGCAGCTAAGGGTACCTATTTCATCTGCCATAATAGAGCCTATACATGGTTGCCCCCTGACTTCTCAGGCACATGTTTTGTTTCGTTCCTGTTACCTCCCACCTACACGGCCGCAGCAGATTACCATAAGACAAGGATAGTTAGAGGTGTCATAAGTAAAGAAGACACTACAGGACAAGAATTTGGAGATTTCGCAAAGGGTATTCTGCCGTTTTGGGGCCCTATGGTTAACAGCAGGAACATAAGGCAATTGACAAGGGTGGTTGAATCCACGGTAGTTGAAACCGCCGGTGCCCTTAGTAATTTGACTGCTGAGCTCCAGTCGGATCGCCTTATGACTCTTCAGAACAGGGTCGCATTAGACGTCATACTTGCAGACCGAGGTGGGGTATGTAAAGTGATCCAATAAAGTTGCTGTGTTTTCATCCCAGATAACACTCCGACAGTCTACCAGGCCATTTCCAAACTGCATAAGATCTCCGAATATATTCACGTGGATAAAGGAGATTGGTCATTGATGGGGTGGTTCTGGGAGCTGATATCCGCCTGGGGATGGAAGACTCTGGTAGTCATTGGGATGATCTTAGCCATTCTTTTCCTGTCCTGTCTGTGTGTACAGTGTGCTCCTGCAATATGTGGCCTCTGTGCTACATCGTGTGTAAGGAAACCTGTATCAAGGGACGAGCTAAGTAATAGGATGATGCTACAGCAACATCTCAACGACTTTATGAATATAGACCTGGACTCAGATTAGCGTGAGTATGGGTTATTGCCTATGTAAGGGCAAAAGGAGGGTCTGTGGTACTGAAAATTCTGGACCCGTGTTATAAACGTCGTCGTATCACAACGATTTTGGTATCAGCAGACCGGGAATGATTAGAATAGTATGCACAAGCATTGTATTCATATTCGGGTAACAAAATCACCCGAATATCAGAGTTTCCGTCCTGAACCCTCGTGTTCCATTTAAACGACAGCCATTTTATGATTGCCCTCACATAGGCCAATGTCTAATGCTGAACACGAGTCTGAAGGACACGTACATCTTTGCTGACTCCTCTGTGACCTGGGCAAGCTGACTCCACTGCCTGAAGCCAAACCTGTTCGGCCAGTTTCTTTCCCAGTGGCCGAATGAGATTAGTATCAAGGCACAACACATCATAAACCTTTCATCACACACAAACCATGCCTAATCTTACACACACCTGTCCCTGTTTCTTTCTTTATGACTTGCTTTACAAGGACGAGGTGCCCATTTATATTGGGGGTCCGTCGATATCTGATGAAAATACTAAGCCTTGCCGGGTAATTGATTGAGGGCTGGACAAACTGAAAGATGGGCTTGTCATCATAAACCTGCTATTTCTTTGTAGTGAAAATATGTGAATGGTCAACTGTAAAATAAGGAATGTTTGCCTAAAGCATAATATTTTGTGTAAAAGAGAAGGTTAGCTTTGCAAAGGCAGCAGTCTCCTGAGAATATACAACGTGTTGTACTTCTAGGATACCTGTTACTGGCTGCAGCCAATAAACAAGATCTTTGACTTCACCAAGAAGACTCTGTGTTTCTGTAGTCTGAAACAGGAAGGACTTGAAGTCATAGGTTGTGTTCCCTGGCACCGCTGGGTTCTGAAAATCCCAGTACTTCAGCAGGGCGGTGGTGTTAGGGTCGTTGTTTTGTTCCAGATGGAAGTTGAGGTCGCCTAGGAGAATGTAGTCCGGCGAGGCGAGGGCGCGCGGGGAGATGAAGTCGGCGATGGCGTCGTTGAAAGGGACGCGCGGTCCGGGGGGGCGGTAGACAAGGGATCCTCTGAGGGTGGTCCTTGGGTCGGTGCGAATCTGAAAATGCAGATGTTCAGCGGCGAGAGGGGTTTCTTCGGTGGAGGTGGTGACGCTGATGGAGTCTTTGAAGACGATGGCGATACCTCCTCCTACTTGGTTGGTGCGGTCTTTTCTGGAGATCTTGTCGCCTTCGGGGATGACAGTGGCGATGTCTGGGGCCGACGAGGCGTTCATCCAGGTCTCCGTGATGAAGGCGACGTCCGGAGCTGTGGAGTCCAGGAGGTCCCAGAGTTCAACGGCGTGCTTGTGGACAGAGCGAGCGTTGACCAGGATGCACTTGAGGTGGTTGATGGCACGTGGGCTGGTGGTCGTGGTAGTTGCATGGTGGAAGATGCGTTTGCAGGAGTTACAGGCGAAGGGTCCATGGGTGCGTTTGGGGTGAGCTTGGAAGCAGGTGTTGGAGTGCCCTGGGTTGAGGACGTGGAGGGTGGTGGGGACGTAGCGGGTCAGCGGGGTTCGGGAGAGCTGGGGACCAGGGGTCGTGGCGCTGGGCGCGGGCCAGGCGCGGACGGGTGCAGACGGGCTTTCCTCTGGGAGGAGGGGGGGGAGGGGTCAGCTGGAGGCAAATGGGAGCTGGGGGGCGGGGCGTGCAAGAGATCGCGGCGGGAAAGCGCGAGGGAGGGGGGACAGGTAAAGTGAGAAGAGCTGGAGGAGGGGGGTTTAAGGGTGGAGGGGGGTGAGTGTTAGGAGTTTTAGGAGATTAGGGAGAGAGATAGGAGTAGGGTTGAGAAGATAGGGGAGGGGGGGTGTAGAGGTGGGTGAGGGTGAGAGGTAGAGTGAGAGGATAGGAAGATAGGTAACAGAGGGGGTGTCAGGACGGGGGGAGAGATAGAGAAATAGATAGATGGAGAAATAGGTGGAGGGATAGAAAAATAGGTAGATAGGAGGAGGGGGTGAGTGAGGGAGTTAGATAGAGAGATAGGTAGATTGGTAGATAGGAGGAGTGAGGGAGGCAGGTAGCGAACGGGGTAGATAGGGGTGATAGAGAGGGGGAGGCGAGTGAGGGAGGGGGGTGAGGCAGGAGGGCAGGGGCGGGAAGAGACAGAAGACAGAGAAAGCAGAAGAACAGAAGAACAGACGAACAGAAGAACAGAAGATCACAGAATAAGGTACAGAAGACGAAGAAGCAGAAGACAGAAGATCACAGAAGAAGATACAGAAGACGAAGAGCAGAAGGCAGAAGACCACAGAACAAGATGAGGAAGAAGAGAGGCGACAGGAGAGGCTGAGAAGCACACAGAAGAAGAGAGAAGACGGGGAAAAGAAGAGTACAGAAGAAGATTACCGAAGAGGAGCGAGGAGGAAGAGACAGAGAGGAGGAAAAGAAGCAGGAGCAGGAGAGAGGGTGAGTAGCGCGGGGCAGGGCGAGGGGCTGGGAGGTGGGGGGTACTTACTGCGAGGTGGGTCTCAGGAACCTGGAGGAGCTGGAGGAGCTGCAGGGGGAGCGACCTACCCTTGGGTCAAGGGTCGCTACCACTGTCGCGCAGCGGCCGCCATAAGAGGAAGGAGGGGGGGAGGGGTCAACTGGGGGCGAATGGGAGCTGGGGGCGGGGGTGTGCAGGAGGTCGCGCGCGAAAGCGCGAGGGAGGGGGGACAGGTAGAGTGAGAAGAGCTGGGGGAGGGGGGCTTAAGGGTGGAGGAGGGTGAGTGTTAGGAGTTTTAGGAGATTAGGGAGAGAGATAGGAGTAGGGTTGAGAAGATAGGGGAGGGGGGGTTGTGGAGGTGGGTGAGGGTGAGAGGTAGAGTGAGAGGATAGGAAGATAGGTAACAGAGGGGGTGTCGGGACGGGGGAGAGATAGAGAAATAGATAGATGGAGAAATAGGTGGAGAGATAGAAAAATAGGTAGATAGGAGGAGGGGGTGAGTGAGGGAGTTAGATAGAGAGATAGGTAGATTGGTAGATAGGAGGAGTGAGGGAGGCAGGTAGCGAACGGGGTAGATAGGGGAGATAGATAGGGGGAGGCGAGTGAGGGAGGGGGTGAGGCAGGAGCAGGAGGGCAGGGGCGGGAAGAGACAGAAGACGGAGAAAGCAGAAGAACAGAAGAACAGAAGAACAGAAGATCACAGAAGAAGATACAGAAGACGAAGAAGCAGAAGACAGAAGATCACAGAAGAAGATACAGAAGACGAAGAGCAGAAGGCAGAAGACCACAGAACAAGATGAGGAAGAAGAGAGGCGACAGGAGAGGCTGAGAAGCACACAGAAGAAAAGAGAAGATGGGGAAAAGAAGAGTACAGAAGAAGATTACCGAAGAGGAGCGAGGAGGAAGAGACAGAGAGGAGGAAAATAAGCAGGAGAGAGGGTGAGTAGCGCGAGGCAGGGCGAGGGGCTGGGAGGTGGGGGGTACTTACTGCAAGGTGGGTCTCAGGAACCTGGAGGAGCTGGAGGAGCTGCAGCGGCAGGGGGAGCGACCTACCCTTGGGTCAAGGGTCACTACCACTGTCGCGCAGCGGCCACCATAATAGGGAGGGGTCAGCTGGGGGCGAATGGGAGCTGGGGGGCGAGGGCGTGCAGGAGGTCGCGGCGGGAAAGCGCGAGGGGGGGTCAGGTAGAGTGAGAAGAGCTGGGGGAGGGGGGTTTAAGGGTGGAGGGGGTGAGTGTTAGGAGTTTTAGGAGATTAGGGAGAGAGATAGGAGTAGGGTTGAGAAGATAGGGGGGGGTTGTAGAGGTGGGTGAGGGTGAGAGGTAGAGTGAGAGTGAGAGGATAGGAAGATAGGTAACAGAGGGGGTGTCGGGACGGGGGAGAGATAAAGAAATAGATATATGGAGAAATAGGTGGAGAGATAGAAAAATAGGTAGATAGCAGGAGGGGGTGAGTGAGGGAGTTAGATAGAGAGATAGGTAGATTGGTAGATAAGAGGAGTGAGGGAGGCAGGTAGCGAATGGGGTAGATAGGGGTGATAGAGAGGGGGAGGCGAGTGAGGGAGGGGGGCGAGGCAGGAGCAGGAGGGCAGGGGCGGGAAGAGACAGAAGACGGAGAAAGCAGAAGAACAGAAGAACAGAAGAACAGAAGAACAGAAGATCACAGAAGAAGATACAGAAGACGAAGAAGCAGAAGACAGAAGATCACAGAAGAAGATACAGAAGACGAAGAGCAGAAGGCAGAAGACCACAGAACATGATGAGGAAGAAGAGAGGCGACAGGAGAGGCTGAGAAGCACACAGAAGAAGAGAGAAGACGGGGAAAAGAAGAGTACAGAAGAAGATTACCGAAGAGGAGCGAGGAGGAAGAGACAGAGAGGAGGAAAAGAAGCAGGAGCAGGAGAGAGGGTGAGTAGCGCGGGGCAGGGCGAGGGGCTGGGAGGTGGGGGGTACTTACTGCGAGGTGGGTCTCAGGAACCTGGAGGAGCTGCAGCGGCAGGGGGAGCGACCTACCCTTGGGTCAAGGGTCGCTACCACTGACGCGCAGCGGCCGTCATAAGAGGGAGGAGGGGGGGAGGGGTCAGCTTGGGGCGAATGGGAGCTGGGGGGCGAGGGTGTGCAGGAGGTCGCGGCGGGAAAGGGCGAGGGAGGGGGGACAGGTAGAGGGAGAAGAGCTGGGGGAGGGGGGTTTAAGGGTGGAGGGGGTGAGTGTTAGGAGTTTTAGGAGATTAGGGAGAGAGATAGGAGTAGGGTTGAGAAGATAGGGGAGGGGGGGTTGTAGAGGTGGGTGAGGGTGAGAGGTAGAGTGAGAGGATAGGAAGATGGGTAACAGAGGGGGTGTCGGGACAGGGGGAGAGATAGAGAAATAGATAGATGGAGAAATAGGTGGAGAGATAGAAAAATAGGTAGATAGGAGGAGGGGGTGAGTGAGGGAGTTAGATAGAGAGATAGGTAGATTGGTAGATAGGAGGAGTGAGGGAGGCAGGTAGCGAATGGGGTACATAGGGGTGATAGAGAGGGGGAGGCGAGTGAGGGAGGGGGGTGAGGCAGGAGCAGGAGGGCAGGGGCGGGAAGAGACAGAAGACGGAGAAAGCAGAAGAACAGAAGAACAGAAGAACAGAAGAACATAAGAAGATACAGAAGACGAAGAAGCAGAAGACAGAAGATCACAGAAGAAGATACAGAAGACGAAGAGCAGAAGGCAGAAGACCACAGAACAAGATGAGGAAGAAGAGAGGCGACATGAGAGGCTGAGAAGCACACAGATGAAGAGAGAAGACGGGGAAAAGAAGAGTACAGAAGAATCAAATCAAATCAAATCATTAACATTTATAAAGCGCGCTACTCACCCGTGCGGGTCTCAAGGCGCTAGGGGGGAAAGGGGGGGTTATCGCTGCTCGAACAGCCAAGTCTTTAGGAGTCTCCGGAAAGCGGAGTGGTCCTGGGTGGTCCTGAGGCTGGTGGGGAGGGAGTTCCAGGTCTTGGCCGCCAGGAAGGAGAAAGATCTCCCACCCGCCGTGGAGCGGCGGGTGCGAGGGACGGCAGCAAGTGCGAGGCCAGCGGAGCGGAGGGGGCGGGTGGGGACGTAGAAGCTGAGGCGTCTGTTGAGGTATTCCGGTCCCTTGTTGTGGAGGGCTTTGTGTGCGTGGGTGAGAAGACGGAAGGTGATCCTTTTGCTGACTGGGAGCCAATGCAGGTGTCTCAGGTGTGCGGAGATGTGGCTGTTGCGGGGTACGTCGAGGATGAGGCGGGCCGAGGCGTTTTGGATGCGTTGCAGGCGGTTTTGGAGTTTGGCGGTGGTCCCGGCGTAGAGGGTGTTGCCGTAGTCCAGGCGACTCGTGACAAGGGCGTGGGTCACGGTTTTTCTGGTGTCGGCGGGGATCCAGCGGAAGATCTTGCGGAGCATGCGGAGAGTGAGGAAGCAGGCGGAGGACACGGCGTTGACTTGCTTGGTCATGGTGAGAAGAGGGTCCAAGATGAAGCCGAGGTTGCGGGCGTGGTCTGCGGGGGTCGGTGCGGTGCCGAGGGCCGTGGGCCACCAGGAGTCGTCCCAGGCGGACGGGGTGTTGCCGAGGATGAGGACTTCCGTTTTTTCAGAGTTCAGCTTTAGGCGGCTGAGCCTCATCCAATCTGCGACGTCCTTCATACCCTCTTGTAGGTTGGTCTTGGCGCTGGCGGGGTCCTTGGTGAGGGAGAGTACAAGTTGGGTGTCGTCGGCGTAGGAGGTGATGATGATGTCGTGCTTGCGTACGATGTCGGCGAGGGGGCTCATGTAGACATTGAAGAGTGTCGGGCTGAGCGATGAGCCTTGAGGTACGCCGCAGATGATCTTGGTGGGTTCTGAGCGAAACGGAGGGAGGTAAACTCTTTGGGAGCGGTTAGCGAGGAAGGAGGCGATCCAGTCCAGGGCCTGGCCTTGGATCCCGGTGGAGCGTAGGCGGGTGGTTAGGGTGCGGTGACAGATGGTGTCAAAGGCAGCCGAGAGGTCGAGGAGAATGAGGGCGACTGTTTCACCGTTGTCCATCGGGGTTCTGATGTCGTCTGTGACTGAGATGAGGGCGGTTTCCGTGCTGTGGTTGGTTCGGAATCCGGTTTGTGAAGGGTCGAGCAGGTTGTTGTCTTCCAGGAAGGTGGTCAGCTGTTTGTTGACGGTCTTTTCTATTACCTTGGCTGGGAAAGGTAGAAGAGAGATGGGGCGGAAGTTTTTCAGGTCGCTTGGGTCAGCCGTAGGTTTCTTTAGTAGGGCGTTGACTTCAGCGTGCTTCCAGCATTCGGGGAAGGTAGCAGAAGAAAAAGAAGAGTTGATGACGGTCTGGAGGTGCGGGGCGATGATGTCGTCGGCTTTGTTAAAGATGAAGTGCGGGCAGGGGTCCGAAGGGGCGCCGGAGTGGATAGAGTTCATGATGGATTTGGTTTCTTCCGTGTTGATGTGGGTCCAGTTGTTGAGGGTGATGTCCGGGGAAGCGGGTTCAGTGGTGTATGGTTGGGTCTGGTGTCCGAAGCTGTCGTGGAGGTCGCTGATCTTGCGATGGAAGAAAGTGGCGAGGGATTCGCACAAATCCTGTGAGGGCGTGACGGCGTTGGCGCTGGCGCTGGGGTTGGAGAACTCTTTGACGATGCTGAAGAGTTCTCTGCTGTTGTGGCTGTTTTTGTCTAGTCTGTCGGTGAAAAAGTTCCTTTTGGCAGTGCGGATCAGGTGGTGGTGTTCGCGTGTAGCGTTCTTGAGGGCGGTCATGTTGTCAGCGGTGTGGTCCTTGCGCCAGGCCTTCTCAAGGGCACGACAAGTTTTCTTTGATTCTTTGAGGGTGTCAGAGAACCAGAGAGGTTTTTTGGTGTTGGTCTGTCGATGCGTGCGTTTGAGGGGAGCAAGGTTGTCAGCGCAGTTGGAGATCCAGTTTGTGAGGTTGAGAGCTGCGTCGTTGGGGTCGGTGGTGAGGGTGGGTTGGTTGGCGGCGAGAGCGGAGAAGAGTTGCTCTTCAGGGATCTTGTTCCACTGTCGACGAGGGATGGGTTGAGTGCGGAGGTGGGAGGTCTCGCGTCGGAATGTGAAGTGGACGCAGCTGTGGTCGGTCCAGTGTAGGGCAGAGGTGTGGCTGAAGAAGACGTGTTTGCTGGCGTAGAAGATAGGGTCGAGCGTGTGTCCGGCGATGTGGGTGGCGGTGTTCACCAGTTGTTTGAGGCCGAGGTTGGCGAGGTTGTCGAGCAGGGTGGTGGTGTTGGGGTCGTTGTTTTGTTCCAGATGGAAGTTGAGGTCGCCTAGGAGGATGTAGTCCGGTGAGGCGAGGGCGTGCGGGGAGATGAAGTCGGCGATGGCGTCGCTGAAAGAGGCGCGAGGTCCAGGAGGACGGTAGACGAGGGATCCTCTGAGGGTGGTCCTTGGGTCGGTGCGAATCTGAAAATGCAGGTGTTCAGCGGCGAGGGGGGGGGCTTCGGTGGAGGTGGTGACGCTGATGGAGTCTTTGAAGATGATGGCAACACCTCCTCCTACTTGGTTGGTGCGGTTGGTGAAGATTACTGAAGAGAAGGAAGAGACAGAGAGGAGGAAAAGAAGCAGGAGCAGGAGAGAGGGTGAGTAGCGTGGGGCAGGGCGAGGGGCTGGGAGGTAGGGGGTACTTACTGCGAGGTGGGTCTCAGGAACCTGGAGGAGCTGCAGCGGCAGGGGGAGTGACCTACCCTTGGGTCAAGGGTCGCTACCACTGTCGCGCAGTGGCCGCCATAAGAGGGAGGGGGGGGAGGGGTCAGCTGGGGGCGAATGGGAGCTGGGGGGCGTGCAGGAGGTCGCGGCGGGAAAGCGCGAGGGAGGGGGGACAGGTAGAGTGAGAAGAGCTGGGGGAGGGGGGTTTAAGGGTGGAAGGGGGTGAGTGTTAGGAGTTTTAGGAGATTAGGGAGAGAGATAGGAGTAGGGTTGAGAAGATAGGGGAGGGGGGGTTGTAGAGGTGGGTGAGGGGGAGAGGTAGAGTGAGAGGATAGGAAGATAGGTAACAGAGGGGGTGTTGGGACGTGGGAGAGATAGAGAAATAGATAGATGGAGAAATAGGTGGAGAGATAGAAAAATAGGTAGATAGGAGGAGGGGGTTAGTGAGGGAGTTAGATAGAGAGATAGGTAGATTGGTAGATAGGAGGAGTGAGGGAGGCAGGTAGCGAACGGGGTAGATAGGGGTGATAGAGAGGGGGAGGCGAGTGAGGGAGGGGGGTGAGGCAGGAGCAGGAGGGCAGGGGCGGGAAGAGACAGAAGACGGAGAAAGCAGAAGAACAGAAGAACAGAAGAACAGAAGATCACAGAAGAAGATACAGAAGACGAAGAAGCAGAAGACAGAAGATCACAGAAGATGATACAGAAGACGAAGAGCAGAAGGCAGAAGACCACAGAACAAGATGAGGAAGAAGAGAGGCGACAGGAGAGGCTGAGAAGCACACAGAAGAAGAGAGAAGACGGGGAAAAGAAGAGTACAGAAGAAGATTACCGAAGAGGAGCGAGGAGGAAGAGACAGAGAGGAGGAAAAGAAGCAGGAGCAGGAGAGAGGGTGAGTAGCGCGGGCAGGGCGAGGGGCTGGGAGGTGGGGGGTACTTACTGCGAGGTGGGTCTCAGGAACCTGGAGGAGCTGGAGGAGCTGCAGCGGCATGGGGAGCGACCTACCCTTGGGTCAAGGGTCGCTACCACTGTCGCGCAGCGGCCGCCATAAGAGGGAGGAGGGGGGGAGGGGTCAGCTGGGGGCGAATGGGAGCTGGGGGACGAGGGCGTGCAGGAGGTCGCGGCGGGAAAGCGCGAGGGAGGGGGGGACAGGTAGAGTGAGAAGAGCTGGGGGAGGGGGGTTTAAGGGTGGAGGGGGTGAGTGTTAGGAGTTTTAGGAGATTAGGGAGAGGGATAGGAGTAGGGTTGAGAAGATAGGGGAGGGGGGTTGTAGAGGTGGGTGAGGGTGAGAGGTAGAGTGAGAGGATAGGAAGATGGTAACAGAGGGGGTGTCGGGACGGGGGGAGAGATAGAGAAATAGATAGATGGAGAAATAGGTGGAGAGATAGAAAAATAGGTAGATAGGAGGAGGGGGTGAGTGAGGGAGTTAGATAGAGAGATAGGTAGATTGGTAGATAGGAGGAGTGAGGGAGGCAGGTAGCGAACGGGGTACATAGGGGTGATAGAGAGGGGGAGGCGAGTGAGGGAGGGGGGTGAGGCAGGAGCAGGAGGGCAGGGGCGGGAAGAGACAGAAGACGGAGAAAGCAGAAGAACAGAAGAACAGAAGAACAGAAGAAGATACAGAAGATGAAGAAGCAGAAGACAGAAGATCCCAGAAGAAGATACAGAAGACGAAGAGCAGAAGGCAGAAGACCACAGAACAAGATGAGGAAGAAGAGAGGCGACAGGAGAGGCTGAGAAGCACACAGAAGAAGAGAGAAGACGGGGAAAAGAAGAGTACAGAAGACGATTACCGAAGAGGAGCGAGGAGGAAGAGACAGAGAGGAGGAAAAGAAGCAGGAGCAGGAGAGAGGGTGAGTAGCGTGGGGCAGGGCGAGGGGCTGGGAGGTAGGGGGTACTTACTGCGAGGTGGGTCTCAGGAACCTGGAGGAGCTGGAGGAGCTGCAGCGGCAGGGGGAGCGACCTACCCTTGGGTTAAGCGTCGCTACCACTGTCGCGCAGCGGTCGCCATAAGAGGGAGGAGGGGTCAGCTGGGGGCGAATGGGAGCTGGGGGGCGTGGCGCTCAGGAGGTCGCGGCGGGAAAGCGCGAGGGAGGGGGCGGACAGGTAGAGTGAGAAGAGCTGGGGGAGGGGGGTTTAAGGGTGGAGGGGGGTGAGTGTTAGGAGTTTTAGGAGATTAGGGAGAGAGAGGAGTAGGGTTGAGAAGATAGGGGAGGGTGGGTGTAGAGGTGGGTGAGGGTGAGAGGTAGAGTGAGAGGATAGGAAGATAGGTAACAGAGGGGGTGTCGGGACTGGGGGGAGAGATAGAGAAATAGATAGATGGAGAAATAGGTGGAGAGATAGAAAAATAGGTAGATAGGAGGAGGGGGTGAGTGAGGGAGTTAGATAGAGAGATAGGTAGATTGGTAGATAGGAGGAATGAGGGAGGCAGCTAGCGAATGGGGTAGATAGGGGTGATAGAGAGGGGGA
This sequence comes from Pleurodeles waltl, assembly GCF_031143425.1. Taxonomy (NCBI): domain Eukaryota; kingdom Metazoa; phylum Chordata; class Amphibia; order Caudata; family Salamandridae; genus Pleurodeles; species Pleurodeles waltl. The sequence goes on along the minus strand of NC_090449.1, from coordinate 875,591,874 downwards.
GGCGAGTGAGGGAGGGGGTGAGGCAGGAGCAGGAGGGCAGGGGCGGGAAGAGACAGAAGACGGAGAAAGCAGAAGAACAGAAGAACAGAAGAACAGAAGATCACAGAAGAAGATACAGAAGACGAAGAAGCAGAAGACGGAAGATCACAGAAGAAGATACAGAAGACGAAGAGCAGAAGGCAGAAGACCACAGAACAAGATGAGGAAGAAGAGAGGCGACAGGAGAGGCTGAGAAGCACACAGAAACAGAGAGAAGACGGGGAAAAGAAGAGTACAGAAGAAGATTACCGAAGAGGAGCGAGGAGGAAGAGACAGAGAGGAGGAAAAGAAGCAGGAGAGAGGGTGAGTAGCGCGGGGCAGGGCGAGGGGCTGGGAGGTGGGGGGTACTTACTGCGAGGTGGGTCTCAGGAACCTGGAGGAGCTGGAGGAGCTGCAGCGGCAGGGGGAGCGACCTACCCTTGGGTCAAGGGTTGCTACTACTGTCGCGCAGCGGCCGCCATATGAGGGAGGAGGGGGGGAGGGGTCAGCTGGGGGCGAATGGGAGCTGGGGGGCGGGGGCGTGCAGGAGGTCGCGGCAGCAAAGTGCGAGGGAGGGGGGACAGGTAGAGTGAGAAGAGCTGGGGGAGGGGGGTTAAAGGGTGGAGGGGGGTGAGTGTTAGGAGTTTTAGGAGATTAGGGAGAGAGATAGGAGTAGGGTTGAGAAGATAGGGGAGGGGGGGTTGTAGAGGTGGGTGAGGGTGAGAGGTAGAGTGAGAGGATAGTAAGATAGGTAACAGAGGGGGTGTTGGGGCGGGGGGAGAGATAAAGAAATAGATAGATGGAGAAATAGGTGGAGAGATAGAAAAATAGGTAGATAGCATGAGGGGGTGAGTGAGGGAGTTAGATAGAGAGATAGGTAGATTGGTAGATAGGAGGAGTGAGGGAGGCAGGTAGCGAACGGGGTAGATAGGGGTGATAGAGAGGGGGAGGCGAGTGAGGGAGGGGGGTGAGGCAGGAGCAGGAGGGTAGGGGCGGGAAGAGACAGAAGACGGAGAAAGCAGAAGAACAGAAGAACAGAAGAACAGAAGATCACAGAAGAAGATACAGAAGACGAAGAAGCAGAAGACAGAAGATCACAGAAGAAGATACAGAAGACGAAGAGCAGAAGGCAGAAGACCGCAGAACAAGATGAGGAAGAAGAGAGGCGACAGGAGAGGCTGAGAAGCACACAGAAGAAAAGAGAAGACGGGGAAAAGAAGAGTACAGAAGAAGATTACCGAAGAGGAGCGAGGAGGAAGAGAGAGAGAGGAGGAAAAGAAGCAGGAGCAGGAGAGAGGGTGAGTAGCGTGGGGCAGGGCGAGGGGCTGGGAGGTGGGGGGTACTTACTGCGAGGTGGGTCTCAGGAACCTGGAGCAGTACCAGCTCATAGACCCTGTTGCTGAAGTGGCAAAGGTGCATCACTCTCAGAAGCAATGCCTCCCTTTGAGAGCCTGGCTCTCGGAACAACTCATCAGTGTTGCAGCCGTTTGAAAGATTGTCAAATCACCTTAACTGCATGGAGAAACCTGGCATATTGTACTTTGGAATACATGCATCTCGGCTCAGCGGTTCATCTTCGGAACCAACAAATCTACACAACTGTGTGAAGAAAATCAGTGCATCACCTAGAATGTGGGGCCGACATTGACACATTACTTGATGCATCACTTGACTGCACCCCGCATCTTACTGTTGTGACGAGGATCAGGGTACTCAGTTCACCGTCCCGCTTGGTTCTTGTCCCCAGCCTGTGCTCCATTAAGTCTGCCTGATCTGTTGACTTTGCCCTGATCCAGCTTATTGTTTCTAAGCACTCTTACAACTCTTTTTATTCTTCAAAACTTCACAACTCAAATTCTATTTATTAGATTTTTGTTGTTTTCATCTTGATTTATTCATAACATCATTGTGTATTTTTCTAATCTAGCTTGAAGTCTTTTCGTGGTGTTTTCATTGTGTTACTGTGTGTTGCGCCGCAGAAATAGTTTACACAAATCCTCTTAAGGTAAGCTAAACTGCTCTGTGTCAAGTTACCAGAGGGTAAGCACAGGTTATCTTTCAGTGTGTATCTGACTTACCCTGATTAGGAATGTGGCTCCTACCTGAACAGGGTGCATGCTCTGACAACCAGAAACCCAATTTCTAAAAATTGTGATAGTTGATGTCTAGCTTTTTGATTATATCGTGATGTTGAAGACACTTTCTGGATGATTTCCGAAGACGTCAAGTAGGGATTAGATGTGGTTATATCTAGCTATGAAAATATCCAATCTGTAGTTTATTGTGGCAGGCATGAGGCTAGCTAGATCAGGTAGGGTGGATGCTTTTCTCCCATTATTTTAAAATGTCTCAAGACCTCTCTTTTGGAATATAGATTTTGGAGAAACCAGGCGAGTAAAAGTGTATGCTTTCCTCTTGCTTTTCAGTGGAGGAAATTAATCAATCAGGTTTTCCATGCACTTATTGCATTCAGCAGTGTAAGAAATTGGGTTATTAGTTAAAGGGGGGGCTATCTACCTTAAGTAAAAAACTAAGGGGGTCATTACAACCTCGGTGGTCTTTTTGCAAGACCGCTGAGGGACCGCCACGCTGAAGATTGCCAGTACAGGCGGTTTTACGCTCGGCGAATTATGACTGCTGGCAGCTCTCCGTCTCTTTTCCGGACGGAGAGCCGCCAGCAGCCATAATGGCGGTCAGCTCGGAAGTGGAGGTTGCTCCACCTCCACCGCCCCGTCAACAGAACACCACCCACCGAATCATGTTCCGTGATTCGGCGTAGCGGTGTTCCATTGATGGGGTGCTGGCGGCAGAGCATCCCCCATGGATCCTGTCCCCTCCCGGAGGATAAACGGACCAGGTAAGTTGATCGTCTGTTACGGGAGGGGGTGTTGTGTGTTGTGTGCCTGAATTGAGGTGTGGTTGTGAGTATGTAGAGGGGGTGTGTGAGTGCGTGTATGCATGCAGGGGATGTGTTGTGTTAGGAAATGTGTGCATGTCTGTCTGTCTGAATGGATGTGTGCGTGTATGTCTGTATGTAGGTGTGCATGTATGACTGTGTGTGGCTGTTGGCATGTTTGGTGATATGTGTGAGGTATGTGTGTTGGTGGTGTATGCATGCATGTTCGGTGTGTGTCTGGGCTGCGATGTTGGGGGTAGCGGTGGGGAGGGGGGTCCTGCCACCTTTGGGGGGTGGCATGGGGTTGGGGGGTGTGGGAGGAGGAATCGTGGGTGGGGGGTGAGAGAGACCCCTATCAGTGCCAGGCAAGGAATTCCCTGGCACTGATAGTGCTTACCGCCATGGATTTCATGGCGGTTCCCAACCCCATGAAATCAATGGCGGTCAGCCGGGTCGTGATACCGCCGGCGGTCTTGTGACGGCCGCCGGGCTAGAGACCCAAGTCTCCAGCCTAGCGGTCGGATCAGAGAAGTGGCGGATGACCATGGAGGTAACCGCCATGGTCAAAATTCCAATTTTTTTACCGCCAGCCTGTTGGCGGTAAGACTGCCTCTTCTCCGCCAACCGTCAGGGTCGTAATGAGGGCCTACATTTTCAGAGTTTACCACTAAAGTCACTAGATTAACCTGAGCTCAACCATCTGGTAGCTATGGCACTGACCAGACAGGCTTAAGTTTGAGGCAATGCGTAAATATGTTATACATTTCAAAACAGTAATAAAGTCGACACACAACACAAGAAAAACCGCAAACAAATTTCGAAAAATGAGTTAAGTTTTAAGAAATGCAATTTAACCAAGACAACAAAAGTTCAATATGGGGAAACAGACATATACATTTGTAAAGTTTTAAATAGAAAATAGCACCAAAAAGAAATTCCTACTGTGGTCAACTGGTTGCAGTAGACCGGGACCTACATACAACTTGAGTCTGATCCCAATGGATTGCTGGTAGGATACATTAACCAGGTTTGATTTGGTCAGATGTTTACCCTGATAATTAGTCTAAAAAATGGGAGTCCAAAATATTCGACGGGGCAAGCAGCAGGTCTTAGCTGAGGAGTACCATACAAGTTCAGATAGATTTTAGATGAGCTCCCGGTGAAGCTGTTGGTTTTACCAGGAAAGTTCTAAGCTAAAGAAATTCAACTTTTTCTCCAAAAAAGGTCCCTCACTGGTCACAAAATTTTGGTACCTTCACTCGGTCAAGATTTTTTCATTTGCAATTAGATATGTTTTTGGAGCCCGGATTTCTCCAGTGGAGTCAGACTGAAGGCTGTATTTGAAGCTCTACAAAGCTGGATACCATCTTCTTGAGGTCCTGCCAATGAGGATATGCCTTCACTATAAAGCTCAGTAGCCTGAATCTTCAACTCAGCTGCAACACACCTTTGGAGCCAAATGGTCCCAGGTTTTCAGGAGCCCACCCAGACTAAGCCAAACATCCAGCATCTCAGAAACATCTTTTGGGGGTCAGTCCAGCAGGGGCCAACAACAGGGTATAGGGCAGTCTCATTTGGAACTGGTCAGATTGAAATCGTCAGAAAAATGTCTCCTGTAGCTTGTGGCTTCTCCATAGTTTGAACAGAAGGTTGTCCATTTGACCCTTGGAATCTACATCATTGTCCTAGGTGCAAGAGAGAGCAGGTCCAGTCCTTCAGGTATTTTCTCACGTCTCAGACAACAGACTGAGTCCTCTTCTGATCTTCCCCTGTAACAGTAATGTTCTGAAGCAGGTCCTCGGGATACCACATTTATGCCTTGCACCAGCTTGTGGTTGGGGGTCGACTTCTGGATCCTCCCAAACCAATGGTTTAAAAGTTCCAAAAGGGTATCCGTACTCAGTTTTGCAGAAAATAATCCAACAGTGACTTTCTCTGCCTAATTCCAAGAGGATGAGTTCCTTCTTCCCTTTGTGCAGAGCCAGTGTACCCATGTTAAAGGTCTGGCTTGTGAAATTATCAATCCCTCTTCTGTAGTCACCTCAAACCAGTTCTGAAGGCAGCTTCCTCCCACTGGAATAGGTACATGCTTGACTAGAAGAACCAAAAATGCACTTATACAGGTGTCGTCTGACATCTGTCTATGGAAGGGGAGAATTCTTGGAAGTAAATTAAGATCCTGGGCACTTCCCAAATATTCATCCTGCCAGAGGAACAAAAGTACATTTCCACAACCAAGCCTTTGTCTCTGCTCTGGGAGCATCTCATTCATGGCTTGAGCACTCTGAACGCGGCAGCTTGAGACTAATGCAAAGTAGCAGCTAGAGGCTTTGTGCAGGGAAAAGGTAACTTTATTAAAGTTCTAAAAGTACCTTTTGTTAATATTCATTTAAACTCTGACTTCATCAACAAATTATACCTTAAATAAATATTACAAAGAACCCTGGAATGTTATTTCTAGTTATTTCCTGGACAAAGATAGCTTTATTGAACTTAAAAGTGCACTTCAGTGCCTCTCTATGGAACAGCCAGCCTTACTACAGTGAAAATAGCATTTAAATGCAAATCAGGGTAAGTACATGTTTAATATCAACTTTCTACATGATCTGCTTTTAAATACAATGAACCCTGTCATACGGGCTGTTAGGACTAAGGGCCTGATTTTGAGTTTGGTGAGTGGGATACTCAATCATATGGGATATTCCACCCTCTATAGTACAAGTATCACAGGATATAATGCAGTTATAATGCTGTGGACACGATATCCACCATGCTTGTGATAGAATATCCCATTCTCCTAACTCTAAATCAGGTATTAAGACTCTAACTGGTCTTCCTGCAAGAGGGGAAAAAACACTTCCCAACATCCAGATAATTATTTTGCTCATGACTAATTAAGGTCAAAAATTTGCATCAGTAGTCTAATACCAATTATCTTACTGATGATTCAGGCAGGTAAAAGGTAACTTTTCAAACGTGACCTGTCCTAAATATTTATTAAATATCTGGAATTGCCATTAAAGTGGATTTTTACTCAATAGTAAGGATTACCTCAGAATGACTTTTGTAACAATTCCCTGACAATAGTTACAGACTAAAGTGTATAATAAAGTGTATAATATGAACCTTTACATTTTCTACGATTCAGCTACAGCCATAAAAGTAAAAGTAGCTTTTGGGGCTAGTTACAAGACGAAAATGCCTATTTTAATTTTGTATTTTTTCCACTTTTAAATATCAGGCGTTCTACCTTGCGGGTGATAAGGTGCGACTTATTAATATTTTGTAGCAGGGTTTCCTACTTGTCAAAAAGGGAAACTTTGACAGGCGGTACAGAATGTTTTAGGCTGCTGCAGTCAGGCTACATGATGTAGGTTTGATGTAATGTGTTCTCTGTCTCCATAGTGGATGGAACAATCAGTTTTATAGTCTACAGGTGACATTTAATGTTTCCTGTCATGGGTGCATTTATGCATCATATACTATGGCCCTGTAGAAAAGTTAAATATATCAATTAGGGTTAAGCTAATTTAGATTTTTAAAGGAGAGTACATACAAAAACAAAAAGGTGATGGATTGAATGCCGCTCAGGATCAGATCCCAATCAATATTTTTTTGCCCACTATGCCACCCCAGTTTGGACCAAGCTATATGCAAATCAGTCATCCCACTGCTCCCTATGGGAACAGTTCGGCCAGGACTGCCAGACAAGGTCCTTGCTTGACAGGAAACAAGCGTCCTGGGACTGGGTTTGAGTTATCACCTCTCATCAGCCAGGCTTTCTTAAATCCAGTGGCACAGTGAGCCCTGGACCCACATCTGGGCATACCAGGCACACTTAGGGCAGCAAATACAAAAACAACACAGTGATGCATGAATTAATCACAAACACTGGCAATCACTCTTGCTGCATCCCAAAACCATTGTTTTCTTGCCCACCATGCCACCCAGTTTGGACCCAGCCATGTAGAAATCAGTCTTCACCCTGCTCCACATGGAAACAGTCCACCCCAAACTGCAAACAAAAAGCATCCTGTGACATTGGACAGTAAAACAGAGCCCACAGCAATCTCTACTTCATGGATGGGTTTGACATCTGGTTAGGCACCACACACTGGCCAGATGGTAGACCCTGGTAAGTACACGTAATAATGATTTTACAAAATGCTCATGGTCTTAAATATTGGATGATATGTCAGTAGTATGTGGTGTGTGTCAAATATCCCTCTTGTCACTCATCTTCCTATGCTCAGATATGGCTCATAGGAGTATACAACTTCATAACACGTTGGCTAGTGAAAGGATACTCTACATTTAAGTTAAATTAATAAAGTATGTACCAAATTGCTTATATTGTCTCATCTATAGAGGAGTAGCCACAAATGGGTTTAAAATCCATAACATAGATACTCTCAAACATTTTCCCCGGGCAAAAATGTATGGTCAGTGATGTGGCTGAGGCCCACACCGATGCCAGCAGGGTGGCAGTTGGTGTTTAGGGGGAAGAGGGTTAGTGGTATGGTGGGTGTAGGTGAAGCGAACCCTATACATCTGACGGCTGAACTGTATATGAAACCATAAAATCTGTGATTTTTCCCAATTATGTGATCCTAGGCAATTGTTTTATTTCACTTTCCCTCCTCTTACACCATATTTACGTATCAGAGAACCTGATATACATGGCTTTAGGATGTGTGCTCTGCAAATAGTTTTCCAGTGTTTACTAAATTAAACTATGTTGTTCTCATATAGTAGGAACATAGGCCACTCAAAAAGTGCACATTACAACTAGTTTACCTCTTAGTTTACTATTGGCATTGTTGTCAGGGTGGGGAGTGGTGAAAAATTCATTTTAACAAATTCATGTCTGAAAACTATCCCTTTTAAACAACTATTCTGCAATGCATCAATATAATCGATGTACTAAGGTGAAAGAGTTCTGCATTTTAATGAAATATTACTTAGAATAATGAAGATACTTTATTATACTTTTGCACATATGCTGGAAGATGTCTTTACAAATAAAGGCGTTTCTAATAATGCAGGACACCCCTGTTACTTCCTTTCTTTAACGTAAATGAACCTTCAAATACATGTTTGCCTGACTATTTAACATCTTTTCAATCTTATTGCGGTGTTGAGTTAATAGCAGCCCTGTGCTGCTGTTGACCAGGGGGTCACATGTAAAGGTCAGGAGGGCTGCATGTGGTCCAGGGGCTGTACTTTGAGTATCACTGGACTATACCTATGATAAAAACATGTGAAATGATTACCATCATCCTTTGTATAGAAATATAGATATGTATGGCACATTAAAGCTACTGTTAGGACCTCTGTGAGGCAGACAACACCATCCAGGGGTTTGGGAGACATCCTGCTTCCAGCAGTCAGACCCACTACTATCAGTCCATCAGTGAACTATGCCATTTAGTGCTGTAAAGAACTGATTCTTAAATTGTGTCCAATAAACAACTCCTTGTGAAAGGATATTAGCAGATATTGTCACTTTTTTAGCATCTGAAGTTTGTGTGTAATATGTTCCGAACATAATCAGTGATGTCTGTGATAATTTTGCATGTTCACATACAAATCACGTTGAACATTAACTACGGTGTTACTTCATACTGAAGCTGCTGAATTGAGGGCCACATCTTCCACAACACATTGAAGGAGCTTGGCTCAGCAGATGACATCACAGGGGATTCCAATACCACACAGAGCTGAGACTGGAGCTGGTGAGTTTGATTTTGCAGTGCATATCTGCATTACACACCCCAGTGCCACAGTGTGAGCTGTCATGTGTAGGTTTACACAAACAAGGTCACATGTGGAACATCAGAATGATGCAAAGATTATTTTACATAACCCTTGTGTTGTAGTATATGATACACTAAGGCAAATATTTATCCTGTTGCAACCTCTGTCTTTCAGGTGCAGAGGACAATGAGTCACTTGAAGAAGCTGCAACATCCACCAGTGGAGAGTGATGGCCAATCCGATGTAAGAACCCAATCCTCCTTCAGGCAACTATGTAGGCTGCCAGCACTGCACCAGAAGGGGACGAGGAGGAAGAACTAAAGGATAAGGAGGAAAAAGAGGGGGATGAAGAAGATTATCTGGTGCTAGTTGAAGAGGAGGAGTCAGAGTTTCTGAAGTGCATTGTTGGCCCACGGACAAAATACCAAAGCCTCCACCAGGTCCGGACAGCATTTCACCTCTGACTTCAACTCTGTGGATTTCCCATTCTCGCAGTCAGCCAACCAGCCACTTTATTTACATACCCCAACACAACCATCAACTGCTCATAGCCATCATGCCCATGTCAGAGGTTTGTTTGTCTACAGGAAATATGCTAAATCCTTGACATGATTCACAGACAGACCCATGTCTGGGACAGTGTTGAGAAATCTTGCCAAAGCATGGCAAGGAGGCAAATTTACATCATATCTATCCATAGAAAAGAGAGTACAATACACCATGCCTTGGTCATGGAAATGATGGAGGGCATGTTGAAACTGTACCAAAGTCTTCCTTTATGGTCAATCCATGGAGGGGTCCTAGCACATTAATCTGTACTATGCCCCACCTACCCATCTGTACCACAACCAGCACAGGCATACCCTGGCATCCATAGGCATCACACCCCTACACATGCCTCCCTGCCCATTCATATCCCCCACATGCACAGGTACCTACCCTACCTGTACAGACAGCCTCACCATCTATACAGGCACCTCCCCCACTTGTACAGGCACACTCAACCCCTGTTCAGGCATACCCACCAACTGTACAGGAACCCTCACCCCTTGTACAGGCACCTCCTCTACATGTACAGGCATTCTCACCCCTGTAAAGACACACCCATCAATTGTACAGGCACTCTCACCACCATGCTGACACACCCACCAACATTACAGGCAGATGCCCCACACCCACCCACACATCAGGACCAACACAGTAAATGCACTTGCTCACAGAGATCCTCACCACTACTATTGTGACGTTGCAAGGGAGATCCCCATGATCACTGTAAAATATATTTCATACAGTTATTTGTAAAAAAAAGATATATTCCATATTTCAATTGAGTTCAGTAGTAGTTGATGATGGTTTAATTAGTTAATCTGGTTTTAGGCCATATAAATGTCAATAAATGTGTGTGAGTAAGTCATGTTGATTAGTAGGACCATCTGTGTACCAAGGTATCACGTTGAAAGTATAATAGCTCAACACCAACCAATATAGACTTCCATACTTTGGATCCACTAAATATAATGAAAAACGCAAGATAGAGATGTTGATTTCGAAACATGATTATAAATTTAAAAAACTGTCCCTTGGAAAGTGAGAAAGGAAATCAAAACAATTCTTATAGCAGATTGGGGAAGGGGACTTGGAGTGGGTAGGCAAAATAAATAATACATGTCAGGAAGTGTCAAGTTAACCAGTGTATGTACAAGGGGCTACAAAAAAGTCAACAGTCCAAACAAAGTCCAGTCACTGGCCATCATCACTCAATAATGGTCACTTTCTCCGCTCAGGTGGACTTTTCTTGCTGGCCAAAGCAGCTCCAGACACCCCAATGGAGTGGGCAACATGAGGGGGACAAAAGCTAGCAGGGGAAACAGAGAGGGAAGACAAAGTATGAGACACTGCAACTGTAATTTTGCAGGGTCGGTAGGCCAACACAGACAATATGGCTGCATCCATAGAATTGACGGAGGTAATGAATTTGGCCATATCCCATGAATGTGCCTTTTGGAACCTCATGTAAGATCCAAGGGGAAACATTATGCTCAAACTCTTATACCACCATCACTTCCTGGATGCAGTTTCAGCGGTAACAATACATGGAGGGGTTTGAGTTGAATATGAGGGTTGTGAGGTGTCGGGGGCAGATACCTCCCTTAGCTCTTCTGGGCAGACACATAGAAGGAGAGTAGTGACAGTGGGTGTAGCTGGAGGCCCCGATGAAAGGGGGTCCTCAGGGTTAGGAAGGAGTCAGTGGCAGGGACAGATGGTGATGTGACCTGGCCTAGGGACACCACTTAAAATTCAAAGTCTTCCTGGCCAGGGGAGAACCTCATTCTTCACCACCCTCACTGATGGTGTCCCTCTAAATACCCCTTCCCCTTTCAGTGTCCTCGGCCACCACTTGGGCTTAAGATGTTGGTGGTGTTGGTTCAGTTGGTGGGCACACTAACCCTGCCTTGGTCTTGGTCTCCCTCCTCCTCCTCACTAGTACTGTTGAGAGGGTGTGCTCGGCAATGAGCCAAGGTTTCATTGGCCAGCCTCTGGTCCTGTGTGGATGTTCCTTGGTCAGCCGGGACCACTGAAATCGAATGCATACAATTATGTAGTTTGTATCCAATTCATAACAAAATTTATAACATCATGAAGCAAGTGTTGATGTTGTACTTCTTTGATCCCATTAACCAATTATATGTTATTCAGCACCCAAAAGTATGTGTTTTATCTCTGTAATGTCCATAAATTACTCACACAATAACATCTTTCTCATGTTTGGTCATAATACTCTCCAGTGTTTACTGACCCTCGTCTTGCATTGGTGCAATGTGGGTTTCTGGACATTGAAACACGTTTATCTTCCAATGAAAGTTTACAAGTAGAAATGGGACACAGTCTGAATGGATATATCCAGATCTAAAAGTGGATTGAGATGTATTATGTAATGTGCAGTCTCAAAAGTCTTACATTTACTATCAAATGTGATCTGTTATGCAGAATACTGTGACAGTACATACCTGCAAAATTGGGTGTACATATAGAAACAAGGCATTGGATATGACCTTTGCAAAGATGTGATTCAAACTATTGGACTGTCCCTTGACAACATCAGATGATCTACTTAAGAAGTGCCTCATTAAGTGTCAATACTGCTTTGTTTGTGCTTTACACTGCTAACCACATGTGAATAGTTTAGGATATTAGAAATTACATACATGCCATTAATGAGAAGATGTGTGTATTCCATCCCGTTTTGATATGTTAGTATCATTTTGAGTGAAACAAGTATCACAAACTCAGCCTTTACTTCATGGTCCAAAAATATAACATTGAACCTCAAAATAAATACACACAAGAAGCATGCATGATATACCATCCAACACCCAAACCCCTCATATACTGACACTAGACATTGAGCAAACCATTCCTTCACAATTAGATACAACAATTATAAGACCCTTTGTTGACTAGTCATGATATTGTAACTGCATTTATTTATTAAAATGCAACTGTAAGGTAAATTTATTCCAGTCGTATTTATTATACTACAAGTCCCAATGCCCTCACAAAACAGCATTCCAATTGCTCCAAGGAGGCTTTGACCTTATAAGTACTGCAGCCATTAAGCAGTTAAAGTGAAAGGTGAAATAAATCATGACATAATATCTCTTTCCCTACTCACATCATCCTACCAGACACATTATTCAGTTCCTGCCCTTACCAAGTCTCTGCTGCTCATACTCCTCCAGCTGAGCATGAAGGGTCAGCCAGGGTGTTTTCAGGACCCTCTTGTACAGTGGGCTGAGGCAGGACCTCTGTAAGTGGGGCTGGAAAGCCAGGCCCAGAAGTCAGAGGACTTGATTCCGGCCCAGAGTTGAAGGTCATCCAAGAGCTTACAACACATTCGGGCCCATCAGTGGTAAACACCAACTGTGCTGCAGTGCAGTGTGATGTCTTGCCAGACTCTGTTGCATGCTGCAATGCTCAGCTGTTCCTCAGGGACCCCAGCAAACTGAGGGTACTCAAGCATTCCCTTAGGTAGAATGTGCAATTCAGTTTCGCTGAAAGGGGCTGTCTTGTTCTCAAGTCCGTCAGCCATGTCAGGGAAAGATTAGGTACACAGAGCAGTAGGATGGCAGAGGATCTTACTTGGAGGTGAGGATGGCTCAGAATGAATGCAAAATGGCTCCAGCAACTTCCTGTTATGAACGTCCTGCTGTTTATTTCCTGTTTGTTATTTCCTGCATAATATGTTTGGGTTCCAGCCCTACTGCAGAGTCTCCACTCCTTTTGCAGAATTTATGCACTTGGGGCGGAGACTCTGCACTCCGGTTGGAGGCTCTGCACTGAGCAGGAAAACAAAGATTTACTACAAAAAATAACACACAGGAAATTCATTACATGAAGTTGCAGGTAGCCATTTTAAGATCATCTTGACCCATCCTCACCTCCAAACAAGATCCTCTGCCATGCTGCAGCTGAAAAAAGCAGGGCAAACCCAAATTTGCATAACTATTTAAGCACACAGCGGTGCGTAAATGTGTTGTACAGGCTTAAATGTGTCTTAAGAGCAGGAAGATGTGTAATTTCTTCATTTAGTACACAAACAGAGCCTTCAACTCATTTTGAATATCTCTGACATGCTACCTGAATGTATCCAAGACACAGTGACATATGACATTATGGCCCTCATTACGACCCTGGCGGTCGGTGATAAAGTGGCGGTAATACCGCCAACAGGCTGGCAGTAAGTACCACCAAATTATGACCATGGCTGTGATATCTCCGATAGACAGCCAATGTACCACACCGACCGCCAGGGCGGAAACAACAGTCACCACTGTGGTAGCCGCCTACAGCCAAGCGGAAGACAAAGTTCCGCCAACCATATTATGACATGGCAATCCGCCACCTTTTCCGGGGCGGTCCCAATGTAATCAAAAGCCTGGAGGAAACACATCACAGAATTGAAAGGACTCACCAATGGAGACACAGGGAAGAACCACACCACCATGGAACCCTAACTGCAAGTTTTCCCAATGATCTTCTACGTTATGCTCCACCTGGAACACCAAAGCCGGTGAAGACGACGACGGTGAGTACTGCTGCCTAGCACACGAGGGGGGGGGGTAGGAAAACAAGAGTGACACACACACGCACAACACACCCCAAACACACACACCATACACACAACCAGATGCACTACAAAAACAATTTATCCCAGTAAATCGGCTGAATAATGCAAGGACAACAGGAATTGACTAAAGTGACTGTAATCAGTTCAACATCAAAATTAATACATTGATTTGTTAATGCAACAGATATGGACAAATGTACAAAAAAGGGACACTGCCCAGTCCTCAGTTCATAGAGCCACATGGCCACAGGGCAAAGTCCAAGGCCCAACTCGTTCCCTGCACCAATACGGAGAGAACACTGCAGGGGCATCAGTGGGCAAATTGGCAGGCACCTCAGGGGGGGCACGTCAGCCGGATGCAGAAACAAGACCACTGGTTCTGGAGGGGGCAACATGCCCTGTGCTTGGTCCTAGGGAGTGATGGGCCACAGACTTTGGATCGGGTGACTTGCCCACTTGTTCTGGAGGGGGCAACATGCCCTGTGATTGGTCCTAGGGAGTGCAAGGCCACAGTCTCTTGAGTGGGTGAATCGCCCACTGGTTCTGATGGGGACAGGCCGCATAGTAGCCCATGGAGGCTGGATCATATGGCGTCCGCCGGCGGTGACAGCTGCACTGTGGTGGTGGTGAGGAGGCACCTGCTCAGCCCCTGCACCCTCCGATGGCTGCACTGTTGTGGTGGTTGTAGTGGGAGGCTACTGATCAGCCCCTGCACCCTCCGATGGCTGCACTGTGGTGTTGGTGGTAGTGGAAGGCTCCTGATAATCCCCTGCACTCACTGATGGCTGCACAACCACAGCTGTTGGTGGGGGCTCTGTGACAGCTGCTGGTGCAGGCTCCTTCCCCTTTTTCCTGGCTGGTGCAGGCTCCTTCCCCTTTCAGCTTGCTGGTGCAGGCTCCTTCCCCTTTCTGCTGGCTGGTGCAGGCTCCTTCCCCTTTTTTCAGTATTTGTGGCCTGGAATCCTTTCCACCACTAGTAGGTGCTGATGAAACTGGGCCCGTGGACTGTTTGGCTGAGGTGCTTGGCTGGGTTCTTGATACCCTGGCCAGACGTGCAGGACGGGGGAAGGGGTAGGGAAGAGGTCAATGGTGGAAAGAAAAAGCTTTTTAGGGACATTGGGGCGGGAAAAGAGAGAAGAAATGGGAGTAGAGGATGAGGGAGTGGTTGTTGGAGGTGTTTGTCTGCTGGATTTGGGTGCAGGTGCATTGGTTGTATGCTGTTGTGAGGTGGATGGCTGTTGGGTATCTGAGTGCTTACGTTTGTGTACTTTAGGAGGGGGGAAAGACATGGTGGGAGAAGACACAGGGGATGTGTGCATGGATGTTGTGGTGAAGTCTGTCAGTGAGATGTGTGTTCTGCTTGGTTTGGTGATGATGCAGGTAGTGGATGATGAAGTAGTGCATTCAGGTGTGAGTGTGGACATAACTGGGTGGGATGTAGAGGAGGAGGAGAAGGAGGGGGAGGGGGAGGGGGAGACAATGGAAATAGTGGATGTTGTTGTGTCTGCAACTGAATGGTGTTTGTGTGAGCGCCTGTGGGAGGAAGTGTGGTGCTTGTGTTTGCCTGTGACACTTTTGGGTGTTGTACTGTGTGCATTCTCGTCTGGCTGTGTGCTTGGGATGGGTTGGGGCTGAGGAGAATGGGACTGGGAAGTGGTAGTTGGACGGGGGACGGTTGAAACAGGGACTAGTGCTACCATCAGAGAGGAGGCCAGAGCCTGGTTCGATCTCTGTTGGGCCGCCAATCCACTGTGGATGCCCTCCAGGAATGCATTAGATTGCTGCCAGCCCCTGGATGGCATTCACAATGGTTGACTGCCCTACAGAGATGGATCTCAGGAGGTCAATAGCCTCCTCACTCAGGGCAGCAGGGCTGACTGGGGCAGGGCCTGAGGTGCTTGAGGCAAAGGAGATGCCCACCCTCCTGTGTGAGCAGGCACGGGCAACTCGCTGAGGGGCTGCTGGAGGGCGGTGCTGGTACGGGGGTGGTGGCTGTAGCTGTGGTGATCACAGAGGTGGCCCCCACCACCAGGGAGCTCCCATCGGAGGAGGTATCTGAGTCTGTATTGTCCCCTTCAGTCTCCGCCGTGGTGCTATCCTCGCCCTCCATCCCACTGGTGCCCTCAACGTCGGTGGACTCTCCAGGGTCCTGTGGAATGCAGCTCCTTCCGTCACCGGTGCCTCTGCTCCTCCGTCAGGTGATACTAATGCACATAAGGACAGGGTGACAAAACAAGAAAAGGGGGATAGAGAGAAAGGATACACTAGGTCAATGAATGCACCAACACCACTGTTGGTGTACACAGCACCCTCACACACTGGGTACAGGCCTACGCACTATGCATTGCACTACCAGTGATATTGCTAGCCTCCAAGGCATGAGGAGAAACACACACCGCCAACTGCAGCACACCTGGGACCCACGCAGCCCTGACCAGTAGTGGATGGTAACAAGCTAGGTAGGCAGTATTTTCAATTCAGACCCTTAGCCACCAGAGGACCTATGCTGCTATGTCTGGCTTGGCCTACGGCACCCACTGACACACAAGCACCACCCAGATACCACCCCTCCTGCCAGTTCCTTCAATGGTGGCCACTGTACTCACCCCCTTGGGCTGCAGTGTTGCCCTCAAGCACCCATCAGCTCTGGATAGGCCACCGCCAGTATGCAGGCCATCAGGGGAGTCAGGGTTCGAAGGGCACCCCTTCCACCTTGGGTGGCCATCCCCAGCTGGGCCTCTGCAGTCTTCCCTGTCCAGTGTCTCAGGTCCTCCCACCGTTTGCAACACTGGGTGCTCCGCCTGCCATAGACCCACAGGTTCTGCCCCTTCTTGCGATGGCACACCATATACCCTTCTTTTGATGGGCGCTGACCTGCAGAGGCTATACAGACAGGAGAACACCATTAGAGAACAGTACAGCCAGCTACACAAATGGCCCACCATACACGTTTCCAGCACCACTGGCACACACATAGCCCAGCACTCAATGTGTACCCAGCCAGGAGGACATCCCTCTCACCTTACACAATGCCTTCACACATACCTCCATACATGCATGCCACATGCATCGTGCCCACAGTATACTCACCTGTTGGTGTGGAAGCCCATACAGCAGTCCGTACTGGGGTAGGACCCCATCCATCAGTCTCTCCAACTCCTCCGAAGTGAAGGCTGGAGCCCTTTCCCCGGTCACACGGGCCATGGTAGGTTCCAGACACAGGTCACAGCAGCACATGCAGTGTAGGTCTTCTCCTGTGGAAGGTTAGGAAACAAGTGATGATTGAGAAATGAAATGGTGGTCACGTCTGCGGTGGTGCATACCGTCACCACTGGCGTAGATCACCTTTGGCCACTGTACCCCATAGCACCCAATATTAACCATTAAGGAATTGCATAGCGGCTCCCAATCGCATCCCGCCACGGTGCACAACGTCAGCAATATTACCTCACTTCCACCTTTCCCTCCAAACAGGACAGGCGACGTCATTTCAGCGGGGGCTGGCCTTTGAAATAATGCTGCATCACAGGAGAAATAGGCACATACTGGACAAATCACACTGACCCATTACATGTTTACAGATTGCAAGCTACTGTTTTGGCTCCATTGTTCAATTTGTGACAGTCTCCTTACTCTTTTGTCTCTTAGATTCCTACCTCTGCATAGGAGATGGAGACATAGCCCCATGTACAGACCCCTGGTGGACTTGGCTACACTGGAGGACAGGCACATAATACTCACCTACAGACTGGACAGGGCCACAATCTCAGAGCTGTGCGCCCAATTGGAGCCTGACCTGATATTTGCTATCCCTATCCGAATGGGATCCCACCTCTTGTGCAAGTTCAATCAGTGCTCAATTTCTTGGCAACTGGTTCTTTCCAAGTGACAGTGGGCTTGGCAGCAGGAATGCCACAGCCAATGTTCTCAATAGTATTGTCTGCCCTGATAAAATACATGTGCAGCTACATTGCATTTCCCCAGGTTGAGGATTTGGCCACTGTGAAGGCAGAGTTTTATTCAATGGGACATATCCCCAATATAATTGGGGCAATTGACGGAACACATATTGCATTTGTTCCCCCCTCCCGCCAGAATGGACAGGTGTTCAGGAATCGTAAGAGTTTCCACTCTATGAATGTGCAAATGGTGTGCTTGGCAGACCAGTACATCTCCCACGTCAATGCTAAGTGTCCTGGGTCGGTGCATGATGCCTTTGTCCTGAGGATTATCAGCATCCCAAATGTGATGGGCCAACTACAGAGGCACAGGGTGTGGCTACTAGGTGAGCCCTGATTCCCACCCTGTATATGTTGGTGTATGGGTATGGTGTTGGTCATATAGGATAGTTTGTGGCTAAATGTTGTACCTCAATATTTGCAGGTGACTATAGTTACCCAAACCTATCATGGCTGCTGACTCCTGTGAGGAATGCCAGGACAAGGGCAGAAGAACGTTGTAATGAGGCACCTGGGCGAACAAGAAGGATAATTGAGAGAACCTTTGGCCTCCTGAAAGTCAGGTTCCAGTGCCTCCATCTGACAGGTGGATCCCTGTGCTACTCACCCAAAAAGGTCTGCCAGATAGTAGTGGCATGCTGCATGTTGCACCTCTTGGCCCTCAGACGCCATGTCCCTTTTCTGCAGGAGGAGGAGACTGGAGATGCTCCTGTGGCAGCAGATGACTCTGTGGACAGTGAGGATGAGGAGGCAGAGGATGAGGATGATGACAACAGAACAACTGTAATCCATCAGTACTTACAATAACACACTGGTGAGAGAGTGTAACTTTACATTTCAATGCCTTTGGTTGTATTCTGTGTGGCATTGGCATGGTGGTATTTCCCACTTCTTTGCCCACTTACTTTTTGCTCTGGCTATTCATTTTGCAGATGTTGGTGATTTGACAAATACTCCTGGTGTGAGCACAACAGCCAGCTACTTTTCATTAATTCTATGCTCATTCTATGTACAATTCTTATGCACTGGTTGTACCTGTTTCAATCAATACATATTTGAAATACATGACATACTCGAAAATGATTTTTATCAAAGGGTGTTTATTGAAATGCTAACATATAGGGGGAAAGTGCAATGGGATGGGGTGATGATGGAGGGAAGTCCAGGGTATTATTCCAGTCTGTTTGTAGCACAGGTGCAT
Organism: Pleurodeles waltl; assembly: GCF_031143425.1. Taxonomy (NCBI): domain Eukaryota; kingdom Metazoa; phylum Chordata; class Amphibia; order Caudata; family Salamandridae; genus Pleurodeles; species Pleurodeles waltl. Next base: position 875,572,915 of record NC_090449.1, on the reverse strand, counting down.
TGTCCAATGGGACATAGGAAGGGGAGCAATGGCAGTTCAAGGTGGACAGGGTAACTGTGTGGGACACAAGGGGGACAATCAGGAGAGTCAAATTTCCTGGCGGGGTCTTGGCAAGTGTTTCTGTCTTCTCTCTGGATTGCAGGGAACGTTTGCGGGGTAGTTCACCTTCTGCAGGGGGAGGGGTGCTGGTGGCCTGTGTGAGCGCGTAGATCCTTAATAAGTAAACTTAAAAGGGACAGCGTATAGATTGATGAACCTTTTGACTCGTTTAAAATGTTCTTACTATAGCTCAAGAACGGAAATCAATAATCAATAAACCATAAACAATAATCATTTGTCAAATTAATAATCAGTAATCAATGGAGTCAGTAATTGTCACACACCATGACTTTTCAGCCATGAATAACCACACCTTTAGGAAAAGTTTAGTGATTTTATTTCCTTTATATTAACAATGCTAAACTCATGTAGAATAATTTTGAAATCAAGACAGAACGCATATCAGATCAATATTTACTGACCAAAAAGATGCGAGAAATTCAACCTAATCAAAGCTTAGGGCACAATACATTCTAAAGCATCAGTGCAGGTTCAACAAGGAAGTCCATCAACCATTTATCTCTGTAATTTGTCAGTTGTCATGTAGATACCCTCAACTAATCCAGATTAGCATCAGCATGTGGGGCTTCATGCAAAACAATTTAGAACACAAATTTAGGAAACATCTAGCTAAGGGAAACTAATAAACAGCGCAGTTGGTACCTAAAAAGAAAAGGCATAAAATTTCAGTTCAGTCATATTGTCAAAACTACCTATCCTCAGCATGGGTCAGCCAACAGAATCAGTCTTCGTCCTCAGGTCATCAATCGATCAGCAACACATCCGGCTCTTAGTCAGAGAGTATGAGCCCAATGACAGAATCTCAAATCTCTTCTAAGTCTCATCTTCTATTCAAATCTGCATAATTCTAATCTCTAGTCTCTCTCCTAAGAATCTCAGAAAAATTCTCATCTGTCGTGTTGTTTTATCAAAGTCACCTAAACTATCCCCTAATTCCCAATTGGTCAATTAATCATACGTTATTACTCTGTCCAATAGTGTTCATATACCAAACCTATGAATTCTAACATTTCACCTTTCAACACAATGTTGATTGGTCTGCCATATGATGTTCTTATCATCCGGCTCGTCAGGTATCAAATTTGTTGCATCTTCCTCTCCAGTCAGTGTCTTCATTGTTTGCGCCCTGTGAAAGTACGTCTCACACACATTACACACATTTTGATACATTACTAGAGACATCATCTCCTGTCCGTCCATTCCCATAGAAAGCTTTGTTTAAGTATTTTATTAAAACAATGAACATTTCACAGTTAGTTCACTCTGTCAGCATTTTCTATTAAACACTAAGAAATACAGCTTCTGCATGAGGCCTGGCAAACTAGGCCACGACACTCACTAAGTTAAGGCCTACAATTAATAAGCTAAAGTATAATTCATAACCCTTAATATGACATATTACTACAATAATCTAATACATTTTCAATATTTTGTAAGTATTAATCATAAATTAGTACATTTCCTGAATACTGGTGGCCATTCTTCGAAGTCACATTTTCAAACGTGCACATTATTTTTCTCTACGTTATTCATTTTCTACAGAATTCATTATTCAAAATACATAAACACTCATTAATAATTTCTAAATAAGACATCTGTTTCAGCACCTGTGAGTCCTGTGGCAGGGCCTCGCGGCCACTAGCGGCAGCGGAAGTGGAAGGCTGTTCAGATTACTGGCTTTTGGCAGTTGCCCGATGATGTGAGATTGCCTCCCTCACAATGTAGGCCATGTCTGACAGCACCCCTGCTATGGAGATCAGGGTGTTGTTGATGGTCTGCAAGTCCTCTCTGATCCTCTGGTACTGTCCCTCCTGCAACCACCTATTCTCCTGCACGTTGTCAAGGATCTGGCCCATCATGTCCTGGGAATGTTGATAGGCTCCCAGGATCTCAGAGAGTGCCGTCTGGAGAGTCGGTTCTCTGGTCCTGTCCTCCCCCTGGTGCACAGCAGTCCTCCCAGTGTCCCTGTTGGAATGTGTCTCTGTCCCCTGAACCGTTTGCCCACTGCCACTGACCCCAGACCCCTGATTTTCTTGGGTGCGAGGTGTAGCCTGGGGTCCCTGTACAGGTGGGCACACTGCTGATTGACGTCTCCTGGGGACAGAGGTTTAGGTACGCTAGGTGGACGCTGTGGTGTTGGATCCTGATGGGGGAGGATCTGTGGTGGTCTGTGACTGGGCTTGGGTAACCAGCTGTTCAGTGGTCCCTGATGGGTCAGGTAGATCAACCAGATCCTGAAGACCAGAGTTACTGTCATCACTGTGGGCCTCTTCTGTTGGGGGACTGGATAGTGCTGGCACCTCCTCTCCGGAGACATTGGCTGGGGTACCTGTGGGGATGTAAATGATGTGTTATGGTCAGTGTGTATGAAATATTGTCCATCCCTGGCTTCCCCTCGATGGTTGTTGTTGCCCTGCCAGCTTTTACTTGTGTATGTTGGTGTTTGGTGGGATTGTTAGTTCTCTATGCTATGCATGCTTTAGTGAAGAGTGTTCATGCATTGCTACAGCATGCAGGGCTTGGCATCGAGATTAGTGAGATGTGATGGTGGGGTGTATGGGATGAAATGTATGGATGGGAGTGAGGGTATGTGATGGCATGCAGGTAGGGGGTGATAATAGTAGAGAGTTGAATTACCAGAGTCCAGTCCTCCTCTGACTCCAGCCAGGCCCTCAGGATGTAGTATTGCGAAGACTTGCTCCTCCCATGCTGTGAGTTGTGGAGATAGGGGTCCGCCGCCAGTCCTCTGGATGGTGAGCTTGTGTTTTGCTGCTATGGAATGTACCTTCCCCCGTAGGTCGTTCCACCTCTTCCTGATGTTGTCCCTTGTTCTGCGGTGCTATCCCACGGCGTTGACCCTATCCACGATTCTCCACCATAACTCCATCTTCCAGGCTATTGATATCCGTTGGACCTGTGCTCCAAATAGCCTGACAATTTCCTCCACCGTGAAACAGGGGTGCCTTTGTGGTGCCATGTGTGTTATGTGATGTGTGTTGGTGAGGGTGTATTGGGTAATGTGTTGGGATGTGTGAAGTGGGGTGCCTGAGGGATGTATGGGTGTATGTGGTGTGTGTGTATGTAGTTGTGTCAGTGGTCTTGGTGTCAGTCTTGTTCCAATGATTTGTAATCGTAAAGGGTTGTGGGTAATGTGGGTGGGTGTTTTATAGTAGTGTGGGTATGTGGGTGTGGTGTGTGTATGGGTGTCAGGTGTGTGTTGTTTGAATTCTCCAATGTGGTGTTTTTTTGTCTGTGGTGTCCATTGTGAGCACAGCGGTATGTACCACCAATGGTTTACCGCTGTTGAATGTCTGCCTTGGTGATTTGTGGGTCATAATGTGTTGGGCGTTGTTCTGTTGGTGTAACAGTGTGGGTTTTGATACCGCCACTTTAGCACTAACCTTTGGTCTGGCGGATTTGTGACTGTTCTTGAATTCTGTTGGATTGGTTTGTGTGTATCATAATATGGTGAACGGATATCTGCCGCTGTAAGTTGGCGGCCATCAGCGTGGCAGTAAGCGGGATTTACGGGCAATGTCATACTGAGGGCCTACATGTCCTTTAGACCTGTGTGTGTGATGCGTCCAGCATTACACATATACTACTCTATGGCCCTCAATACAACATTGGCGGTAAATCCCGCTTACCGCCGTGCAGAAGACCGCCAACACACCGCCGCGGCCGTGGAAATCCGCCACAGGTATTACGACCCACAGCTCGGAATCTGCCAAAATCTAGACACCCACACAAGTCCGCCACACCAAAGGTCAGCAATAAACTGGTGATCACAAAACCTCAACCATCACGCCAACAGGAATACGCCCACACTATCATGACCCACGAATCCAGGCGGCAGTCTTTCAACCGCGGTATTCCATTGGCGGGAAGGTGCGTTCCATGGTCCCAAGACACCACTTCGCAGTTCAGAGGACTGGCGGCGGACCCCCACCTCCTCCCCAACAACTAACAACATGGGAGGAGCAGGTCTTGGCTATACTGCATCCTGAGGGCCTCGCAGGAGTAGCAGGAGGAATGGACTCTGGTAAGTCAAATCTTAACTATTACATCCCCCACCCTACCTGCATGCTATCACATACCCCCACCCTCGCCCTCGCCCCTATCACTCCAACTCCTCACAGTTGTTCCACTATCACAAAGCATTCATCCCAACACCAGGCCCTGCATGCAACAACAAAGCATGGACACCCATCACCAATACATGGCCACTACACATACCCACTCAGACCCCTAAACAATTATCACATAAGGTCCTACACATGAATGGAAGCACTGGGGTAAAGGGTCACCCACTTATTGCACACCATGGCACACACAGATGCAATAAACATGGCTTTACACCCCTGCAGGACCCCTACCCAACATCACCAGACAGGAGGTTCCAGACATGTCCACTCCACCCACAGAAGAGGCCCACAGTGATGACAGCAGCTCTGTCCAACTGGATCTAGATGACCAGCCCGGCCCATCTGGGACCTTGGGACAGTTGGTTCCCCTCACACTGGCACAGGCCACCACAGACCCTCCCCCTCAGAAAACACAAGCACAGCACCCACCCAGCGGACCCATACCTCTGTCCCTAGGACACGTCAAGCAGCAGTCTGTCCACCACTACAGGGAACCCAGGCTAACCCACCACCCCAAGAACAGCAGGGACCTGGGGGCAGTGGTAGTGGGCATACAGTTCAGGGGACAGAGGCCCAGGAAAACAGGGGAACTCGGAGGGCTTCTGTGCGACAAGGGGAGGACAGGCCCAGGGAACCCACTCTCCACGAGGCCCTCTCCAACATCATGGGAGCCTACCATCATTCCCAGGAGACGATGGCAACAGTACTGGCCAAGTTTCAGGAGACCCAGGGGCTGCAGGAGGAACAGTATTTGGGGTTCAAGGAGGAACTCAAATCCATCAATAACACCCTGGGCACCATGGTAGGGGTGCTGAAGGAAATCGTGAACACCAGGAGGGACACAGTGGCACAACAAGGGGCCCCTGACACTAGCCTGGACGATGAACTGCCTACCACCTCCACCGGCGCTAGTGGGCAGGAGGCACCGCTACAGGGCCACAACACCAGCACCCCACCCCCTGCAGATGGAGAACCACCCTGCAAGCGGTCTCTGAGATCCAGGACAAAGGCAGAGAACAATGCCAAGACCCCTGCCAAGAAATGAGACCACCCTGATTGTCATCCTTCTGTCCCACTTTGTCACCCTGTCCAGCCTTAAACTGCCCCACCTCCTATTCCTATGCCCCTTTGGTCAATGCACCTGTGAGACTAATAGACTGGACTCTGCAATGGATATTCCTCCACCATCACCCCTGACCATTTTACAACACCCTCCACTATTTAGCACTTAAATAAACACCCTTAATTCACAAAACAATCTGGAGTCAGTCTGTGCTTTCACAAATGTGTATTTGCAATAACTGAGGGAAATAGCAGTGTCCATTGTATTGTCAACATACCTATGTTACACAGCTCTAGTCCATGAGGAAACATAGCAGAGGTCACACAGTGGGACCCACATCTGTGAAATTGAAAGGGAAAGTGACAAATCAGGGACCATACACTGGGTGAAAGTGACAGACAGATGAGAGGTAGAACAAATGTATCAGATGTAGGAGGCAGTGATGTCTTCTTACCTGTGTCTCACTGGAAGTATTGATGGATCACGGTGTTTCGGTTGTCTATGTCCTCTTCTTCTGCCTCCTCGTCTTCACTGTACACAGGCTGCACAGCTGCCACAACACCTCCTTCCGGACCATTCTCCTTCAGAAAGGCACCTGTCGTCGCAAAGCCAAGTTGTGCAGCATACAGCAGGCCACGATGATCTGGCACACCTTCTTTGGTAAGTAGTATAGGGAACCACCTGTCATATGGAGACACCTGAACCTGTCCTTCAGGAGGCCGAATGTCATCTCTATAACCCTCCTAGTTCGCCCATGTGCCTCATTGTAGCGTTCCTCTGCCCTTGTCCTGGGATTTCTCAGTGGGGTCAGTAGCCATGACAGGTTGGGGTAACCAGAGTCACCTTCAAATGTCGAGGGACAACTGTTAGACACACACTAACCCTTAGGGACAACCCCAGATCCAGACAACAATTCACACTGTATAGGGTCCATGTCCTCACCTAATAGCCACACACGGTGCCTCTGGAGTTGCCCCATCACATAAGGGATGCTGCTATTCCTTAGAATGTAAGCGTCATGCACTGAGCCAGGAAACTTGGCGTTCACATGGGAGATATACTGGTCGGCCAAACACACCATCTGCACATTCATACGTAGAATGGTAACTCTTCCGGTTTCTGTACACCTGTTCACTCCTGCGGGGGGGACCAAGGCCACATGTGTCCCATCAATGGCACCTTTGATGTTGGGGATATGTCCCAGAGCATAGAAGTCATATTTCACAGTAGGCAAATCCTCCACCTGAGGGAATACGAAGTAGCTGCGCATGTGTTTCAGCAGGGCAGACAACACTCTGGGCAACACGTTTGTGACCATAGGCTGGGACCTCCCTGATGCTATGGCCACTGTAGTTTGAAAAGACCCACTTGCCAGGAAATGGAGTACTGACAGGACCTGCACTAGAGGGGGGATACCTGTAGGATGGCAGATAGCTGACATCAGGTCTGGCTCCAACTGGGCACACAGTTCATGGATTGTGGCACAATCAAGTCTGTAGGTCACTATTACATGTTGCTCTTCCATTGTCGACAGGTCCACCAGCGGTCTGTACACCGGAGGATGCCGCCATCTCCTCACCTGCCACAGCGGAAGAGCTCTATGGATGAGAACAGCGAGCGGAGGGTCAGCCAACACTGAGGTACGAAAACACAACTTTATTGCACACATTTGTCAATCCGCTATGTGCCTGTCTTAGTGTGTATGCAAGGCCTAGATAGGTGTGACGCATTTAAAATTAATGCTATGTGGCCCCCTGAAATGGCAGCTGCCTGACCTGTAAGGTGGGACAATGGGATATGAGGTAACTCCGCTGGCGCTGTACACCGTCGCGGTAGGCGGTCAAAGACCGCGGCGCAATCCTGCATTGGTTAACATTGGACCCTATGGGTCCCAGGAGCCAATGACGATGTACGCCGGCGGTGATGGTACGCGCCGCCGCGGACGTGAACGCCATTTTCTGTCTGTTCACTCACTTGATACCTGATCTTCGACAGGAGAGGACCTACACTGCAAGGGCTGCTGTGACCTCAGTCTGGAAATGACAATGGCTACAGTGTCTGGGTAAAGGGCCCCTGCCTTCACATCGGAGGAGTTGGACAAACTAGTGGATGGGGTCCTCCCGCTGTACACGCTACTCTACAGTCCTCCAGACAAACAGGTGAGTACACTGTGAGCATGCTGTATGGGCAATGCCTGTATGGAGTGGTGTGGATGGGAGATAGGGGAGAATGAAGCGTGCATGAAACAACAGTGAGTGTATGTGCGTCAGGGCAAGGGTGGCAACGTGGGCCAATGACTGTGACTGTCCGGACGGTTATATTTTCTCCTTTTCCCCTGTACTTTTCCTGTAGGTCAGCGCCCACCAAAAGAAGGATATTTGGCGTGCCATCGCCAAGGAAGTCCGGACCCTGGGGGTCCACCACAGACGGAGCACCCTCTGCCGTAAAAGATGGGAGGACATTCGCCGCTGGAGCAAGAAGACGGCGGAGACCCAGCTGGGGATGGCCTCCCAACGTGGGAGGGATGCCCATCGCACCATGACCCCCTGATGTTCCGGATCCTGGCAGTGGTGTATCCGGAGTTGGATGGGCGCTTGAGGGCATCACAGCAGCCACAAGGGGGTGAGTACACTCTCATTCAGCTGATTCACTGCGCATGGGAGGTGTCTGGGTGGGGGAGGTGGGCAGTGGGTTCCCCTAGGCCAGGACGAGCATTGCAGGCAAGGTCCTTTCGTGAGGCAGGCTATGTGGCAGCCCACCCCACCAGTGTTAAGAGCCATCTACCCCTAGTCAGGCTCCTCTGACTTCCATGTGTGCAGCAGTCGGGCATAGGCCTTGTACCCCATGGCCCTGATATTAATTAGGGAACTCTGAGTGCATTGCGTAGTGCAGAGGGTTGCTGTGTCTGTAGTGTCCGCTAACGGTAGTGGTATTGCATGCACTGAACATGTCTTTCTACTTTCTTTCCCCCCCTTTTTGTGGTCTCCCTGTTCTTGTGTGCATTAGCATCATCAGGCAGAGGAGCAGTGCCACCGGAGCAGGAGGGAGCTGCATCCCACATATCCCTGGAGGGCGAGACTATGGACTCCGAATTCACCAGTGGGACGGAGGGCGAGGGGAGCTCCACGGCGGGGACAGGAGCTTAGGCCAGCGACACCGACTCCTCCTCTGATGGGAGCTCCCTTGTGGTGGCGGGCCCCTCTGTGCCCACCGCATCTACAGATACAGCCGCCACCCCCCTGCCATATCTGCCTTCCCAGCAGCCCCTCAGCGTGTGTCCCGTAGCCGCTCACCCTGGAGGGTGGCCCCTGCCCCTGTCATCCCTGCTGCCCTCAGTGAGGAGGCCATTGACCTCCTCAGATCCCTCACTGTTGGGCAGTCTACCATTCTGAATGCCATCCTGGGTGTAGAGAGGCAGTTGCAACAGACAAATGCATACCTGGAGGGCATTCATTCTGGTCAGGCAGCCCAACAGCGAGCTTTTCAGACTCTGGCCTCAGCACTGATGGCAGCCATTGTCCCTGTGTCCAGCCTCCCCCTCTAACTTCCTCCACCCAGACCCAATCCCCAGTACCTCAGCCTATCCCAAGCACACCCTCAGACCAGCATGCACACACCTCAACACACAAAGGTAGGTCTGGCAAACACAAGCACCACATATCCCACAGGCACTCACACAAGCATCATACCCATGCAAACATACCAACAGCCACTGCCTCCACTGTGTCCCCCTCAACCACATTTCCCTCCTCCCTCCATGTTACGTCTACACTCATACCTGCATGCACTACATCTTCAGCCACTACGTCTATCACCAGCACGCCCATCACCATACACCGCTCACGTGCACTCACCACCCCCACTACCATTCACACATCCCCTGTGTCCTCTCCCAGTGTGTCTGTGAGCCCACCTCCCAAACTACACAAACGCAGTCACACACCCACCCAACAGCCATCCACATCACAACAGCCTCCAGTCCATGCACCTTCACCCAAAGTCAGCAAACAAACACCTCCTACAACCACTACCTCTTCCTACACTCCCAAAGACCCTCCATCTACCCATCCCAGTGTGTCAAAAAAACTTTTCCTGTCAAACCTTGACCTCTTCCCTACACCTCCCCCACCCCTTCCATCCCCGAGGGTCCGCCTTTCCAGGTCCCAACCCAGCATCTCAGCCACCACATCACCGGGAACAGTGGTGCCAGCAGTAACCGGCTTCTGGAGTGCGCCAAGCAGCAGGGCAGCCAGTGTGCCAAGGAGCTAGGCCAAGAACATTCCCCCACATCAAAAAATAAAGAAGTTGGTCCCAGCCCAGAGGGAGAAGGCCAAAACACCTGCCACCAAGGGCTCACCCAGGACTACAGTTGTGAGTGGCAAGACAGCTGCGCCACCATCCAAGGTGGGGAAGGGCCAGAGAAACAAAGGGAAGTCGCCGCCAACCTGCACGGCGGACAAGACCACCACCGGCACCGCCACATGCACCGCCGCCACGGGCACCATGGCTCAGCACATCGCTGCCAGCAGCACGCTCACTGAGCCCCCCACCTGCACTGCTGCCCAGGACACCGCCGCCAGCAGCATGCTCACTGAGCCACCCACCAGCACCCCTGCCCAGGACACAGCCGCCAGCAGCACACTCACTGAGCCACCCACCAGCACTGCTGCCCAATGAGTGCCGCAAGCACCGCCGCTACTGGGGCCGCCACCAGCACCGCCAGTGGCCACGCCACTTCCTGTGCCAGTGGCACCACAGCAGACATAGCTGCCATCCCCAGTGGTCAGTCGTACGTGGCTGGTGGTCAGTTCCAGGGGCCTGGACAGCTTCCATGTTGGCCCACTGTCAGTGGAGCATCACATCCACTACCTCAGTCCTTGGCAGGATGAAGCATTCTGGGCACAATGCCCCCTGCAGAACAAGTGGAGAAAGACATCCACTACCTCAGTCCTTGGCAGGATGAAGCACTCTGGGCACATAGGCCCCTCCAGAACCAGTGGAGAAAGGCATCCACTACCTGAGACCTTGGCAGGATGAAGCACTCTGGGCAACAAGCCCCCTCCAGAACCAAGTGGAGACTGTTATCTACTTGAGATACTGTGGCTTTACACTCCACATGAAAGAGCATTGGGCAAACCACCCACTGGAGAGACTTGAGAGACTAGCTTTGCACTCCCTAGGATAAAGCAGTGGGCAAACCACCCACTGGAGAGACATGTGAGACTGTGGCTTTGCACTCCCCAGGATAGAGCAGTGGCACCCACTTGAGAGACTTGGGAGACTGTGGCTTTGCACTCCCCAAGATAAAGCAGTGGGCAACCCACCCACTGGAGGGACTTGAGAGACTGTGGCTTTGCACTAACCAGGATATATCAATGGGCATGGAGCCCCCTCTTGGAGCTGGCGTTGTGCACTCATCCGGCTGCTGTGCCCCCCCTTCCCTTCCCCTTTGAGGTGTCTGTTTTATTTCGATCTGATGCCCCAGCAGTGTTCTCTCCGTTTGGATCGGGTATTGAGTGTGAGCCTCGCCCATGCATTTTACGCCCAGTGGTCCACGGACTATGTAGGTGCAGTACATGGACTTGAAATCTTGGTGTACATATTTGTTAATAGTGTATATATATTTTTGACTAATTGATTTTTCCTGATTACAATCATTCAACTCATTTCCTTTTGTCCTTACGTTCTTCCAGGGAGGGTAGGGGAGAGTAAATGTACTGTTTCAACATGTATTTGTGTGCATGGTGTTGTGGGTGAGGGTGGGGCTGGGGGTGTTGCGTGTGTGTGTCACTCTCTTTTCCCTCCCCCCTCCCCTGTGTCGTAGGTACAGTACTCACCGTGGTGGTCGCCGCCGTCGGTCGTGCTCCTGGTAGAGGAGCAGGAAGACAATGGCAGGTAGAATTTGGAGTTCCGGCTCCATGGCGTCCTGGTTCCTCGTGTGGTGTGCATAAGTGAGCGTTTTCCCTTCCAAGTCCAGTTTCTGCCTTGTTTTTGTTTGCGTTGAATCCGCCTCGGAAAAGGTGGCGGATTTGGTGCTCATAATGGTGTGGGCGGTACATTGTCTTCCAGCCTGTTTGTTGGCGGTGACTGCCATGCTGTTTGTTTCTACCGCCATGGCAGTCGGAGTGTTCAAGTGTCTGTCTATGTTGGCAGTTTCCGCCATGGTCGTGATTCCATTTTTTTTTCTCCGGCCTGTTGGCGGTCTTACTGCCGCTTTAACACCGACCACCAGGGTTGTAATTAGGGCCTATATCTTGATTTGTGGTGACAATGCTAGAGTGCCTCAACATCCAATAACAACCTTACAGTTCAGGGTTAAGTAAAGACAGAAAGAAGTCCACAATTGTCCTATGAAAGTAATATACAGGTGCCATTTGGGTACAACCACCCTATCATTGTGGGTGAAGTATGGCCTGGCTTAGGAGACTGAGACGGATATCTACTTACAAAAAAGTATCCCAAAGCACACTGCAAGGAGTAAAATAGGCCCCAGTCAGTCAATCAAGTTCCTTGTAGCGAAGTTCTGGATAATTTTCAAATGTCAAAATGGGGATTGATTCATTCTTCACAAGGCAGCAGCTGATATGTGTTTTGTCCCATGGACTTTATCAAAGCTACAAACATATATACAAACCTATATAACTATCTAATAAAATAACAACCAAGGAAACAAAAATTATAATGTGCTTAGCCACACCCCAAGTATATCTCATGAACACAACAAACCATCTGCGCAAATATAAAAAAGAGGAATAAAAGAAGAGCTAAACACTGTGATTACAAGAAAAAACTACCTGAGTAAAGGTACATGCAACCAGTGATGTGAACCTAAAATAATCCAGTTTGTGAGAAAGTGTGTAATCAAACAAGAATCAAAATTGTCCCATTCGAGACAAATATGAAATAAGTGCAACAAAGCCTGATAATAGGACCCAAGAGAAGGGAATAACTCCCTACAGGTGTTAGAGTAAAAAATAATAAAAACAGGTAACTGAAATCTCATAAATCACAGTTTAGAGCAACACCATAGTGTAACTTCTGTATTTCCCAAAGTATGAAATGATCATGGTATGCCTACAAGTCAGAGTTAGATAAAGTATGAAAGGTGTCAAGATGAAAGCTCAGGTTTTGGTGCACTAAGTCCAAACTCTTAAACAGAAGAAAGTAGTCGTAAGTGACCTTCTTCTCTACAGAGAGTTAGAGGTTGGTGGTGAGTATTACCGCCTGGCAATGGTAAACAATTGAAAACCAAAACAACCCATGATCAGCCTAGAGCCTAACAAAAAATAAGAATAAGTCCTCCTGTGATAAATCACAATTCTCACAGTATAGAGCTTGTACCCAGCAACATGAAAGGTGCCACATACCTTATGCTGCACAAACGGAGATCTAAGTGGTAATGGAAACACAGACACCAACCACGGCATGTCTTTTAAAATGTCGCAGTAGCGTGAATATACATCAAAAAGAAAAAACGGTCTAGGAGGAGCTGCCCACAGAGGGATGGTTAGAGGCAGCCATCTTAAACAGCTAATAGGAGCACAAAAAAGATATAAAACAATTAAGTACAGCAAAAAAAACGAAGGCGAAAGTCATGAAATGTATATAATACCTTACTAATTTGCTCTTCTCAAATGGAAGACATGCGAAGTGACACATACCACTGTTGGGCAACACATTTTCAAACAGTCACACCAATGAGAAACAAAGCCACAGCATTTTAGCCTAACGCTGAAACCGTATAAAATACCTTACCATCATGCTCTGCTCCAACAGAAGATCAGAGAAGTGCCACATATCACTGCAGTGCAACAAATGTCCAAACAATCATACCAATGAAAGAGACAAAACCATGGCACATTATCCTCAAATTGAGAACGTAAACATAGAAGGCGAACTATTCAGTGGTACAAAGTAACATGAATGGCAGCTATATTTAGAAGGTCCTATGTGTGTTAATCCCAGAGGCAGTCAAAACCAAATAGAACGAGATTTACTGAGGCAAGAAGTAGGAGTCAACTCACGTTCTCCCTCCCGAAAAGTGTGTGAAGGGAGACAAGGAAAACGTAACTAATAATTGCTGAAAGTCAAAAACCCACAACTCAGTAGAAATGGGGGAAAAAAGTTAATTTTAGTAACCACGAGTAATAATCGGCAGAAATATACTTGGAAGGTGAGAGTCCAACATCCCCGTGCATTATGTAGGAAAGGTCCCAAAACGACAAGAGTGTGCCATATAATTAGTAATTTTAAAGAAATCATATCCCAAACACAGGAGATTAAGTCCATCCAGGTGCATAAAACGGGTTAGCCTCTTTGTCGTCCAAGCACATATATATACACCATCACAGGGATATTACAAAGCATCCACAACGGACCAACCTGTATCACACATGCCATAGTTCACAGATAATGTGCAACTGTACCATAATAGAGTTTGGTTTTGTAAGTTCAATTAATAGTAGAAGCACGTTGAAGATACAACTGTCGTCCAATAGGCGTATGGAAAACAATGACGCACATGACAAACACAGTATAATATAGAGGGAAAGAAGAACTTATAGATACTGGATCTCTAATTTGTAGAGAAAGAAAGAACATACAGTTACTGGACCAATAATTCGGTCTGCCAAAAATGCATGCAATGTCTATCAATATTGTGGCTGAGATCCAAAGCCCATAACTGAATTATCCACTTGGTTTCAAGTTGTCATAGGGCTAGGCCTCTATTGCCACCTCGTGGTGATGGTTCCATTGTGTCAATTTCAGGAAACTTAATGCTGGTTATATCACACTGTCAGTGTTTGGTGTTTCTGCCATAACATTTAACACTGCAAAACACACCCACCAACACATATGCACATCTAATTGCTCAGTGCCTACTTGTATCTATTTCATATTTTGAGTGATGCATTTTGTGCTAATTCGGTTGTACAACTATATTTGCTTGTGTTCTGCCCGAGTACGGAGTCTCCTCTCTGAGTGCAGAGATACCAGCCTGAGTGCGGAGATTTCCCACTGAGTGTGGAAATTCTGCCCCAAGTGCAGACGTGAAGGCCTGTGTGACCTGTGTGAATACGAGAATACTTTTGGTCCAAGAACATCCTTGTGAATTGGGCCCTAAGTTTAGATTTGAAGTCTAAAGTTAGACTTTAAGTCTAAATTTAGAGCCCTGCTCACAAACGTAAAGTTAGACCAAAAGTCTAACTTTACTATTTTTCTGTACTGAGAAAGGTAAGTTACTACTGGTAACTTCACCACTTGTAATTTTACTAGTAGTAATTTACCTTTGTGAATACAGAAAAGTAGTAAAGTTAGACTTTTGGTCTAGCTTTACCTTTGTGTATAAGGTGCTGTTTTTAATTCATCATAGTGGCATAACCTGTGCCTCACTTTGGCCTCGACAAGAAGAGAGGTCCTAGGCGCCAATGAGTGTTTAAAGATTTATGGGCTGGAAGGTTGTTTTCTGTTTCCAAGAGACAAAAGGTTGATGATTTGAACAGTAGGCTGTAAGCTCCAGTGGAAGAAAGGCGTCCTCAAAAAGGCTCAAATATCTTACATTGTTCAACCTTCAGTCATCTGTAAAAACATGGATCGGAAAACCTCACTGCAGTTCAGTGAAGTATGCTATATCTGTGGTAGCACCGGTCTCTGGACAGAACTGATAGACCATTCATCAGACTACAAGAAAATTATTTGCAGTTTATAGGATACCGAACTATTCTGGTGAATCTCTGCTTAGACTTCGCCCTTTACAGACATCCTATCTTGGTTCACCTTGTTCAAACACTACTCATGGTCATGTTCAAGCACATGCAAAAGATCAACGTGGGTTATTGGAGGCAAAATTCCTCGGCTTCCCCACTCTATGCTCATAGATCTTAAAAGCTTTTCTCATTGCCTTTGAATGGGATAGCTGGTAATACAGCAAGATGTCTTGGGAGAAGCGGTACAAGGGCTAATTCTGACCATGCCTAACAATTTTCAAAGCAGTAGAAACTATCCCGCAATAATGGCTCCTGACTGACGATATAGTGGGTAATTGCTTTGCCATGGACACATGCGGTTAAAGATTCATCACACGCAGAAAGAAATCTCAATATGCCATGTAATCCAGTTGAGGGTGCTAGCACTACAACACATATCACCTTCATCTAAATATTTGACTTTGCAAATTAACCCTAGTATTGGTTAACGAAATACCAAACTGGTCAAAGATTGATACGCCTTTAAATATGCCAATCGACATTTCTCTTATTATGTTTTATATGATTACAAAACGATACCAACATACGAAAAACATTAAAATCTGTGGTTGAATAGGAAGTATATTTCTAGTTTGGAGCAGTATTTTGCTACATTTGTCTGAGTTCTGCAGTATTCTGTTGCACATATATGTGTTCTGTTGTCAGCAAACGCGCTGTCGGTCGTTGTGGTTGAAATTGCACTTGAAATAAGGTAGCAGTGTTTTAAATCCACATAAAATTGCCATACACTGCATTAATTTAATAAAAGGTATATATTTCTTCCTTCAAATTTAAACTAGTTACCTGGTATCCATTTCTCGGGCGGTTTACTGAGCTTGCGTTTCCTGGCTGGATTAATTATTAATGGAACCTGCTGATGAATATGGTCGGAATACAAAGCAGGGTTGGACCATTTATTTTGTCTGTCCAATACATTATTATTGATGGCAATTAGATCAGGGGAGGATAGTAGAATCTCGGTTTCGTGCTGTTATTAATTACATTGTTTATTATTTTCTCGCAGTGCTTGCTAAATCCGCTTATTTGTTTAACTGTGTTTCTGGAAAAAAAGATGGACTGCTTCCCACAGGATCGAAATCGGACACCGGTATTCATCTTTCTAAGTGCCATTAAGTTGTTCTCTTTCGCTAATGATCTGAGGGATCAATTAAAATCGAGGCCAGTGATGAATAAGGATGCTCGGGAAAAAAATCCACAAACAGACTAAATTGGGCTGCGGTTTATATTTCTGCGGGAAGGCCAAGGTCAGCCTCTTAGAAAGATCCCTGATGCCATCTGATGCAGAATCTCGAATCAATCAAACATGATTGGCCGGGAAATCCAACTCAAGGCTGCTCACATTAAAATTACACATACAGATTGCACCTCCTTCTGGAAAACCCTTTTGGAAATAGTTTATAAGTCACCCTTTAAAAAAAAAAAGGCAACCGGAAATGGGGCAATTACTACCGCCCATTTATAAAACAAAATCAATTATACGAATTAGTAGCATATCTGTGTAAGAGTGAAGGTGTCTTCATGTGTGTTACCCAGTGTTATGTTTTCTTTTAAATCATTTTATTGGCATTATATATGAAGCATATACATTCAGGAAGGTGTGCAGATCGTGAGCACGTTCTGGCAATGAGAAAAAATAAAAAGCCTGCTAGAAACAGCTACAGGGGTGCTTAGTAATCGAACAGCAAATAGGCTTTGGTCACATTTGGACATATTTATCAAAGTTTTGTGTCACACTTGTGCCACGCAAGGTAACACAAGGGCGAGCAAAATATAGATGAGATCTACAAAGCCACGCATGGCCACGTTGCGTGGCACTATGTGATTTGGTAAATCTGGAGTAAAGAAAGACAGCACAAGTTGCTGCCTTGCATTACTATCACCCAGGTAGGCAATCCATGGGTGTTCCCACACATCCCACTGTGGACCCTGAATCATTCCCAGATTTACCAATACTGGTAGACCTGGGAATGTGTCAGATGCTACAACTTCCCATGGGAGGAGTAACAAGGAGAAATGTATTTATTTCTCCTCATTTTTAACTCTTTCTATGTGTGCTGCATTCTTTCTGCACGAAAAAAACATCCTGCCCGCAATGCAAGTACCCGTACAACAAGGTGCAAGGGTGCCTCAGTTAGCACTAGCCAGCAGTTTGTGTGCCAGCATAGGCAGAGAGCAGGAATATGCCATATCTTGGTAGATATGGTGCATTTCTGCCCTCTCCCTTTCACTCAACTCAGCACAGCAAGGTGTCTTGCTGCATTGCATTGCATGAAATAACAATAAATATGGCCCATTGTCACTTGTACTAAAACCCCGGCTCACCACTTCCCCCTCCCCTCTCCCCATATCATTCCTACCCAACTGCAGGAGGTTAGCCCATACCCTTAATGTCCCTCAGTAATAAATAATGTATTTTTTGGTCTGAACCCTATTCCTCGTAGTGTGCTTGTTCTTGACTCTCATGTAGCTCACTGTTAACAGGATTTCTTGCCCTCTCAAGTTACTGAAAAATGCCTTATGCCTTCCATTGCAGGGAAAGAGTGATATGAGCCACCCTCTTCCCCAGCTACATGACCAACAGTTTCCATTTGCCCTCAAGGAACAGATGTGTCCCTTGCATGTTGCTCACCTGCCTCTCCATGGCCAAAAGTGCTGATTCCTAATTTTGAGCGATTGTCAGCTTTGTGGCTCCTAGCCATTGGAGGCACATATACATTAGTTTCTGGCCATGTGTGCTGAGAGATTTGAGGCCGAGGAGCATAATCTCCGGCATTTGTGGAATCATTAATGTAAAGATTTATCAGAGGAACTTGGTCGCCTCCTCCAAGAAGGGCCTATCTTTCACCATGTGTGTAGTGGCTTTTCCTAGGCTCTGAATCCCCTCCAATACTTGGGGGAGGCATTGTGATACATGCAATGTAATTTGTAAGAAGTGTAGTGCAACCCATAACAAACTTGTAGTGTATGTCCTCTCTCAATGTTGAGGTGGAGGATTTACATAAGTCTTCGTGCAGTTGCGTGTCTTTGGGGTCTCATGTGCTGTTAGAAGTTTGTATAGTGTCAAAATTGTGCCTGAGTACAGAACAGTTTAGGGAATTGGAGCTCAAAATGAATTGTAGCCCTGGTGGCACCTGCTTGCAAGGTGGGGTGAATTGCCAAGCGTCAGATCTTTGCATAACACAATCTCAGAGTCAGCAACTGCATAAGCTTCTCTACATTGCTAGAAGGTTTTGGGTGTTGTAGCCTCATATATATCAGATCATTTTTCACTCCCCCTCTCTCCAGCCCCTAAAAGACTGGGCCACAAGAGCAGGAGCAAATGGAGGTTTATAGTGGATGGGGTTATAGGGGCCTGGGTAGAATACTGAGCCCTGTGCTCCTACATATCTGTTCCATGTTTTCAGAGTCATGGCAACTAGTGCGCTGATATAGGCATTAAGGGGTCTATGGTGTTTCTCCAGTCCGCACTGGTCCCACAGCTGCCTGCGGACTATAGCATGGTCCAAAAAATCACCAGTTTTTTGCAGAGGCCATTGTAAATACTTCCAAGACTGTTTCAACTAAGCTGATGCATAATAGTGGAAAATGCTAGGGATATAAAGACCTTCAGCTTCCCTTTGCTGTGTCATTAAAACTTTGAGGATTCTCTGAGCTTTCCCCCTCCATATGAACTCCATCAGTTTCTGTTGGATATGTTGTAGATTGCACGGTACTAGGAAAATGGGAGAGGGGACATGAAATAAGTGGAGTTGTCATGGTAGGCATTGATTCTGCCTAGAACACATGCTTTCATTTTTTTTATTTCAGAAGCTGACAGTGGCCACCTAGTATTACCTTGACAATGTCTGTGATAGTAATTTCAATTTTGAACTCCTCTTGCAGTGATAAACTCACACACTTTCTCATAGACCCTGCTAAAGCTGCACATCAAGGGCATATATGTTGTCCTGGAAGACTGAGATTGATTAATACTTGTAGCTCACAGACTTTCTAAAGTTCCAAGTCAATGTTAGAAGATGCCCACTAAATGTTCTTTTCCATGATGACAAAGAATAATTCTGCTAGCATCTCTTGTGGTCATTCTGTTTCTATCGTTGGTTCAGAATATATTTCAAGAAAACTAAGGGGAAACGTTTGATGGCAACATTGAGCCAATGTAGTTGGAATATAGTTTAAGATCTCCATCCAATTTGAATTTAGTTTTGTGGCTGAAACTAAGTAAATTTATTTTTTGAATGCTATTATAAAGGAGACAAAGGTTCAATTGAGAGCCTTTATGATAAGTACATTTGGAATTCTAGACTTATGTGGGTTACAACCCACATTGTGGTCTATCAATGTTGTTCCCCTGATGCATTTTTGTTTCCAAGTCTAAGTTCAAAGAGTATTCTATGTTGGATTCTTTATTTGATACTTCGTGCCATAGTAGCATGTAAGAAATCTCCTGTTTTCTTGGCAAATTTTAAATGTAAGCTAGGGCAGCTCCATGTTTCACATTTTCCAGTGATAGTTCAACCATTTAGTGAAAATATTGGGATTACCAATTACATCTGGCCAAATGCAATGGGAAGTGCAGCTGACAAGTGTGGCAAATTATGTTTTAATTAGAAGATGGCACTCTATTGTGCATTGTACACATTTGCTCAAAATAATTGATCATTTGCAGGCAGTACTTCAGTCATTTATATTGAGAAAACATTTTCACCAATGATTCAGCAACTGTTTTTTTTTCCATTGGACCACTGAAATACTGGGATCGCCACTGAAGACAATGGAGTGCTAGAGGGTAAAAAATGACTTTTTATAGGCCTTATTGTTTAACATTCCGATGGATATCCTTCTTGTTATCTCTTTAAATTTAGGAGGTTCTTCTCCCAGTTGATCTTTCCAATTGGTTTATAGCCTTTATGATCAATTGAAAATAGTGTATCCAAAGGCTATCAATTGCTCATGGAGACATTCTACTCTAATACTGAATTTTGTCTAGTTTTCAATCAATCAATCAGGGAATTTGTAAAGCACACTACTCACCCGTGAGGGTCTTAAGGCGCTGAGGGGGGACTGCTACTGCTCGAACAGCCATGTAGTGAGTTGTCTCCTGAAGGTAAGAAGGTCCTTGGTCTGACGTAGGTGGGTGGGAAGAGTGTTCCACGTCTTGGCTGTGAGGTGCAAGAATGATTTGCCGCCGGGGTTGTTCTTCAGATGCATGGGACAATGGCGAGGGCAAGGTCAGCAGAGCAAAGCTGTTGGGTCGCGGTGTAGAAGGAGAGCCGTCTGTTGAGGTATTCTGGTCCAGTGTTGTGCCTTGTGAGCATGGGTGAGGAGTTTGAAGGTGATTCTCTTGTTGACGGGGAGCCAATGCAGGTCTCTCAGGTGATCTGTGACGTGGCAGTGGTGGGGGATGTCCTAGATGAGGCGTGCTGAGGTGTTCTGGATGCGCTGCAGTCTTTTCTGGAGTTTGGCTGTGGTCCCTGCGTAGAGGGCATTGCCGTAGTCCAGATTGCTTCTTGCGAGGGCTTGGGTGACTGTTCTTCTGGTTTCAGAGGGGATCCATTTGTAGATCTTCAGAAGCATGCAGAAGGTGTTGAAGCAGGAGGAGGAGATGGCGTTGACTTGCTGGGTCATAGATAGTGAAGAGTGCAGGATAGATATCAGGTTGCATGCGTGGTTGGTGGGTGTTGGTGCAGTTTTCAGAAATGTGTTCCCATGTCGCTAATAAAAACGAATGGTTACATTGTGGCTATTTTCTCAGTTTCCTCTAGGGTAGCCCAGAAGTCCCAAGAACCTTTAGAAACTCCAACATGTGGAGAAAGTAGGGCACACATGTTGTGTGTATCCCTTCTGTGAAAAAAAGTTGTGAATGTTTAAGCATGAACAACCCTAAATATAATAACATGGGTTCAGCACTGAATATGGACAGAGGGTGAAGAGGAGAGATCCCCTAGCAGTCAAAAAGTCTCTGTGTGTATATGGATGTATTTAGGTGTATGATACTTCCGTAGCATGAACCGACTAAAAGGCAGCAGAGTTCTAATCATGATAAAATACAAACATAAGGTTGATGAGTAATTGGAGAGGAAGCTCTTTTGTGGATAGTTAATGCAATGAGATGTAGTTCTTTAAAGATGTTCTTTCCTAAATTGGAGGACGTTGGGACAGCCCTGATCAATACAGGGATGTTCCAGATCCTGAGAACATAAATGAAAAGTGTTAATTAGTTTGTTACCAGAAGTCCCTCCAATGCTTTTTCATTTTCTCTATACCTTTCATCTCCATCCATTGCATTGCTACTGTATACTACTTTTTTTTTCAGTGCCTACATTCTGACTGATAGTTAACACTGCTCTTCCATTTTGCTCAACAGGCTTGGTTCCCCATTCTGCCATTTTCTTCCCACACCATGGTGTGTGGGAGGGAACACATAAATGTCATACCCATTTCTGTAAAGGTCCAAATTATCTCAAATCTCTAATTTCTCCTACCTCGGTGTGACCTTTGATTCGTACAGCAGTTTTCTGACCTGCAATGGCAGTCATTGCCTTTGTTTTAATCATTTTTAGGGGCCCTCTTTGATGCATCTCAAAAAGTTGCTGGCAAACTTTTATTGCCCCTTTTAGACATTTACAAACTGAAATGCCTACCAGTTTTGGCTTATGGGGCTGAAATATTGGGTTACTGTGATTGCACAAAGTTACAGCAGGAGAACAACTGTTTCTGCAGACATGTATTGGGATTAGGACACAGCAGTCTACAGTATTTTCTACATGAGGAGCTTGTCTTGACCTTTGTGACAAATGAGGTAGAGCTCACCCTGCTCCTTCTCTGGATTTCTGTGTGGAGAAATGAGAAATCAGTGTTGCAACCTTGTGCTCAGGATCCCATGGCTGGGTTTATGTTACGAAAACAACAGAATCCTTAGGCAGACCATATCAATATCCCTCACCACAGTCCCTCATTAGAGGACCTGGCACTAGGGTGAAAGGGCTTTACATGAGACTTGCTGCTGCCAAGAGAAAACAAGGAGTTGATCAATACAACTGTGAGGGATTTGGTTATCATTCAAACCAGTATGGGTATGGAACCATACATAGCACCTGTAAATAATCTGTAGGAAAGGGGACTTTTGACAACGTTTTGCCTAGGTACCATCAGAAACTCCTGATACTTTCCCCTGGGCCAATATGATTCTGAGTCAATTCTGCTCTGCCCATGCGATTAATCATTTCCTCAAATGCGGGTTAATTGTTTTCTTTAAATTAATCCGTCTTTTCAATATAAATATTTGGTACTTGTTCTTAAATCTTATTGGTTCTATCAAATCAAGACAGCTTTTTACTATCTTTGCATGCTGTCTGGATCCCTTTGTATGTTACTCTGTGTGAGGAGTTTGGAAAAATACTATTTGTTGGCGAAAGTCAATCGAATATTAGTCTTTCTCCGTGTGGCAGGGCACTTTTTTTTCCTTGTTTCAAGGTTACTTGTAAAATTATTTACATGCAGGGGCTGCTGTATCAGCGTTTACTTTTTATTCTTTTTTTTTGTATGTTATGTGATTTTTATGGTGCTCAGTGTATTAATATGTATAGCAGCTTTGATGTTTGTCAGATCAGACGTTTATTAGATGAGCTTTTTGTCTAGGATTTTATGTTTTTATGTTTGCCAATTTTATGTGTATTTGTTCTTTTTTTATGATTATGTGTGTATAATCGAATAAAGATTAAGAGCAGACCCATGACATCCTCCTAAACTTTACAATGTCTAATGGAGACTTTCAGGCATCAGGCTCTCATACTCCAAAATAGTTTGCCCTCTTGGACACATGTAAAAATGTGACTAAGATGTTCATTCATAGACTAATTAAGAACTTTCCAAAAACCCTCATTACAGACTAAAGGAGAGATTACCAAAAAACAGACTATGGCCCTCATTATGACCCTGGCGGTAAATCCTGCTTACTGCCATGCTGATGGCCGCCAACTTACCACGGTGGCGGCGGATATCCGTTCACCATATTATGACACACACACACACCTATCTGACAGAATTCAGCCACAGACATAAATCTGCCAGACCAAAGGTCAGTGCAAAAGTAACGGTATGAAAACCGAGACCGTTATGCCAACAGAACAACGCCCAGCACATTATGACCCATGAATCACCACGGCGGACATTCAACGGTGGTAAACCATTGACGGTACATACTGCCGCACTCACAATGGACACCCACAGAGAAAACAACACCAAATTTGACAATTCAAGCAACACACACCTGACACCCATACACACACCACACCCACACACCCACACCACTATAATACACACATCCACATTACCCACACCCCTTTATGATTACAAATCATTGGCACAAGACTGACACCAAGAACACCGATACAACTACATACACACACCACATACACCCATACATCCCTCACGCACCCCACTTCACACACCCCAAGACATTACCCAACACACCCTCACCAACACACCTCACATAACACCCTTGGCACCACAAAGACACCCCCGTTTCACAGAGGAGGAGCTAAGGGTCGTGGTGGAGGAAACTGTCAGGGTAGAGGCATAGCTGTTTGGAGCACAGGTCCAGGAGATATCAATAGCCAGGAAGATGGAGCTATGGCGGAGAATCATGTACAGGGTCAAACCTGTGGGACAGCACCCCAGAATAAGGGACGACATCAGGAGGAGGTGGAACAACCTACGGGGAAAGGTACATTCCATAGCAGCAAGACACCAGCTCACTATCCAGAGGACTGGCAGTGGACCCCCACCGCCTCCCCCATAACTCACAGCATGGAAGGAGCAAGTCTTGGCAATACTGCATCCTGAGGGCCTGGCCAGAGCCAGAGGAGGACAGGACTCTGGTAAGTCAACTTTCTACCATTATCACCCCCCTACCTGCATGCCATCACATACCCTCACCCTCACTCCCATCACTCCACTCCATCCCATATACTCCACCCTCACCAGCCAGCAAGAAGGGGAAGGAGCCTGCACCAGCCAGCAAGAAGGGGAAGGAGCCTGCACTAGCATCTGTCACAGAGCCCCCACCACCAGCCGTGGTTGTGTAGCCATCAGTAAGTGCAGGGGCTGAGCAGGAGCCTCCCACAACCACCACCATAGTGCAGCCATTGGAGGGTGCAGGGGCTGAGCAGGAGCCTCCCACAACCACCACCACAGTGCAGCTATCAGAGGGTGCAGGGGCTGAGCAGGAGCCTCCCACAACCACCACCACAGTGCAGCCATCGGAGAGTGCAGGGGCTGAACAGGAGCCTCCTCCAACCACCACCACAGCGCAGCTATCAGAGGGTGAAGGGGCTGAACAGGAGCCTCCCACAACCACCACCACAGTGCAGCCATCACCGCCGGCGGACGCCACATGATCCAGCCTCCATGGGCTGCTGTGTGGCCTGCCACCACCAGAACCAGTGGGCAAGACACCCACTCGAGAGACTGTGGCCTTGCGCTCCCCAGGACAAAGCACAGGGAATGTTGCCCCCTCCAGAGCCAGTGGGAAAGATACCCACTCAAGAGACTGTAGCCCATCACTCCCTAGGAACAAGCACAGGGCATGATTCCCCCTCAAGAACCAGTGGGAAAGACACCCACTCGAGAGACTGTGGCCTTGCACTTCCCAGGACCAAGCACAGGGCATGTTGCCCCCTCCAGAACCAGTGGGAAGACACCCACTCAAGAGACAGTGGCCCATCACTCCCCAGGACCAAGCACAGTGATTGTTCCCCCTCCAGAACCAGTGGGAGAGACACCCACTTGAGAGACTGTGGCATTAAACTCCCCAGGACCAAGCACAGGGCATGTTGCCCCCTCCAGAACCAGTGGGAAGACACCCACTCAAGAGACAGTGGCCCATCACTCCCCAGGACCAAGAACAGTGATTGTTCCCCCTCCAGAACCAGTGGGCAAGTCACCCACTCGAGAAACTGTGGCCTTGCACTCCCCAGGACCAAGCACAGGGCATGTTGCCCCCTCCAGAACCAGTGGTCTTCATTCTGCATTCAGCTGTGGTGCCCCCCTTTCCCTGAGGTGCCTGCCTATTTGCCAACTGATGCCCCTGCTGTGATCTCTCCGTTTTGGTGCAGGGATCAAATGGGGCTTTGGTCTTTGCCCTATGGCCATGTGGCCCCTGTGAACTGTGGACTGGGCAATGTCCCTTTTTTGTACATTTGTACATATCTGTTGCTTGCCACATCGACTTATTATTTTTGATGTTGATCTTATTACAGTCACTTTAGTCAATTCCTGTTGTCCTTGCATTATTCAGCCAATTTTCGGGGATAAATTGTTTTCTTGTGCAGCTGGTTGTATGCATGGCGTGTGTGTGTGGGGGGTGTGTGTTGTGCATGTGTGTGTCACTGTCGTTTTCCTCTCCCCCCTCCCTTGTGTGCTAGGCAGCTGCTAGGCGGCTGTACTCACTGTCATCATCTTCGGCATTGGTGTTCATGGTGGAGCATGACGTGGAGGATTATCGGAAAGACTTTCTGGTTCCATGGTGGCCTGGTTCTTCCCTGTGTCTCCAATGGTGAGTCCTTTGACTTCTGAGCTCTGTTTCCGCCAGGGTTTTGATGGCGTTGGTGCTGCCCCGGAAAAGGTGGCGGTTTGCTATGTCATAATATGGTGGGCAGTACTTTTTCTTCCGCCGGGCTGTTGGCGGCTACTGCCATGGTGACTGTTGTTTCTGCCCTGGCGGTCGGTGTGGCACATTGGCTGTCTTTCAGAGATATCACCGCCATGGTCATAATTTGGCAGTACTTACCGCAAGCCTGTTGGCGGTATTACCACCACTTTATCACCAACTGCTAGGGTCGTAATGAGGGCCTATATTTTTTTTTCCCGTAACACAGCCATTTGGCTAAAAATATTCTGTAGATCAATGGTTCTTAAACTATAGTCCAAAGACCCAGGCAAGCCCATCACACTCAGTCAAGGGGAGGGGCGGGGGAGGGGTGTCTGTGCCTGTTCAGAAAATTAAATATCGTCAGCAGAATAATAATGCACTTTTACATAAAAAGCAACATTAAAAACTTAAAGTTTTATATTGATGTAAATGTGAAGGAATTTGAAACTGGAAGCTAAAACTTGAGTTGGTATCCCTATCTTGATCCATTGGAGTAGCATAAGTACAGCAAATGAAACCTATAATGAAAGGTTGGTGTTCTCATTTGAAGCAGAACTGAAATGTGCCTGCAAAAAGAGAGCATGCATAGAAAGCAAAAAAGACAAAGTGATATGCTAGTCTTGCAGGTCACTTCAATTTTAGATAATAAACTGCATTTTGAAAGTCTGCAGCCTTCCCATTAACATTTCAATGGTCACAGTTTTGTTTTTGAGCTAAATACCTTATTTCATATGTTGTGTATTTGCTTGCTGTATACTAGTTTCTGTATTTTTGTGTATTGTTTGGCTGTTTAAATTGTGGCAGTTGCTTAGCAATGGTCCCTGGCTTCCAGTAGCAATTCACTGGTGCTCCACAGACGTTCAAAAGGGTAACACCCACTGCTCTAGATCCTTTCAGGTATCTTTGAATATGTCAGTTTATTATGATTGCACATTAAAACTATCTCCATTAACCTATCTGAATCCTGCGTTGACAATTTCTAAAGTGATCAATGTGAAACTCGTGGTACAGCTAGAATGATAATCTTATTCATTATAATTGTTTGCTTCTCATTAGCACGTCAAATTATCTCTCTTTTTCTTGCATGACCTCATTTCCCATTCCCTTGATCTCCATGGCTGCTTTATCCTTTATTGATTATTTTCTTTTACTAAATCCTCATTCCATTCCCACCATTTGTCATTGTCCGAATAGTGAGACATAGAGAGAAACGCTGCAGTTCCATAATCCGTGCACAGAGGTATCTGGTAGCAAATACTCCTGCTTTGGAACCAGGGGAAAACAAGGTAAAGGGGTTGACATGATAATTTTGTTTTCCTATTATGTACTCCATAGTATTTCAAATATTCAGCATTTACTATTGATTGCACATGTACAACATATAACATTTGCATTATTCTAGGTTGATAGCATGTCAATTATTCGCATATATGCAATGATGTGATTTATAATGTGTGATGGAATTTAGTAAATATGCAACAGAATCCATATGCTGATTTTTGCATTTTACATCATTCATCACAAGACTTGTCCATTTAGAAATATTCAGAAAAAAAAGGTAAATACGTATATTAGTAAGGCAGAGTGACATATTTAGCTTCCTAGGAGCTTTTTGCAAGCTTTGATGCAAATATCCTAAGCGCAGGCCACCAGCTCTTCAGAGTGAGGAGGACATTATCGGCTTGGAAACTGAGACAGGGAGTGACATTCCTCATGTATAGAAGCTAACTAAAAACATTATGTTGTTTAGCTAAGGTATATGGGCTACAGGCCATATAAGAAATTTAGAAAAAACACTCATGGTGTTAAGAAGTTTTTGCTAGGGACTGTATTGAGGAGTTGATTACCAAATATGGATATCACTATTTATTGCAAATAATTATTCAAATGTCATTACATTGTTGCAATGTTTAAAGTGTTTTGTTTAGCTATCACTCTCATTTCCACTGTTGTATTTATTTCCATAGTTACATCTACTCATATAATCCTTTTAAAAAACATGTTTTTAAATATAGGGGGTCATTCTAACTCTGGCGGGCGGCGGAGGCCGCCCGCCAGAGTTCCCCCCTCCAGAATACCGCACCGCGGTCAGTAGACCGCTGCGGTTATTCTGTGTTTCCCGCTGGGCTGGCAGGCAACCGCCAGAAGGCCGCCCGCCAGCCCAGCGGGAAACCCCCTTCCCACGAGGAAGCCGGCTCCAAATGGAGCCGGCGGAGTGGGAAGGTGCAACGGGTGCAGTTGCACCCGTCGCGAATTTCAGTGTCTGCTAAGCAGACACTGAAATTCTTTGTGGGGCCCTCTTACGGGGGCCCCTGCAGTGCCCATGCCAATGGCATGGGCACTGCAGGGGCCCCCAGGGGCCCCACGACACCCCATACCGCCATCCTGTTCCTGGCGGGTGAACCGCCAGGAACAGGATGGCGGTGTTTCCTGCTGGGCTGGCAGGCAACCGCCAGAAGGCCGCCCGCCAGCCCAGCGGGAAACCCCCTTCCCACGAGGAAACCGGCTCCAAATGGAGCCGGCGGAGTGGGAAGGTGCAACGGGTGCAGTTGCACCCGTCGCGAATTTCAGTGTCTGCTAAGCAGACACTGAAATTCTTTGTGGGGCCCTCTTACGGGGGCCCCACGACACCCCATACCGCCATCCTGTTCCTGGCGGGCGAACCGCCAGGAACAGGATGGCGGTATGGGGTGTCTGAATCCCCATGAAGGATTCAGCAGGGCAGCGGAAAACCGGCGGGAGACCGCCGGTTTTCCTGTTCTGACCGCGGCCAAACCGCCGCGGTCAGAATGCCCTGCGGGGCACCGCCAGCCTGTTGGCGGTGCTCCCGCCGACCCTGGCCCCGGCGGTCAAGGACCGCCGGGGGTCAGAATCACCCCCATAGTGTGGATTTCTTGTGATTTTCCATTTCTGATCAAAAGACTTTTGGAACTTACTAGTACAACAAATGATCTTGTAGTCTCACAGGACAGATTGTTGCCTGGAATGCGACAACCTTATGTAATGCATAGGTTGTTTGTGAGCTGCTATTTACCAGATGGGTGTGAGGGAGATAGTTGTGCTTTTGAGTTTGGGTGGTGGGCATCCTGGGGAGTTACATCCACATTTGATAGTTATATAAGGTTAAATGTGCTGGGTCTAGGACTGATTCTCCATCTCACTCTGTGACATCACCCATAGGGACATATTAGAGACCAAGGAGGCTTTCCATACTCCAGGTAGGTCAAGAAGGTAAATATTCATAGAGTTGAAATTCTTCAGTTAGATTATGTTCATTTGCTGAGGTTCAGTCATTTATCATTTATTTACTTGACAGCAACAATGTATGTAATTAGTGCATTATCATTTAATAACAAATGAGTGAAAACTAACAAATAAGTATTGGCAAAACAAAAAGTCTGCATTTTTGTTAGGAAAAATATTTTTTCAATAATTAGAAAATATTGTGAGCATTTTCCCCACCTGTCATACAAAGAAATCCAATAATAAAGTAGAATCTTCCACTACAATAACATGGAAGCAGTGAGTAGGGCTCTTTTTTTTCTGAACAAGTTGCATTTTTAAAGTTAAGCTGTACTGTCAGTAAAGACTGTTTTGAAAAGAGCACAAGATACAAATTGTATTGGAAGTGATGAACCTAATGTATATTAGATACTTTTGACAAAAGGCCCATATTTTCATGGTTATACGCATGTATAGCTTAAACAATGACCTAAACTAATTAGTATGCTCATAATGCACACATTACTAGCAGTTGGTCTCTTGTTTTCAGTTTTTAATAAGCTACATAACATATATGAGATTTTAATAATTATCTGAATGTGGATGAATTAGACAGCTGCCTGATTTCTTGAAGCAAACAAAGCAAAGAACCCAGAATGGAGGGTGCACCTCTCTCCCCCTTGAACTGGAGCACCTAGCTAGGAGGGGGGCAAACAGTAGCATTTTATCTTGACTCCCAAGACTACAGGTGAGGGAATATAGCCAGTTATTTTACCCAGCAATGGAACTACACTTTTATTGGTGCATTTGGACATCAGGACTCCTTCGAAAGCAAATGTAGTCCCTTGCTGGAAGACCTTGCAGGTGTCTTCTAACTTATAACACATGGCATGTTCTCTATAAGCCTGTGATGATGCACACTGCTGCATTATGTGTCTCCAGCAAGCATTTTCTCAAGTTTTACAGGAGGTCAGTTTGGAGGCTTTTCAATAAGTCCAACCTAGAGTTAAAGGCATCTCCCACCACTTAGGCTTGTGCTTGAAGAAAGGCATGAATGTCATTTAGTGGTTGACTAATGTAGCTGTTGACACTACTGGCATGCCCTGTGTGATCTCTGGCACTGTTCTTGTGACCCTGGACATCAGAGGTCACAACTGCAGGGCTGAGGACATCCAGTAAACACAGTGATTCTCAACATTGTACACCTTCTCCAGCTCCCAATAGGAAACTGAGCAATAGGCTTTCAAATTTGTGAAATAAATATGTATTCAGCTGTACAATACACATAGGTAAAGGTACACCCCTCCTTCTTATTTAAAAAAGGCTACACTGAAACTATTGGGCTGTAATCACTCTTATATATGGGAAGTACATTGTGTAGGAGATCGAATGGAGGAAATGGAGAAGTAAGTTTTACAATCCTCTCATTTTGAATGACATTAGAATAAATAACAAAGAACACTAAAGAAATTCGGTTCATCTCCTGCTCAATAGAGAAGGAAGCAGATCAATTTACATCTCCCCTTGTGTGATGAAAATAACCAAGACACAGAGGTGGTCATTCTGACCCTGGCCGTCTTAGACCGCCAGGGCGGAGGACCGCGGGAGCACCGCCGACAGGCCGGCGGTGCTCCAATGGGGATTCCGACCGCGGCGGTAAAGCCGCGGTCGGACCGGCACCACTGGCGGGGTCCCGCCAGTGTACCGCCGCCCCATTGAATCCTCCGCGGCGGCGCAGCTTGCTGCACCGCCGCGGGGATTCCGACCCCCCCTACCGCCATCCAGATCCCGGCGGTCGGACCGCCGAGATCCGGATGGCGGTAGGGGGGGTCGTGGGGCCCCTGGGGGCCCCTGCAGTGCCCATGCCACTGGCATGGGCATTGCAGGGGCCCCCGTAAGAGGGCCCCTACATGTATTTCACTGTCTGCTGCGCAGACAGTGAAATACGCGACGGGTGCAACTGCACCCGTCGCACAGCTTCCACTCCGCCGGCTCGATTCCGAGCCGGCTTCATCGTGGAAGCCTCTTTCCCGCTGGGCTGGCTGGCGGTCGGAAGGCGACCGCCCGCCAGCCCAGCGGGAAAGTCAGAATTACCGCCGCGGTCTTTCGACCGCGGAACGGTAACCTGACGGCGGGACTTTGGCGGGCGGCCTCCGCCGCCCGCCAAGGTCAGAATGAGGGTCAGAGTGGTGATGTGAAGGACAATGAGTTGGAACGACAGTTATAGGAATGCATTTTCTCCACTATACTCAAGCTGAGTTGACAAATTGTAAGCATTAGTGAAGATGTAACCACCGAAGATTAAATCAATTTAGTCATAGAACATACATCATATGTATGTATAACTAAATCTATGTAACAACAAGAATCCGTGCATATCCTGAGGTAGACAAAAAGTGATAAGCCCCAACTTTGTGTAGGAAGTTAATAATTTTTTAACAAGATGGTGTGAAAA
This sequence comes from Pleurodeles waltl, assembly GCF_031143425.1. Taxonomy (NCBI): domain Eukaryota; kingdom Metazoa; phylum Chordata; class Amphibia; order Caudata; family Salamandridae; genus Pleurodeles; species Pleurodeles waltl. The sequence continues at coordinate 875,541,492 of NC_090449.1, read as the reverse complement.
TCTGAATTTAGGAATGATAACACATCATTGCTTTGTGGTTTTCTTTCTCCCTTCAACAGGATTTGGCCAGATGTGTGAAAATTTGAGGGAAACATTGGATACTGTTTTTTGTAACAGTAAGATTTGTACAGGTATGTCAAGTACCATATGTTATTTTATAGAAAAAGATTATTAAACTAGATATAGGGGGTCATTTTGACCTCGGCGGTCTTTTTTGAAGACCGCTGAGGGACCGCAGTGCGGAAGACCGCCATTGGTGGCGGTTTGCCGCTCGCCCTATTATGATCGTTGGCAGCTCTCCGTCCTTTTACGGACGGAGAGCCGCCAACAGCCATACTGGAGGGAGGCGGGGAAGTGGAGGTTGCTCCACCTCCACCGCCACCGCCACGCCAACAGAACACCGCCCAGCGAATCACGTCCTGTGATTCGCTGTGGCGGTGTTCTGTTGGTGGTGTGGTGTCGGCAGAGCTGCCCCCTTGGCTTCCGTCCCCTCCCGGAGGATCGTCAGACCAGGTAAGTCGCTCGTCCTTGAGAGGAGGGGGGTGGGTGTGTGTTGTGTGTTGTGTGGGTACATGGGGGTGTGCGTGTGTGTATGTAGAGAGGGGTGTGTGAGTGCGTGTATGCCTGCGGGGGTGTTGTGTGTATGGGAATGAGTGTGTGTATGTCTGTGGGTATGTCTGTATGGATGTGTGCGTGTATGTTTGAATGTGGGTGTGCGTGTATGACTGTGTGTGTGGATGTAGGCATGTATGTCGGCGTGTGTGTGTGTAAGTATGTAGGTGGTGCCTGCGTTCGTGTCGTGTGGGTATGGGTGAAGTGATGTAGGGGGTTGGGGTGGGGAGGGGGGCCTGCCACCTTTGGGGTGTGGCAGGGGTGGTGGGGGGGTAGGTGTTCCTAGTGTTCCTTGCCAGTACATCATCCTCAATTTTATGGAACAAAAGCAGAAGCACATATTGATCTTCTGATATATCTTGGTTAGCCCAAATACAGCTGTATCTAAAATATATTTTTCTTTGTAAGTAACTTAACTAATTGTTCACATATTGTGGGGTTCTTGTCCTCCGTTATTCCGAATTATTAGATAACATCAAAGTTAAAAGTCATAAATCATAAGTTCCTAGGTAGCGTAAGGGTCAAATTTTCTGTAATGTCGCTTCTTTAGGATATCATTGAGTTCCAGTGGCTCATGGTATATTTTACCTTTGGCATATTGATTAATCAACATCTAAGAACACAAGTAATATTTGTTTTTGTATAGTGAATTTTTGAAAAAAGCTGTAACCCAAAACACATGTTCTGATGACAGAAATGTAAATCAAACCAATGTACAAATGCAGGTAATAAACAGCACTTTGACTTATAGCTAAATCATCCAAATAGTAAGCCCTTCCTAAAAAAAAAAAAAAAATCTGCAACTAAAATGTCATCTACATACATGATCCAAAGAGTTGTTATTAGATCTGTATCATCACCCAACAGAGTTTCATACATTTTAGCCCGTTATCAGCCCCAAGTTCTAGCCGAGTTTGTTGCAATGGGAGATTGCAACCACGTTTGTTGGGACTGCCCACATACCCAACTAGTCTGAAGTGAAGTAATGAGAGCACTTTAACCCATTCTTGGTTACTCCATACCAATAAGTCTCCCCACTATTCCTGAGGGTTAGAACACACGGTTGCAATACCAGACAATGAACTGCTTGAGAGCTGCTAAAACTACAGTAGCCATCCACTAGAGAAGGGCCTATTACTCATTGGTATGCACTTTTATGGCACTTTCTTATTATGGAGAAATGTTTAAATATTATTGTGGATGGGAAGCTTGCTTTTGACACTGTGTGGGATCTAGTAATTTCTTATTTATTGGGGAGGAGGGATCCTCTGTGTTGACTACCGAGATTGAAAGCTCTGAAACTATTTGCACTTTAGGTGGGAATCGATAAAGAGATATTGATGTGACTCATTTTATTATCATAGAAATTAAACATCAGAGGTACTATTAATATTAGAGACTTAAATTAAAGCTGCCTTTCCTTGTGGTGAAGGAGACCTGGAGATCTGCTATGATTACAGATACTGTAAAAGCATATTATGCAACTGGTAGGCATTTATTTGAGTGGGAGAGTTTACTATTTACTGTTACCAGTTATATGTCTGTTCATGGATGCATAGATTGTATAATGCTAAGCCTACTGTATATTATATAACACTATGGGGGTCATTCTGACTCCCGCCGGACGCGGTCACCGCGCGCCCGGCGGGAGCCGCCAAAATACCGTACCGTGGTCGGAAGACCGCGGTGGGTATTTTGAGGTTTCCCCTGGGCTGGCGGGCGGTCGCCAAAAGACCGCCCGCCAGCCCAGGGAAAAACTCCCTTCCCACGAGGATGCCGGCTCGTAATCGAGCCGGCGGAGTGGGAAGGTGCGACGGGTGCTGTTGCACCCGTCGCGTATTTCACTGTCTGCCAAGCAGACAGTGAAATACTTGTAGGGGCCCTCTTACGGGGGCCCCTGCAGTGCCCATGCCAGTGGCATGGGCACTGCAGGGGCCCCCAGGGGCCCCGCGACCCCCCCTACCGCCATCCGGTTCCCGGCGGGCGGACCGCCGGGAACTGGATGGCGGTAGGGGGGGTCGGAATCCCCTCGGCGGCGCAGCAAGCTGCGCCGCCTTGGAGGATTCCAACGGGCAGTGGTAAACCGGCGGGAGACCGCCGGTTTACCCTTTCTGACCGCGGCTGAACCGCCGCGGTCAGAATGCCCTCGGGAGCACCGCCAGCCTGTTGGCGGTGCTCCCGTGGTCGGTGGCCCTGGCGGCCACCGGCCGCCAGGGTCAGAATGACCCCCTATGTCTACTAGGCTTTAATAGACTATTGTTGTCAACCTCATCTTGTTTCATGCATTTTGCTAATAAAAATAAAAGTGACACTGTTGAAAGCATTATCAAGGGATAAAGGTAAATAAATCAAGGAACTCATATGGGCTCGCATTTAGAAACTATGGATCACGTCACCTCTGTAATCTTTCAAAAGCATCTGTGAGCCCTATCATCAAATGTTAATGGGAACCCAAATCAGTTAATGTAACCCTCCTCAAAAAGTCATAAATTTTATAGGCAATCCATCCCACCAAATCAAATAATGAAAATCACATAAATAGCATTGGCTAAAAGGGATGACTGAAACTCACCTCCTGTTGTTCCAATAATACTTTAAAAATAATTAGTACCTTCAATTAATCTATAAAATTAAGCTAACATAATAAACTCAAGGTTAGCAATGGCAAAATAAATGCACCTCCCATAAGTGTCCAACAGTATGTAGGTAGGGTGAGCTTATTTCCGATTGTCCACCCACGGTGCTATGTGGCTGTCTACCCTGTTTCCTACAGGTAGAAGTATGAATTAACACATAATAAATTCATAACATTGCAACCACAGCACTCTCTTTGTTCAAAACATATAAAAAGTAGTCCACATCATAAGTCTTTCAGAACAATCCGTCTTGTGTTGCCAGGTCTTCTTTTATTATGAAACTTTGATTCAGTTCATGTTTCCGTATAGTTCTTCATTACTGTTGTTTAGTATTTGACAGTCAACACGTGTTTCGTCACAAAGTGACTTTATCAAGGCTGTGGGATATATAAATGAATGTGTGTACAAGAAACAAGCATACAAGATGGACACTGACTTAATGTAAAGTGACTTCCCAACAACAATCACTGGCATGCCTACACCAAGTATAATAATATAGACATATGTAAAAACCAAATACCACATGAAAAATATATAAGAAGAGAAAAGAGAAGAAGAAGACAAATAAATATAGTGCAAAGTATGCCCCTGTACGTGTGTAACAATCCTAATGTGAGGGATACAGTTCATGCAAAGACATATTAGGTAACTAAATGTCAGAGTAGACAATCCCTTAGGTGTCTATAAAAAGAAAGAGTTTAGAAAAGGAAAGTCACCACCTTCACCTTCTTTAGTTTCTAGTTCTTAATAATTCCCAATAGGGGAGAAGAAAAGGTATCAGGGTATTTTTTTATTGTACAAACCAATGAGTGTCCCGAAGGTCCAAGGGAAACTTGTAATTCCATCTAGAATAGCACTCACATGATTAACAAATCTGGACAGGAGGTAGTGTACTCCAAAAGAGGTTCCCAGTAGAGTGGCCAGTACAAAGGATATTATAGGAGATATGTCCTTGGAGTAGTGTATTAAGAAAATATTGGAATTACCATGGACTCCAAGTTAGCAATGAATGCTCAAGTGGACAAATTAGCAGGATCAAGTTTCATCACCAGGAAAACTCTGCAATGCATCTTCCCAGGGAAATTGGCTGCCAGACTACTCCTACATGTAAAGCCACAAACCCACATCTTCCCTGTTGAGATGGATCTGCAACGGGTACCGGTTGCCAGAAGATCCACGTTCAAGCTGCTTTGTATCACAGACAAACCAAAACATGGAACGAGACTGCTTTTTATCAGGAATAAAATCACAAAATACATTGAACAAATAAACTACCACTCTAGCCCCCGCCTCACTTACAAGAAAAAGACAATAGGTGGTACCTCTTTCTCTTTTCAAGTTCCAACTATGGAATTCATTACCCACAAATATAAGATCCACAAATAACTATCTAATCTTCAAGAGACAATTCATGAGGGAGCTCTTTCCTACATAACCATCACACTCAAATAAGAATGGACTGCATATCCATGTGTTTATTATCTGATTTTATGTATATCTAGATAATTGTATTTCATTGTACAGACATCTCCTGTCCTTGTTCACAGGCCAAAAGTTTTTGTTCAGCAGATTAATTGCATGCACCTGATCACTGAGTTAAATACCAGTTCTACCCCAGTGGGCCTCTGAAGTGAGTTGCAAATTGCATCTTGGTAAAAGTAGTCATGCACATTTTTATTTCATCCCCAGTGGGTTTGCTGAAGCCAAACAAAATATTAATACATGGTTAATCACTCTCCAGTGGACAGATCCGAAGTAAAATTACCGGTTTTGCTGAAAGTATTCCAACCTGTTGCTCCAAATGTGACAAACCATAAAGCCACACAGACCTGCTCCTTCATGCAGTGGTGCTACCTTCACAGCTGGACAGGCGATTACATTTGTACAAAAAGAATTGTCCTCAAACAAAAGCGCACACCCATAAGAATGCAGCAATGCCATCAACATACAGAGAATTCTTTAGAATTTCCATTTTTCAGGCCTAACGCATTTGAGACATCTCCTGTCCTTGTTCACAGGCCAAATGCTTAGGTTTATCAGATTAACTGCAGGCACATGATCACTGAGTTAAATACCAGTTCTACCTCAGTGGGCCTCTGAAGTGAGTTGCAAAGTGCATCTTTGTAAAAGTAAGCATGCACATTTTTATTTCATCCCCATTGTGATGCTGAAGCCAAACAAAATATTAATACACGGTCAGTCACCCTCTAGTGGCAAATTTACAGTAACATATCCGGTTTTGCTGAAAGTGTTCTAACCTGTTGCTCCAAATGTGACAAACCATAAAGCCACACAGACCTGCTCCTTCATGCAGTGGTGCTGCTTTCACAGCTTCACAGACCATCACATTTGTACAAAAAGAGTTGTCCTCAGACAAAAGCACACTCCCAACAGGTTATTTATTATGGAATGCAGCAAAGCCAGCAACATACAGAGAATTCTTTAACATTTCCATTTTTCAGGCCTAACACATTTCAGACATCTCCTGTCCTTGTTCATAGGCCAAATGCTTGGGTTCAGCAGATTAATTGCAGGCACCTGATCACTCAGTTAAATACCAGTTCTACCCCAGGGGGCCTCTGAAGTGAGTTGCGAAGTACATCTGGGTAAAAGTAGTCCTGCACATTTTTATTTCATACCCAGTGGGCTGCTGAAGCCAAACAAAATATGAATAAACCGTTAATAACCCTCCAGTGGGGAAATCCACAGTAAAATTATCAGTTTTGCTGAAAGTGCTCCAACCTGTTGCTCCAAATGTAACAAACCATAAAGTAACACAGACCTGCTCCTTCACGCAGTTGTGCACTTTTGTCTGATGACAACTCGTTTTGTACAAATTTGACGGTCTTTCCCGCTGTGAAGGCAGCATGACTGCATGAATGAGCTTTTGGATTATTTCCTCTACTATTCTTCTATTATTCTATTTAATCCAACTAACAGACACACAAGTCCCAGTTCTAATTAACTCATACCTCTCTATACTAACACTAATACTGTTAATATTAATACTGTACTTCTATTTCCCTATACTAATCCACCACTAATCATTTTGGGTGGAGTAGCATGCTAGTCGACGAAAAGCGCTTCAATGCCTCATGAAGAGTAGTAAATATCTTCTGAGGTGGATAGGGAGGGAGTTCCAGGTCTTGGTGATGTAGTGGGAGAAGGACCTTCCTCCGAATGTGGCCTTCTGGACGCATGGGACGGCGGCAAGGGCGAGGTCAGCGGTGCAGAGGTGCCTGATGGGTGTGTAGAAGTAGAGTCCTTGGTTGAGATATTCTGGTCCGGCGTGTGTGAGAAGTTCGAATGTAATTCTCTTGTATATTGGGAGCCAGTGCAGGTCACTCAGTAGGGCAGAGGTGTGTCAGTGTTTGGGGGCGTTCTTGATGAGATGGGCAGAGGCGTTCTGGATGCGTTGTAGTCTTTTTTGTACCTTGGTGGTGGTTCCGGAGTGGAGTGCGTTGCCCTAGTCCAAGCGGCTGCTGACAAGGCCCTGGGTGACTGTTCTTTTGGTTTTGGTAGGTGTTTTAGGCATTGCCTCTATGCAGCTAACCACCAGTGGTGCCTGTAAGGAGACGCGCGCCATCTAATTTTCTAATGTCACTCCTCATTAATATGTCCACTTAGATTTACCTCTACGGTACATAACAAACATTGGCATTTTAAATAAGAAAACATCCACGGATTACGTACCATAGAGGTAAATCTATGTGGGATGTATTAGTGAGGAGTGACATTAGACAAAGAGTAAGCAGTAATATCTGTCTCAACCCGAGGAACGTTTTTTTTCAAATGCATGAGATGCAAGGCATGCAAAAATGGTGAAAACATTCAAAACAGTGGTTGTGGGCGGAAGAACAGTTCACTGAATTAAAGGGCACTATAATAGCAAAATTGAATATGTAGTATATATTCCGAGATGTAGCTGTTTCAAAATCTATGTAGGGAGCACAAAGCTACAAGTTAACAAACGCTTTCTACAACATCTAAGAGCAATTCAAAACAAAGATGATATGTATCCGGCAGCATGTCACATTCATAAGGTACATGCTGGGAAACCAGATGATTTAAAGTATAGTGTGATTGATGGGATATCGAAAGCCATTAGGGGTAGTGGCAGAGAAAATAAATTAGGGATTCTGGAGTCTAGGGGGCATATTTATACTCCGTTTGCGCCAAATATGCGTCGTTTTTTTTTACGCAAATTCGGCGCAAAACTAACGCCATATTTATACTTTGGCGGTAGACGCGTCTAGCGCCAAAGTATGAGTAAAGAGCGTCATTTTTTTGCGTGAACGCCTTCCTTGCGTTAATGAGATGCAAGGTAGGCGTTCCCGTCCCAAAAAATGACTGCGACGCAAATGCGTCGTATTTATACTCCCGGGCAAAAATCACGCCCGGGAGTGGTCGGGTCAAAAAACCCCGCATTTGCGCCTCTTTTTAACGCCTGGGTCAGGGCAGGCGTTAAGGGACCTGTGGGCTCAAAATGAGCCCGCAGCTGCCCTCCCATGCCCCCAGGGACCCCCCTGCCACCCTTGCCCACCCCAGGAGGACACCCAAGGCTGGAGGGACCCACCCCAGGGACATTCAGGTAAGTTCAGGTAAGTATAATTTTTTTTTTTTTATATATTTTATTGGCATAGGGGGGCCTGATTTGTGCCCCCCTACATGCCACAATGCCCAATGACCATGCCCAGGGGACATGAGTCCCCTGGGCATGGCCATTGGGCAAGGGGGCATGACTCCTGTCTTTACTAAGACAGGAGTCATGTAAATGGCGTCTGGGCGTCGTTAAAAATGGCGCAAATCGGGTGGAGGCGATTTTTTGCGTCAACCTGACTTGCACCATTTTTAAGACGCCCTAGCGCCATTTTTCCCAATGCCGGCGCTGCCTGGTGTACGTGTTTTTTTTCCACGCACACCAGGCAGCGCCGGTCTGCTTGCGCCGGCTAACGCCATTCAATAAATACGGCGCCCGCATGGCGCTTCAGAATGGCGTTAGCCGGCGCAAAAATTTTTGACGCTAAACTGCGTTAGCGCAGTTTAGCGTCAAAAAGTATAAATACGGGCCTAGATATTTAAACTTGCCTTTCATGCTAAAGAACCAAATGGATTAAACAGTAGTGAGGAATAATATATCCATTTGAGATGAAGTGATGATTATTTTTAATTTTTTTATTGTTTGTAAAAACAGATATATGCTTTCAATTCTGTTTTAATTCTGTCATCACAGAGCTAGTGAGTGAAAGAAAAGGAGTTTTATATATTTGCACAATAGAGTGAGAGGTGGGGTTCCATAAAATGCCCACTTGGTCTAGATTGTGTGAGGAAAATATTACATTGAAAGCACATTAGAGCTGGTATATAGTACAGAGAAAGCTATTAGACATTTATGATGGAATTGGATTAGAGCCATATGTACCTAGACTATGTGGTCTGTAAAATTGGAAAGCCGGCTAATGTAGGCACTATGGCTTTCACATTTGCAGTGAGTTAATTGTATACCTATATACCTTGTTTGATATTTGGGTAGCTTAAAATGAGCAAAATACAAAATATGTGAGTGTAATGCAGAAGGTTTGCAAATGCAGACATTAGATACAATGTGTGTCAGCTTTGTGATAATATGTTAGATATTTACAAAAAACTAATCATGGTTGAAAATGTTGTGCGGAAATTCGATCATGTGACTATATAAATGACAAACAAATATGGTGGTGAAACGGTTGACAAAGGCAGTAACATGCTGAAACGCATTCCTGTTTGGATTACATGAATAGCATTATCTCACTCGCTCTTGGAGTGCGTGTCTTCCTTACAGTAGGAGGAGAGTGTGTATATATATATATATATATATATATATATATATATATACATAGATATATATGTATATTTATATATATTGAGGTGAACAAATCCAGAGTGTCGCTGGTGTTGCAGGGTGCTCTTTACTGGAGCTGTTCTCCACCTAAACTTGGGAAGAGTTCTCTGTTTTGATTTGTGTGTGTGTGCATATATATATATATATATACACAAATATTAATATATTACAAACAAATGGCAAATATATTCAAAATATTTCCAGTGTATTTATAAACAAAAAGTAGACAATGAATAAAAATATATTTAACTAAAAATATGTTTGTACATATGTTGGAAAGTGGGTTATTGGTAAGGTCAGGTAGGTACCTACATATAGCAAGAGGTCACTAACCCCCATAAGATCCAGTTAATTCTCAATAATTTGATCCCAGCTCAGCCCTTGGTAGCTTGGCAACAAGGTCAAGGCTTAACTTAGGAGACTCGTGTATAAAGCATTAAAAAATCACAAATTAGTAAATAAGTAAAAAACTAAAAACAATAGAAATCCAACACCAATTAAAAAAAATATATTATATTTTTATCTTTAAAATGACATAAAAATGATTTAAATCAGATAAGGGGAACCGGATGGGGGCAAAGTGAAAGCTTGAGGCCGAGCGCGATGGGGCCCTACTTGGCTACATCAAGCGGGAGGCCCTGGTCAAAAGTTTACCTTCTGACTAGGGCCTCATTACGTGTTTGGCGGTCTCAGGACCGCCATGTTGGCAGTCGCAGTCATACCGCCAACAGGCTGGCGGAGAAGACCACCGAATTATGATCATGGCGGTATTCAGCATACTCAGAATACAGCCAAATCACTGTCTGCACCGCCACAGCGTTCTGGACGCCATGGACGACGGTAGTCACCAGCAGCCCGGTGGAGACCATGTTTCAACTGGACAGATTTTGAGGTTGCATACTGCCAAGGTTTCTGCCATGGTCGCACCACCATAGAAACCCAAGTGGAAGGGAACTGCATAAAAAGAGACACTCACCATCAGGAAACAATACTTGTCTGAAGCCGCCATGGAACCAGAACTACACATCATCCCGCTGCTCCTACTCGCCCAGAGACTCCGGTATCAATGCCAAAGACAGGAACCGTAAGTAAAGACACTCACCTGTAACTGTTGTATATTGCCAAAAGTTCATACTCTCACACAACATATCATTGCTAACAGGGGCCAAGGGCGACACACACACATGTAACCTGAAACTGACACGCACACTCATAGACAGCCACATACACACATGCACAGTACACATACTATGGCCACCACACACACACGTCAAAAACACACACCAACTCCCAGGCACACAGCACCGGCCCAGTCACACACAATGAAACACAACACCACAACACATCACAACAACACCACAACAGCTACACCATCAATGCTTTGGCAAGTACCAATAATAGACAATACCCAGAGTCAAGTCACACATACAACAGAACGTACCATCATTAAGGAATGAACACACACAATCCTACACCACTGCAATTGACATACACAACAAACACACAGTACATTGCATTTTACATACCATGTACCAAACACGCACACACATTCACAGTCAAAGCACACAAAGCCACACAACCCTGTAACAAACATGTCAACTCAAACACCACTCAATACCATGCCAAAAACATTTCTGCAACATACACATGCCCATCATACAAAACACACTCATCACCGGGGAACAAAAGCACTGCACACAACCTCGCATGCCGCCTAGACAAAAAAGGTAGCACAAGCACCACTTACACACAAATACAACCCAACAATGTCAGCCATGAAGAAATCTGCACTAAGAAAAGAAATGCAGGACACATTTATAACATTGAAACCAACAACAGGTTGGTTCAAATATGTATTAAACTATATAAATATTATAGAAATGTCCAAGGCCATAGGACTGAAAAAAGGGAAAATATGCAACATGCACACAATGCACATCTGTGTGCCCCTAACTTGACTCCTGACTGCCATGTAACCTCCACAGGTAGTGTTGAAGTTTAGTAGCGATTAGATTAAGCATTAGCAGAAGACATCTTGTATTTAGCAACTATTGTGAACATTTTGCGAAATCCATTTTGTATTCATGGCAGCCATTTTCTCTGCCACATGCTGCCATGTGCTCGCCATGTGCTCTGTCCTACCTTCCTGTTAACTACTCTTGAAAATCTGTCTAGTGACAAGTTATATTTAGCATCTCCCACTTTCGCACATGCCCAGTAAGGTCCTTGAAAACTGTTAGCCCCTCCTACCTGTCGACTGTGCATTTCCACATGACCTTATATGTATAGAAGTCTTGCTTCTATAATTGTACCACCTCCTTTTAGCCCCTGCGTGGGTATAAAAGGACCATGCCCTCTCAGTTCAGTGTGCTACTTCAAACATTACCAAAGGGTGCTGTTTGAACTGTAGTACCACCTCATGAGGTTTAATAAACTTTGGCCCTCATTCCGACCCTGGCGGTTTCAAACCGCCAGGGTGGAGGACCGCGGGAGCACCGCCGACAGGCCGGCGGTGCTCCAATGGGCATTCCGACTGCGGTGGTAAAGCCGCGGTCGGACCGGCAACACTGGCGGTCTCCCGCCAGTGTACCGCCGCCCATAGGAATCCTCCAAGGCGGCGCAGCTAGCTGCGCCGCCGAGGGGATTCCGACCCCCCCTACCGCCATCCAGTTCCCGGCGGTTCTCCCGCCGGGAACCGGATGGCGGTAGGGGGGGTCGCGGGGCCCCTGGGGGCCCTTGCAGTGCCCATGCCACTGGCATGGGCACTGCAGGGGCCCCCGTAAGAGGGCCCCTAAATGTATTTCACTGTCTGCTTCGCAGACAGTGAAATACGCGACGGGTGCAACTGCACCCGTCGCACAGCTTCCACTCCGCCGGCTCGATTCCGAGCCGGCTTCATCGTGGAAGCCTCTTTCCCGCTGGGCTGGCGGGCGGCCTGAAGGCGGCCGCCTGCCAGCCCAGCGGGAAAGTCAGAATCACCGCCGCGGTCTTTCGACCGCGGAACGGTATTCTGGCGGCCCCCGACAGGCCGGCGGCGACCGCCGCCGGCCAATGTCGGAATGAGGGCCTTTGTCTTTTATTTCAGTTTCTGTGCCAACTTCTTCCTATATGGACTGAGCACTTTGTGCAGAAAAGGGTGAACCCCTTGCACTAGTAGGCCTTGCTGAGGCTTAGTTCAACAGTAGGGGCATCAAGGAGGCAGGCAGGCACCTCAGGGATCATGGTGGGAAGAGAGGGGGTTTGGGCCTAGGCTTTGGAGGGGGTTTGGGCCTAGGCTTTGGAGGGGGTCCTTGGGATTGGGCTTCAGCGGGTTTAGTTCCAAGCTTAAGGGAGGGTTGGGTTCTCTTGGGAGGGATAGACTTCTTGGCAGGGAGTGGCATGAATACTTGCATAGGTGGTAGGGCAGGTCTTGGAGGTGGAAGGGGTGGGCCTGGGGAGGAAAACTGAGCATTTAGGGGTCTCACGGGGGAAAGAGGAGTAGGGAAAAGGTCAAAACATGAAAGAAACACCTTTTTTGACACACAGGGACAGTCAGAAGAAGGGGTTTTGGGTGTGGAGGGAGTGGTTTTCTGACTTTGTATGTGTGGGTGTTGTGGGTGATTGTTTGTGGGGGTTATGCTTGTGGGTGGTGGGTATTTGTTGGGTGGGTGACTGAGGGCATATGTGTGTACAGGACTGAAGGTGGGTGGAGGTGCTAGGGGGTGCCATGGTAGGTGGGTGACTGTCTGTTGGTGTGGTGACTGCAGGTATGGTGGATGTGCAGGATATAGGCATGTCAGTGGTTATGATGTCTGCAGGTCTGGTGACTGGGGTGGATGTCTGAGGGTCTGCTATTGTGCTGACTGTGAGTAGCAAAGGTATATTGGTTGGTTCTGTGAATATTGGTGTGGTGTATGCAGATGTGTCAGGTGTAGTGTCAGTGATGCTGGGGGTGGTGGAGGTATCAGGGCAGGTTGTGACTGTTGCTGTGTCTGTATCGGTATGTTGCTTGTGTGCATGCCAGTGGTGTGTCTTGTGGTGCCTATGTTTGTCTGAGCAACCCTTGGATGTTGAGGTAGATGCATGCTTGTCTGTCTGTGTGCTTTGGCTAGGTCAGGGAAAGGGTTTGCCTTTGGGAAGAGAATAGTGGAAGGGGGACGGTAGACAATGGGTGACTGTCTGCCATCAGTGTGAAGGCCAGAGATGAAAGCATCTCTGTACGGCAGCCAGTGTACTGTGAATGCCATCCCGTAATGCATTACTCTCTTGGACTTGAGTTTCTGGTGCCAGGATGCCATTTACGATGGTCAACTGACCACAGAGATGGACCTCAGGAAGTCAATAGCCTCTTCACTGAGGGCAGCAGGGCTGACAGGGGCAGGGTAGAGGTGTGTGCGGCAAATGAGATGTCCACCCTCTTGAGTGAGTGTGCATGGCCAACTGTGTGGGGAGACTGGGATGGTGGTGGTTGTAAGGGTGGTGGTGGACTTAGATGGTGCTAGGGTGGTCCCAGATGGGTCTGCCACCACCATGGAGTGTCTACTGGAGGACGATTCTGAAGATGAAGAACTGGATCCTGTTTCCCCTGTGGCACTCCCCTTGCCCTCATGGCCACTGGGCCCATCGGTCTCAGTAGTATCATGACTTCGGGCCCCATGGCCAGCAGTTTCCCCACTCGGCTGTGCCCCGTCTCCTTCGCCTGCTGATGCTGAGAAACAGAGTGAGGGGTAGGGGCATCATTTTCTTTGCATACACATGCATTGCACCATAGGCAACAGTAATATCACATCAATGTGTAAAATACCACCAGGTAGGAACCATTTTGCGCCAATATCATATAACAAGGACATACTTTCCACAACCCTATATGACATCAATGTCACACACAACATAAGCCAACTATCTGACCACTACATCATTATCCTATCAGTACAGCTGTAACATAAACTATATCTGCACAAGATGATTTGTCAGCATGAAAAGTGTATCCCAATACACACCATCACTGTGAAACAACAATCAATTAATGGGAATTAGTATTGACTTTGATATCACATTTATACATACTCCAAATCTACACTTGATCAGGTCATTACCAGATGTCATGTCCTATTAAAGTTAGCTCATCACATTCCAATTACAACACAGCTTGTTGCTTAGCAATCATATTCATAATTTTTAACTGTGTCCATAACGTTCACAATGAACAAAACCACAGATGCACCTACTCAATTTGGCATATCCAAATTGGAGTAAAATTGAATCCAATACCATCTCAATGAGACATGTATCAATAGTGTTTTTGCAAAGGTTAATACTTTTTTGGCAACAAACTCAGCTTAGTCATTCTCACATAGTAAACAAAGTCTTGTATAGCAATAGGGGCCTTAGGATTCCCCACAGACAACCCTAGGGACCATACCAACACCTTCAATACAATGGACACCTGTCATTTGCACGAAGACTACATACAGTTCCAGCAATCCTGATGATTATCAATCTTAAATTAAAATTTTCAAAATGCTAATATCACTATCAGCACTTCAGGCACGAGTGACCTTACATCTTTGGAGTAATGTTACACTGACATTAACAACTTTGTAAGTGACCATAATTGAGACATACACCTAGGGTCCACCAAATTGACTGATAACATATACCATTCTACCATTATGTGAATGTCAACTACAAAACCAGCAACACAATGAAGTCAGTGTAAATTGAGTTTAGCAATACTAACATCCTTCTAAACAGATTAAGAATAGCTAATGTAAGCACCTGTTATGCTATAATATAATCACATGCATTTGCTGTGTACATTGCAACTGAGAAGTACTTTGATATAGTTTTCTTTCATTGCTGCGACTACTTTTAAACGTGTGCTTCCAACCTACTAATCTCGTCTTTCAGGAACCTCGTGGTGAAGTAATAATAACAATAAATGTCTTCTTTAAACTAAGAAGTGCATTCCAGAGAAGTTTTGTAAGCTCGGTCATAAGTTAAGAGAAGGAAAGCAAAACATTTTGGCGTTAATCGGCAGTCTGGGAGTCGGAGTTAGAGATTGGAAGTGCACTATTTAAAAGTGTAATTGTTTTTTGTTGTTTAGCGAATTAAAGTAGCACAGCAGACCATGTTTGAAAATGCATGTGAAGTTAAACTGCCTTATGGTGCTGTGATAAATATGTTTTCTTGTTTATCAGGAATTTGTGAGTCTTGGGATGAGTGCTTTGTGCCTTTTGAAAGAAATGGTGTTCCTTTTGTTCTTGACAGAAGGGTTTGGATACTTTTGTCTGCTTACAGAAAAATGCAGGAGAGATGTAGGCAGTTAGAACATGAAAGTAAGAATTTACATGAGCAAATTAGCCAGAACACATTATTGCAAGATGATGCTGAAATCTATAAAACTATTGTAGTAGAATGTGGCCCATTCCAGTAATGAGAAGGTTACCAGTGGGGGCCAGTGTGAGCAGAGCGTAGATGTGCAGAATAGCCCACAGTTGTTGGCAGGTGAAGTACATTCCTTAACAGATTACACTGTGAACACAGTTGAGAATGTTATTTTCAGACCGCTTTTGCAAAATACGAGATTTAAAATGAATTCAGGCAAGGCAGCAGTACTGTCACAAAATGTGCAGTTACTGGGAATTCAGTGGAATCCAACAAAATAGGCAGATGGTGTCACAAGGAAAACAAAAGATTTTAGAGTTTCTTACTATTTGCACAAAGCAAGAGGCACTGAGTTTCATGAGCTTGTTTGATTTTTGGAAACAATATAGCCCTCATCTGAGTGAAATCTTAATACTTTGGTACAAAGTAACTAGGAAAATACATGAGCAGCAGCGCACTTTAGATTTGGCAAATGAGATAATTCAGACTTTAGGTTTCTGCACAGTGCAAGATGGAAACACTGATTTACATGTAAATCAGAATCAGGGAAAGACAAAAGTGCCCCTGGAACTTTGGATGAAGCTTTTGACTTGTTATTGGGCTCTAGTGAATACTAAGCAAATGACATTGAATGATAATGTAATTCTGTAACCTGAAATATCAAGCATGCAGTGGGTGATGAGTTCACCTAACTCTCACAGTATAGGACAGGCACAGGAGGCTAGTATCACACACTGGATCTGGTACATGCAAGACAGGGCTAGAGTCACCGCAGCACTACATGAACAGGTGTCACAAACCCATTTTCAGGATGAGGAGAGGGTGCACAGAGTACCACAGGTAAAATAGTCACTAGTGAAATTGAGTGCACCATTTGAATTTGTGTCCCCTGAGGATAAAAAGCATGTTTATTTGACTACTGATTAATTGACTGAAAAGTTGTTGTCGACCACAGGAGAAGGAAGAGAGTTGTACAATGTGTGTCACACTTTGAAGCAAGAGCTGCTTGAGATGTGTCATTTTTACACTGAATCTTGGTTCACTGCCAATGGTTTAGCCGTTTGGTTTTCCACCTGGCTTGTACATAACTGGTTCAATTCCCTTGCAGATGTTAAAGAGAAAAATTCAGAAACAGAAGTGTCCACCCAGAATTCTGACTTAGTTGGGATGGCTAAGTGGGTGCACCAGAAATGTGGACATCTGGGAGAAAAAGCCACTTACAGGTGGGCAGAGATTAGAGAGATGCACATTCTCCTAGATTTGATAAAACCTATGATTTTGTACTTTCCTATTTGTCAGCACACACAACAGAGATCTGTCCCACAAACAGTCAAAGATCAGTTGGGGAGAGGAAATTTAGAAGGACAGATATGGCAAATTGATCAGGTTTTAGGGGGAGTGATTGCTGCAGATTACCAAGGAGAAATAAAAATGATGCTGATAACTAGAAGAGAATCTGATTCATTCATACAGATTGGAGACAGAATTGCCCAACTTGTCACAAGTGCAGTGAATGGAGGTTTGGTAAAGAAGGAGTCTGCCCCAGCCCTTCTGACAGTGCAAGGAAAGGGAAGCTGTGGTGCAGCAGATAAAAACCTCAGTGCTAAGGTGTGGGTTGAATCCCCAAATGACCCTCCAGAACCTGCAGAAATTATAACAAAGGGCCCCAAAAACATCCTACTGATTATAAAACAAGGGAAGGAAGAAGTAGGGCACATTCAGATGACAAATGTTATTTGCAAGAAAAGTCATACGTGCTGTGTGGTCTCCCTTCGGGTGAGTAGGTGTGGGGTTGGGGGAGGGACCGAACCCCCAACCTGAACCTGATTGATTAAAGTACAAAACCCATGGATCCATTTTGCACAACTGGCACCTTCAGTTCAAGTTCTCCATGGGATCAATATAAAGTTTGTCAACTTGTTTGATTTCATTCTTCCACTGGAACTAAGCACACTTACCAGTTAACTGTCTGTGTTTTTTCATGTGGAACTCGGACTTTTGCTTATATTCCAGCAAACCTTTCAGATGGACCGTGTACCTTTACATGAGTAGAACTCATGCTACATCAACTTGCTGTTTTAGAGACACTATTATCCCAATCAGAGTATCTTTTCATTGTAGATGTATCTGATGTGAAAGGTTATGTCAGAGTCACCAGATCCTCGGGGTCTGTGCACGTTCCCAACACGTCCACCACTGAACAGCTCCAAGACTCTGATAGATAAATCACAGAGACTGAGAGAGTTCAAGAGGGGAAGAGGGGATTAGGAAGGAACAGCTGGGAAGGAGACCTGTAGTAAGAAAAAGGTTAGAACACACGATATGAAAATTATATCTCCTGAAATCAGTACTAGACTATGATTCTAAGCCTAGTCACTCTGAAAACATGAACAATCTAAGAGTTAAGTTTAAAATGACTAAGTTTCAAGATGGCCGGATACCAGTAAGGGAATCAAGATGAATTAAATGAAAACTTTCTTATTCAAGTACTTTCCTTTACATGAGAATCAGAAAAAACATTCTGACTAAATTTTAAACCAGTCATATAAATCTTGTTTTGAGAATGTATACTAGGACCATACAATATTGCATCTAGAAACTCTGGCCTTCTGTGTACTCTTAAAATGTTTCAACACAAATGGCGCATATTGCAGAGATATATATATATATATATATATATATATATAGTAAACACCATAAAAGGATTGTGCAGCATGAATAACACAATATGGATTCAGGAAACAAATCACATAACTTGTCAACTTGAATATTACATAATAAATATCTTAGAATAGTGGCATACAATATACACCATGAAATAAACTTAAGGAGAGAATCATGCGTCTTGCGGATTCGAGTGTCAGCATGTAAAATACCAAGAAATGGTAACATGCAATGAATATCAAAGTCAAATCATCATTAATCGAATTGCGTGTCTTGCCGATTCGTAAAACAAGATGTAAATGTCAAGAAATAACAGCTCACAATAAATAACAAGGTCAAAGTACAATGAAACGAATCGCGCTTCTTTTGCCGATTCTTAAGCCACCATGTAAATGTCAAGAAATGGTAGCGCGCAAGGAACAACAATGTTAAATCCTCATGAAACGAATTGCGCGTCTTGCCAATTCGTAAAACATCATGTAAATGTCAAGAAATAGTAGCGCGCAATGGCCAACAATGTTTAAACACCATAAAACGAATTGCGTATCTTGCCGATTCTTAAGCCACCATGCCAATGTCAAGAAATGGTAGCACGCAATGAATAACAAAGTCAAACCTTTATGAAACAAATCGCACGTCTTGCCTATTTGTAAACTACCATATAAATGTCAAGAAATGGTAGCGCGCAAGTAATCTGTTACTCATTTAAGAATTAAACAAAGAATATGAAAATTCTCAAAAACGGTGTCAGAACAGTCCAACCACCATCTTACCGCGTGGAACAATGATCACCAATGAAGTATGAAGGGAAGAAGACTGGAAGATCCAAATAGGCCGTCGGGACAGGAGCTCAGGAAGAAGCTGCTGCTCTGCACCGGGATCTCTGAATAGTGAGCACTGGGAGTTTTATAGAGTCTTGGCCCAGCCCAGAACCACGCCCAGGCATATTGCAGGGAAAGTCTCTCGAAGGCCCTGGAAAGGGGCCACACCCTAACACACTCTGAAAACCTGCAGCAATACATTGCAAAGGAACAGTATTTGTAAGCATATTAAAAATAAGTTTTCAGGATTGAACTCTGCAATGCAAAAGGTTAAACCACAACATATCAGCACAATGCATAAATTACGTTGTTTTGAGAGTGCTGGGTTTTTGCATTTTTGTCGCCAATAGAGCGCATACTGCTCTGGTGTTGACAGGTTATGAGATCAATATGTTAATCCACTTCCATTGCTTTACAGTGATTGCTTTTATTATTCAAATCTGATTTGCTTATAATGTTTTTCTGTGCTGATGTTTTTGTTTTTTGTTTTTGTTTGAAAAAAGAGGTATGTAAACAAAAATTCATTGGTCATAGGGTGGAGTGTTATGCTATCAATTGTGTTTGACCAATGACTTTGTGTTTCACCACTGTAAGTATTAGTTGCTCAATGTTCACCAGTAGCACATTGCATTCTGTATTCAGTTTAGCTGCCAATTGGCTTTAACATGGCATTAACCATTTCATTCTGTATTCAGTTTAGCTGCCTATTGGTTTTAACATGGCATTAGACATTACATTTGGTATTTAGATTAGCTGCCTATGGGCTTTAACATGAAGTTAGACATTGCATTTGAGACATTGCAGATGAGCTGTGTTTTTCCAAGCTGTGTTTTCCACATGGTTGACCAAGCTGTGTTTTTTACACCAAACCTTAGCTGATAAGAGAGCGTATATTTTGTGTTTACCTTTCAATCCAGTCTGGGAACGAGTGAAGTTTGGAGAACTGGCCATTCTCCAAGTTCATTTGGTTCCCACACTGAGCTTGAACGATGGCCCTGGGCAGCAGCGAGAGGAGAAGGATCTTGACTTCAGACAGGAACGGACGTCAGTTGGCTGTCTCCCATTTGGGTGGAAAATCTCTCTCTCGCAGTTGAACCGGAGTCATAACTTGCAGCCCTTGGAAAGGTGAAGCGGAGTGATAGGCCCTACGGTGATGCAATTTTGACTTTTATGCTTTGATTTGAAGTTATGCTACAATATAATAACATGTATTTGCTGTGCACATTGCAACTGTTAAGTTCTTTGATATATTTTGCTTTCATTGCTGCGACTACTTTTAAATGTGTGCTTCCAACCTACTAATCTCGTCTTTCAGGAACCTCGTGGTGAAGTAATAATAACAATAAATATCTTCTTTACACTAAGAAGTGCATTCCAGAGAAGTTTTGTAAGGTTGGTCATTAGATAAGAGAAGGAAAGCAAAACAGCATCCCAAACTTGGATCCCAAATCTTAAAAATGGCAGGAATTACGAATGTATACATGATGTTGGCAGAAAACAGTGTATATTGTACCATATAGGAGATATCCTACCTTATGTAGCATGCCCACAATAGCCTAGCCACTTACCTTCACAATACCATGTACATGGTACACATAGTCTGAACTCACATTTCAATGATATGTCTTGCACTAGGAATGTAGAAATACCTCCATATATTTCATCATGGAGGATGTCCACCCTGATTGTACATCACATTATCCAATGTACAATCCACTCTTAACAATGGGGACAACTCCACATACCACTAAGTAAGTGTAGCAAGTATGCCATGTGAATTTTCAGATTAACATCACAGCCTCACATGAACTTAACTTCTAATTCACAACTCTTGAATAAGTGGCCTGCTTCTCACATGTCAGACCCTATGTTGAACATCGAGCTAGATCCAGTAGATTAGGAATGGATGGAGACCAAATACCTGGACAACTTACCAACAGGATATCTGGAGTATGGATCATTAGGTGGGAAGGATGACCCAGCAGGTTACATATAGAACAATATTGTGGTACACATATGACACAGTCACCTATGTATAACCACATGCTTCAAAACAATATGGTTAACATTGGTGAGTTTTAGGACCCTCTACACAATAAAATCTCTACACCTGTATATCAATGTTATAACCTGTACACCTAGGTGTACCTAGGGGACCCTTTGGCTTTAGCACTTACCACATTGTCACAGCTTAAATACTTACACATTATACACTGAACTGGCAGAAGAATGTATATTGGTGTAGTCAGTACTTAACCCCTTGTGGTTGCTGTGCTGTCCTCAAACGCCTTTCTCCCTCAGGGTAGGCTACCACCAAAATATGGGCCATTGGGGGTGGGGGGGTCAAGGTCTGATGAGTATTCCTCCTTCATTGGGAAGACATTCCCAACTGGGCCTCTGAGGTCTTCTGTGCCCAGTGTCACACGTCCTCCCACCACTGCCTACAGTGGGTGCTCTACCAGCTATGGACCTCCAGGGTCTTCCCTTGCTTAGCAATGGCACGCCAGACTCCTTTCTTTTGATGGTTGTTGACCTGCATGGATGACACAGACAAACGGACAAAGTAAAGTCCATATGCACCATTCCAACACAAGTGGTCAGAACATTTCAGTCACAACAAGTAGGCAAACATCCCCTTCCTCTCAGTCCAAACACATTCAGAATTTACCATCTGCAGCCATCCATATGTGAAATGGAGTCTCACATATAGCATGATCAGTACCTGGTATTGAATAGACACATAAGACCAACCTACATCATTATCCATAACATGGTATGTCTCTATAAATATTTCTCACACCATTATTGATGTACATGCTGCAATCTATGTTGTGTATAAAAGAAGTTAGAATACACACTGTCTACCATGTATCACGTCTGTATGTCTGTTTATGCACATGTACACATTTCCATACACTCAGACATGATTGCCCAATCCCTCACTACCTCACATTTCATGTACATCTTCGCACACTCTACCTTTCACACATTGATATACCACCGGACTCACCTGCTCCTCTGGTGCACCATTTAGCTGTCAATACAGGAGTAAGACCTCATCCACAAGCTCTCCAGCTCTTCTGGAGTGAAGGCTGGGGCCCTATCACCTGCAGGACGTGGCATGATAGCTCCCAGAGGCAGTGCACAGTAGCTCAGGTAGTCAATTTCTTGATGACAGGAGTGTCAGGAGTCAAGTGAGCAATACTGCAGAAGATGGTAGTCACGTTCACCACGTACATGACCGTCACCCCCGGCTGACACCACCATTGGCCCCGGTCCGCCAAAGGCAGCAATTGTGTTACAATGGCAATGTGCACCATAGTTGTGACCGCTTACCCCATGATGACATCTGCTGGTGGAGTTAGGTCATTTCCTTGTGTCCAGTACAGTAGGTCAGGCAGCTGGCATTTTGAGGCAATTTACATGTATGCAAAAGTAAAGGAAGATTCGTCATTTACGATTACCTATATAGTGTGCAAATTATATTAAGTGTTGGCTTCATGTTTAGTAGTCTCATTATGCATGTGAGTAGTAAAAGCTGTGTAACAGAGGTAGACGTGGTAATGGAAATGATAACGTATTCTCAGCATCCTATGTGCAATGTCAATGGAGTGTAGGTGCAACAAATATGTTTCTCTTTTAAATCAGGTAGGACTATCAAATACTGGCAGTCACAGATATATGTAGATGTGCATGTAAAGTAAATTTGAGGGTTTAGGGAATCTGAATTAAAGGGACTGTCATAGGATGCATAGCAATATGGGGCTTCCGAAATGTCATATGTTGCTTCTGACATCATATGGAGCTATGTGTGATTTGTGGATGAAAATATTGCTAATGTGCACACTGCACATTCAACTACATTGGTAGACCTGCACACCATGGAGGACACTGTAATAGATCTCTGTGAACAGTGGGAACCAGATGTGATGCTGGCTATTTGCAATCCCAACAGCATACCTCCCATCATCAAGTCTTGTCAGTGCTATACTTCCTGGCCACTAAGGGCCAGATGTAGGAAAGTCCCAAATTGCGACTTGCAATTTGCGAGTCCCTGCAAGTCGCAATTTGGGATGCAGAAAGGTGTCTCAGACACCTTCTGCGAGTCGCTATGGGGTTGCAAAGACCCACCTAATTAATATGAATGTGGTGGGTCGCAATTTGCGACCCCATAGCGACTCAGGGCACTCACGGGGATGGAGGCCTGCTGGGAACAGCAGACCTCCATGTCCGTGACTGCTTTTAAATAAAGCAGTTTTTTTTTTCAAAGTGCAACCCGTTTTCCTTAAAGGAAAACGAGCTGCACTTTGAAAAATAAACCGAAACCTTTTGTTTCGGTATTTTTCAGGGCAGGTAGTGGTCCATGGGACCACTGCCTGCTCTGAAAAAATATTTTTTGGTCCAGTCACAAAGGGGAGGGGATCCCATGGGGACAATTGTATTTTGTAAGTTTGCGCCGATTTTGCGTCAAAAAACTACGCAAATGCGGTGCTAAAAAAGTATAAATATGGGCTCAAATATGTAGGCAACAAGCCAGGGCACACCAACAAATTCCGAGTAGTTGATCCAAGTGGTCAGTCAATGAGGGTAGGAGTCCAAGAAGTGAGTAACAGCCAGACATTTATTGGAGTATACACCAGTGTGGTCAATATTCAGGTCAAAGACCACATGTAAAGCACAAGATCCAACATGAACAGCCGACAAACTGTTTCGTTTTCTAGACTTTGTCAAGGCTTAAAAAGGTAGGTGTAGTGAGCAAGAGTTCCATGGAAATCGTAAAGTCATCCCAAATTTAAATGGATTAATGTATTCTGGCTGTGTTTTGTTTGTAATGGTAGTGGCAGTGGGCCATTGCCATAAACTGTTTCACAGTGTGTGAGAAAACAGGGCTGATTGCAGAGGCCCCCTAACGTTTTGCCCCCATTTTCCCCTTTTTGCTGGTGTTTTCCTGACTCTGATGGTGCCCTCGGTACTCCTAACCAGTCCCAGGGCCTGTGCTGTGTGTAAAATCCATATGCAGATTAGGCTAATTATAATTGGCTAAATCAACCTACCTATAAGTCCCTAGTATATGGTAGGGCATGGAGGTTCAGGGACCCCAGCATAGGTAGTGCACCCATAGGTGCACTGATTAGGTGCCCAGGGTCATTTTAATGGCAGGCCTTCCTTGCTGGCTGCTTTTAAATTAAAGTTATATGCAAATTCGACTTTGGGATTAAAAGGAGTTCCCAAGTCTTAAACTACCTTATGTTTACATATAAGTCACCCCTAAGGTGTGCCCTATGTGCCCCTAGGGCTGGGTGCCATGTAACTATAAGCAGGGACCTTATAAAAATAGTTTTATAAGCCCTGGTGAGGTAAAAACAGCCAAATTTGTTTACTCTCATTGTAGTGAATAGCCTGCATAGGCTAGAATGGGGATACTTTATTTTAATTTTAAAAGTCCCCTTAATTGACAGATACAAAGAGTTTGGTATCAAATGAATTGTTATAATAAATCCCAGAACTTCCAGTTGTGGGATTTAATATAACTTGTTCAAGTAAAGAGTTTTAAACTTTAACTGAAAAGTTGCCAACTTGAGCCCTGCATTGTTTTTGCTGCTGTGCTCTGATTGGCCAGCCTCTGGCAGCCTGGCCAGGCTGCTTGCTGAGGTGTGGAGTGGCCTGGCTTCACACAAAGAGATATGCCTGTGGGATGGGATCTCCCCTCAGCAGATGGTGAGGCAGGTAGGGGGAGGGCTGCCAAACTGGCCTTCAAAGGCAGAGAATGACATTTGGAGCAAGCCAGCAACACCCCCACATCCTGCAACCCCAGACAACTAGGTGCCCCCTTGATTAGATTAGGAGAGGGCAGGAGAGGGGTGTGTTTAGGATTTTTTGCCACACCAGTGGGTGGGCTCAGCCAGATGTAACCTCCAAAAATCACTTTCAGCCATGATGGATTTTTGAGGAATGTTGCCTCCTGGGATTGATTTTTGCCACACTTCCCAGGAAGTGGTCATCACAGGGGGAAGGACCCTGCCCCTGATTGGAGAACCAGGACCCCCCTGTTTTTCACCCAGGAGCAAGGATAAAACGGGCAGACCTGCACTCACACCTCAGATCCCCATCAGATTCCAACAAGGAAGAACCAAAGGAGAAGAAGGACTGCCCTGCTGGACCCCTGGCCTGCACCTGGAACCTGCAATCTGAAGACTGCACCAGCTGCACACTTGGGCTTCACCACAAGAAGGACTTGGCCTGGCTTCAACTGGTTCAAGGAGGGACTCCCTTGTTTGCTACAGGTGAAAAATTGGTAACCAGAGTCCACTGCACCAACCAGCTGACCACTGTCCAGAGGGCAAAATAGAGTTTGAGCCAGGTGTATTCTGGGAGTTGTAGTGCACACCACCAAGGATCATCTCAGAGCTTCTGGAACCTTGAAGTTTGGAGAAGTTTGGAGAACTTTTGGAAAAAAGCTCCATAGAGGGACCAACCCACCGCAGCATCTCTAGCCGGCTTGCCTCAACCGCGACCCTGCCTGATTTGCAGGTTCATCCCGGTAAAGAAAATCTCCAAAAAAGAGAATAAGGGGGTCATTATGACCTCAGCGGTATTTTGGCAAGACCGCCAAGGGGCCGATGTGCGGAATACCACCAGTGGTGGCGGTTTGCCGCTCGCCGTATTATGACCGTTGGCAGCTCTCCGTCCTTTTTTGGACGGAGAGCCGCCAACAGCCACACTGGCAGTCGGCGGGGAAGTGGAGGTTGCTTTACTTCCACCGCCACGTCAACAGAACACCACCCACCGATCACGTCCTGTGGTTCGGCGTGGCGGTGTTCTGTTGACGGTGTGGTGTCGGCAGAGCAGCCCCCATGGATCCCGACCCCTGTTGGAGGATCGAAGGACAACGTAAGTCGATCGTCCGTTAGGGGAGGGGGTGGGGGTCTTGTGTGTTGTGTGGGTGCTTGGGGGTGTGTGTGTGTGTGTGTGTAGTGGGGGTGTGTGAGTGCGTGTTTGCTTGCGGTGGTGTTGTGAGGTTGGGAATGAGTGCGTGTATGACTGTAAGTATGTCTATATGGTTGTGTGCCGGTGTGTGTGCATGTATGTGTGTTGGTGGTGCCTGCGTGCGTATCGTGTGTGTATGGTTGATGTGATGTTGAGGGTTGGGGTGGGGAACGGGGTCCTGCCACCTTTGGGGGGTGGCAGGGGTGGTGGGGGGTGTAGGGGAAGGGGTCGGGTGGGGGAGACCCCTATCAGTGCCAGGAAAGTAATTCCCTGGCACTGATAGTGCTTACCGCCATGGATTTCATGGCGGTTCCAAACCGCATGAAATCCATGGCGGTCAGCCGGGTCAAAATACCGCCGGCGGTATAGTGACGACCGCCAGGCTGGAGACCTCAGTCTCCAGCCTAGCGGGCGGAACGGGGAAGCGGCGGATGAACATGGCGGTAACCGCCATGGTCATAATTCCTAAAAAAAGACTGCCCGCCTGTTGGCAGTCTTACCGCCGCTTCTCCGCCTTCCGCCAGGGTCGTAATGACCCACTAAGTCCAAATGTTGAAAGTTGCCCGGGACCTGTCAGCCAGCGTATCCGAGGATGGCTCCAAGGACGTTAAATCAAAATGCAGGTTTGCCCCGGTCGAAGGATTTTCACCTTGAAAAAACGACTCGGTCTGAAGGTAAAAATCTCCACCGAGGGCTCCCGCGACACGTTTTCGGAGAAGAGTTCCAGGAGGTCGGATTGGACTGGCAGGTTCGTCCCACTGAAGAAATTCTTCAGAAAAGAGACTAAGGGCCAGATGTGAGAACTTCCGGCATTGCGACTCGCAAATTGCGAGTTTGAGCGACTCGCAAATTGCGAGTCGCAATGCCGGATGCAGGATGGTGTCCCTGATACCATCTGCGAATCGCAAGGGGGTCGCAAAGACCCACCTCATTATTATTAATGAGGTGGGTCGCAATTTGCGACCCCCTTGTGATTCGCAGCACTCACAGGGATGGTGGCCTGCTGGAGACAGCACACCACCACGTCTGTGACTGCTTTTTAATAAAGCAGTTATTTTTTTGTATTGCAGCCCGTTTTCCTTAAAGGAAAACGAGTTGCAATACACGCAAAAAAATGAAACGTTTTTGTTTCATTTTTTCAGAGCAGGCAGTGTGGTCCATCGGACTACTGACTGCTCTGAAAAAATGTTTTCAGAGCCATTCACAAAGGGGAAGGGGCCCCATGGGGAACCCTTCCCTTTTGCTAGTGGGTTAGTACCCATTTGAAATGGGTGCTAACTGCAAATTGCTTTGCGACCGCATTCGCGGTCACAAAGCAATTCTACATCGCTATGCGAATCGCAAACAGGAAAGGGAACACCCCTTCCTATTTGCGAGTCGCATTCCCATTTTGCAAGTCGGTAACCCTGTTACCGACTCGCAGAATGGGAATGAGCATTGCGATGTGCGTTTTGCATGGCGCAAACAGAGAAATTCCCTGTTTGCACAATGCAAAACGCTTGCTACATCTGGCCCCAAGTCCGAAGGTAAACTTTTGACCGAGGCCTCCCGCGGGCTGTAGCCGAGCCGTGCTCCATCACGGTCAGCCTTAAACTTTGACTTTGTCCTGGTCGAGGTGCGACCAGGTGACCAGATTGGCGTTTTTTTTGTTTCTAGGCGCTAGAAAAAAATTATTCTTTAAACATTCATATCTCCGATTCCCCTTATCCGATTTTATTTGTTTTTGTGTCATTTTAAAGATAAAAATATAGGGGGTCATTCCAAGTTTGGCGGGCGTCAACCCCATCAAAAGACCGCTCCGCGGTCCATTTTGACTTTCCCCCTGGGTCGGCGGGAGCCCGCCAAGGGAGTGCCTGCCGGCCCAGCGGGAAAGGCCCTGCAACACAGGAGCCGGCTCCGAATGGAGCCGGCGGTGTTGCAGGAGTGCGACGGGTGCAGTTGCACCCGTCGCGATTTTCACTGTCTGCTATGCAGACAGTGAAAATCATGCTGGGGCCCTGTTAGGGGGCCCCTGCACTGCCCATGCCGGTGGCATGGGCAGTGCAGGGGCCACCAGGGGCCCCACGACACCCGTTCCCGTCATCCTGTTCCTGGCGGGAAAAACCGCCAGAAACAGGCTGGCGGGAAGGGGGTTGGAATCCCCATGGCGGGGCTGCACCCGGCTTTACAGCTGCGGTCAGAATACAAAATGAAGCACCGCCAGCCTGTTGGCGGTGCTTCCGTGGTCATCCACCCTGGCGGTCGATGACCGCCAGGGTTGGAATGACTCCCATAATCTATTTTTATAAATTGGTGTTGGATTTTTAAACTGTTTCCTGTGTTTTATTTAAATACTGTTTTGTGATATGAATGCTTTACACTCCTAAGTTAAGCCTTGTCGCTCGTTGCCAAGCTACCAAGGGTTGAGCTGGGTTTAATTTACTGAGACTTAACTGTACCTAAGTCGAGGTTAGTGGCCTATTGTTAAGTGTAGGTACTTACCTGCCCTTACCAATAACCCATTTTCCAACACAGTGGAACGTTAATGATCAGATATATTGATTGTTATTTTCACATGCATGACATCTCACATTTGGTGCACTGTTCGGCAACTCAGCCGCTAGAGTGCACGACGCCAAATCCACGAGGGGGCCACATGCCCACTGTTCAATTCTGGGCAGTGCAAAGCCACAGTCTCTCAAGTCTCTACAGTGGGTGGGTTGCCCACTGTTCCATCATGGGGAGTGCAAAGCCACAGTCTCTCAAGTCCATACAGTGGGTGGGTTGCCCACTGTTCCATCCTGGGGAGTGCAAAGCCACAGTCTCTCAAGTGGATAACGGTCTCCACTGGTTCTGGAGGGGGCATGGTACCCAGAGTGCTTCATCCTGCTAAGGACAGAGGTAGTGGATGGATCTCTCCACCGGGTCTGGAGGGGGCATTGTGCCCAGAGTGCTTCATCCTGCTAAGCAGAGAGGTAGTGGATGAATCTCTCCACTGGTCCTGCAGGGGGCATGGTGCGACTGCCTACCGCGACGGTGTACAACGCCAGCGCAGTTACCTCACATCCCATTGTCCCACTTTACAGGTCAGCCAGCCGACATTTTAGGGGCCACATGGCTTCATTTTCAACTGTGTCACACATACCTAGGCCTAGACTCAACACACATACAGGCAACTTTTTAGATTATGAGTGGTGTTCTGTGTAAGCTGTGAGTACGTACCTCTGAGTTGTTTGACTCTGTGCTTGCTGTTGTCCTTCATAGGCACTGTCTGCTGGGACATGTGAGGAGATGGCGGCATCCTCCGGTGTACCGACCGTTGGTGGACCTGTCGACAATGGAGGAAAGACATGTGATAATCACATACAGGCTTGACCGTGCCACAATCCAGGAACTGTGTACCCAGTTGGAGCCAGACCTGATGTCAGTTATCCGCCATCCCACAGGAATCCCCCCTCAAGTGCAGGTGCTGTCAGTGCTCCATTTCCTTGCAAGTGGGTCATTTCAAACAACAGTGGCCATAGCATCAGGGATGTCCCAACCTATGTTTTCCAACGTGTTGTCCAGAGTGTTGTCTGACCTGCTGAAACACATGCGGAGCTACATCGTTTTGCCTCAGGTGGAGGATTTGCCTACAGTGATAGTTGATTTCTATGCCCTGGGACATATCCCCAATATCATAGGTGCCATTGATGGGACAAATGTGGCTTTGGTACCCCCCCAAAGGAGTGAACAGGTGTAAAGAAAACCGGAAGAGTTATCATTCGATGAATGTACAGATGGTATGTTTGGCAGACCATTACATCTCCCATGTGAATGCCATGTTCCCTGGCTCAGTGCATGATGCTTACATCCTGCAGAATAGCAGCATCCCTTATGTGATGGGTCAACTCCAGAGGCACTGTGTGTGGCTATTAGGTGAGCACCTGGAAGCTAGTCAGTGGGAATGGTTGTGTGGGTCTGGGGATATCCCTCCAGGTTAGTGTGTGTCTAACAGTTGTCCCTCGCCATTTGCAGGTGACTCTGGTTACCCCAACCTGTCATGGCTACTGACCCCAGTGAGGAATCTAAGGACAAGGGCAGAGGAACGCTACAATGTGGCCCATGGGCGAACTAGGAGGGTGATCGAGCGGACCTTCGGCCTCCTGAAGGCCAGGTTCAGGTGCCTCCATATGACAGGTAGATCCCTATTCTACTCACCAAAGAGGGTGTGCCAGATCATCGTGGCCTGCTGTATGCTTCACAACTTGGCTTTGCGACGACAGGTGCCTTTTCTGTAGGAGGATGGTCCAGATGGCGGTGTTGTTGCAGCTGTGGAGCCTGTGGACAGTGAAGACGAGGAAGCAGAGGAAGAAGACATGGACAACAGGGACTCAGTGATCCAGCAATATTTCCAGTGACACACAGGTAAGAATACAAACCTGCCTACTACATGTACTTAAACACCACTACCTCTCTACTGTCTGTTGTTTTCACACAGTGTATGGTCACTGAGTTTTCACTTTCCCTTACGATTTCACAGATGTGGGTCCCACTGTGTGACATCTACTTTGATTAATCATGGACTAGAGCTGTGTGACATAGGTATGTTGACACTACCAATGAAAAAGCTTTTTGCCACAATTATTGCTAATACAGTATTCCGAAATCACAGACAGACTCCAGATTGTTTTGTGCTTAAGGGTGTTTATTTAAGTGCTCAATATTGGAGGGGGTTGTAAAATGGTGAGGGGTGATGGTGGAGGAATGTCCATGGCAGAGTCCAGTCTATTAGTCTCACAGGTGCATTTCCCATATGGGCATAGGATGTGGAGCTGGGGCAGTTTAAGGATGGACAGGGTGACAAAGTGGGACAGTGGGATGACAATCAGGGTGGTCTCATTTCTTGGCAGGGGTCTTGGCATCGTTCTCTGTCTTTCTCCTGGATCTCAGGGACCGTTTGAGAGGTGGTTCGCCCTCTGCAGGGGGTGGGGTGCTGGTGTGGTGGTCCTGTGGCGGTGCCTCCTGTCCACTAGCGCCGGTGGAGGTGGTGGGCAGTTCATCGTCCAGGCTAGTGTCAGGGGCCCCTTGTAGTGCCACAGTGTCCCTCCTGGTGTTGAGTACTTCCTTCAGCACCCCTAAGATGGTGCCCAGGGTGGAATTGATGGTTCTGAGTTCCTCCCTGAAGCCCATATACTGTTCCTCCTGCATGCGCTGGGTCTCCTGAAACTTGGCAAGTACCGTTGCCATCATCTCCTGGGAGTGGTGGTGGGCTCCCATGATGGAGGAGAGGGCCTCGTGGAGAGTGAGTTCCCTGGGCCTGTCCGCCCCCTGTCGCACAGCAGCCCTCCCAGTTCCCCTGTGTTCCTGGGCCTTCGTCCCCTGGACCGTATGCCCACTACCACTGCCCCCAGGTCCCTGTTGTTGTTGGGGTGGTGGGTTAGCCTGGGTTCCCTGTAGTGGTGGACACACAGCTGATTGACGTGTCCTGGGGACGGAGGTATGGGGCGCTGGGTGGGTGCTGTGCTGGTGTTTCCAGAGGGGGGAAGCTCTGTGGTGGCTTGTGACTGGGGATCCGACTGTCCCGAGGTCCCCGATGGGCCGGGCTGGTCATCTAGATCCAGTTGTACAGAGGTGCTGTCATCACTGTGGGCCTCTTCTGTTGGTGGTGTGGACATGTGTGGACCCTCCTGTCCGGTGACATTGGGTAGGGGTCCTGCAGGGGTATAAAAGGATGTTTATTACATCTGTGTGTGTCATGGTGTGCAATGGGTGGGTGACAGTGTAACCCAGTGCTTGCATTCGTGTGTGGGACCTTGTGTGATGATGGTTTAGGAGGGTGTATGGGTATGTGCAGTGGGCATGCTTTGGTGATGGGTGTCCATGCTTTGTTGTTGCATGCAGGGCTTGGTGTTAGGATGTGTGGTTTGTGATGTTGGGACATTTGTGAGGAGTTAGAGTGATGGGGTGAGGGTGAGGGCGGGGGTATGTACTGGAATGCAGGTCGGGTGGGGGATGTAATAGTTAAGATTTGACTTACCAGAGTCCATTCCTCCACCTACTCCTTCGAGGCCCTCAGGATGCAGAATCGCCAAGACCTGCTCCTCCCATGTTGTCAGTTGTGGGGGAGGAGGTGGGGGTCCGCCGCCAGTCCGCTGAACCGCCAGGTGGTGTCTGGAGACCACGGAATGCACCTTCCCACGTAGGTCATTCCACCTCTTCCTGATGTCCTCCCGATTTCTTGGGTGCTGTCCCACTGCGTTGACCCTGTCCCCTATTCTTCACCATAGCTCCATCTTCGTTGCAATTGAGGTGTGCTGCACCTGTGCTCCGAATAGCTGTGGTTCTACCCGGACACCTGGGGTGTCTTTGCCGTGCCATGGGGTGGTGTACGTGATGTGTGGGGTGATCAGTGTGCTGATATGTACTGGTGTTTAGTGTGCTGTGCGTGGAAGTTATGTGGGTGATGGTGTTGTGTGCCTGGGGATGCTAGTGTTGTTGATGGTGGTGTCTCTCTCTGGCCTTCGTTCGTGATTTGTGGTTGTAAGGGTTTGTGGGTGATGTGGGTGGGTGTTTTATATTGTATTGGGTGTGTGGGAGTGATGTGTGTATGTGTTTCAGGTGTGTGTATTTGGAATTGTCCAATGTGGCAGTGTTTTGCAAATGTGTGTGTATTTTGAGCGCGGCGGTGTGCACTGCCAATGGAATACCGCGGTTGAAAGACCGCTGCGTGGATTCGTTGGTCGTGATAGTGTGGGCGTATTTCTGTTGGCGTGACGGTGGAGGTTTTGTTTTCACCAGTTTATCACTGACCTTTGGTGTGGCGGACTTGTGTGGGTGTCTGAATTTTGGCAGATTCCGAGCTGTGGGTCATAATAGCTGTGGCGGATTTCCGCTGCCGCAGCAGTACGTTGGCGGTACTCTGCACAGCGGTACGCTGCTTTTACCGCCAATGTTTTAATGACCACCAATATTACCTAAATTAAACCAAAAAATCAAATTTAAAAAGAGAGACGCTTATAAAGCTATCAGATAAGATTGAGTGAACCTTCACCAAGTGCCTGCTAAATGTCAACTCTATTATTTAAAACCAACTTTATGCAACCCCAAAGATGTTCCACTCTTGCCTTTGCAATAGTGTCTTCTTCGTGCATTACTGCTTACTTGTAGTAGGATACTAATCCGTGCTGCTAGAGTGCTTTAACTTGACTATAATAACAAATAGAAGGAGGGGTGCTTTGATTAGTTTACCTTTCTGATGTCTAATTTCTAAATTTGAGAGACCACTGCTTATAAATTAAAGCAATCAGGCCCAGAACAATTGGCATATACCTGCAGAGAAAAGGAAAACTTTTATCTACGAGGACCGGGAAGAGAACGTCACCTCGCCCATACTACACCAACGTAAAATCTTCTGGCTAATCTAATGCACTTACCGTGTAATCTGAACTGTTTTAGATATCTTAATCCGAGGGGCAGCCATGGCAATTGGTCTCAGTCGTGCGTGCTGTGACCCCTGGAGCCCTTGTACAAGGAAATACACCGCTGTCTCACCGTTGCGTCGGCGTTCACGTTTAAATACTAAATGTGAAATCTCTTTCCATGTCAACAGACTATGTGAAACGAGTCTTTTAAAGCGCCCGCCATCTTTGAGTGGCCTTAAAGGGCTCCTAATGAAGAATGTCTAGACATTGGAGATAGCAATGACAAATAACTTTTTTTATTTCAGGGTGAATAATATTTACAGACTAAGGCATATTCATAGTGCATTGTTTACCTCTTTAAGGTTGAATCTCACAAAGGAATCTGTGAGGACTGTGCCCAGGGGAAAGGAGGTGACAGGACTAGCAATACTATATATGGATCACTATGAGAGGGACCATATCCATAATGAGGGAACACCTTTTTTTGAACATATTAACCTATGCGACATTACATTGATGATGTTTTGTTGACATGGACAGGCAATGAGAATTTACTCCTAGATTTTCACAAATGACTTGATTTGAGGTCAGATGATATTAAGTTTACAATTCATTTAGCACTGAGGCCATTGATTTTCTGGACCCGGCTATCAAGGTTTAGAAGGATTACTTATATATTTCTCTGTTTAGGAAGAATAATGAGAGAAATGCCCTCTTACAATATTATAGCCATCACCCCAGAAACCTTTGGCATGACTTACCTTATGGTCAGTTCCTTTGTCTACAAAATAACTGCTGTCCTAAATCTGATTATTTCAGGGAATCTGAGATTTTATTGAAACATTTATCTGAAAGAGGGAACCCTAGGGGTCTTTTGAGAAAAGCAGCAAGAAAAAGAGCAGGGTTGTGCCACAGGGATACTTTTCTTCGCCCTACACAATGTGTAGAGACAACTAAAATAGGATAACACATGTAACAACCTTTAGTACATGAAGCCATGAAGTATGCAAAATCATTAATAATCACTGGATGTTGTTCTTTGATTAAATTAAACCAAATGAGCTTCCCATGCATTCCTTTAAGAGGGGTAAGAGCATCAAAGATTATGTGGTAAGCCTTTTTTAGGAGGACCACTGAAACTATCTGACAACACATTGTGGGGTTTGCCAAAGGTTAAAGGGCATTTCAAGTGTGGAAGGTGTAAAGCATGTGGCCTGACGTTAGAGACAAACGTTTTCAGTGACACAGAATAGACCTACACATTAGGGGAACACACAAACTGTAACAGTGTGGATGTCATCTATGTTATCAAATGTCTGTGTGAGGTCCTTTATGTAGGTCAGACCAGAGAGAGGGTAAAGGCCTGTATCCTCCAGTATTGCAGTAGGATCAGGTGCAAGGTTCAGGGCACACCAATAGTGAATATTTTACCACCTTGAAACACCCTATAGACAGTTTATGCTGGCAAGTGATTAAGAAGGTTAACATCAATCCAAGAGGGGATGACTTTTCTGACATTCTTAACTTACAGGAATGTAAGTGGATTCACCGTTTGAACACAATGATGGAAAGATTGAATGAGTGTGAGGAGATTATCAAACAGGTGGCTATTTTAAGTAACATGTGATTTTACCAGGTACTACAGCCCATTAGGAGGGCAATCTGGGTTTTTCTAGTTGCTACTCCCTCTTGGGAACATGTTATTTCTTTTGACACAGTATTGTATTCTGACAATCATCCCTTTGTTATATGTAACTTGTTTCCTCCCATTGATATGTATAAATTATATAGGAAACAAAAATTAAATTTGTTTCATACATACATTTTTTCATCATGAGTAGTGTTGTAGTCGATACCACTATCATGTTTGAGTTTTGGCATATTGATTTGTAGTATCTAAAGGAGGCTGGTCTGCTTTGTAGTGGGTACCTTGGGTACTTACTCCTTATACCAGGTCCAGTTATCCCTTATTATAGGAGAAGTAGTGTTCTAGGAGCTTAGGCTGATAGAGGTAGCTATAGCAGAGCAGCCTAGGCTGAACTAGGAGACATGCAAAGCTCATGCAACACCACTTATAGTTACACAGTACTTCTACACAAGTAAAGACAATACTCACTGTTACCAAAAATAAAGGTATTTATTTGGGGCGACACAGTAACAAAAATATCTTAGAGGCAAAACTCCTTCTGGAGGTGAGTATTATACACAACATATACACTAGACACCACATTTAGACAAGTAAATAATCATAGAACAATGCAAAGAGTAGGAAATCCTATAGAATGCAATAGGAGAAATTAGGTCCAGGGGCAACACAAGCCATGTACTAAGAAAGTGGAATGCGAATCACAAATTCCCCCCTAGACAAGTGTAGCGTGTGCAGAATCGCTGGGAGAGTAAGAATAAAGTAAAGGTAAGTCAATTACGCTATCCCAGAGCCCAGAAAAGCAGGAGTAAAGTACTGCAAGTTTCCTTAGGACACACTCTCATCTCATTTTTTGGGATTTTGCAGCAGCCAAGCAAGTCTGCAAAGAACAACTGCTGGATTATTGGACCGGAAGACCTGCAAAGGAAGGGGACCAAGTCTGGAAGTTGAAAGAAGTTCCAGGAAGGACAGAAGCCCCTACCAACCCAGTAAAGGGTGCAAAAGAAGAGTCCCCGGTTAGTCGAAGACTGCAGGAATGCATGCTAGGAAGATACCAGCAGGTTACTGCATGATGCAAAAGATGTCTCACAGCATGAAGATCGTTGCAGATGACATTTGTGTTGGAAGGCACCAACAATGAAACAATAAAACTCCCCCAAGGGAAAAAACAATCACCCAACACACTCAAATAATCAATCTTTCAAATGATCAGTCTCAAAGTAAAGTAATCTAATAATCATAATTTAATAAGGCAAACCCATATGATTAAAACCCACTATCACAACAATCACAAAACAGAGATGATCATTAATAAAAAGATCACATATAAACAATAAAATCCAACATAAGAGAGACAAAAAATGACATCTACAATAGCCTATTGTGGTTAAACTGTCCCAATTAAGGTAGATTTAGGCCAATCAATTTCTGTCACCAATCCTTGTTCGATTAAGGCCTACTCTTATAGGTCCAACAATGTCACATAGCGTTGACACTTTTCGGTGGTCTTTTGAGTCCTTTCACCACTTTCTTCAGGACTATATATGCTCCCAACACTTATTGAACCAAACATCCATTAAAATTAAATCAAACCATCCAAACCGATCCAAATGTTAATATGTATACTTTCCTTTGTTTCCCGATAGTCTTTTGAAAATAAATTTTATGGAGTCCACAATTTCTATTAAACGGTGAACCAGGACTCTGTATTGTCCATGCGGTTCCCAACCTTAATTCGGCATGACGGAGGTCAGCTCTCTTCCTTTTCTGCTTATAGTTCAAGCCTTGGCCACGAAAATAGTGCATTTTGTGTCAAAATGGTGCTGGATGGAGCCCGGGCGGGACCTGGGGATCTCAACTCTGTCTGAGTAGGAATAAGGATCTCTCAGCACTTTAGAGAGCCCTCAGGATGCCAGTCAGCACTGCCAGAAGCCGCAGGATCTAGGCTCAAAGGAGGTGCAAAATACGGTTGATGGAGCACAACAAAAGAAGGTCCCATGCCACCGGAGAACAACTCAGCAAGTTGAGTGTTGTAAGATGGAGTGCTGGGGACCTGGGCCAGGATTTGCACAAAGGAATTTGTCAAAGAGTGCACAGAGGCCTCAGGAGGTGAAGAAGACGCAGTCCACAGGGGTACCGTCGCTCTCAGGGAAGGCAAGGTCTTACCTCCTCCAAATTGCATCAGTAGAACCTCAGGAAGGTCTATGTTGATGATGTACACCCTGTGTGTCCTTAGGAGCATGCTTGTTGCTGTGAGAGGAGTCCCAGGGTAACGGTCGTCATCTTGAAAGGTGTCTGCTTGGAGCAGGGGAGTGACTCCGTCACTCCACGGGAGATTTCTTTGGGCCTTCTGGTGCAGGATGAAGACAGGGAGTCCCCAGAGCATGCACATGGTGGAAACTGTTGCAGTTGCTGACTTGGAAGTGAGGTTGCTGAAGAAAAGTGTCTCTTTTAGACACGTTGTTGCAGTTACAGCATTTCTTGGAGCAGGCTGCAGTTGATCCGAGATCAGAAGAGTCTGAAGTTGTTGCAGAGGATTCCTGAAGGAAACTTGCAAGCAGAATCTGAAGAGAACCCACAGGAGAGACCCTAAATATCCCTGAAAGGGGGAGTGGTTACCTTATCAGGTGTGGACCTATCAGGAGGGTTCTCTGACATCACCTGCTGGCACTGGCCACTCAGAGCCCTCCAGAGTGCCCCCATACCCTGCAAAGCAAGATGGCTGAAGTCTGGGACACACTGGATGAGCTCTGGGCACCACCCCTGGGGTGGTGATGGACAGGGGAGTGGTCACTCCCCTTTCCGCTGTCCACATTCGCACCTGAACCGGTGTAGACTGGTTTATGCAAGGAGGGCACCATCTGTGCCCTTCAAAGCATTTCCAGATGCTGGGGGAGGCTACCCCTCCCCAGCCTGTAACACCTATTTTCAAAGGGAGAGGGTGCAACACCCTGCTCTCAGAGGAAATGCTTTGTTCTGCCTTCCTGGGACAGGGCTGCCCAGACCCCAGGAGGGCAGAACCATGTATGTGATGTTGCAGCAGCTGTAGCTGCAGTGCAAGCTTCAGAGAGCTGGTTTGGCAGTACTGGGGGGTCCATGGTGGAGCCCCCAAGATGCATGGAATTGGCTCCACAATACCAGATTTGGAATGGGGGGACAATGCCATGATCTTAGACATGTTGCATGGCCATATTCGGGGTTTCCATTGTGAAGCTACATATAGGTGTCAGGAATAAGGCTGTGCGCAGTCCAGGTCCCACCCGAAACTCCTCTGCGTGGATTTGTGGCACTTTATGTGCACCACTTGTTATCCCCTCTTGTTCCAAAAATGGCCATCAACGTTGTCTGCCCTGTGGTAAAGCTCATGTAGCTGCAGGTTCAGCATATTGGTGGATAAGATGCACTTATCAGTGCTAGTCTCTCAAGGGACTACAATTTCCATGTTTTTAGAGGCAGCAGCCATCTTGGGGTGTGGCATGCCTATAAAGCCCAGCCACACCCAAGCACGTTGCTCACTATTTTGAAGACTTCGATGCAGTCAGACCTTGTGGGGGTTCCTCAGAAGAAGAGCAGATTTTCTGCATGGCAGATGGACGGCAATCGGAGTATCCTTGTTTCCATGGTGAATTCAGATACGAGTAGGTCGTACTCGTAGCGGTAAGGTCTTGATGAGCCCAATCTTGAAGGGAGTTGTAACTTCCAAAAGGTAAAGTGCCCCTTAGCACAACGAGCAAAGCGTTCTCAGTTTTCAGAGTATAGCAGCCTTGCCGCGACGATTAAAGCACTTCGGAGCACAGAAGTAAAGCGCCACTTAGCACACCGAGCAAAGCGTTTCAGTCCACATGAATAAAGCGCTCTTGGCACAGCAATCAAAGCACTTCAGTTCGCATGAGGAAATCGCCCTTCGCATGGCAATTAAAGCACTTCAGTCTACATGAGTAAAGCGCCCTTGGCACAGCAATTAAAGCGCTTCAGTCCACATGAGTAAAGCCCCCTTGGCGCAGCAATCAAAGCGCTTCAGTCCACATGAGTAAAATGCCCTTAGCACAACATTCAAAGGGATTCATGCCACATGAGTAAGGTGCCCCTTAGCATAACGAGCGTGGCGCTTCAGATGAAACAAGTGAAAGCACTATCTGGCATAAGGAACAAAGCGCTTCAAGTTCAGTGAGTAAAACTTTCAGGCCTATAGTTGTGAATGTGAAAGCATTTTGGAGATAAGCAAATTATAGCTTTCATTGTTTTTGGAAAGCATAATGTGTGAAAAGCATATTTAATTCTTTGAGAATTTCTTGGCTATGCTCAAAAGTTTATGTTTTGAATGCATAGTTGTTACAGGATAGATTTTCAGAGCATGACCATAGTCAAAAGCTCTTGCCATCTCTTGGTTCTGAGGATGTAGTTTGTTTTTGTACCATGATTCAAAGAAGGGGCTTTGCCCTCACTTCAAAAGGGGTCTCAATCTGATATCACAGAGACTCGTTTGGTCAAGAGTCTATTGATGAGTTATACTGCTATTGAGTGAGTGTATGCATATCAGCTCTAACCTTTTCTTTTCAGGTCTCTCTCCCTGCAGTTCCCTACCCTAATTCCCTTCCCCCCGCCTGGCTTCATCATAACTCTGTGCTATAATAGCTTTCTGAGTTGGTGACGCCAGGAGGTGGGCCTTTTGTTCAGCAACGTGCAGATCTTGAGGAAAGGACACTGTGACAATAGGTATTAACCTATATGTAACGCATGCATGTAATGGCGTCCCCGCACTCACAAAGTCCGGGGAAATGGCTCTGAACTATGTGGGGGCACCTTTGCTAGTGCAAGGGTGCCCTCACACTTAGCAGCTTTGCACCTAACCTTCAGCAAATGAAGGTTAGACATATAGGTGACTTATAAGTTATTTAAGTGCAGAGAAAATGGCTGTGAAATAGTGTGTTCACTATTTCACGCAGGCTGTAATGGCAGTCCTGTGTAAGGGTTTGTCTGAGCTCCCTATGGGTGGCAAAAGAAATGCTGCAGCCCATATGGATCTCCTGGAACCACAATGCCCTGGGTCCCTAGGTACCATAGACTAAGGACTTATAAGGGGGGTCCAGTATGCCAATTGAAATTGGTAAATGAAGTCACTGGCCTACAGTGACACATTTAAAAGCAGATAGAGCATAAGCACTGAGGTTCTGATTAGCAGAGCCTCAGTGACACAGTTAGGCACTACACAGGCATATGTATTAGGCCATAAATTATGAGCACTGGGGTCCTGACCAGCAGGATCCTAGTGAGACAGGCAAAACCATACTGACATACAGGTAAAACTGGGGGTTACATGCCAAGGAAGATGGTACTTTCCTACGGTATCGTGCTAAGGTAAATAGCTGGGATGTCTTTAAGAAATTCGTTAACAACGGGGATGCACACAGATCAGCATGTCTGATGTGGTGCGCTGAGTTAATTTCTTCAGGAAATTGGAATTGGGAACGTGTTATTTATTATGACACAATATTGTGCTCTGACAGTCGTCCCATGGCTTCATGTAACTTTTCTCTTCTCATAGGTATGCATATTTTATACAGCAAACGAAAATGTAATTAATTTGCTTCATACATTTGTTCACCGTGAAAAGTGATGAAGCTGATACCTATATTTGTGGAAAGATTTTAGTAGATAATTTATAGGATTGTAGTATGGTAAATAGATGGAATACTTTTAGGAAATTGGACAATGCCAAGGACGAACACAGATCAGCACGTCTGGCGTGGAGCACTGAGTTAATTTTTTCACTTGAGTTCGGACACACGACGATGATCAGTCGATTTCCATCACAGGCTTTGGAACCTTGAATTGTTAATTTGCGACACGGATGGAGGAACTGGATACTTTGTATCTACTGTAGAGAGCTGCTGCGAAAGGGATTGATATCTGGTATCTATTTGAGGTAAAATTAGAGCGGTTTAATATTCTTTTCTTTTTTCTTTTATGTTCAAGCACACCATTGTGAAAAGCTAATATGTAGGGTGTTGATTTATTTTGTTTCACATTCCAAAACATCTGAGATGAAAGAAAGGGTTTTTCAGGAACTTGATTTTTTTTCATAAATTCACCTGCGCCCCCACTGTGAGTCTTTTTATTAGTTTTTGTTATTACAATTAGGCAAAATGAGGGGTAATTGTTTATATTTGTAAACCCCTTCCTTAGTATATTTTTCTCTTCTTTGTAGCTTATGAACTCTGTGTAGTGTTGCAAGGTTATTGAATAGCTACCAGAATGCTGGATTTAAGTGCCGCATTTGATACGGTTAATCATGATCTCCTGATACAAAGAATGGAAAAAGCTGGAATTAAAGGCCAGGCACT
This sequence comes from Pleurodeles waltl, assembly GCF_031143425.1. Lineage (NCBI taxonomy): Eukaryota > Metazoa > Chordata > Amphibia > Caudata > Salamandridae > Pleurodeles > Pleurodeles waltl. The sequence continues at coordinate 875,500,154 of NC_090449.1, read as the reverse complement.
TAAATGGATGAGCTCTTTTCTTCAAAATAGATCCATCCAGGTCTTAGATCGTTCTTTTTTGTCGGAACAGTTTAGATCACATTGTGGGGTACCCCAGGGCTCATCTTTGAGTCCTACTCTTTTTAATATTTATATGGCTCCTCTAGCAGATTTAGTGGAACCTTTTGGTTTGTCCCTGATATCCTATGCCGATGACACGCAATTGGTGGTATCTTTTTCCTCGGTGAAGGTTGCAGATAATTCGGCTTTGCCAGCTTGCATGCAAGCCGTCTCGAGTTGGATGACTGATAGCAGGCTCCAACTCAACAAAGAAAAGACAGACATAATGTTCCTGGGAAAGCTTTCCAATCCGGCGAATAATATTTTGCCGGCTATCCAGCTGGAACATTTACCCCCCCTGAAAGATCCTATTAAAGCCCTAGGAATTTGGTTAGATTCCAAACTAACACTAGAGTACCAAGCTAGGATGCTCTCCGGCTCCTGTTTTGGATTATTAAGGTTACTCCGAAAGGTTATTGGCTTGCTTCCTCCCCTGGCCAGAAGACTTACGGTACAGGCCCTTATTTTATCCAGGCTTGACTATGATAATAGTCTTTTTCTGGGCTCACCAGAATATGTGATTAAGAAATTGCAAACAGTACAAAATGCGGCTGCTCGGTTACTGTTTAACATGCCGAAGCATACATCGGCCAAGCAAGCTTTGAACACCCTGCATTGGCTGCCAGTAGGGAAAAGAATTAAGTTTAAATCGTTGTGCATCTTTCACAGAGCCCTATATAATAGGGGCCCACATCAATTGAAAACTCTAGTTTCATTCTAAGCCCCTACTAGAGCTCGAAGATCTTCTTCCAAAGCCTTAGTTGAGCTCCCCAAAGTAAAAAAAGCAAGATGGGGTGGTAGATCGCTGAAATACCAGGAAGCCAAACTGTGGAACTCACTTCCCCTCAACATCCGGGTGATTAGGCAGAAGTTGGAATTTCGGAAAGCCATTAAAACATGGCTTTTTAAAAAAAAATCTTTAATTATAAATCTTTGTGATCCAGTATTTTCCTGCTTGCTATGAGGCTAGTGTCCTTCTCAGCACCACAAAGCCTTTGGGTAGTTTGGTGCTATATAAAACGGAATAACATAACATAACACAATAATAGCCAATGGTTAATTCTCATGGTTTGGAGTAAACCTATCTATATTTGGAACCTGCTTTAAAAAATGTAGATTCTATGGGATGAAGTCTTTAAGTGACGACTCTGTACTAATTAAGGTTATTTTTCCTACACACTGATATTATGATTGATTTTACTAAATGGGATGGTTTTCGTTTTTTACTAGGTTGCCCACTTCCATATTCTGGTTTTCCTGTCCTGATGAAGATCAACATTGAGGCTTAGATTGGCCCCACTTCCACACCTTGTCGGGATGAAACATCGACATCCGTGACAGCCTGGATTATATTTTGGTTTCACTAAGGGTCAGATGTGATTGACCATTGCCTCTTTTAGAGATGGACAATACTTATGCTTATAGAATGAATATGTATGAACAGGCGTCTGTATAAATAGAACATATATAAAAGGTTAATCTCCTTATATCTTCTCACTTTAAGCACAAGCACTTTTTTTCTGGAGCGCTTCTTTTCTCTTGTCTTGAGTATTGGGACAACTGTGCATATATGTTATGAACTCATGTTTTTGAGAATATAAAACGTTGTGAAAGATTGTTCAACCCGGTTCCTGAAGAACACAAACTGTGATTTTTTTCATTTTATAATAACAGTATCTAAAACAATGGTGCTTCTAGTGGGCCAGTGTTGTTACGTATCATCCAGCCAACTCAGGCAGGTCACCAAGGCAGGCAATGTCCGCTCTGGTAGACTTCGTTGCAGCTTTCTCTGGCACCACATCCACCTGGACTGTAGGAAATTATAGGTTTAGTTTCTCTGCCCTTTGCTCTTCCTTCTTTTGAAAGCTATCCGTTCCATTTTTCCATGCTCTATGCTTCTTTGACTTTCCTCTTGGGAAGCCATGAATCTGGCAGTCACACAGCCTATTCAGTGAACCCTAACATTTACAGGTGTGACCTGATTTACTCTTCATCCAGGCAGTGTGCTCCGAGTCATTTCTTAACAGACAGTCTACAGGCATTGCAGTCCAGAGATACTTCCACACTGAAAAGGAATCATAGCAACAGGATAGTAGCTCTCCGGGTTGTCTGCTACTACAACCTGGTGGAATGTATTGGGTACCACTTACTCTGAAGACACCAGATGACACCAGACAGTCATCATACTGGCTCCTGTATCCCTCAGAGCCTCTCTCTTACTCTATGTCATCACCATCATCATCTCTTGAGGTGGAATGCTACCTCTGCACCACCTTAAAGGTTCTGAGAGCTACCTAGTGATCTGCTTGGAAGTCCTTTTGTCTGCCTTCAACTCCTTTACCTTGCAGAACTTCAGCAGCTCAGCACTGCTGATATATCAAAGTTGCACAGTTACATCTACATGGTGCCAAATGAAAGGTAGGGCACTTAAATTCAGAGAACACAGTCAACAGAACATAAGGTACCATTTAAAGGGTGGTCAACTCTGATGTCAAATTTTTAAACTGGGATTTTTATTTAACACAAATCACTCTATGGTACTGCACAAAAACAAGCCACATTGCAGAATACCATTGTGAGAAATTGGGTTGTTGGGGTGTGAGACCTGATCAAACAACAACCACAATCCCTGGCAGGGTGAACCGTAAGAATTTACTAAGCTAACCTGTGCTTAGCCCTGGGTAGCTTGGCACAAAAAGCAGTGTGGTTTAACTTGGAGACAATGTGTAAAGCATGTATGCAGCACACAAACAGTAACAAAATAAAAACACTACAGAAAGAAAAATCTCAAACCCATTTAGAAAAATAGAGTAAATGTCACTAAATAATTTGAAACCAAAATACCAGAACACCAACCATGGACATCTTGTCAGAAAGACCAAGTCGAACTTGAAAAATACGGTGGATCGCTGTGGAGCATGGTTCTGATACAAGAAATAGATTAGACCCATTCAGTGCTTACCTTCAGATTTAGAAGACAGTTTGCGAAAAATGTTTTGAGACAGTAACGTTCAGTTGGGCTACAAGCAGTGTACAAGGAGAGGACATCATTGTTGGGTAGTCTTGGGTTGAAGACACTGTGATGATTTCTACTCTCTTTTTTAGGAGTCAGAAATCCCCAGAGGGATGAGGCAGGAGGCTGTAACCAAAGACTGTTCCAGGGCCCCGGATAGTCCTTTGATGATGGACTGCAGACCAGGATTTGATCCTGCTGAGAAGAACATAGCAGAGCATCCACAAAGCCAGGTGAACAAGTGATTAACCTTTGGTGGAGAGATGAGCAGGGTGTCCCAGGGTTGGGTTAACTCATGGAGTTTCACTCCACAGAATTTTGTGACATTATATAAAACTCTGTGAGATTCTGTGGAGTTCTACCAATGGGCAGAAATATGCATGACTACCTGTTTGCCCTCCAATTTAGTGTCAGTAGCATGAGCATTGCTGAATAATCAGTGTGAACTGCACCATGTGGTGTGCAAGATCACGTAGCCACTCGAGTTGATTTTGCTACAGCTCAAGTAGAACTTCTACTCAAGCAGCCGCAAATCTACTTGAGCAGCAGCCCTTTCACCGCTCACAACCACCTGCACTGGAAAATTGCTCTTGGGGATGCCAAATCTCATTAGTGCTCAAATTTCTGTAGCCTCTCCCCAAAAAATGTCAGAGATTGGTGAAAATTGGCCAGAACTTTGCATTGCATGAGTAATGCAGAGTTTCCAAATTCCTGTAATTTTGCAGTTGAAGGTAACATTCCACCGACACATACGCTGGTCTTAATCTCCCCTCAGTTCTCAGAGAAGTTTTAAGCCAAATATTTTCTAATTACTCCATTTTGTTTTTTGGCAATCTAGCCAGCTCCTGCACCTCAACCAAGGGGCCAGGACTGGTGAGACACTAAGAAGGGTTTCACAATTCACGTAGCTTGGGTCCAGGTGCTGGTTTAAGGTGGCCCTTTTTGTCATTGTGGCTTTGAACACGAGGCCAGAAAACTAGACCCTTGAAGTCTTTCTGCTAGTCCCAGATTCAGGCAAAGATGCAAGGCTCAACATCAAGGCTACCTCTGTGGTTTCAACTCCGGCTCCAGGCAGAACAACAGTCCTTCCAAATACAACGAAGCAATCATGTAGACTGCATATAAGGTCACAGCAGCAGGCAATCCTCTGAGTGTCTTTCCACAGGCCTAGAAAGTGAACTGGAGAGTGGGTCTGAGGGTCTTGTTTTAAAAACCAGTGTTTCCTTTGAAGTTGGGAGAAGTTTGTAGAGGTTTCTTCTTTGAAGTGCGTGGAATTTGCTGCCTCTCCTGAACTGGGTCCCAGCTGGCTGCAGTGAAAATGTGGAGTTGATAAGTTCTTTGTGTGAGCACAGCCTATTCAGTTGCAAGAAGGGCTGCGTCCAGGTTCTCTCCCCAGCCTATCAACTGATGGCCAATTCAGGCACACTTAATCCCTGCGTTGTTTGACTGCCTGGGAGGACTTCACAAAGTCTAAATGACAGCTGCACCCAGGCAGGTGACCCAGGAGGGACTGCGGGCAACAAGAGGCAGAAAAAATACCAACTTTCTTAATAGTGGCATTTTCAGAATTGCAATTTAAAATCTGACTTTACCATGAAAGAGGATTTTTCATTACAATTTCATAGATACCAAATGTGAAATGCTTACCTGGTCCCAATCAAAAGTTAGCACTTATTAAATGTAATAAGGACACCTAATGGTACCCTTTGGGATAGGTAGGCCTCACTGTGTTGAAAAACGAATTCAAGATTGTTTCACTTCCAGGGCATGTAAAACCTAAAAGTACATGTCCAAACTTTTATTTACATGAACCCTGCCTTTGAGCTACCTGTGGCCTACCTTAGGGGTGACTTATATGTAATAAAAAGGAAGTTTAAGGCTTGGCAAGGGGGTTAACTTGCCAAATCAAACTGTAATTTTAATGTTGCATTCAGGATACAATGGCAGGCCTGGGACATGTCTTCAGCTGCTACTTAAGTGCTGGAGGTGCACTAGTAGCATTTAATTTACTGCCCCTGGGATTCTGGTATACCGTGCTACAAAGGATTTATAAGCAAGTTAAATATGCCAATCAGATGAAAGCCTATTAAACCATGTTTAGGGGAGTGAGCACAAGTACTTTGGCACTGTTTAGCAGTGGTAAAGGGTTGAGAGTCCTAAGAGTAACACACATGAATTTCAGCACAAACTGGAGGTAAGTATGCCAAACAAAAGTTTGGGGGAATGACACCGTAATACTGATAGGTCTAACAACCACCTTCTTTCACACTGGTTTTATTAAACTAACCATTCAGAAGTCTGGTAAAGAGTTGAGGACTAGAAAAACATAAAAGCTTTTTGCTGTTACTTCTATTTTCCTTTCAATTAACTACCACTATTTCCACCTATTGTCTTTCATACTATAAAACTTTGTCTGTTGCATATTTCTGCTGGATCCATGCTCAAAAACATTATTACTCTAAGAAGGTTGGGTTATTTACTAAGCCACAATATTCACTAACTGTACCTGTGCTAAAACCTCTGGTTGTTTGGCACAAAACCAGTCTTAACTTAGAGGCATTATCTTAGCTATTTAACCACTGTACAAACAGTAATAAAATAAAAACACAGCACAATTTAGAAAAATAGAGACACTGTTAATAAATATATAGACACTAAAATGAATTCAATCCAATCAGTAGAACCAGAGTTATGTATTTTTACGTTTTTTAGTGAAATCTAGCAGCTAAAGATCAAAGCGCCAGTGGCAGGTATCTGGCCGAACGATCTCATAGGCAAAGTCAAAAGTTACAGTTGACTGTGATGGAGTGCTGTTCAGATATATGAGGTGGATTGGGCCCAGTCTCGGCTTACCTTTGGGCTTAGAAGTAAGGCAACAGGCTATGTGATCGACACTGGGGAGCTCTTAGCCAAGGTCTCTGTAACGCCAACGAGGATGGTGGAAAAAAGCTGTGAGTAGAAAAAGCATGCTTTCCAGAGTGAAGTTGTTTATACTTTTGGATTTAGACAACTTCTTGGAAGTCCACTCGGATGAAGCTGAAAGCTGTAGCCAAAGAAGGTTCCACAAGTCCTGATGCCATCACTCTGAGGTCCAGCCTCCCATTCTTACCTGCTTCCAATCAAAGGTTAGTACTTATTAAATGTAGTGTGGTAAACCAATTCTATCCAATCCGAGAGACAAGCCTTACGGTATTGAAAAATTAATTTAGGAGTTATTTACTTCCAGGACATATAAAACTTAAAAAACACGTTCTATTTTATTCATACAGAGCACCCTGCCATTTGGGTGTTTTTGACCCTGCCTTAAGGATGACGTGTTTGGAAAGAGAAGATTTACTCTGGAAATAAGTTTATAGTGCCAGGTCTAATAAGCAGTTTTAAAACCACACTACAGGTGCCTATGGTAGACCTAAGAAATGTTTTAAAGGGTTACATAAGTGGGTGGCACGCTGAGTGCTGCAGGCCCACTAGTTGCATTTAATTTACAGGCCCTGGGTACATGTAGTACCAAAGATTTAGATGTAAATTAAATATGTCAATTAGGTGTAAGCCAATTTAACCACAGTAGTACAAAACACAGATCCCTAATACCAACAAATATGAATTCAGAAAACAACAGGAGTAAAAGCAAAAGGTTTGGGGGGTTCCCTGCAGAGAGAACTTTAAAATCCTTTCTTTGCCCAATCCTGTACTAAATTGCTTCTTGCCAACTTCAGGCCTGAGGTGCCATATTCTTGGTTTCTAACAAAGAAAGCTGATTGAGTGACTATTTTCTTTACATGGTAATTTGGTCAAAGAATCCTGGAAACATTTAATCATAGATATGTTGCATTCTCAATGTTCCATGCCTCAGTCATCCTTGAATGCACAGTCTATTTAAACCAATGTCACATATGTGCCTGCCACTCCAGAAGTGCCACAATTAGGCAGTTCTGTCCCTAACAGCACACGTCTTACAATGTGGTATGTCTTGGTTTAGTTCATATGGTATTCTGATAGACTGAAAAACATTCCTTCATATCAGTGGTTATCCTAGCCCACTATCACTATCTGCTATTTTTACCATTTTACCTCAAAATGTCATTGTATTACCCATTGTTTGCTTTAAGCAGAAAAAAATATCTGTCTCTGTCTAATGTTCCTTCTTCTGTCAGCCACAAAGCAGTCACATCAGTAATCAGCTTGTCATCTACTGAGAGCTTGCCATTTAGGCAAAAGTCATTTACTTCCTATTTTTTTGGAGACCAATAGTCTGTTTGTTGACATAAATTTATGCATAGATACTGCCAGGTTTACAGGCGTCAATGTGTACTTGCCATGTTTCCGTGCTCTATTAAGGGAAGTCTCTGGGCAAGGTTAATGCATTTTGAGGTATCACTCTCTAAACAGCATGTGCATTGTCTGTTGTGAGGTGTATTCAGGGCCGGTTTTAGCACTGGTGATGCCCGGTGCAACAATCTTTTAAAGCACATGCTCCCATGACCTCCTCCTTGGATTACTTCACTACCACCTGGCAAAAGTGCCCCTCATTTCTCCATAGCCTCTCTCTCACAGTCATTTTAAAGCGCTGGTGAAGGCTAGCTTTGCTAATCCACTCATCTATCCACATAAAACAGAGATCATTTTTTTACAGTGGGCATATTAACCATACGTGCTATTTTATGGTGAGTCTAAACTGCCAATAGACAAAACTCTGATCTCTCTCTTTAGCGGGAACATTAAACAAAAGAATTATCTTGACATTTTCATTGCTGCCTGAAAACCAGACACACAAGGCACTCTGCCGCAGGTGTTTTTAAATCGTAAGTTATTGCTCACTTTTTGCACCCCCGTGAGCTCAGTTCACCCTCTCGAGGTCAATTCCCAGTGTGGCTGCACCGGTCGCACTGCCCTTAAGCCCACCCTGGATCTATTGCGGGCTTAACAAAAACCTACAGGGACCTGGAGCTCACCCATCAAATAATATTGGTTGACATACCTCTCACTCGCATTCACCTATTTCTTATTCATGTCCCAACTTGTCCCAACTTGTCAATCTTGTTTTTGTCCCTTCCAAGAAGCATTGCATCTTTACCATCTATTTTAACTGGCTGCTTCAATTGCTTGTTTTTTATGTACTACTTTTTTTCCCTTTGGGTTAAACACTCTATGAGAGTGCATGTGTTCCTAGCTGTCTCACTGCTCTGCCCTTGTAGTCTGTTTTGCTATCTGTCATATGTGTGCTCCTATCTGCCCCCTTCATGTGGTGCTCACCCTTGTGTAATCTCTCACCCCAGATTACTTAATCACCTGTGGGCTTCTCACCCACCAGTTTCCCATTGCTCTCTTTTTTCCATTTGCTCCCCCAGGCCTCACATTTGATCTCTTTTTGTGTCATCTTCCTCCCCTGCTCCAAACTTGCTGCTCTGTTGCTTCCACCCTGTATGGCTTCCTCCTCAATCACTGTATTGCTTCTCAGTGTTGCTTCCCTCCTATCCAAAATTAAAAACGCTCTCACACATTTGTTCATTTTAGTTACCAATCTAACTCGGATCGGTAACTACAAAGAAAAAAAAGTAGCTGTGTCACTTTGTATTTGGTGTGTTCATGGAACATTGTGTCATTTGCTAAGAAAGCTGTCCTTCCACATCGCAAACAAACACATAGGTTTTAATCCAGATCTCTCTGCTTTGCTGCAATTTAAATCAACTGGCAATGCACAACTAGTGCAATAAACAGTTCTGTTTCTCCTAGATCATGTAAGGTCACAGAGTGTTTGTCGGCTCCTACTGTGAGTCTCACAAACATACTAATGACAACAAACTCACACTAGTTAACCCGAAACACTAACTTACAGAAGCACACTCACACACTCATTTACTGTCTCACCAAGCTCACTCGCTTTAATTCACCCAGGACCCTCACTCATGGGTTTGGTCGCAAGAATGTAATCATACATTCACTTAACTGTCTCATCATGCACCCACACACACCAGCTCCTCCCTCATTCATAGAGATATGCTCATGCACTCACTGTCTCACCAAGAACCCAGTCACAGCAGCCCATCCACTTATGCAGGCACTCAAACACATAGGAATTTACTCACCATGAACTCACATCAGCACTCCCAAGGCTCTCACTCATACATTTTTGTGAGCACACTGATGTATTCACTCCCTGTCATGTCGGCTAACACTTGACACCCTCCTATGCATTAACCAGCATGACTGCACTCCTGCTTTCATGCACTGTATCAACACACACATATGAATATTGAATCAAGCATTCTCCACACTTATGCACTTGCAACAAAGCACTTATGAATTCACTGTGGCTTCAGGGATCCACTCACAACAGCTCACCCAAGACTCCCACTCATGGGCTCCTTCAGATGCACACACTAATGTAGTCACCTATAGTTTTACCAAGAACCCATTCGCCCACACTCTCACAATCCTTTCTCATGCACAAACTCACATTATAGCTCTCAAGCACATGAACCCCGTTAGAGAAGAAAGGCCTGCCAGCCATTTAGACTAAGGGGGTGATTCTAACCCTGGCGGTCGGTGATAAAAAATGCAATGCAATTCTGACACTGGCGGGAACCGCCAACACAGCCCGCCGCATTAACACTCCGACCGCCACGGCGGAACAAACAAACAGCGCGGCGGTCACCGCCAACAGCCAGGCGGCAGACAATGTACCGCCCACCCTATCACGACCCACCAATCCGCCACCTTTTCCGGGGCGGGTGCCCCGCCGATAAAAACACGGCGGAAACAGACATTTTCAATGGAAAACGCTCACCTCGAGACACTCCACGCGGAATCCGGACAGCATGGAACCCGAATTGAACATCATACCTGCTCTCGTCTACCTGCTCATCTACCACCAGTACGAACTCCGGCGCAGAGGTCAACGGTGAGTACTGCACCTACGACACACGGGAGGGGGGAGGACGAAAGGTTACGGGCATACACATATGCGACCCCACCACCCCCCCAATATGTACACACCAATGCAGAGCAGGAAGTCACAGTGACACCACACAAACACCCTTTAAAAATACAATGACACAACCAAATTTGGAATAAATATTTATGTACAAAAAAAGCACCTGGAAATAATTGAGAAACCGTGAAAAATATTTACAAAAACCAAAAATATATACACATCAGTGTATCACTGAAGTAACAAGTCCTGCACATCCTACGAATCTAACATGTCCGTGGGCCAATGTTCTGCGAAACAAGGGCAAAGCCCACACACGAGACCTGAGTCCTTTAGAGAGAACACTGCAGGGGCATCTGATGTTAAAACTACAGGCACCTCAGGGGGAAGGGAAGGGGGGGCCACCACAGCCACATGAGTCCACGACGCCAGATCCACGAGGAGCTACCATGCCCACTGCACCATCCTGGGGAGTGCAAAGCCACAGTCTCTCAATGTCTCTACAGTGGGTGGGCTGCCCACTGCACCATCCTGGGGAGTGCAAAGCCACAGTCTCTCAATGTCTCTACATTGGTTGGGCTGCCCACTGCACCATCCTGGAGAGTGCAAAGCCACAGTCTCTCAATGTCTCTACAGTGGGTGGGCTGCCCACTGCACCATCCTGGGGAGTGCAAAGCCACAGTCCATCCGGCGGATGACAGTCTCCACTGGTCAAGGAGGAGGCATGGTGGGCACAGTGAACCATAAACAGTGCCTGAGACGGCGGGACCCAGCGCAGCGGTGCATGACATGGCGATGTCCAGCGGAGCGGTGCCTGAGAGGAAGGGCCCAGCGGAGCGGTGCTTGAGATGAAGGGCCCAGCGGAGCGGTGCTTGACAGGAAGGGCCCAGCGGAGCGGTGCCTGAGAGGAAGGGCCCAGCGGAGCGGTGCTTGAGATGAAGGGCCCAGCGGAGCGGTGCTTGAGATGAAGGGCCCAGCGGAGCGGTGCTTGAGAGGAAGGGCCCAGCGGAGCGGTGCTTGACAGGAAGGGCCCAGCGGAGCGGTGCTTGAGATGAAGGGCCCAGCGGAGCGGTGATTGAGATGAAGGGCCCAGCGGAGCGGTGCTTGAGATGAAGGGCCCAGCGGAGCGGTGCTTGAGAGGAAGGGCCCAGCGGAGCGGTGCTTGACAGGAAGGGCCCAGTGGAGCGGTGCCTGAGAGGAAGGGCCCAGCGGAGCGGTGCTTGAGATGAAGGGCCCAGCGGAGCGGTGCTTGAGATGAAGGGCCCAGCGGAGCGGTGCTTGACAGGAAGGGCCCAGCGGAGCGGTGCCTGAGAGGAAGGGCCCAGCAGAGCGGTGCTTGAGATGAAGGGCCCAGCGGAGCAGTGCTTGAGATGAAGGGCCCAGCGGAGCGGTGCTTGAGAGGAAGGGCCCAGCGGAGAGGTGCTTGAGACGGCGGGGCCCTGTTCAGCGGTGCTCTTCTGCACGGCGGGGCCCTGTTCAGCGGTGCTCTTCTGCACGGCGGGCCCTCTTCAGCGGTACCTGTCTTCACGGTGGGGCCCTGTTCAGCGGTGCTCTTCTGCACGGCGGGGCCCTCTTCAGCGGTACCTGTCTTCACGGCGGGGCCCTGTTCAGCGGTACCTGTCTTCACGGCGGGGCCCTGTTCAGCGGTGCTCTTCTGCACGGCGGGGCCCTGTTCTGCTGTACCTGTCTTCACGGCGGGGACCTGTTCAGCGGTGCTCTTCTGCACGGCGGGCCCTCTTCAGTGGTACCTGTCTTCACGGCGGGGCCCTGTTCAGCGGTACCTGTCTTCACGGCGGGGCCCTGTTCAGCGGTGCTCTTCTGCACGGCGGGGCCCTGTTCAGCGGTACCTGTCTTCACGGCGGGGCCCTGTTCAGCGGTGCTCTTCTGCACGGCGGGGCCCTCTTCAGCGGTACCTGTCTTCACGGCGGGGCCCTGTTCAGCGGTGCTCTTCTGCACGGCGGGGCCCTGTTCAGCGGTACCTGTCTTCACGGCGGGGCCCTGTTCAGCGGTGCTCTTCTGCACGGCGGGGCCCTGTTCAGCGGTACCTGTCTTCACGGCGGGGCCCTGTTCAGCGGTGCTCTTCTGCACGGCGGGGCCCTGTTCAGCGGTACCTGTCTTCACGGCGGGGCCCTGTTCAGCGGTGCTCTTCTGCACGGCGGGGCCCTGTTCAGCGGTACCTGACTTCACGGCGGGGCCCTGTTCAGCGGTGCTCTTCTGCACGGCGGGGCCCTGTTCAGCGGTACCTGTCTTCACGGCGGGGCCCTGTTCAGCGGTGCTCTTCTGCACGGCGGGCCCTCTTCAGCGGTACCTGTCTTCACGGCGGGGCCCTGTTCAGCGGTGCTCTTGCAGTATGTCAAGGGAGTCAGACCTGGCCTGGACACCCTGCTCACTCGCCCTCCGACCGTGCTGTGTCAGGCCCCTTCGGGGAGTGAGTCCTGGGCCCTTTGGTGTCGTCCCTTGCAGCCAGGATGGGGCTTGTGGGGCCCTCCTGCTCCGCGCTCCTGGTGGTTGTCCTCTCCGCCCTGCTGTCCTTCCGCTCCATAGATGGGGCTCTCGGCCCCTTGACTCCCCTGGCTGCTGTGGCCGGTGAAGTGGCCGGAGTCACCTCCTTGGGGGTAGCCGTCTCTGTCCGCTCACGGCGGCCCTACAATTTACGGGTCCTCTTGCCTGGGGGGGGGCTGGCTGTCCCCTTGCTGCTCACCGAAGTGTTACTGCCACCAAAGGGTGGACTCCACATGCCATGCACCACTTGCACTGTAGAAGTTGGGCTGGTGGTGGCTGAGGTGCCCTTGGGACTTTTCCCAGTTGGAGGGGGTGGGTCGGGGGAGGGAAAGAGGTCAAAATTGGAGAGGTAATATTTTTTGGGACCAAGGTAAGGGGTAGGAGTAGTGGTGAGAGAAGTGGAGGGAGAGGATGTGGTTGTATGAGAGCCAGGTGTGCTGTCCTTGGGTGCAGGTGACTGGGACGTCGCTGTGGTGAGGTGGTTGGCTGTTGTTTGGGTGTCTGCCTGCGTTTATGTGTCTTGGAAGAGGGTGTGACAGACACAGTGGGAGAGGACACAGGGGACGTGTAAATGCCAGTGGGGGTGGTGACTGCAGGTGTGCGGACTGTAGTGGAGGGTTTGCTGGTGGTGGAAGAACTGGCTGATGTTGGGGTGCATGCAGGTGTGAGTGTAGACGTCACAGGGAGGGAGGAGGGAGACGAGGAGGACGGGGACACAGAGGTGGTAGTGACTGTTGATATGTCTGCATCTGTGTGTTGCTTGGGTGAATGCTTGTGTTTTCTGTGGTGCTTATGTTTGGATGAGCTGGCCTTGGGTGTTGAGGTGTGTGCAGGCTGGTCTGATGGTGTGGATGGGATAGGTTGAGGTACAGGAGACAGAGAAAGGGTGGAGGCAGATAGAAGAGGGAGACTGGAGACAGGGACAATGGCTGCCGTCAGTGCTGAGGCCAGAGCAGTGAATTCTCGTTGATGGTTAGCCTGACCCGAATGAATGCCCTCCAGGTAGGCATTGCTCCGATGCACCTCCCTTTCCACCCCCTGGATGGCATTCAGAAGGGTAGTCTGCCCAACAATGACCATCCTCACCAGGTCAATGAGCTCCGCACTGAGGGCAGCAGGGGTAACAGAGGCAGGGGCTGAGGTGCCTGGGGCGAAGGAGATGCGCGCCTTCCTGGCCGAGCGGCCACGGAGCGAAGACTGAGGGGCTGCTGGGAGGGCGGTGCTGGTGCGCTGGGTGGCGGCTGTACCTGTTGTTGCGGGGGGCACAGATGGTGCCGCCACCGCTAGGGAGCTCCCAAACGAGGACGTGTCCGTGTCGCTGGTGTCTCCACTGGCCCCCGATGTGGTGCTCCCCTCGCCCTCCGGATCACTGGTGCCCTCGGTGTCTGTGTCAGTGCCCACCGGGGCCTGGTGACCTGCAGCTCCCTCCTGCTCCGACGCCAAATCTCCTCCGCCTGATGATGCTAAAACACAAGAAGACAAAGATTTAGGGTGGGGGGAGAAATTAAACAAAGTTGAGTGCATGCCTTAGCAATACCCTTTGCGGAGAGGACAGACACAGGTGCCTCGTGCACTAAGTCGCGAACTTGGGGTACACTACTCAGTACTTCTGACTAGGCAAACAGGTCTAGGGACAACAGACGCGCACATGTGTGATGCTGGAGCATGGGTAGCTGCACTTGGCACCCTACAGAGGTGGGGGCGGGGCACAGGGCCATGCCTAAGGGAGAGGACTACACTACAGAGAGCGCCCTGGCCTAATGTCACCCACAGCCCTCCTCCCCCACCCAGACGCCTCCACTGCGCATACAGATAGGAGAATGTGCAGATACTCACCCCCTTGTGTCTGCTGTGCTGTCCTCAAGTGCCCATCCAAATTAGGGTAGGCCACCGCCAGGATCCGGGACATCAGGGGGGTCATGGTGCGACTGGCACCCCTCCTAGGTCGGGAGGCCATCCCCAGCAGTGTTTCTGCGGTCTTCCTCGTTCCACGGCGGATGTCCTCCCACCTCTTGCCGCAGTGGGTGCCCCGTCTGTTGTAGACCCCCAAGTTCCGGACTTCCTTGGCGATGGCACGCCAAATATCGATTTTCTGATGGGCGCTCACCTGTTTGACATGTACAGGGTGGGAAAGAGAAACCGTCACATATCTGCATGTTTGGAGTACATGCCCCCCCCTCCCCAACCTTGCCATGGTTCCCATTCTCTCATCTGTCGTGCGTTGCACTCCTCATTCCCTCCACACCCCACCAACTTACATCCCCCCCACTCCACACAGGCATAACCCATTCAATGTGCACTGAGTGTACTCACCTGTTGGTCTGGAGGACCGTAGAGTAGCGCATACTGGGGGAGGACCCCGTCCACGAGCTTCTCCAACTCTTCTGAACTGAAGGCGGGGGCCCTTTCACCAGTAGCAGCAGCCATTGTCACTTCCAGACCGAGTTCACAGCAGCACTTGCAGTAAAGGTCCTCTCCTGTGGATGATCAGGTCTCGAATGATTGAGCAGATAGAAAATGGCGGTCACGCCCCCGGCGGTGCGTACCGCGGCAGTGCGTACCGCGACCGCCGGCGCACATCGTCATTGGCTCCTGAAACCCATAGGCTTCAATGTTAACCAATGCGTCTTCGCACAGCGGGCTTCGACCGCCACGGTGTGCCCCGCCAGTGCAGTGACCTCACATCCCATTGTCCCACTTCACAGGTCAGGCATCGGCCATTTCAAGGGCCCACATGGCTTAATTTCTAATGCGTCACACAGGCCTAGGCCTTGCAATGGCACACATACAAACATATCAAACCATACATTTACCTGTACTGTGCAAGCTGTGTTGTACGTACCTGTGAGTGGATTGACTCTGTACTCCATATTCTCCTTCCTAGGCACCGTCCGCTGGGACTAGCGATGAGAAGGAGGAATCCTCGCGTGTACCGGCCGCTGGTGGACCTGTCGACAATGGAAGAACGCCATATAATACTACGATACCGACTTGACCGAGCCTCCATCCATGAACTGTGTGCCCAGCTGGAGCCAGCCCTGATGTCCCCCATCCGCCAACCCACAGGAATTCCACCTCTAGTGCAGGTTCTGTCTGTCCTCCATTTCTTTGCAACTGGCTCATTCCAGACAACAGTGGCCATGTCATCTGGGATGTCTCAGCCTATGTTTTCCAAGATCTTATCCAGAGTGTTGTCTGCCCTGATGAAACTCATGCAGAGCTACATCATTTTCCCAGAGGAGGGTGATTTGCCTACAGTGAAAGCTGATTTCTATGCCCTTGGACACATCCCCAACATCATTGGTGCAATTGATGGGACCCATGTGGTTTTAGTCCCCCCAAATGACGATGAACAGGTGTACAGGAACAGGAAGAATTACCATTCAATGAATATCCAGGTGGTCTGTTTGGCTGACCAGTACATCTCCCATGTAAATTCCAAGTTCCCAGGGTCAGTGCATGACGCGTATGTTATGCGAAATAGCAGCATTGCCTATGTGATGGACCAGCTACAGAGACAGCGTGTGTGGCTAATAGGTGACTCTGGTTACCCCAACCTGCCGTGGCTATTGACCCCAGTGAGGAATCCCAGGACCAGGGCAAAGGAACGGTACAATGAGGCCCATGGGCGTACTAGGAGGGTGATTGAGCGAACCTTTGGGCTCCTGAAGGCCAGATTTAGGTGCCTGCATATGACAGGTGGATCCCTAATGTACTCACCAAAGAAGGTGTGCCATATCATCGTGGCGTGCTGTATGCTTCACAACCTGGCTTTGCGACGCCAGGTGCCTTTCTTGCAGGAGGATGGTCCAGATGGTGGTGTTGTAGAAGCCGTGGAGCCTGTGGAGAGTGAAGAGGAGGAAGACTCTGAGGACGACACAGACAATAGGGACAGAGTGATACAACAGTATTTCCAGTAACACACAGGTAAGAATCACCCACGACATTTCACAATTGCTTATAGCCTCCTGCATCTGTACTTTCTGTAGTTCCCCACAGATGTTTTTCATTAATTTTTGCCTTTCCCTTCCCTTCTCAGTGCTGTCTGACTCAGTACCTGACTTCTGCTTGGTTCGCCCATGAAATACAGCGTATTGACATTGGTATGTTGTCATGACTAATTGACAGAACAGAAATTGAACAGTAATATGTAATACATTTGTTAATAATACAGCATGACTCAAAACAGATTTGTGTGCAAAATGTGATTTATTTACAGTGCTAGATATCGGTACATGTGATTCTAAGGGTGATGGGTGGGGGTGGAGGAATATCCATGGCAGAGTCCAGTTCTCAGTCTCACAGGTGCATTGTCCTTTTGCCTGTGGAAGGATGGAGCATAGGCAGTTCATGGTTGGACAGGGTGGCAATGTGGGACAGTGGGAAGACTTGAGGGGGTATGTCCTGCTGGCGGGGGTCTTGACATCCTACTCTGTCTTTTTTTTTGGTCTCAGGCTCCTCTTACGGGGTGGTTGTTCTTCAGCAGGAGGTGGGGTTCTGGGGGGCTGTCGAGGTGTTGGGACCTCCTGTCCACTAGCGCCGGCGGAGGTGGTAGGCTGTTCCTGGTCCGGGCTAGTGACAGGGGCCCTGTGTGGTGCACCATGGTCCCGCAACGCGTCCTCTATCCTGTTGAGGGCCAGGACGATGGTCCCCATTGCGGTCCCGATGATTCTCAGCTCCTCCCTGAACCCCATGTAGCGTTCCTCCTGCTGTGCCTGGATCTCAGTGAACCTGGCCAGTACCGTCGCCATCGTTTCTTGGGAGTGGTGGTAGGCCCCCATGAGGGTGGTGAGGGCCTCTTGGAGAGTGGGTTCCCTGGGCCTCTCCTCCCCCCCTGTCGCACAGCAGCCCTCCGAGCTGCCCGGTTTCCCCCGGCCTCTGTCCCCTGGACGGTGTGCCCGCTACCACTGCCCCCAGGTCCCTGTTGTTGTTGGGGTGTTGGGTTAGCCTGGGTGCCCTGTAGTGGCAGACACACCGCTGATTGAGCTGTCCTAGAGACAGAGGCATGGGCCCGCTGGGTGGGAGCTGTGCTGGTGTTGGCAGAGGGGGTCGGGTCTGGTGTGGTCTGTGGCTGCCTGAGGGGAACCGACTGCCCAGAGGTCCCCGATGGTCCGGGCTGGTCATCAGGTTCACTGTCGACAGAGCTGCTATCCTCAGTGTGGGCCTGTTCCGGTGGTGGGATGGACACTTCTGGACCCTCCTGGCTGGTGTGTTGTCGTTCGGGTCCTGCATGGGGTAAGAGAGTTTGGTTATTGTTTCTGTGAGTGCAATAGCGTGCGTGTTATGGGTGCCCTTGTCCCCCAGTGCAGGCATTCCCTTGAGGGAGGTGTTGTGAGGGTAGTTAGTGGGGGGGGGGGTTAGTGCAGTGGTCATGCTTAGGTGATGGGTGCCCATGATTTGTGTTGGCATGCAGGAGTTGGTGTTGGGATGGGTGGGTTGTGCTGGTGAGACATTGTCAGGGAGGATGTGTGCTGGGGGGTTGGGGGTGAGGGTGGGGGTGTGGGTTGGCATGCTGGTGGGGTGGGGGGGATATAGTAGTTGAGATTGGACTTACCAGAGTCCATTCCTCCGGCTACTCCAGCGAGGCCCTGAGGATGCAGGATGTTCAAGACGTCTTGCTCCCACAATGTAAATTCGGGAGGGGTGGGTGGGGGTCCGCCGCCAGTCTTCTGGACCGCGATGTTGTGCCTGGAGACCATCGATCGGACCTTCCCCCGTAGGTCGTTCCATCTTTTGCGGATGTCCTCCCTATTCCTGGGATGCTGTCCCACCGCGTTGACCCTGTCCACGATCCGCTGCCATAGCTCCGCCTTCCTGGCTATACTGGTGTGCTGCACCTGCGAGCCGAAGAACTGGGGTTCCACTCTTAGGATTTCCTCCACCATGACCCGGAGTTCTTGGTCCGAAAAGTGTGGGTGCCTTTGGGGTGCCATGGGGTGGTGTGGGTGAGGTGTGGGGTGGTGTATGTGATGAGGAGTATGTTGGTGAGTGGTGCTTTGTGCTACTATGTGGTGTGTGTGATGGTGTAGTGTGCCTCAGTGTGTCTTGCTATGGATTGTCTGCTGTGTCTCTCTCTACTTCTCTCAGTAATTATGGTCGCAGGGGTTTGTGGGTGATGTGGGTGTGTGTTTTATAGTTGGTTGATTGTGTGGGAGTGGTGTGTGTATGTGTATCAGGTGTGTGTATTTCAAATTGTCCAATGTGGCTGTGTTTTGGTGATGTGTGTGTATTCTGACCGCGGCGGTGTGTAGCGCCAATGGAATACCGCGTTTGAATGACCGCCGTGTGGATTCGTGGGTCGTAATGGCATGGGCGTATTTCTGTTGGCGTGACGGTGGAGGTTTGGTCATCTCCAGTTTATCGCTGTCCGCTGATGTGGCGGGCTGCAGTGGAGGACGGATTTTTGGAGGTTTGGCCGTTGTGGGTCAGAATGACCGTGGCAGTTAACCGCGGCCGCGGCGGTGTTATGGCGGTCTTCTGACCGGCGGTAAGGGCCTTTTACCGCCGAGGTCAGAATGACCCCCTAAGTTCTGAAGGAGCTGAGAGGAGGGAGCAAAAGGATCTATGAATGTCAAAGTAAGAGTGTAGTGGTGGGAGTCGAGTATGCTAGTGGAGCAGCAGTAGCTAGGCTTGGAGCTGAGTGGGGGAGCATTAGGAGATGTCAGAGACTGAGAGGGTTTAACTAGGAAACCCAAAATGCACAATTTGCCCTGATGCAAAGCAGACTGTAACTCAGGCATATTCGGGGCTGACCAGAGCCCCTTGTGCCAATATAAGATGTCTATGGGCAAGTGCCGAAAGGATGAAGATGCATGCCGCAGCATTACTTGTAGTGTGGTAATGCCACTCACTGCCAACTCATTTAATTTACCTGCAGTTCCAAATCTGTCCTTTCACTTCCAGGTAGAGTGGTTTAAGCTGCTTTCTCCTGCAACATCACGTCAAGCCTTATGGTTTCTATTGGCTAAGAGTGACATAGGAGATGAGCTTTTGTGGGCCGATGGACCTTTGGACTCCGTTGAAGATGATCATGCCCTTAGTCCATATATGTCATTATTAATCAATAAACAACAATTTTATCTTCATTAGAGTCAGTAAAACCATGCACCATGACCCATTTGGCCACGAATAACCACACCTTTTAGTATCAGTTAGAATATTTATTTCCCTAAATTAACAATGCTAAGATTACGTAAATTAGTCTCAAAACCACATGATAAAGATACAGAAACAGAATGGGTTAACTGAAGCATCTAAAGAACGTTAATTTGATTAGAGCATTAATGACAAAACTCTCAATGGCTGTAAGTACAGATCAATAGCAAGAATAATTGTGCGATGGAAATAACATTCATTGAATCAGCAATTGAATGATGTCAGTTCGTTCTTAAACTGATGAGTAGAGGATAACACCTCACTACCTCCAGATTAGCATTAGCACGTTAGGCTTCACGCAAACGTTTTAGTGACATAAATTTGGAAAGCATCCAACTATGGCTTTATCAAAAAGCCACAGTTGGTACCCAGAAAACAAAAGGCAAAATCAACTATAACATTTCAGCACATACCTGTCCTTAAGGATCAGCAAGCGGCATTGCCTTCATCAGGAGGACATCAGCATCAGGATAGAGAGGAAGGGAGGGGGAAAGTTTCAGAATCGGGGACTCTAAGCTCTCTGAACAATTCAAGATAATATCTCAGACAGGCAGCAAAGCGCTACAGGCTCTAAGCATTGAGTGTTAAAGTAAGCACCAGCATCATTGCATGGAGCATAAGAAATAATCTTTGTATTAGCAAAATACCAGATTGATGTAGACAAGCTGGTGAGTGTCAAAGTGACAAGCGAATCTTGAGATGAGTGTCAAAGGAATGACTGAGGAAATCTCGAAAAGAGTGGCTGAGAAACCCCAAGAGCGGTGCGATTCTCCCTCGTTGTCATTGGTCAGCGGCATCTTGGGATAACATTAGTCCAATAACATTTATTTTACAAATATAACATATAACTAAGCAGTCTTTCACATGTCAATGATTGCCTGTTTTCCGTCTGCTTATGTTAGTCGATACAATATGAATCAACTTGACGATCCTTCTGTTCTCCGTCAATAAGCCCTTTGTTAGTTCCTGGGAGCATTGCTTTCCCATATGCTTCAAGCTAACATTTGTTGCAATTCAAGAACTTGCAGAGTTTTACACACATTTCCTCCAGAGAATAACTTTGTGCTACTACAACTTTGGTCAACTTTTATATTAAAACAAAGCAGTGGTTATTCAGAAAGCATGAGAACATTTTACTAACCTTGCATGTTCAAGATCTGGCAGACATTCATTTTCAGCCTAGGCCTCCGTACTTGAGGCCTACAGTTAGCATAAGCAAGTGCATAATGTTTACCTCGGAGTATGACAGATTAAAGCATTTCGACATTTACAAAAACTCTTAAAAGATGTTAATACATGATTAATTATCAACTTTGTATAACATGGTGGCCAATCAAGTTTGCATCTTTTAGAGCTACACGTTATTTTTCTCTGCTATTACATTTTCTACATAAAATCAAAAGCAGAGATACATGGAATAATTATTAGTATTAATTTCAGCTCTCACACTCCCAACGGCCAAAAGGTAGCAATTCCTCATGGGCAAGTTATTACTGTGCAAATATGGAGGGGGGCTAGCTTCTTCACCTTGTAACAACATTTCTGAGCATTATTAATTTAAAAGGATTTGTGGCTGTGTTGTACTGGGCCCTGCAGTTCCGGAGAGAAGTGCTAAATGACTAAGACCAGAAGACCTATACTGATGGAGGGCAGAGTCACTGCTGTTTTGATGAGTCCCCTCCTTTCCTAATAATGAATGCGAGAGCTCTTAGCAGCGTGCTATGTGAAATGTAATTAACACCACAAGAAAGCCTTATTTGTTGATGATTGCATTTATTCACCAAATTAAAATTGGAACATTGAGTTTTTGTTTGTTAATTGAAGTCTGAATTAACGGGTATTAGTATCAGGTGTGTGAGTGTGTTTTGGTGGGGGTGGTTTATGTGTGTGTTTATCTATTTTTAGCACCCAAAGAGAAGCGGCAGGAAGCCGTTCACACACCCCGCTGCCATACACGGTGCAAGTTTTAGAATGCCTCCAAAGCACAAACGTTTAATTGGAATTGTGCGCATGATAGCTTGTTCTAAGATTAAGGAAAGAAAAAACAGGACGCCTAGCATATCGGCATGTTCTAATGGTAATAACTGCACGTAAATATTTCCACCAGACATACCTTTATTTGTTCTTATATTACCCACCAAGCTCAATTTTTCGGTATCTTGACAATGCTATCCTAGAAACATAGAACTGGTTTTCATCAGAAACGTCTACTTCTTAAATTGGAACCAGTACGCAAACATTTGTTATTATCGTTAAAATGTAGAAAACTAGCTCCCATTGCCTCGTAGAGCACAGATACCGATTTTGTTGTTTTTGTTGCGCAGCGAAACACCTTGATGACACCTTTAATTTTTATATGCGCTAATAGAAACAATCTGTTTAATCATGTTTTGCAGAAAAGACACAGGTGAGAGTGCAAACTTTAATGTACTTCAAGTAACCATGAAAGTAGAACCCACTTTACGAGCCAATATATAAAAAATGTCACACACCAAACTCATCTCATCTAGTATAGGCCTCTGGATTTGATGCTGATTACAAAATTCAATTTTCTGGTCCATGCATTGATCGGCAGGCCGCTCCGTCTTGTTAAAAAGTATGACTACACCAGAAAAAAAAAACAGATTTTCCTAGGTGGATGAATTCTGACTCCAAACTGACAAACAGTATTTGATATAAGATAAAAAATCTCGAAGATTTAATTGATGTATCCTATATTTGCTAATTTCATATTTTCTTCGAATACGATATCTTTCTGAATGGAGTTTGTATTTTTGTTTGCTCGTTTCATCTGCCCTTTTTCAATCTTAAAAGCCGAGCTGTATATATTTATTTATTTTGTACCGTTAGTAATATAGGGATAGGTAAAGTTAATTCATATAATCAAGAAGGAGGATAGCTGGTTTTGACGGTCTTTACATGATCATGTTACTTTTAGGCTGATTTGCTTTTTTGCTACTAATATTCCGTAGCCGACTATCATTATTCAGTAATGACTACCATCAAAAAGATAATCATTCTATACTTATTTCCTGAGTACTTTTGTGACTCACGCAGCATGAGGGGACATAAAACAAGCTGAGTGAATTATGATCTGATAATGGCTATTACAAAGAGAATTATTTTTTGCCATAAATGATACAACCTTTACAACCAAGCAGGAAATACGCGGTTCTTGTTTCCATATAGCCTATTGAACACACATGCACACCCAAACACAGGACAAGACACAGCCCACAACCCCCCCAAAAAAAACTCACCACAGGTGAATGGATCTAAAGGAGAGTGCGTAAATAGTGAAAGAAAGAGATGCTTACAGCCCAAGACGGGATAAACGTCACGTTTGTCACAGGGTATTCCCCTCCGCTGGGATCTAAATCAGACCCTCAATCTTTTCTTCAGGTACAGTTTGAGACCTGGGAGAAAACAGGGATGAGGAAGCGAATACTATGAAACAAGATCTTATGGCTGTCTCTTTTCCACCATTTGGAATACCATGGCCACACTCAGTGGCGTAGTGTGGGGGGTGCAGGGGGGGCCGGCCGCACCGGGCGCAACATCTTGGAAGAGACTCGAGTGCTAAGATCCACGGGTTAGGGGGCGCAAATTACTTGCCTTGCCCCGGGTGCTGACAACCCACGCTACGCCACTGGCCACACTTATGTTTTAGACTCAGTGACAGCTTAATTTTACATTATTGTTTCATTTATGTCTGCAGATATATTAGATGCTGATACAAATACCATATTGCCATGACTTCAATCCATACATTGCAATTAACCTTACCTAAATTGCCATTGCTGTTCGTGAATAGTCAGTGCAGATAGTACATTTACACATATACATGAATTACTTAACTGAGAAATTATGGCCTGATTACGAGAATGGACCGCCATACCTGCTGTGGCTGTCCGACCGCAGATTAGGATGATGGTGGTCAGAATGCCACAACACCACTGACACTGCCAGGATCATAGATCCCACAGTACCGGTGGTACAGAAAGCCGTGGTCAACCACACCTGTGCCGCTGTTGGCACCGCCGTGCTGATCATAACTCTCCTTTTCACCAGCCTTTTTTCATGGTGGTGTCACCACCATGAAAAGGCTGGCAGAAAGGCAGAGTTGGGGCCACAGTGGGGCCCCCGCACTGCCCACGACAATGACGTGGGCAGTGCACAGGCCCACCTGTCAGCACGCTCAGAATGCGCACTGTCTGCCATGGCAGTGCACATGGTGAGCATGACAGTGCGCATTCCGAGTATGCTGTGTGGCGGCAATGGCCTCAGCTCTCTCTGAGAGACAAAGCCATTGCATCAAACTGTTTCCGATGGCCAGCCTGACAGAAACATCATAATACAATGGTGGGGAGGCCACCGGCTTGGTGGAGACCTGGGTGCCACATGTGGTAGGATCAAAACCTACTCAAGGGGCTCACAATGTTTAACAGAAAGAGTATGGAAGGCCATACACAACGGAGGACCAGCCTACCTGAACCACTGCGTCTCCTTACACACCCCCACCAAATCCGTCAGCTCCACCCAGATGGCCCTGGCCACCAACCCTCATATCCGCAAAACCACCTCCAGAGGACGATCCTTCACCTACATTGCACCAAAGAGCTAGAACAACTTCCCCATGCACCTCAGACAAAGCCCGTGCTCACCATCTTCAGGAAGAACCTCTCGACTTGGCTCTTTGGATGAGGCCCCACCGCTCCACCCCAGCACCTTGAGACCCTTATGGGTGAGTAGCCATGCTTGACAAAAACTGATTGGTTTAATGGAAAAATGTGGAAAACAATGTTAAAACATCCAATAACAGCAGTCCTGATAAAAACCATCGAAACGTTAGCACAGACAAACAAGATGAATTAGCCTCCACAAATAGTAGTAGTGCAAGCAAGTCCTCCATTACAAGTCAAGTAACCCTCTGAACTCAAGTCCCAAATACCACAAAAGGTCAGAAAAAGAGGGTTATAGCTAAAGGTGGGAGGAGAAAACATATTTTTTGCAATGCTCTGATATTTTCACTTCAGTACTGGGAAGGGGGAATCCAGGATGCAAGTCTGTTGTGGAGTGCAAAAGAGATATATTATCCACATGAGTTTCAAAGGGAATCTCAATGGGCACCACCAATGACAATGTGAAGGGCCAAGGTAAAGGAAACATAAACATGGGACTATTTCCAAAGACTGTCACAAAGTGAGGATGAAAGAAAAAAGGCCAGGAAAAAGATAGCCATTGAGACTTGTAACCGACAACTAACACCCAAATACAATCACAGAGTCAGTCATCGAAATAACATTTATACTAAACAGTACAAAACTCCTTTTCCACACTGAATAACCAGAGTTCAGAACAAAGTGGAATTCTCATATCCTTTTTACTAATCTGCTTGAACTTTGGTAAGAGTATCTTAACCAAACCCTCTAACATTGGGAACATAAAAGACATGCAGTAAGAGAAACAATGTGAGACTAAGCCCCACACAACAATTGGTTCCTGGGTTGTCAGATCCCTTTTTAGGTGGGAGGCACATGGAAGACTGTCACTACTAGGCTCCAAAATATGTGGTTGGGATAGTTTGCCACTAGTATCTTGGGGCCTGTCTACTACAACTCTGCAAACACAGCCAAGTTTATTTATGTAGTTATTTTTTATTTCTTTAGAGAGTTTTATAAAGCATGAACATGACCCAAAGATGTCAGAGTGCTGTACATAGAAAAAGGTTGTTTTGGTTACATACACACATATAATACAACTTTTAGTTATCAATAGAATGTGAGAGAGACGTTGTACCAACTTTACCAACTCTATGCACACATAATTCATTTGTCGGTCGTCTGCTGTGTGGCCGCTGGCTGTCATGATGGGAGAGAGCACCCAGTGATATTTCTAACTTGCAGAGGCTACCCATAGTCTGGTTAGTCAGGGAGGACATTGTTAAATTCATTCCTTTTGTCCTTTTGACCATGAGTTCAGCTGAATCACTGATAGGACAAAATTGCATATTTTGGGGGCTGAGCTGGAGAAGACGAAGGCAATAGTTTGATTTTCCTAATCTTACAGATTGTATTAAGAAGGAGCTCAAACTTCCTAGAAAGCAGATATCACCCATGACAGGTTGTGAGCTAAGTACTCAAGCGTATCATAGTGCAGGAATTTGTGAGACAAGCATGCTTAAGAATGATCCTTGCTTCGACTGAGAGCCACTGAAAGGATTTGGGTGAGGGTGTGATTTGATCAAAATGCCTCGAACTTGCTCTTAGTTAATCAATGAAGAAATCAATTAGTCATTTGTAGAGTGCATCACTGTCACCCCTGGGTTTTTTTGGATGCGGGGGTCTGGTGTCTT
This sequence comes from Pleurodeles waltl, assembly GCF_031143425.1. Classification (NCBI taxonomy): domain Eukaryota; kingdom Metazoa; phylum Chordata; class Amphibia; order Caudata; family Salamandridae; genus Pleurodeles; species Pleurodeles waltl. The sequence goes on along the minus strand of NC_090449.1, from coordinate 875,474,099 downwards.
TGTCGAATTGCCAGGTCTTGAGGCTCCTTCTGAAGTCTGACAGTGAGGGTGCAGTTTGGAGGGGGAGGACTAGGTCGTTCTAGGCCTTGGCAGCGATGTAGGAAAAAGAGGGGCCACTGCTGATTTTGTGTGTGTTTGTGCGAGGGCCTGAAAGGAAGACCGCAGGTGTCTGGTGGGTTAGTGGTAGTCCAGCTGCTGCCTTGACAGTTGCTGTTACTGGTGCTAGTTGTCTTTTAGGTAGACTCATTAGAATTGTGTTCCCATATTCAAGTTTAGAAATGACTTGGGATTGTATTGCTATTTTTAGGTCAGTTGTTGGAATGAATAGCTTAACCTTCTTTAGACCTCTGAGGTGAAGAACCTACACACATGGGGATGTGGTGTTTTGTGTTTGCATGTTGAGATTTCTGTCAATTGTTATCCCTAGGATTTAATTGATTCAAAAGTAGTGGGTCTACACTCGAGAGAATCCAGGTGCTTGAGCCATTCATATAGAGGAGGGGAGCTATGGGTGGAGTGATGAGGTGTTGTGCTGGCCTGGTTTCAGTCTTGTGCAGTGTATTGTTTAAATAGTCAATGTCTTTTAGGGAGGATATCTTTAGGTAAATCTGTGTATCGCCTGCATACATGTGGTAGGCAAGATCAGTTTGTTTTGGGATCTCTATTAATGGTTTTATGTAGAGGTTGAAGAGCAAAGTTGTGATCAAGTTTATAGAAAGGAGGTGAACAATTTTAGAATGCTTCTTGACAGCTCCAATCTCTGTAGAGGAGATTTGGGAGACTTTTGTGGCTGGCCTTGTCAAACACAAAGACAAACCACAGAGAATGAGTAGGCATGAATTGTTTTGGTCCGTGATTTTAAGCGACTCATCAATTTTATGTAAAATGGCTGTCTCTGTGCTGTGTACAGGTCTGAAACCCTATTGTAACTTGCCGAGTAGGTTAAGGTTTCTAACATGCTGGCACAATTGAATACGTGCATACTTCACTAGAAGCTTTGCTAGAAAGGTGTTGTTAGAGACTGGTCTAAAGTTTTTCAAATCAGCCGGGTCTGCACCTATTTATTTCAGTAGGTGTGTCACTTGATTGATCTTCATGGAGTCTGGGATAATGCCTTGGATTAGAGATGAGTTTACAATCATTGTCCTTGCGGGGACAATTCTTGCTAAAGGTTTTGAATTCACATCACAACACAAAACCTCATTTTTGGTCATTGTGGAGTGGGTGTTAGCTAGAACATTGTTTGTTATTGCAAGTTTCCGTTGGGGTGGGAGCATGACAAGAACTTTATTCTGAATTTTCAATGAGTTGACAATGATTTCCTTTTTGATTTTTACATATTTTCTCTTTGAAAAAAGGTTGTAAAATGTTGGAAATGGGGTCTTTGGTAAGCAGTCAGGTTGCCCTCTGTCTAAGCAAGGACCCTCACTCTAGTCAGGCCCTTGGTAGCGTGGCACAAGCAGAAAGGCTTAACCCAGAGGCAATATGTAAAGTATTTGTACTAACACACACACACAAAGAAATACAGTGAAATACTACAAGATAGACACCCCACAGGTTTAGAAAATTAGTAAATATTTATCTAAATAAAACAATACCAAATACAATAAAAATCCACCATACACAATTCAAAATATGACTTTACAATTAGAAACACCAAAATAGTGCCTAAAGGCACAAATGCTGCAATCTGATGTTAAGGCAGCGTTGTGCCAGAGTCGTTTCACACAATGTGACGCAACTGGGACCGGAACCCCATTTACAGTACCTTAGCAAAATGTGTGGAAAATAGTCCGGTGCCCGGAGTCGGGGAGAGAAGCGCCACTGGATCTGATGCAGCATCAGTCTGGTGCAGTGGGGCGAAGGAGTGGAGGTGTCACAAAGAGGTGTTGGGTCCTTGCTGCAGAGTGGTGGAGGTGAGGCAGCGTTGGTTGCGAGTAGTCAGTCCTGTGGCACCTCTGGCAAAGTCAAAGTCCGGTGAAGTCACGATGCTGCGGGATGACCTCACGGTGTCGCGATCATGTCACACTCCAACTCACAAGGTTGTGCAGATGCCAGTGGCTGCAGCGACGTTAGGCCTACGTTGATGGTGGAGTCCTCGCACCTTGGCGAGGTCCACAGATCCATGTGTAGGTGTCTCTCAGACTTTGGGCAGTGGCGTCCTTAGCGAAGTCATATAGAGTCTTCCAGCATTGTTTCACAGCATTTGCACCAGAAATTCACTTCCAGGGGTCCAGGAACTGGAATGGCACCCACTGGCAAAAATGTCCACAGCATGCAGACTTAGAGACTGGTTGGTGAAGCCGTTACTGTCCCTGAGGCTTCAAAAACAGAAGGCAAGCTCAGTCCAAGCCCTTGGAGATACCTCTCAAGCAGGAATGCACAACAAAGTCCAGTCTTTGTCCCCTTCCACAGGCAGAAGCAGCAACTGCAGGATAGCCCAACAAAGCACAGTCACAGGCAGGGGCAGCACATCTCCTTGGCTCTTCTGCTGGCAGAGGTTTCTCTTGAATCCTTGAAGTAATGTAAAGTCTAGGGTTTTGGATCAAACACTCATACCCCTTTCTACCTTTGAAGTTACCAACTTCAAAGAAATGTCTCTGTTGTTTAAAGGATCCTATCTTGCCCAGGCCTGGCTCCAGACACACACCAGGGGGTTGGAGACTGCTTTATGTGAGGGCAAGATTAGCCCATTCAGGCATAAGTGACCACTTCTCACTCCAGCCTAGCCCAGATGGCCTCAGAATATGCAATCTACAGCACAGCACCCTTTGTGTGACTGTCTAGTGGAGATGCACAAATATCCCAACCCCTCAAACAGGCAGAGACACAGAGGGGGTTATTACAACTTTGGAGGAAGTGTTAATCCGTCCCAAAAGTGACGGTAAAGTGACGGATATACCACCAGCCGTATTACGAGTCCATTATATCCTATGGAACTCGTAATACGGCTGGTGGTATATTCCGTCACTTTACCGTCACTTTTGGGACAGATTAAAACCTCCTCCAAAGTTGTAATAACCTCCAGAATGTTTTAAGCAAGAAAATGCCCACTTTCTAAAAGTAGCTTTTTCAAACTAACAAACTAAAAACCACTTTCACTAAAAGATGTATTTTTAAACTGTGAGTTCAGAGACCCTGAAACTCCATATTTCGATCTGCTCTCAAAGGGGAAACTGTACTTTAACAATACTTAAAGGCAGCCTCCATGTTAACCTGTGAGAGAGATAGGCCTTGCAACAGTGGACACTGAATTTGGCAGCATTTCACTGTTAGGACATGTAAAAACACACCAGCACATGTACTACCTTTAACATACTCTGCACCCTGCCCCTGAGGCTACCTAGGGTCTACCTTATTGGTGCCTTATGTGTAATAAAAGGGAAGGTTGGTCTTGGCAAGTGGATACACTTGCCAAGTCGAATTGGCCTGTAAAATGAATGCTACTAGTGGGCCTGCAGCACTGATTGTGCCACCCACATGAGTAGCCCTGTAAACATGGCTCAGACCTGCCACTGCAGTGTCTGTTTGTGGAGTTTTTTAACTGCCAGTTTGACTTGTCAAGTGTACCTACTTGCCAGGCCTAAACCTTCCCTTTTATTACATGTAATGCACCTCTATGGGAGGCCCTAGGTAGCCCATGGGCAGTGTGCTGTGTATGTTAAAGGTGGGACATTTACTGATGTGTGTTAAATGTCCTAACAGTGAAATGCTGCTAAACTCAGTCTTCACTGTTGCAAAGCCTATCCCTCTCATAGGTGAACATGGGGGCCACCTTTAAATAACTTTAAAGTGCAGATTCCCTCTGAGAGCAGATGGAAATTTAGAGTTTTTGGTCTCTGAACTCACAATTTGAAAATACATCTTTTAGTAAAGTTGATTTTTAGATTGTTAGTTTGAAAATGCCACTTTTAGAAAGTGCAAAAACAACAGATGATGGACGGAATGCAGAACAAATCAAACATTCACCCCCCAAAAAATGATGGATTAAACCCAGATCTTTGTGATTAGGGGTGAATGGTTGCATTGTTCAGCATTCCATCCATCATCTGTTCTTTTTTCATTTGTCACCCCAAGTGGGAAGGGTATCCCCACACATGGGTCCCGTGCTCACTGCACCACTGGATTCAAGCTAGCCTAGGTGATGAAGGATGATACCCTGAAACCGGTCCTAGGATGCTTGTTTCTGGTCTAGGGAGGACTGGGCTTGGCAGTTCGGGCTGGACTGTTCCCATGAGGAACAGGGTCAAGACCGATTTGCATATGGCTGGGTCCAAGCTGGGGTGGTGTGCTGAGCAAAACTATTATGGATTAAACACAGATCTTTGTGACTGGGGATGAATGTTTGCATTGTTCAGCATTCCATCCATCATGTGTTCTTTTGCATTTGTTGCCCACAATTGGGAAGGATATGCCCAGACGTGAGTCCCCTGCTCAACGCACCACTAGATTCAAGCAAGCCTAGCTGATGAAGGGTGATACTCTGAAACCGGTCCTAGGATGCTTGTTTCCGGTCCAGGGAGGACCTGGCTTGATAGTTCAGGCTATACTGTTCCCATGAGGAACAGGGTCAGGACTGATTTGCATATGGTTGGGTCCAAACTGAGGTGGTGTAGTGAGCAAACATACGATGGATTAAACCCAGATCTTTGTGACTGGGGGTGAATGTTTGCATTCTTCAGCATTCCGTCCATCAACTGTTCTTTTTGCATTTGTCGCCCCAAGTGGGAAGGGTATGCCCAGACGTGGGTCCCGTGCTCACTGCACCACTGGATTCAAGCTAGCGTAGCTGATGAAGGATGATATCCTGAAAACGGTTCTAGGATGCTTGTTTCCGGTCCAGGGAGGACCTGGCTTGCCAGTTCGGGCTGGACTGTTCCCATGAGGAACAGGTTCAAGACTGATTTGTATATGACTGGGTCCAAACTTAGGTGGCGTGGTGGGCAAAAAAACAATGGAATAAACCCAAATCTTTGTGACTGGAAGTGCATTGTTCAGCATTTCGTCCATCATTTGTTCTTTTTACTGTTAGAAATTGGGCATTTTCTTGCTTAAACCATTCTGTGACTCTGCCCGTTTGTGGATTCCCTGTCTGGGTCAGTTTGACAGTTGGGTTGTTTTCATCTCTCCTCTTGACAGTGACACAAAGGAAGCTGGGGTGTAGCCTGCATTTCCTGATCAGCCATCTGAGCTAGAGTGGAGGAAGGAGTTGTCACTTACACCTGAAAGGACTGTGCCTGCCCTCACACAATGCAGTCTCTAACTCCCTGGTGTGTGTCTGGCACCTGGCCTATTCAAGGAAGGATCTTGCAAACAACTAAGACTTTTCTTTTAGAATTTTTCTAGAATCAAAAGGAACCTCTACCAAGGAGAAGAGCTGAACAGCTGGAAGAGGAGCCTGCCCCTTTGCTGTGTTGCTTTGCTGGGTTGGCCTGCAGTTGCTGTTTCTACCTTAAAAGAGAGCAGAGGGTGAACTTTTTGTGTATCCTGCTTGAGAAAGTTCTCCATGGGCTTAGAGTAGAGCTTGCCTCCTGTTGGAAGTCCCAGTGATATCAAAGACTTCAGTTTCATCTTCCTACAGCACTGGGAACTGTGTGTTTTGTGCTGTTCAAGGAGTAAAACCACTGCAACACCATCAATGATGCCACTGGCCTGTACCGTGACCTGCCGCCGCCTCACGGAGCCTCAGTGCCCCACTTCGCACTGGGACTCTGGTCTCACCAATTCTATCATCAGATGACTTCAACCAGCTGTTGCTCTCACTGTGACCTGTGGGCCCAGCACTCCAGCATCGCCTGCTCACACCGCAGCATGGGCATCCCTGACCACAACACTCCTGCTGATGCCGCTGCTTGCAACGTGGCCTGTTGACACCGCTCGTGAGGCGCACAAAGCACTGTCTCGTCTTGCACCGCAGCCCCCGCACATCCGACGCCAGCGCCATTGACTCCAGTGTTGTCAACAGACGTCCCTGTCTGCACTGCGACCCATGAATGGCGCCCAGAACTGTCCTGTGCTGCAATGCCAACTTGGGCCTTTGGACGACAGTGCTTCAGCAACAACAATGCCACTGCCTGCACCGTGACCTGGGGACACCACAGGTCGTACCGCCCTGCTTCAGACTGTAGTCCTGGTCTCACCGACGCCGCTGGACACTATCACCGAGCTGCTAACTGCACTGTGACCTATGGGCACCGCACATCGTACCGCCCGCTTCACACTGCAGCCCCAATGCCATCCACACCAGTGTTCCTGACTTCATCAGCCTGGAGTTAGATCTGCAATTCATTTGACATCTAGCGTCTGATGACCCCCACACTGACTCTGGAACTGACACATCAACGCCAGAGATATCACTCTCCAGATCTCACTGCGAGGATTACGATGCCCTGCAATTCCAACATACTGGGCCAGCCACTGTGCGGGTCTTGCCATCACCGTTGCTGGCCCACGATACAACGGCCAGCCTGAACTGTTGGTTTTGTTGATCACGATGCCGTGGTAGCCCCAGGTGGAGCTTTGGACTGTGTGTTGGATGTTTCGTATTTTGGTCTAGTTTTACAGATAAATATTGGCTATTTTTCTAAAACTGGCGTGATGTCTTTTTCTAGAGTTTTCACTGTGTTACTGTGTGTTATGTGCAAATGCTTTACACATTGCTTCTGAGATAAGCCTGACTGCTTGTGCCAAGCTACCAAGGGGGTGAGCAGGGGTTATCTCAGCTGGGTATCTCACTTATCCTGACTAGAGTGAGGGTCCCCACTTGGACAGGGTACAAATCAACTGCCAACTAAAGACCCCATTTGTAACAGCCACTGATGACAAGTCGCCCCAAATGCGGCAGGAGAACTGACTAATCCTGCCTTCAATGACAACACTTTGCTCCTCCAAAGGTACTGTTTCAGCAGACCCTGTGTGGGTTCTTTAGCCAGCCTACCCTCCATCGCTGTCAACCTGGATTTTGACTTTGCACCTCAAGTAACTTTTTGACCACTAGTGACTTCTAAGCACTGTTTTCACCTTTATCTTTAAAAATGTATATCTCAACTTCTACTTATTTGATCTTTGTTGTTTTTGTCTTGGTTTAATCAGATAACTATTATCTGTTTTTATAACCTGGTGTTGAATCTTTTTTGTGGTGTCTTTCACTGTATTACTGTAATTAGGTGTTGTACAAATACTTTACACATTGCCTTCTAAGTTAAGCCTGTCTGCTCTGCGCCAAAGTACTAGAGTTTGAGCACAGGTTAATTTAGGTTGCATATCTGACTTACCCTGACTAGGATTGTGGATCCTAATTGGACAGGGTGCATAGCTGTGCTAACTAGAGACCCAGTTTCTAACAATTATCATTGACTTAATGCTTTGTATTTTTTTGGGAAGTCATTTAACAGGTGAACACTGATGTCTGAAACCATTGCCATAAAGAACACAACTGAAGATTGCAAGTGTTCTGAGAAGGATGTGTATTAACATTGTTGTTTATTTACAGGGTTTCAGATCTAAGCCCAACAACTAAAATCTCCTCCTCTCAGCATCCCTACTGGAGGGTTCAACTCTGCTTCCCTTCACAGATGGTAGGCTTTGGAATCTCAGCCGTCTGATGTAGGAATGCTCATTTACATTATTACAGCTGCTAAATCAATGCAGCCTCAAATATTTAGGTCTATCCTCTCTCCAACAACCGTAGGTTTATTTCCTTGGAGTTCCCATCCTAACCCTCACCCCTTGTCCTGTTCTGGTATTCCTTCAAGTTTTTCTGTGACTGCCACACCTCCTGAGGGCAGTTACCAATCTGCTCCTGCATTAGTAGACCAGGGTTATGACTTTGGTTTGACATCTTGTTCTTTAACTTTCTGTGTTAGTGCTGTGAGGGTGGATATGATCTGATGGTGGTCTTGCCATTCTGTCTGAATGATCGATTCAATGGTTAGTACTCCTAAGTTGGATATTATGAGATCCAATGAGGCCCCTTCGATAGCTGTTCATATTGTGCATGCTTTCACTACGTTGTGACCACTGAGGAAGGTTTTTAGGACAGAGATTTGTGCGATGACTTCGTTTCTCCAGGGGAGTTTGAAATCTCCTAAAAAGACTATGGGCCTGATTACATTGTTGGCAGATGGAATACTCCATCACAAACATGACATATATTCTATCTGCTGTATTACGAACTCCATAGGTTAAAATGGGATTGTAATATGACGGATAGGATATCTACGTGTTTGTGATGGAGTAATCCTGTCAGCCAAGATCGTAATCAGGCCCTATATTTGGGTACAGCATGAAGAGAACTGTGATTGTTTCCATTATTTGCTTAAGAATGGCTTTGTTATCAGCTTTATTATCACGTGGTGGATGAAATATGAGGTTTAGTTTTGCTAGTGTCTTGTTACCTGTAATAACCTCAGTACCCATCCATTCATGGGAGGGCATGTTATCTACAGGAAAGGAATGAATTTGGAGGAAATTTCAAGGAATCACAGCAACCCCTCCTCTGTGTCTTGCAAATACAATCCTTTACTCACTTGGCTGTCAGGGAAGTGAAGTAGAGCAGTCCAGTGCCTTCCAGAATCTAGTGTGGGAGACCAAAGCTCAAAACTCAGCAGTCAACTAACAGACGCAGTAAGGTATTGTCCAGGCCAAGGGCTTATTTTTTCTGTGAAAGAAAGTACCTTTAATCTCACAGCAGAACTTAATACTACACACTTTAACAAGAACATAACGTAGGAATGTAATCTAACATGTTTTTAACAGTAAGGCTTTAAATCCCCCTCTTCCTTTGCCTTCTCTCCCTGCTAGGGTTGAGATCCTATGTCAACAGTCCACAACTCTATTGCTTTGGTATCGATGTTGCCCAGGGGAAAATAGTATCAAATTCTCTCACTTATAAAGCACAACTCTGTTCAATATCTTCATCCAAAGTCTAAAGCATGGAAGACAGAAGTCTATCATCCTTGGTGCACGCTAAGCCCCTGTGGTTACCAGCTGGTTACTCATGTAAGTGTAGCAGTGTAGTACAAAGTGGTTTCTGCACAAAACCTCAAGGTGGCGGCTCCTTTTCTGTGGAGACTGCAACTGTAGCTTCACCTCAAGAAAGTGTTAGTGGAAGGAAATCATGAGACAGTTTTGCACTACAAACTGCATTTTAAGTGGCAGTGGTCGTTTTGGCAGTTTCCAGTGTGGATCATCTGCAGTAGTGGGCCTTTCATAGTGGCAGCCATTGGGCCATATAGGGCTTCCCACTGAAGCAATATGGCTTCACTCTCACCCACTTCAGCAACAACTGCACAAGTCTTTTATACCCACGGTGGACTACTGCATGTCATGTTCATACTTAATTTGCGACACTCTTTATGTGGCCCATGCCAGAACCATATAGAGAGATTACATGGGCCCCTTCCTAGGTTGAGTCACTCATGGCTTTGCTGTTTGGAATACTCAGCTTTCACTGGCCATTCTTCATGCTAAGATCATACTGGGCTTCTCTTCCTAGAGGCTCACTCCTTTTGTAAGGGCAGGCACACACCTTCTCAATATCAGCAGGAAGAGAGACTTGTAGGTACCTCGGGCAGAACATCAGCTCCTGCAGGAGAAAGTGCAGACTTCAGGTGATGTCCCCTTATTTCTGGAAGACTGACTGTCAGGCAGTCACATACCCTGATTATGCAGCAGCTCTCTGAGATGTCTGTGGAATATTCTCTTCCTTGATTAGCAAGTGGAACTGGAGCAAATTAGAGGGTTTCCATCCTGCTTTTATACATATTTTCCAGACATAGGGTGTGGATCCATTGTCTCAGACTTATGAACCAGTTTTGGCCCATTCTGATTCAAATGACATTATTACATGACTTCTCATTGTGCAAAGTGATAGTGTTGGACTTCCCCTCTCTGCTGGGTCAGCGCCAAACTTTTTGCTTTCTCCCCTCCAGTTTATTTGTATTGCAATTATTTATTTGGTCTTAATTAGGGATGGGTGGAGCTCACAGGGTTCTACTCCATGGAATTCCGTGGACTTCGCTAAAAGCTCTAGATATATTTCAAAGCAAATCGAAGGAACCCTGGGGGACTGACCCCAACAAATGAATCAACATTAGTATTATTCTTTCCATGTCAGAAGCCTACTGGTGCAAAAACTGTTCATAAATCCAGAGCTGAAAGAATAAAACACAAGAGCTGCTCACGTGGACAGAGGTGAGTTTAGTCTATCAGAGAGAGGTGTGATGATTGCATTCACAGTGGCAAGTTTTGCTTTTCTGTTCATTTCATTAAGGTCAAATTTGTTGACGCCGCATTATTCCCCCTCAACAATGCATTAGAAATCTTTATTAGGCAGAATTATGAAAGTGGCGCCTGCATGTCCACAAATAAATCACAAAAATTGGACAGACAAAATATGGGCAGGCCAAATAGAAACAGTGTAGTCTTTCGACGATCCCTGAAAAAAACTACACAGCAAGATACAATATAGAACAATAAACTGGTTTCAAAAGCTTGAACACTTCACATATATTTATACTATTTGCGTGTTCCTGTTGGCATTTCAAGCTGCCAACCCTGACCCCAATTCTTTAAGACCAACTGACCGTGCTCTCTCGGGATGGCACACCATTCTCTAGCTTGCATAAAGCCCTGGAGTTCGGTGTTGGGAGTTCAAATCTACATCCAGAGAGAAGGTGAGTTTCGAGCAGCCCTGGTGCAGACATAACACTGCCAGCATTATTGTGTAGTGCCTGGTAAGTCAATGAGAGGAATTGTAGAGGACCGCAGTACGGTCAGTGAGAAGAGGGGCACAGGCAAGACCCACAGGGATTGACAGTGATTGTAGCTTCCTAGGCTATTCCTCCCCTGGCCGGTTAGTGTTTATCATCTGGCACTGTGTCTTGTCCCTACCAGGTGGGGAGGAGGGGGCAACCTGTGTGTAGTGTTGGGGACCCTAGGCCCTCATTCTACTATGATAGATGACATAGACAGAGTAATAGGGTGATTGGGAACTGGTTCCAGGCATGTGTGCCTGGCCCTTTTTATTAGGTGATGCCTATGATGGATGGGTGTGGGGTGAGTGTGGAAGCCAGCCCTCAGCAGAGTGGCTGGCGGAAACACTAGAATGTGTCCTGCAGGACACTACATCCCTCTCAAACTTAATTGAAAACCAAACAATCAAATCCAACCTCTGGGAGAGAAACATAAACACTAAAACAATCACTGAGTGACTTTAGGTTGCCCACCCAACATGCTGCATGGAACAGGTGCAGCTGGGGCATTCAGCATCATGGCACCCCTCTGTAGTTTAATCAGACTGCTCTGGACACGAATGGCAGTGTAGATGAAGTCAGGAGACCTCCATTGATGGCCGTGTGGTCCTTTGGTAGGCCGTGCCAGGGGGGTCGCTGTAGAACTCCCAACAGGGCCACATCCAAGCCTCACAACCCCAAGGGTGAATGATCCAAATGGACGAGTATGCTCTCTTCAGCAGGTGTCCGGTTCACAGGGGCTCACAGCAGGTATCTGGGTGGTCAGCCTCCCACCGCGCCATGAATGCCTTTTCAACTTCTGGCCTTGTTGCTGACTTTGGATCCACTCTGGTAGAGCTGTGCTCCTTAGGTAGTTTGGGTGATGTACCTGATAAAGATGACAATCTTACTGAATAGTAGTTAAATCAATAGGTGGCTGTTTCATTCTTGGAGAAGGGATGACTTGAGGGATTTCGCAGCCATTTATGTTTCTTGCATGGCGTGTGCAGTTGGCAGCAGGGATGCCAACGATGTCAAGCAGCCGGTGACAGGTGGCAAGATAGTGGCACTGAGAAGCATGGGACCTGGGCGCTGTTTGCTCATGCTGGCGACTTACAGTTGGTCCACTTACAGAGCTGTCTCCAGAGATGTCTGCTCACCTCAGTGGCTGGCTTGTGTTGATGGATGCCCTCTTGTATCCTCAGTCCTTTCGCTCTTCCACCTTCCTCTTGCACACCTGTGGTGTCTCTGATCTTCCGTGTGACAGGTCTGTCACACCCTTTATTTCTTTAGGTCTTTACATCATGGCATCGTGCCAAGTTCCTCTCTCTTCTCCTTCTTGATGTGTTGTTGCACCGTGAGTTGTTGTTGCATCACATGGATCATTAGCTGGCTTGTGCGGCACCTCCGACGATGCATCTTCTTCCATTGCAATCTCTCGCAGTCTTAGTCCTGTCAGTAGGACTTTAAGCCTTCTCCTCGCAGACCTCTTGCAGGTCTGGTTCTTCTGGGATCTTCTTGGTGGTTCGCTCCCTGACTGGAGGTTCACGTCTCCTTCTTTGTGTCTTCACCTGAAGGTGTAGTGCTTGTGCCTCGAGACTGCACTGTCGTAGCGCTTGCTCCCTCCTCCTTTTGCTTGGCAGGGTTGGTCAATCCTCCTGACCTGCTCAACGATGCGCCAATGGTGGCCATCTGGTGCTGCGGTGTGGTGTGGCCAGCTGGTGCATCCTCTTCTTACTTGGTGTTGCATCTCGCTCTCAGAGGGCTATCTGTCTCTTGGGCTCCTGCCAGTATTGTCAGGTTCGCCGGTGTGGCCTTCTGCGCACTGCTGACTTTGTGGTCATGGTGCTTCTTGCTAGGTACCCTTGATTGGCTCTTGGTATGCCTGTTCTACAGGCCTACAGTGGTGGCTATTGACCGCTGGGTGTATGTGGCCCTATCTTCCTATTGGTGGCGGTGGCAGACATCCACTAGGTGCTGCGTGTGCAGCGCACACTCTCCTTGTGCCCTCCATGGTGCTTGCAGCACCATTTTCTTGACTCCCTTTGCAGCGGGCAGCCACTAGGGGGTGCACACACAGCGCACCATGCTGTTCATTGCTGACTATCACTGGGTGAGTAGCTTCTGGAACTGGCATGCTGCTCATTCCTTGAGTGACTTTGGTTTCTCCTCCCTGGTTTCCTGACTGTTAGTCTTCGTTCTGATGTGTATTCCAGCTGCAGTCACTCAAGCTGGTACAGTGTGACATTCAACCACTGGGGGCGCTGTAGCTGGTTCATGAGGCCACAGAAACCATTCCCAGGCCAGTGGACTGTACTACTCAGTGTGTGTGCTCTGCAGAAATGAGCTGGGGCACCCAGCCTCGCCCCACTGTCCCTCCAGCTGGCACGGATATAAAATCTGGCAGGACTGTCTGGCCACTGCGGCAGGCAAGCGGTCTGCCTTCCTCCCTCAGGGCAACTGAAGGTGGCCAGGTGGGAGTCTTCTCCTCTCACGACGGCAGTCGGGGAGTCTCAGAGACACCCTCTGCCCCTCGTCACTATATAATCCGCAGCAACCCTGGGAGCGTTGGATAATGCTCGTGCTGGTGAGGGTTGCTACATTTCCAAATGCGGGGCTCTGCACAATGTTCTAGCATGCAACTATTTATTTATGTAGAGGCGCATGAAGAGGGTGGCAGTGCCTCAAATGTCCAGGTGCCCGGCAGGCCTTGCAGCATTCCGCTCGGCTTTCTATAAGCTCTGAATCAAGTAGCCCACCTCCTGCGCAGCAGGTAGGTGGGCACTGTTCTCGCTCTGACACTGCTGAGCTGGACTTGCAGCAGTAGATCTTGGGTCTGTTCCAACTTTTTCCTTGCTTCCCCACATTTCAGGGGGGGTAGGGTTGGGGCAGGGCACAGAAGGTATGCAGGTGTCACACGATTGCCACTTCCCTTCACAAGCCGCAGCAGCTTCCCTAAGGCTGCGGGCCTCTTGGGAAGTCAGTGCGGGGGTCACTCTGCTGGCACAACGTGGGGGCTTGCTTCTTCGCTACACACTATATGGGTCAGCTGTGTCCTCCCCCTAGTGCCTCAAGTAGGGGACAGCAAACGGTAGTCTCGCTCCACAACTTTGCGGGTGGCCCTCTCTTACATTGAGAGACCGGCCATAGCTCTGCTCATTCTTTTGCGGCCTGTAAGGCGCAATGCTATTGGCGTGGCAGGACAGGTTGCTGACGTAGTGCTCTCTGTCAGGGTGGCCTCATGCTTGCCCGGTCTCCGGCCTTTTTGTGCAGGCAATCGGTGTAGGGGTGCCTTTAGGTGCAGGCATCAGTTCCCGCCACAACCACTGCCAGATTTGGTGGCAGCATGGATGCGGTGTTGTACCCACTCATCGCCATTGTAGTGTTGGGGGTCCTAGGCCCTCATGCTGCTATGATAGATGACATAGACACAGTATGACTGGTAACTGGCTTTGTGCATGTGCATCTGGCCCTCTTTATTAGCAGGGCCACCTGACTGGCGATGCCTGTGATGGATGGGTATGGGGTGAGTGTGGAACCCAGCCCGCAGCAGAGTGGCTGGTGGCAACACTAGAATGTTTCCTGCAGGACACTACACTATGTTTTTGGACAGCGCAGGTTACCAACCTATTGTAAACCTGGGAATGCCCTGTAATCTTGTGTCTCTCCAGGAGAGGTGTAACAAGGATAACTATTCTGCAGCACACATAATAAGAGGAAAATGCCTCCCAGGATTGTTTTTGTGCAGGAAGTTCCCCGTTCCATCAGAAAAGCAATCCTGCAATCAACAAAGGCACTCTTGCACCATGGTGCAATGGTACCTGCAATGGTGCTAGGCAGCCCATTGTGCACCAGCGCAGGATGAAAAGTCACAAATACACCATATGCTGTAAATACAATGCCTTCCTGCACTTTCCCAGTGTCAAAGTGCAGCACAGAAAGGTGACTTGCTGTGCTGCACTGCATCACTTTCTGATAAATATGTCCCAGAATCTTCAACGTCCGAATTACACATACATACATATATTTATTGATGTAAATGTTACTGTAGTGTTCTGTTGGACCAAGTCAGTCTTCAAAACATAATTAGGCCTCATACTGATTAGTCCCACTTTTCCATTCCTCATTGTAAGTCTAAGTACATGTAGACACCTTGACGTGGTAAATATAATAGCTGAGTGATGATCATTTAAAACTAAAAAATCCTTTGAATATGACATAATGGTATCTTGTAATAAGCAACTGTACACACACACATTTATAACAAAGAATGTAAGAGCATAACATATCATGTATCCAACTTAACACATCATAGTTCAAATCATGTCAAATTAATTAGTGACTGGCAACCTTGCTGTCACTATTCCAACCCATAGATCTCAATATGGTTGCAAGTGACTTCATTATAAATTTGGTAAATTGTTTACATGCATAGATAACAACTTAAACTTAGTAGAAACCAGAAGTCTATTTTGTTTATCTGGCCAGTCTAATGCTTAAACACATGAACTCTCATGCTGTTATGTAGTATCCTTTACATGCTGTACAACATGTTAAAGTAATCAAAAACATAGCAACAAACATGTGTAAGGTACAACAGTAATGTAAAAAATATCTGTATCAATAAAATTAAAAAGTCTATCATAACAACAGCAGAGAAATGATACCCTGGGTAGTTAGGACAAAGTACACAGAGAATCCATTCCTTGATATTTCTGCATTTTTCTATTTTCAGGTGATCAGGCACATGGTTTGCAGCTATGGCTGATGACACTATCAACAAATCAACAGATATATAGACAGAGGAAGTTCAGTGCCTCTGTCAAATGTGATGGAGCGTATGTTGGAGTTCTTAAGTCATGCTTCGAGTGACTTGACCGATCCAGAGGCCGACTGCTCTCTTCACCTGCTCCGATCTGTAAAATCATTTTAGTTTGTGCCATATTACACAAGATATGTGTACAGACCAGTATCCTATGGGGCTATGGGGACTCGATCCCATATGAGGCTGAAGAGGCCAAAGACTCTGAGGGAGACACTGAATGCACAATGCCTGGTTGCAGAGAAGGGACCAAATTGTTGCCAATTTGTTAACTGAATCAAATTAAGAAGATGTCTACTATTTCCGAAACCATTTGAACTTCACATCCAATAAACCTTTACTATTCTAATATACCATTGTATGGTTCATGTGTGAATGCCACGCTCGCCTTTTCAACTACAAGTAGGCCTCAACATGTGTAAGTTTCACTCCTTAGTTGCAAGGAAACATAGGGTCATATCTCCCACTCTAGACAAATCTATGTAGCAAGTCAGCTTTCTATGTGTGTTTTGCTGTGTCAAAGTGTGTAAAATGCTGGTATTAATTTTGCACCAAATATCATTACAGATCATGGGATACATCTGTCATGGCCAAAGGCCTACTTCCAGGTTTAGATGTCAAAATTTCATTTGTAAAGAAAGCGTACATGCATAGTTTGAGATCCACTAAACACTAAAAATGTTTCATCTTTTCGGGCATGTTTATGCAAATTCCACATCTGGCTACATTTGACAAAATACACATTTACTATGCTGTGCCCAGCTATGCAATAAGACTCAAAGGGCTGTAACAGAACACAGTAACCAGATGAATTAGCAATATCTGGCATTAACCAGAGAAATAAGACAAGGGAGATTTTTGTAAAACATCACTTCACCTCAAGATTGCATGTATATGTGTGAAGCCTCCATGTCAACAAACACAAATGTATGTGTGCATACAAAATCACACTGAATATGGTGCAACAGAGAAGTAGATTATGAAATTAACCCTGCATGTTAAGAGTACTGTACCCTTGTCCTGAGGGTAGAAATACATAGGGCCAGATTTACAATGCCTCTTAGCACCACACAAGCCCCAATTTTTTATGCCAATGTGGCAATAAAGAGGCCATTCTCCTTGGCCATATTTACAAAGTGGCACATTGCTAGAATTGCACCACTTTTTAACACTTTGCACCACATAGTACCTGTGCCAGGTATAATAAATGGAAGATGGGGTGTTCCCACTCAGACAGGCCCCAAAAAATGGCGCAGTGAAATCTACAAGATTTCACTACAACATTTTTTCCATCATTTTTAGAGCCTGCTTAGGGCAGGGTGTTAAAGTGGTGGGCCTATAGTAGCCTATGGGCCTCCATAGTGCTTTGCTGCACTAACACCAAAATGTATAGAACTAATCCAGCAAAGTGCCACAATAGAATCTTAAATTATGACACTGCTGTGGAAACGAACACCATGGTATGCCAAATTGTAAATACGGCACAACCATGGTGTCTTTAGGTGCGGCAGGGGAAAAGAAAAGTGGCACATCGAGACCAATGCACCACTTTCTGGAAGATCTGTTCCATAGGTGTATGGGTACCCAACTGGTATATCACCAAATGAGAACAGGGAATACACATGTATACCTTGAAGTAGGCTTGTTTTAAGGACTGCAGTCTGCTTGGACAGGCCAGCCACAAAAAACACCTGCTATCATAACAGATGCACACTACTGCCTTTACCAAGATAAAGAAAGATCTAAAGTGGGGATGGCAGCATGATGTGAAATGAACAGTAGCAGTGTAAATTAACAATCAACCCTGGTTCACTGCACTTAGGCCCACTAGATAATGTACCTAAAAAAAAGGTCTGGTGCTGTGTGTTATACCCTCCTCTGCACAAAAGCAGGACGATCAGGAAATGTTAGCATGACAAAAACATGTTCATAATGCATGAGCCTTGGCAAAACATACACAACACAGAGGTTGAAATGTTAAACAGTGTGCACACCAGTAATGTGTGCCTGCTGGTACTTTGGGCCATATTTACAAGAAATTATACATTGCTGCGTTGCATCAGAGATCCATCAAAATAACGTGCACTACAGTACATCAGAATCCTATGCCATGGATGCCTCATATTTACAATAAGGCACACCATGTTGTAGGATGCTGGCAGCGTAGAAAAAAAAAGCTCATCTGTGTGTGCCATGTCATAGAGAAATCTGACTCTTCTACTGCAAAAGTGATGCAGGGCTGACTTGTGGTACGTTAATTATGCCAATTAGCCCTGCATTAAATTTGAGAGTGGAATGCGTAACAAATGATAAAAAAATTACACTTCATGAAAAAAAGAAATTCACACTGCCCCGTAAATTTTGGACAGTTCAGTCAAGCTCCATCACATTTTAGGCCTGAGCAGAGTGAATGGAGTCCGGCATCCCGGAATTCTGTGGAGTTGTAAGAAAAAACTCTGGGGAATTCCACAAAGCCGGAGTTCAGTGCCCCGCAGAGTCCTTCTGAATGGACCCATCTCAGAAGCGCTAAGCAGGGTCGGCGTGGCTGAACAGGCCCGACCCTGCTTAGTGCTCCTGACATGGGTGCATTCAGGAGGGCCGTAGGCAGTGAAAGCTGATATTTCAGGCCTCTTGTGCACCGGCTTGCCCCGTGTGCACTGCACAAGGAGCAGGCCGGTGCACATGAGGCCTGAAACTGCAGTTTTCTTTCACTGCCTACAGCCCTGGCATGAATTCAGGCCAGGGCCGCAGGCAGCAAAACCTGACAGGCCTGCCCCATGTGCATTGCACACAGGACAGGCTGGTGCACAAGAGGCCTGAAATGGCAGCTTTCACTGCCTACGACCTTGGTCTAAATTCAGGCCAGGGCCGTAGGCAGCAAAAGCTGCTGTTTCAGTCCTTGTTTGTGCACCAACATGCACAAACAAAAAAGAAAAAGGGAGACAATGACTTACCTGGGACTTCCCTGGGGTCCTCCTCTCCAGTGAGTCCTCCTCTCCAGCAGCTGCCTCCTCCACTGCTATGGTGTGCGCTGCAGCCTAGTTGTGGTCTACACAGGATGAGAGTGGACTGTTTGACCTTTCACTGAGCAGCCCATACCAGGTTACAGTGCACACCAGATGAGCTTTGCTCTGCTGGCGTGGCTGTGGGAGTTTTTTAGACAACTCGACGCTCCAAATGTAATGCGGATTGACAAAAACTCTGTTAGATCCGCCAGCGGAGTGGAGCTACCCACACACCCCTACCACATTCATCCATTACATGTATGAAGTGAACCACCAGTCCAGGTCAACCTGTGTATACTGGCACGTGAAGTGAAATGCACAACATGAGTCACCAGAACTACAAGCCTTACAATTCAAAGTAAAAAAACATGGGGGCCCAATCACAAGGTAAGTGGTGGAGGTCAGTGACGTAAGTCACCTTGACGCACTGCCCTGTGCCACAATGAAAGGTGGAGAATGGCCTGCAATGACAATATGACATGCATTCCTGTCCTCCCCCCTGCACTGATGCACACTGGGCTGTCCAGCGACAGATGCAAGCATCCTTGTACCATGTTGCAAGGATGCTTACATTGCAGACAGGATTGTTCTTGTACAGGAAGGGTCACCTTCCTGCACAAAAACAATCATGTCAGGTTTGGTTCTTTCCTATGTGTGATGCAGAATACAGCACACATTGAACAATTTAAAAAAATAGAGAGTAAAAGATATCACTTCTTTTTACTGTTCTCCTGGGAGGTGTAAGAACTTGTCGCATTCCCCAGTTCACTGATCCTTGGAAATCAGGGAATGCAACAAAATCCATGTGTACTGCATTTGAAAACCCAGCACAAAACCCAGCAACTTGCACTGCCTTACCTTACTCCGTATATATAAGACCAGGAAAAGCCATGCAAGTTGGCCTTTTGTGGGCTTGAACAAATTGATCTGCAGCTTGCTTCACCGATGTGTCACAAATAGTGATGTACCTGCAGTGTAAGCTGCATGCAAATACACCCCATGAATCATAGACTGGAACAACACATCATAACTTGACCTCTGAACCCTGTCGGTGTGGCCTATCTTCCATATTGGCAATTTGTGACATCTCTCTGAAATACTCCTCTCCTCCACATGTTACATGCAATAAATCACCCATGGACTCTGTGTGGACATTCAATGGCTCAAACAAACCTTTGGGGTTGTAGCCCAAGTAACTGTGCAAGTGATCCTACTAATTGTTACACATGTAAATAAATGCACTCAGTTGAATCTGTGTGTTGTATGTCTGTTGGAGTCTGGACTAAGTAGAACAAGGTGCAATGTGTCAGGCTAAGACATCAACTACCCTCCAAAGGACATGTTTGTAATGGAGCTATGGACAAAGCCACACATGCTATGAGAATTATATTTGGTAAACCCACTCTGTATGTAGACTAGCAAGTACTTACACAAGATCACAAGCATGAAGTGCAACAAGTATTGACAGTGAATTAAGTCACAGCACTGGTGGGGACCCTAGCCAGCAAGCAATACTGCTGTGACAAGCAAATGATGCAAGTGTCATAGTGTCTGACTATGAACCTCCTTGATTAGTGACAATGGTTTAACATCACCATCCCTCTAATGCCTGTTGCATGACTTAGACACTTAAAGCTACAGAACATGAATACGTGTTTTGGCCTGTATACCCATTCACATTAAGAATGCCACTTCAGTGCACAACTATTTTGTCGATCTTTCTGTTATTCCATCCCCAACCTCATATATTGTTCTCCATAGGTCTTTCACATGGTCACACATGACTACAAACACTGCTAGCAAAGCCACGTGCATGTACTTAGGTAATGTTAAGTAACATTACCTAAGCAGATATGCTAACTCCTACAAAGTAATTCAAGATGTAGACTTTTATGTAGAAAATAAAGATATTTAATGTAATTATAAAACTTATCTTAGATAAAACTACCTAACTTACCCTACATCAGTTATCTAACCCAAACTACACCTAAACTAACCTAAGCTACGTAAATTTTACTATCTTACCCTAAAAACATCTAAAACTACCTTATCTTAGCTTACTCTACACATACATTACAACATGTTAAACATCAACCTCCCACCACCCCTTAATAGATATCTTCTTACAAAGACAACATAAACTACACCTATACACAAACTACCTAAACATATAAACCTAAACAAAGATATATGTTTGTATTTTTCAGGATTTCTTTTTTTTTAAATAAAACACATATCATGCACATCAACCAC
Source organism: Pleurodeles waltl (assembly GCF_031143425.1). Taxonomy (NCBI): domain Eukaryota; kingdom Metazoa; phylum Chordata; class Amphibia; order Caudata; family Salamandridae; genus Pleurodeles; species Pleurodeles waltl. Next base: position 875,453,286 of record NC_090449.1, on the reverse strand, counting down.
CCAGCAACTAAATACCAAATGCACCCCTAAACACAAAGAAATAACCCACCCCACCTAAAATGTTAACACTACTCTACCTAAACTATGTCTATAACAACTACCCCTAAACTATGCTTTAAAACAGTATATTAAAAACAAAAACTAAAACATAGGGAATGGCAGAAAGGGTCGCTATGGCCTACATCTGTATAGAAATTCATTCCACAGCCTGATGCAGAGTTAGTAACATGTAAATGGCAATATCCAGTTTATGTGCAAGCCTTGCCAGCTGAAACTTTAGGTCAGACATTTACTTTGCATGTATTTGGGTCTATGAATAAGGCACTGCTGGTCCTGTGAGCTGACTGGTGGATGTTCCTGACATAGGTTTGTATACACATGCCTGGTCTGCTGCAACATCATGAATCTTGCCTGGCTGGGAATTTTTGACTGGGCTTGGGGTCTGATTCATAAGGTTCTGGCTGCCTTCTCCTCCAAAAACTGTTTGGCCATTCTCCGTTAGCCCTTTGCCACAAGGCAGATGTGGTGATACCGTTCAGCACAGAGGAGGCGGGCCTTCTTCTGCTCTAGAATCATGTTGTTTGTTAGAGTGGAATGAAAATCTTTCCGAACAAAGTGTAACTAGGAACTGGGTCAATCATCATAATGATTCATTTATTGTCAAACATCACATGTGCAATCGCTAAAACCTAAAATTCATATGTAAGCATGAAGGCACTCATTACAACCCTGGCGGTCGGTGTTAAAGCGGCAATAATACCGCCAACAGGCCAGCGGAAAAAAAAATGGGATTACGACCGTGACGGAAACCGCCAACATAGACAGCCACTTTAACACTCTGACCGCCACGGTGGTACAAACAAACAGCGTGGCTGTAACCGCCACCAGACAGGCAGAAGACAATGTACCGCCCACCCTATCACAAGATGACAATCCGCCACCTTTTCTGGGGCGGAACCAACACGATCAAAAACACAGCGGAAACAGTACACAGAAGGGAAATCACTCACCTCTCCACACCCAACGAGGAACCAGGACGCCATGGAGCCAGAACTTCACAACCTGCCGGCGATGGTCTTCCTGCTCCTCTATCAGGAGCACCAGAGACGGTGGCGACGACCACGGTGAGTACTGCACCTAAAACACAAGAGAGGGGGGAGGAAAAAGAGAGAGACACACACATGCAACATGCAACACCCCCACCCACACCCACACCCACAACACCATACACACAAATACATGCACCAACAGTACACATACACCCCCCACCACCTGGAAGAACGCAAGGACAAAAGGAATTGATTTGAACAAATGTAATCATGTGAAATCTCATTATCAAAGTTCAAAATCCAGTAAACACAATTATGTACACCAACTACACAGGTCCGGAGAGTGCACCAATCATTGTCCTTGGACCACTGGGCCCAAAATGCATGGCCGAAGCCCACACTAGATACCTGACTGGAAACGGAGATGCAGGGGCATCGGATCGAAAAGAAACAGGCACCTCAGAGGGAGGGGGCACCTCAGCCAGATGAACGCACTACGCCACTCCTGCACGAGGGGGCAACACCCCCACCCGATCCTCACCCACAACAGCATACACACAAATACATGTTGCAGCATTACTTATACACCCCACCACCCCCCCTTCAATAACGCAAGGACAAAAGGAATTGATTTGAACAAATGTAATCAATAAAAATCCAGTGCTCAAAACTCTAAATACAGTATATACAGTTATGTACACCAACTACACAAGTCCAAATAGTGCACCAATCATTGTCCATGGACCACTGGGCCAAAAATGCATGGGCGAGGCCCACACTCGATAACTGACTCCAAACGGAGAGAACACTGGAGGGGCATCAGACTGAAAATAAACAGGCACCTCAGGGGGAGGGGGAGGTGAGCACCTCAGCCTGATAAACGCACAATGCCACTGCTCCACAAGGGGGCTCCATGCCCACTGCTATATCCTGGGGAGTGCAAAGCCACAGTCTCTCAAGTCTTTCCAGTGGGTGGTTTGCCTAGAAACAAAGAGTTTCCTACAACATGTACTCCTATACGTTGGTGGCCCAGTGTATGTACTTCATGAGCTCTGGGTAGTCTGTCTTTAGGATCTGTTACCATCCCCCACAAGTTTTTGTGTTTGACAGTGTTCCTTTTTGAATCCATGAATCTGTTCAGGCACCAATGATGTAAGTAATCAATGTAGACCTGGACACAGTAGAATGAATCACACACAATACATGTGGGCTGTTCAGGAGCCATATGTTTCAGTGCCAAAATGAGAGCCTTAAGCTCTGAAAGCTGTGCAGTGCAGTCCCCTTGGGTCTGTCTTTGGGTATGTGAGACTGGAATGTACCATCAGTCATGACCCTGTTGTCTCCCACGCAAGCAGCAGAGTACTAATGTTTGGTACTTACAGCTAGTTGTGCTAAACCAGCAGTATAAATGAAGGTTCCATATTCATCAAGAAGCATGATGTTAGAGGTTACCGGATATTTAAGCTCATATTGTAGAAATTCTTGGGTCCGTAGCTTGAGGTTGACAACATAATGGACATCAGTGGCAGTCAGGGAGGTTGTCCATTAAATCCAGCTTGAATATAATGCTTTTGCCTTTGGAACGCTAGCTTTGGTAACCACCTCAAGGACTGGCACAGGGATTACAACAATAAAGCATTTCCTTTGGACAAGTGGCGTCTCCTTAATAACAACCATCTGTACAGCAGTCAGTATTGTTTCTGTTGGGGCAAAACATTCTGCAGTGGAGTACAAATGTGATTTTTATGCTATGGGTACCATGTCACCCTCATTAAATGTGACATAGGTGAACCCGGTGGCACCAGTATTTATTCTGATAACCATGCTTGTTTTGTTGTCATGTGTGTGTAAGTGTTGTGGTTCTGGCATGTCTTGTTGCAAATCTCTATGCATGCATCCATGTTCTAGTGTCCAGTGTTTGCCTAAAAAGTCTGGACGATTTAAGTCATAGAGTGCTTTTATACTTTGTGTATAATCTGGAATGTATGTTCTGCCAAAATTAAAGAAACCCAGTAATGACTGCAATTTCTTGATGGAGTTTGGTGGTTGAAGTTGACCATGCTTCTCTAGAAAGTGTGGTGCTAGGCTTTTGACTTCATCAGATAATTTGTATCCTAAGAATGGGACACTAGGAAAAGCAATTTTAGTTTTCTTGAAGTTAAATTTGTAGCCTTGGGCAGCAAATCCTAGAACAATGCAACCACCTGGTCCAAATGTGTATTGAGGTCATTATCTGTAAGGTAAATTTCATTGACATAGGACAATGTTTTAGGATCAATGTCCTGTATTATTGATGTTACATGGGCGGAAAATGCCCCAGGGCTGCTATTATACCCCTGAGGCAATCTACAAAAGCACCACTGAAAGTCTAATGCATTAGAGGTACTAAGATCCCAGTTTTCATGTGCTAGATTTTGGCAAAATAAATCATTAGAAATATCTAAGATTGTTTTGTATTTCTTTTGCACTATATTGTTGATAAGTGTGGTGCTGTGTGCGTTTTGGATTGCGAAGGCACATGTATGACTGTTTAAATATCTGCAGTCTAAGACTCTTCTATACGAATTGTCAGGTTTTCCTATGGGAAGTAATGGGTTATTCATTGCAGAGCACAGGGTTCTATTACTCCCTGGTACTCCAGTTGTGCGAGAATCTCTTTCACAGGCACATTAGCCTCATGTGTAAGTGAATATTCAGGGTGGATCTGTGGATTAGATCTAATTGGTATTACATGGCAGGAGAAATCCAGGTCCCACCCTACGTGTTTGTGATACCATACAGGAGCCTGATCCAAAGCACATTTGGAAGCGTAGGCTTCCTTCACTATGTCTGGATTTAGGACTGACAAAGAAGATGAATTGACATCTTCGCCTTGTGGGAGCATGTGGACAAATTCATGTGGCCAAATTTTTTCTGCCAATGTCATAATTTAGTCTTAATCTTCCCCAGAAGATTACATGAATTGTCAACTTAATGTCTCCCTCAATCTGAATATTTAATCTTTGGACCCTGTTGGGTGGGGGAACAAGTCTGTGTGCTGGAAGTCGTTAGTCGATATTGCATTCAGAAGCTCTATAAGACTCTGGTAACATATCGTGACCTCTGTCACTCTGTCTAGCAAAGTCACTGTCCATGTCCTGTTCTTCAACAGCGTTCTCAGTGCAAGTGGCATCTTTGCGGCCACCTTTTTCTTTTTCAATTGGGGCTTTTGATGTGGAAGTTTCTGTTCCTTGTTTGTGAAAGTCTCTCAGGAGCATTGTGAGCCTTTTTCTGGTTCAAGTAGTCACTTCAGTGTTCTGAACACTCTCCTCTGTCACTGCATTTATCAACTGTGTCCTGGAATGAACAAACTGGGTTACTGTCAGTAAATTGATATTTGTTTGGTGTTTTTAAAGTATCCCTATTTCTAAGGTTGTATCTTTTTTTCAAAGAGAAGGCACCTTGTGACATGTTCCCAAGAGCAGACTCTAAACAAAGACATTACTCATTTCCTCCTTTACTGAATATTCTCAATAATACTCTGGCAACTAAATGGGGGGAGGAACGTGAAGAACTAAATGATGCTAAATTAGCGATGCCTCTACCCTAATACTAACTTTCACAACAGAGAAACTATGAAGAGATTTTTACAGGGGTAAACATCTCAAAGAAGTGTGCTGTTCTAGAAACAGTGCGCGCTTAACGTTCTAAACCTCATTCTCACTAGAAACACTAGAACGATTATCTGGGATACGCATCTCGGCAGCCATCTTGGAATTTCTCAGTAGCCACAATGCTCTCCAGTTATTGGGCTTGATTCTGTTTCTCAATGGCAGTTGCTTCTTTAAGGCAATTACATTGACCATCATGGTTCTAAATTTATTTTTCTTCATCTGATTCCTAACAATTCCTGTTGTTTCTCTTGGTGCTAGGGCACAATGGGCTGCCAAGCACCAATGCAGGCACCCTTGCACCATGGTGCAAGGGTGCCTGAGTTGTGTGCAGTATTGATTTTCTGCATGAAGGCACTCTCCTGCAAAAAAACAATATTTAGAGGCATTTTCCTCCTTTTGTGTGTGTTGCAGAATGCAGCCCACGTAAAAAGGGGAAGTAGGAACAAGAAATAAAGATAGTTCTCCTCATAACACCTCTTCTGTGGAGGATTATTTTTTTGGTGCATTACCAAGCTTTCCAGGTTTGTCAAATATTGAAATGCATAAAGCAAATATTGGAGTGGCGTAGGAACATCCCTGCATCAGCCCTGGGCTCTCTCTCTGATGCAGAGTAAGGCAATGCAGTGAGTTGCGAAGCATTGCATCAATTGAGATTATTGACCCATCTCAGGGCTATGAAAGCTGGCCTTTGGTGGCTCAATAAATATCATAATAGATTCGCATTGCACTTGTACCATGTTGTGTTGTGCAAGCTCAACATAACTTGGGTCATACATATACCCCTGAGTGCAGAAGTGTCTATGCCTCTACATTACATGAAGGACTTTGGCCACCTTTGCATGTGACACATGGCTGTTTGACAAAAAAATGCAGAATATTTGAAAAACACCAGATCGAGTTTGAAAGTCCAGTAAATATGCAAACAGGGTGGGACATACATTGGATTATGGGGAGCCACCTCTCTATCATAATGTTACATGTACATGCATGACTTCAAACTCTCCAGATTTACCACCTGGGCATAGCCCTCTGTCACACAGACCTGCCAAGTGGTACCATCCCAGTCCTGGACCAACGGAAGTGGGCCCAGGGTATGTGATCCTCAAATTTCACAGTCCTCAACAGTAGATCCCACACACTAGGCCAGTTGCATGGGTGAGAACCCAGTCATTGCCCATGTTGCATGCTGCATTGTACCAGTTGGAAGCCAGGCTTCAACACTAATGAGTAGAACTGCTCAGTGCACTCATCAAGCATTGGCCATTTGAGAAGTGATGTGACATAAAAAAAAAACACAATTGTCAGAAACGGGTGGGATACACCAAGGAAATTACACAATGGGTGGGACAGATGGCAAGCTGCATACTGGGAAGAATGCAAGCTAGTTTCAGTTTCTCTTAAAATCTGTTAGTTTGTGCTTGATGTTGGAGGTGTTTTTAATATGGCTGTGATTGTGAATGTATTTTGTGTTTCTTGGTGTCTGATTTGTGCCTGTGTTGTGAGATTTATATATCTTTTGTGTCTTCTAATATTTTCATAGTCTGAATATTTGTCTTTGAATTGTTGGGTGTTTGTCATTTTAGGGGTTTTGTAAATTAGGGGTAGAGACAATTTTAAGGGGTGTTTGTTTTGGCTTTTGTTTGTCATGGAGGGATAGGGGCATGTCAGAAAGAGTTGCATGGGCACCTATGGCTAAAATGGCATTATTTGTCAGGATTCTAGCTTCTTGGGGTAGGGTCAGCCAGGGGTACCCACCCAAAGACTTAAAGGACAGGTGGGAGTGTGTTCACTCTTTCTGTGAACAGGCTCTTTGGCCACAATCAGACCGTTATCCAAATCAATCATCCTTTGGCAGACATGGTGGCATGAGAGCAAGATCTTGTGGACCTGCTCAGACTGGAGATTGGCAGCCCAGTAGGTGTGTATGTATGACTGCACCTTATGCATGTTGTAATGTAGCCATAGCAGGCATGCCAAATTGTACCATTTTTGGGACATTGTTTAATTTGCTGCATTTTCACATTGCAGCATCCAATGTGCAACATGTACTTTGCAATGAATTAATGACATGATTATCATCAGTGGGTTGTGGGTGGTAGTACATACTTTAAATGCCTAGGGCTATGAGCATTCCCTTCTTTTACATATGTGATGAAGCAGGCAATGCTCCTAAAATGACAGAGCTCCATCATCAATGGCTTAGCAGAAAGTATATGTGCAATCTCCATTAATGTTAAACGTTCAATGTGTGCTGCATTGTTCTCCACACATACAAAGTTTGATATGCCTCTGACAAATGCAAATGTGCAGAAATGTGAGACTTGCAAAACAATACAAAACAAACCTACTTGCAAGGCATGCATCCTTGCACAAAGTTGAAAGGTGCCTATCTCTGCAAACTCTGTGGCTGTATAATACAATGTATAAATATGTGTGTAAGGAGTGTTGTATATGTCAGAAATGGCTTAGTTATTTGCATTTAATTTTGACTTTGTGTAACTGCACTATTTACAATTCAATGTCTAAATCTTTTTTCTAGGTGGTCATCTACCATACACCCAGGGTTAGGTGGACAGCTTCAGAGACCCCCCTGTGCTGTAAGTGTAAAAAGGGCATGTATGTAGCGTTTTGACATGAATCTATGTGAGTTTGAACATTTTGATGTGTTTTGAAACGTGTCATTCACCTACAACCAGTTTTCAGTCAGTGCGGCAGCATAACACAACTTGGCCACAGAATCATTTGGAATGAACAAGGAGGCATATCATTGTGTATGTAGGGTCTGTATAAGCAGTCCCACAGCATATAAGCATCTTTTAAACTGTGATGAGGTTAGCACATCTATAGTCTTGATGCTTTTGACACAGGACCCATCATCTGGTGCATACTCTGCAGGTGTTCAACACAAAGAAATGTGGTCATACCATGTATAGCACAACCATAACATATCATGTTTCAACATATTTAGCAGCTAAATCTTTTGAAAGTTGATAATCGTGTCTGGGCAGGACTATGTTGCATGTGTGCTAAATTGTACATGATACACTTGCTAATGCTGTGCAATATTATTAGCCAGACACTGTTAGCAATTATAAAAAAGAAGGTATCACAAACTCAGAGTATTACAAATTGTTTGTCAGTATGTCAAATATGTTCATTCATCATGCAGCATACAATGCTCATACAGCTGCATTCATTTCAGGTCTCCTGCATTGTAACTGACTATAATTGTGGAAAGAGATACCTGGGGTGCAGCAATGAAAATGTTTGTAGCCACATAGCTGTACCGGTACCTGTGTATCAACTCAAAAGCCTAATTTTAAAATCATGCAGGGCATTACTAGCAGGGTAGTCATAAAACTCCATTGATTTTTACTCTAATAGATGTGGAAAAATAAGACGTTGTGATAGGTGTACGAATCTGGATTCTGGTTGCAGTACCCACCCCCACCACACTTTTTGCTTGGCTTTTGATGCATCTTTGACTGAAGTGCACTGGGTTCTTGCTAACGAGGTCCCCAGTGCCAGTGTTCCTTCCCCCAAAACAAGGCACCTGGTCACTTGATCCCCAAGTGGCCAGGCCCTTTGCCACCTCTGTGAGTCTGTAGTAAATGGTACCCCGGTACCCAAGGCTTGGGTACTGAAGAGGGCCCTTAAGATCTGCAGCACAACTAGTACTACTTTAAGGCTCCCAGCACCAACCTCATGCAGACTGCCATTTCAGGTTGCGTGAGAAGATGCTCTCTAAAAGTGAAAACACAACATGGCACACAGCCTGTATGCCATGCCCCCTAAACACTGCAGGTAGTATTTGTAAGTCACCCCTAAAGTAGGGCTTATAGTCCTCCTTATGGCAGGGTGTGTTATATTACATTTGTGGACAGATCTGTAAGAATAGATATGCCTCTGCTATGTCTTTGTCGATTCTTAGACATAGTACGTGAACAGGGAAGCTTAAACATGTACTGGACACTGGTCAGGTACAAGTTCCCCAGCTACATGATGGCTTCACTGAAAATAGGGATGTTTGGTATCTATTATCTTGTATTAATAACTACTCCCTGATTCCAGTGATAGATCTAATAATACATGCACCAAGAGGGAATCTTAGAGGTGCCCCCGGAAAACGTACCAACTGCGGGTGAGCTAACTGACTAGTTCCATCAAGTCTGCCACCAACTAATGAGAATCTGATCTCCAAAGGTGAGAGCCTTTGCTCTTTGGAGGTCAGAGACAAAGCCTCCTTTGGGAGAGATGTTTACACACCCCTCCCAGCAGGATGACTTGACGATTTGCATTCCATAGCAGGAACCTTCAAAGAAGCTCAGCATATTTGGTATGCAGAACTGGCCTTCCTCAGAGGGAAATTCTGACCCCCTGGCCCCAGGGCCCATCTGGCACCTGGACAGGTGGGAAAAATTAACTATACAGGGGCCTATTATGTTTCCCTACTGGACACACCCATAGAGTGACTGGCCTAAAATAAACACAACCTCAGGAATTCTGCTATCTTGTGTTTGGTAGAATTAAGAATTCTGGGACAGGGTGATGCGCACTTCCCAAAGAAAGTGGTCATCTAGGGGTTGCAGTGATCCCAAGGGTAAGTAGCCCACTGATAACTACTTTTTTCTTCCCCTAATGTCTCCTAAATTGAGCATTTAAGGAGCTCCCTGATTCCAGGATCTCAGAACTTTGCTGGACAAGAAGCCTCCCAACCCGAGAACCGAGGAGCACAACTAACTTGGTGCCAACCCTGCCATCCAGGTTTCTGCACCCAACTCTCGATTAGCAACTGACCTATCCTGCTGCTGCAGCCTCCAAGAAATCAGGAGACCTGTCATTGCCTCGCAAATTGTTGAGAAGAACTCCCTTGGAGTAGAGAGGCTACTTCCCTGCATCTGCAGATGCCTAAAGAAAGAACTGTGACGACCAAGACCACCAAGAACCCAATGCTAGAATTCACCACTGCACCTGAGCGGCCTAGCCTGAGCTGAAGTGGGCCAGCTGTGTCAGCATGGTCCCCAGGCCCTCCAGAAACAAAGCCCACCTTTGAGCTCACCCACTGTGGAATTCCGGACAGCCTGTTTCTGCAGACCCTGAGTGAGCTGAAGATAAAGACCTGATGCCTCTGGACAAATCTTCCCCTGGCCCCCTGGACTGCAGAGAAAAGCACCAAGGGTGTCCCCATCTCTTCGAACCTCATGAGACCTAAGCCCACTTGTTGGTTTGGTCAGACTGGAGACCCAGTCTGTACCTGCAGCCTGGTTCTATGGGCCCCCTCCAACCGAGAGTAACTCCAGCACCAGACCCGATGCCAAAAGACACCACTGCACCCAAGCCCCACAGCCCAAGGAGAAGTGGACTAGCTGTGTCCGCACATGCCAGAGGACATCAAGGGTTAAGGCCCCCATGGGTTTGCCCGGACTGACCTTCTAGTCCCAACTTGCAGCATCTTCCTGACCAGACCACTTCCCATCGAATTGAATAGGACACCTGAGGCTGTAACACACCTCTGGAACCAGATGCCCCACAGCCTCCCGAGGTGAGCATTGGTGTGGCATTGGACCCTGCCCCACTCTCACCTTAAGTCCTGGAGAACAGTCCTGTAAGTTGCTGCGGTGTCCAAATGCACTACATGTTTTTTCCCCCATAGGATAACATTGCCACATCTGAAAATTGTACTCTCAAGTTGTAAAAAATGTAAAAAGCTATATATTGAAAAGTACTTACCTGATTCTAGTGATTTTTATATCAAAGGTTATATAAAAGTATGTGTTTTTCAACAAATTAGTGTTGGATTTCATTATTGAGGATATGTGTCATTTACTGTATGGGAGTATGCCTTACACGCTTAGCACTACCCCCTGATATGCTTAAATGCTAAACCACACAACCCAAAAAGAAAGAATTTAGGATGTGATTTGTACCTCTGTGATACCTCTGGATTTTCCTTGAACTTTTTTCACAGTGTACCTTATTTTGGTCCACTATATAAAGCGCCAGCTTCCTACAATAGAGCTAAGTTATTTGAAATCATGGATTTGATCCATGGTCTTTCAGAAACACATTTCTCACATTAACCCAAGCTATGGCTGTTCTAATCCAGCATCAGGGGTACTTGAGCCTCCCTCAGAGTAGCACATATAATCAATATGTCAAATGGTGTGACAAGTGATTATTTACACATATCCCTCGGAGGCTGTAAGGTTGTAGGTCTGATAATCTAGCTAACCATAGTGTTAACTAAGTCATTACCAGAACGACTGGTTGGTGCACATTCTGAGTGTAGATGTATACACAACTGTGTTTAGTGTTATTGTTTGTCAGGTCTTCACTGTATATCAGCTTTTGGATAGCCGTGCAATCTGTGCTATTGGTTTAAAACCTAAAGAGTGTCATTAGGAGTTAATTAATCAAATCAGTATAATTGGCATTGTGTTGCCAGCTACAGAAACACACTAGGTTTGGCATTTTTTAAATCTCAAACTTAATCCATGTACATCCCATATGTTCCATTTCTTGTAGGGGTTCTTACAATGCAAGGTATATTGTAAAGTTGTTGCACTGTGAAAAAGTTCAAATGCTGGGAATCACATACCAGTGGCCTACTTTAGACTGGGTAGCTCCAACATAGTCAACCTGCATCATTTTGCAAGGTTTTCAGCATTTGATGCCTCAAAGTTTGTATACAGGTGAGTACTCCAGTATCCATACACACACTCCTGAGATGCATTGTCTTACTTAAAATAACCATAGACGAATGCTGCCCAGGGGGAATTACTGTACAGAAATATGGATAAGTAAAAAGAAACATGTTTTTGATACAAGTGTATACCAGAATCTATTTGTCAGATTAGAGTCCATTTGCTTGAGGCTAAATTTGTGAACTGTATACATGTGATGTAGGCATAAACCACTACGCCCAAAACATGTTTTGCCTACCCGACGCTGATTAAGGGCTTGATTTAGAGTTTGGTGGATGGGTTAGTCCACCACAAACATGACGGAGATTGTCCACTGTATCATGATACCATTATATCTAATGGGGATAATAATACGCCGGACAGGATATCTGTCATGTTTTTGACAAAGTGACCCACCTGCCAGACTCTAGATTAGACCCTTAGTAAAGTCTACAATGTGTGCTTCCTTGTGTGGCTCATAATGAGGTATGCAAAGCAGCGACAAACTACCTTGATTGTCTTATCCTGTCAAGTTTCACGTGTATCTATGACTACATTTCTGCCCACATGCATGATGCAATTCCAAGACCTTAATTATGCACCATGTGTCCAATTCCTATATAAGTACATTATCATGAGTGTGACTCATTGATCTAAATGACATGGTTATAGACATATTGTGAATACATTTTCATATTGTGCTTCTACACTGACTGCTCTTGAATCAGTTTGCCTTGCTCAAGTAGATGTTTTAGTTCTTAAGGTATAGTGGCCATATCTCCATCTCATCATGTAGAGTTGGTCTGTACAGATACATGATCAAGGTCTACATATTTTCCCACACATCATGTACATTTACAGAGTGAGTTAAATCTTTTTGAAGTTCATCTCACTGGATAACAGGACAGCTGCCCAGGGCAAGACCTATGAAGCCCGCTTGGAACACTACCACCACATTAGGCATGTTGCGAAAGCCTTCCAAAAATATGGTAAGTTATATGAAAGGGCACAGGCAGTTGGGTCATGGTGGATTCACAGAAAAGGCCAACAAACGGGATCTGGGGTCTCACAGGCATCAGGACATGTGCAGCAGCAGCAGCCACCAGCCCAAGCCCAGCCATCACCAAGAACATCTGTGGCCCCAAGCTACCATCTGCCCAGTCCAGAAGACCACAGAGAAGGCAAGGCTCTGTTTGTAAATATTTTATCCTGTGTGAACTTAAAACAAATCACTAAGGGGGTGGATACAATCCAACATGAGCAGGCCAGCCTGAGAGAACTGGTTCATAACCTGCAAGATGCAATAGTGCTGGTTGCACAACTTATGTAAACTCTCCTTCTGGATGTTACCCTCCCTCTACTTTTGTTATTTTTATATGATAGATATTGGAAAAAATGTTAGGTAGGACTTAGTATAGTAAAGTGTAGGTAGGGGTTAGCTTTAACAATTTTTGATAGGGAGTGTTTTATATATCGGTTTTTATAATTTTAGGTTTTAAGTGGGTGGGGTTGATGTTTAGATTATAAAAAAAATAATATATAAAAACAAAAAGACCAAAAATTATATATTTGTTTAGGTTTACATGTATAGTTATTATGGTGGTCATTACAACCTCAGCGGTCTTTTTGAAAGACCGCTGAGGGACCGCCATGCTGAAGACCGCCAGTGCAGGCGGTTTTCCGCTCGGCAAATTATGACTGCTGGCAGCCCTCCGTCCTTATCCGGATGGTGAGCCACCAGCAGCCATGCTGGCGGTCGGCGGGAAAGTGGAGGTTACTCCACCTCCACCGCCCCTTCAACAGAACATTGCCCACCGAATCACGTTCCGTGATTCGGCGTGGCATTGTTCTGTTGACAGGATGCTGGCGGCAGAGCAGCCCCCATGGATCCCGTCCCCTCCCGGAGGATCAACGGGCCAGGTAAGTAGATCGACTGTTAGGGGAGGGGGGAGGGGGGTGTTGTGAGTTATGTGCGTGAATGGATGTGTGCATGTAAGTATGTAGAGGGTGTGTGTGAGTGCGTGTATGCATGCAGGGGGGTGTGTTGTGTTTGGAAATGTGTGCATGTCTGTCTGTATGTCTGTATGTGGGTGTGCGTGTATGACTGTGTGTGTGGCTGTTGGCATGTTTGGTGATATGTGTGCGAGTATGTGTGTTGGTGGTGTATGCATGCGTGTACGGTATGTGTCTGGGTTGCAATGTTAGGGGGAGGGGTGGGGAGGGGATCCTGCCACCTTTGGGGGATGTTAGGGGGGTGGAGGGTGTGGGGGGAGGAAGCGGGGTGGGAGGTAGGGGAGACCCCTATCAGTGTCTGGGAAGGAATTCCCTGGCACTGATAGTGCTTACCGCCAAGGATTTTATGGCGGTTCCCAACCCCATGAAATCCATGGCGGTCAGTTGGGTCGTGATACCGCCGGCAGTCTTCTGACAGCCGCCAGGCTGGAGACCCAAGTCTCCAGCCCAGCGGTCGTCTCCGCCCTGGAGGTCGGATTGGAGAAGTGGCGGATGACCATGGCGGTAACCGCCATGGTCATAATTCAAATTTTTTTACTGCCAGCCTGTTGGCGGTAAGACCGCCACTTCTCCGCCAACCGCCAGGGTCATAATGAGGGCCTATATCTTTAAGTGTAGTTGCTGTGTCATGCTAATCTATGTTTATTAAGGGGTTGCAGGGGGTATGTTTAACTTGTCATGTGCATATAGTAGTTAAGTTATTGTAAGAGAAGTTAAGATAGGTTAAAATGAGTTTAAATAGTAGAAAATAAGTTTAGGTAGTTTGAGATAGTTAGGCTAGTAATAATGTTAGCTACTATAGGGAAGGTAGAGATATAAATATAAATATATATATATATATATATATATATATATATATATAAATAACATTTTCAAAACATAAACGTTATTGTTCATCATCAATTCATAGGCAAAAGTTAGAACTATAGTATATGTTCAGTGACACATATGATGTAGAAAATTACTTGTGTTCTTTGAAGTCATATATAGCTTTGTCAGAGGCCTAAGGACAACTGTTATGCTACCTCAGATATGGAATTTTTCTGGACCCTTTTCCATACTTTGAACACGGTAAATGGAGCACAGTTTCAGATTTCACACAAAGCACAACAAAGGTAATCTCCTACTCTTGCACTCTGTGTGCAAGATCTAGGGCATCGTACATATAGGAATGTTATTTCACTAGAAATTGCTGCTCCATAGCTTTCCTAGAACACACACTTGTCTTGCACTACTGCACACAGCCTTGCAACATTGTCCTAAATGATAGTGACAGGTTACCAATTGCATATGTAGTCACAGCTTCCAGGAAATTGACCATAATCATCTCCATTGACTACTTGTTAAGTGTGGCACATCATGCAACTCACTATGATGAAGACATTTGAAAGTTTTATTCCCATATATCTCTGATTTGCTTTCCGCTGGGAAGGTGTTGTGTTGTTTCTGATACCATCGTCTGGCACTTATATGATAAATGTATGTGAAATTTCACATTTGGCACATATTAAGCCTCTCAGGAGCAGGGATACACATATATATCACCTTTTGTAAGAATTAACAGTTGGCACAGGTCACCAACATGGAGCCCTTGCATTTCTTTGTTACTGACAATGAAAGGATTGAATTTTCCTTGCTCTACCTTGTGCAGCACAGGTATGATGCTAATATATTGTATTGTATTGTATTGTAATAGTATTTATATAGCGCTTACTACCCCTGAAAAGACGTCAAAGCACTTTTCGGCGAGTAGCGCGCTACTCCGGATCCTGGAAGGAATTAGCGGTGGATTAGTATAGGGAAATATGAGTACAGTTTTAGTATTATTATGCATTAATTTGAGCCGCGGATATGTGACTGTTAGTTCGATTGACTGGGTTAATAGAGGGGTGGAGGAGGGAAGAATCAAGAAGTGTTAATTGGAAGTTTATGGTAATAGGATTTAGGCTTGGGATGAGTAAAGGAGGGATGGAGGAGGGAAGAGTCTGTGGAAAGGGTTAGGGAGATCATAGTAGCAGGAGGGATTTTGGATGAATTAAATGGGGAGATAAATGAGAGAGAATTTAGTAGGGTTGTTTGGGCGATCGTGGTAGTGAAGTGAGGTTTGGGTGAGTTAGATGTGGAAGAGGAGGGAAGAGCTTAGGCAGGGTTATTTAGGAGATGAAAGTACTAGAATGGATTTGGGATGAGTCAGAGTAGGAATGGAGGATAGATTGATAGAGACATGACACATGGTGATGGGTAGACAAAGGGGGTTATTCTAACTTTGGAGGAGGTGTTAATCCGTCCCAAAAGTGACGGAAAAGTGACGGATTTACCACCAGCCGTATTACGAGTCCATTATATCCTATGGAACTCGTAATACTGCTGGTGGTATATCCGTCACTTTACCGTCACTTTTGGGACGGATTAATACTCCTCCAAAGTTAGAATAACCCCCAAAGTGTGATATAAAATGAGAGCAGAGATTCATAAGTATCCAATATAAGAACTTACCTAGGAGCGATGCAATGACTTATGAACATGTCAAGCACAGAATAACATATATATATATATATATATATATATATACACACACACACACACACATACATACATACAAAATATGAATACACACACATATACACACATACATGTACATACATATACCTATTTAAACCATGAGTAAATATACATTAGACAATCAACATAGGGATATGCAGTCCATAGCTGTTTGGATATGGTGCTTATGAAGGAAAGAGACAACTCTTGAGTAGTTTTCTGAAGACAAGATAGTTATCTGTGGCTCTTATAGTTGGGGTAATGAATTCCATAGTTTGGCATCTTCAACAGAGAAGGATGTACCACCTATAGTCTTTTTCTTGTATGGTGGTTTTCTAAGGAAGGGTGCCAATCTTGAGCGGATGTTTCTTTGTTGAATGTATTTGGTTATTTTGTTTTTAATTAAAAGCAGTCCTGTTCCTTGTATAGCTTTGTGGGTGATACAAAGCAGCTTGAAGGGGCATCTTCTAGCAACGGGTAACCAGTGTAGTGCTCTCAAGGCAGGGGAGATGTGGGCTTGTGGCTTTACATGTAATAGAAGCCTGGCTGTGGAGTTCTGAATACGTTGTAGTTTTTTCAAAATAGATAGAGATGATCCATGGTAGAGGCCATTGGCATAATCCAGTTTGGATAGTACAAGTGAGATAGTAGCTTGCACCCTGTGTGGAAATCCAAGGTGGTGGAAAATGCGTTGTAGAGTCTTCAAGGTGATGAAGCTTGTTCATGCTAATTTGTCCATAGTCAAAGTCAACTATAGTTATAGTTAACTTGGAGTCCATGGTGATTCTAAGGTTTTTAACTTTCTTGGATAATTGAGAAGGTGGTCCGAAATTGTCAGGCCAGGCGCATAGTGGGTCATACGTTTTCCAGTCACGACATATGAGTATTTCTGTTTTGGAGGCACTTGGAGGGCTTGAGATGGCTCCAAGTCATCCACTGATCAACGGCTCTGAGGCAACTGAAGATTAGTGAGTTTTCAAAGTTTTTGGGGCATTCTAATTTAAGTAGTATTTGTGTGTCATCTTCATAGTTGTAGCATGTGAGATGAAAATCATTGATCAGTTCTGGTAATGATATAATGTAGATGTTGAAAAGCAAAGGTGAGATGATTGATCCTCGGGGGACCCCTGCTTTTGTGAGGTAGGGTTTGGACGAGAAGGGGGAAGAATAGATGATATTAGTTCTTTTTGAAAGTAGGATGTAATCCAGTCGAGAGCAGTCTCTTCTATGCCGGCTTCGTGGAGTCTTTGAATTAGGGTGTCATGGTCAACTGTATCAAAGGCAGCCGAGAGGTCCAAGAGAAGTAGTGCAGCAACTCCATTGAGGTCGCTTGTGTTTTTAACATCATCCCAGATTGCTATGAGTGCCGATTCAGTGCCTCTTCCTGGGCGGAATCCAGTTTGGAATCTGAAAGTATAGAATTGTCTTCAATGAATTGTGACATCTGGGCGAATGCTGTTCTTGCTATCAGTTTACCCAGGAAAGGTTCATTTGTGATTGGTCTGTACTTGTTGGGGTCTTGCGGGTCTAGGTTAGTTTTCTTTAATAACGGTCGTATGTATGCCTTTTTCAGGTCTACAGGAAAAGTTCCTGTAGTTAAAGAGTTGTTGATGATTCTTCTTACAGGTGTGGCAGCAGAAGTAGATAAAAGAATACTGTTGAAGATGTGTGGTGGGCAAGGGTCAGAAGGGTAACCAGAAGGTCTGCTTGCTTTGACCAAATCCATAAATTCACCTTGTGATATTTGTTTGAAGGACTGCAGAGGCTGGGTTGGTTTATTCTTAGAGAATATTTTAGGAAAGGGGTTGGGGCTGATGGTTTTCTTCTGTTTTAAATAGGAGTCCAATGTGTCTGCCTTGGTTGTGTAATGAGTTGTCAGTTTGTTTGTAAAATCTTGAGTAGTGGGATGACTTCCTTCTATGCATGTAGGTTTTCGAAATTCATTGAGAATTTTGTAAAATTCTTTGGCTGCAGATTTAGCATTTTGAATTCTTTCTGAATAGTACCTTTTATTTAGCTTTTTTAATTGACGATTTGTATATTCTGTTAAGTTTGTGTAGCTGCAGTTTGTCTTGACTGTTGTTTGTTTTGAGCCAGGTCCCCTGCAACTTTCTGATTTGTTGCTTTATCTTTTTAAGTTCTGTGTTTCTCTAAGGTGTTTGTTTTCTTCTGTCTTGTTTAGTTTTTCTGAGTGGTATTAGTATATCAAAAGCTTCCTGTAGCCACTCATAAGGTTTTGGAACAGAATTAATTGTATCTAGATCTGTGTTGGCTGTGATTTGTGTTTCTAAGTCATCAAAATTGAGTTTGCTCCAAGGTCGAAAGGTGCATGTATGTAAGTAGGTGAGGGGTGTGTTGATTTGCGGTGTTTTATGTCGGAAAGTTATCAAATGGTGGTCTGACTATGTGATTAGCGTGATGCTATGAATGGTAACTATTTCAGGCATAGCAAAAATTACATCTAGGATGTGTCCAGGAATGAGTGGGGGATTGTGTACAATCTGATGTAGGTTCAATGTGACTAGGCCAGGGGTGATAGCTTCTGGATGGGGCATATTTGATTTGTCAAACCAAATGTTTAGGTCCCCAAGAATGCATAGGTTTGAGTATAATGTAATAAGGTTTGAGACTGTATCTAGCAAAGCTTCTTGGAATGTAGAGTTGTTAGATGGAGGTCTGTAAAGGCGGAGAAAGTTACAGGAGGAAGTTGGAGTAGGGTTGCATCTGGTGAGGAGGGCTTCACAACCTTGTATGGAAATGTTGTCTGTTTTACTGAGATTTATTGCCTGTTTGATTATATAATAGCTAGTTCACCTCCTCTCTTGCCTATACGGTTTTGGGTGATGTTTTGATAATCCAGAGGAAGGGCTTTAAGCAACACTGGGGCCATGGCATCTTCCAGCCATGATTTTGTACTGAATAGTAAGTCAGGTTGTGTGTCGGTGAGCAGGTAGTAGATGTGGTGCTTGTTTTTTTAGAGTGACAGAGCATTTATGAGCTGGCAGTTTAGAACAAGTGTGTTAGTGGTGGTGTTCTTTTGTTTAGGACAATGGTGAGCAGTATATTTTGAGCCTGTAACAGGTGTGTTGTTGGTTGTGATAACTGTATGAGTGTCACAATAGTCTTGTTTTTCAATATTGTGTTCCCTTTCCGTCAGGTTTAGGAGGAAATTGTTTGGATCTGTGTGTGTGGGTGGCGGACTTGGTGACTGAGAGAGACATGAAGACTGTACTGTTTTTTGTAGGGTAGCCTTATTATGTAATAGACAAGGGGATGCGAAGTTGTTAAGAGTGGCATGTTGTTTATTTTGTTTGTCTCTGTTTAGCGAGTATGGGTTGGGGTGGTGGACGAGCATGTGGATCATGATGTAAGGCTCTAAATTGTGCAATGGATGAGAGGTGGGTGAATTAATGTTGCTGTGTTGGGGTGCTTGTGGTAGATGTTTGTGAAGATTGAGACTTTAGGGCTAAGGATTGGACGAGATTTGTATTCTTTGAGTAGTCATGAAGGTAAGAGTGGGTGTGACAATAAGTATAATGAACGTTTGTGTTGGTTTGATGTGCTGATGTGTGTGGCCTGTATTGTTTTTGTGGAATAGTGAGAGGGGATATTTATGTAGTGATTTTCTGTGAGGGATTTGTATGTGAGTTAGTGCTGGTAAGTGGAATTAGAGTATTATAGGGGGTGTTGATGTGTTTTGGAGATGAATGAATGAGGTGTGTAAGAGGGGATGTATGTGTCAGGGGAGTTTCTGTTGGTTGTGATGACTGGAAGAGGTAATATGTGTGGTGGAGTGGAGTGCGAGGATTGTATGGTTGAGTGTAATTGGTGAAGAGAGGGGAAGGGTGTTTGTAGATGGTGTGTTGGAAGGCCGGGTTTAGGAATTGTCATGATGAAAGGTGGTCTGTGTGGAGCAAATAAAGGATAGTGATGTTGGTTTATATGAACAGGCAGTGTGCATCTGGAAGGCTGAAAGTATTGTATAGTGTGGTTTTCTGTTGTGTGGTGATGGCAGGTTGTGTTAGTGGGAGTGGACAGAGTAGTGTTTGCTGTTAGAATAAAGGTGTTTTACTGTTGTAGTTGTGGTGGATATGTGTATAGGTGTTGTATATGGGTTATCATGTCGGATGATGGGACTTTGCAATCTATATGAGGTCAGTTTGTGATGCAGGAGTTGGATGTCTTTGCAGATTATGTGTTTGCATGTTGATGGATGTGTAGGGAGTAAGTTCCTTTCTGATAAATGGGAAATTGGGCGGATTTCTGGCCCTAGACCCCACCAGTCCAACACAGGCCCAAAAAGGCAGCTGCCCTTGTCCTCTCCACCCTCAGCCACGACGCCTGGGCTGAGACATCCTGAGCCCTAGGCTTACATAGCCCTACTGGCCAATAGAAACCTAGTCCTAACCCTAACCGATCAGATTTGTAACCCTAAATCTCAAAACCATTGGGAGACCCAGCCCTAATCACCAATCATACCCCTAATCCTAACAACCAATCACAACCCCAATGCTAGAAACCAGAACCCAATCAGAATCTCAGCCCTACTGCCAATCTCATGCCCAACCCTAAAACCAGGAACCAATCAGAATCTCAGCCCTACTACCAATAACAAGCCCAGCCCTAAAACCAGGACCCAATCAGAATCTCAACCCTACTACCAATCACAAGCCCAACTCAAATCCCTAAGCCAATAGAAAGACCAGCCCACAACAAACTATCACAACATCATATGCAACAACCAATAGAAACCTATATAAGGGCCAAGTTAACTGAAGCCCAGTCCCTGGGGAACGGAGGAGGCAGCTGCTGCTCTGTTCAGAATCTCCTTGGATACGGACAGGCTGAATCCACAATTCCAAGCTAGCAGAGTCTACTTTCCAGGTAAGGGAAGGATTGTAAAAAAACACTGAAATACTGCTTGTCGCACACTCTGAAATGTGTTATTTTTAAGGCAAAAACAGGGGATGCAGACAGTTTGTAAACTCAATTTAAATCACAGAAACAGATTAAGCATTCTCCTAAACATACTTTGCAAGATGTATGTAGAAGTTTACTTAGAAAAGAGAGGGGGGCTTTATGCAGTCTTGTGCCACAAACTAGGAGGGAAATTGCAAACAGTCAAGGCTAAAAAACAGCATTATAAAAGGCCAAGCTGCCTGAAACACAGAGAGTCTACAGTAAACAGGCACTGGTAGCAGTAAAAAACACATTTAAGCAAATAATAAGATTTCCCAGAAAAGTCTGGGGCTCCTTACCTAGGTCTTTTAGGAATCCTTCATCACTGGGCTGTATTAGGGCACAGGGAAAATGTTGAGCTCACAAAAAGGGGGTGGCTTTCTTAGAGTTCCCTCCACAAACTTAAGGGGCAAGAGCTGGTCTGGGAGGAGGGCTCAGGTTGCCTGAGACTCAGAGAGCCAATCAGCTAGGCCTAGCTCCTGTGGGAAAGGAGAAGGCAGCTGCTGCTCTATTCAGAATCTCCTTGGATACAGACAGGCTGAATCCACACTTCAAAGCAAGGAGAGTCTACTTTCCAGGTAAGGGATGGATTGCAAAAAAACACTCAAGTACTGCTTATCGTGCACTCTGAAATGTGGCTTTTTGAAGGCAACAAAAGGGGATGCAGACAGTTTCTAAACACAATTTAAATCACAGTAACAGATTAAGCAGACTCCTAAACACACTCTGCAAGATGTATGTAGCCTTTTTACTTAGGAAAGAGAGGGGCTGCTTTATGCAGTCTTATGCCACAAACTAGGAAGGGAAATTGCAAACAGTCACAACAAAAAAACAGCACTTTAAAAGGCCAAGCTGCCTGAAACACAGAGGCCCGTATTTATACTTTTTGACGCTAAACTGCGCTAACGCAGTTTAGCGTCAAAAAGTTTAGCGCCGGCTAACGCCATTCTGAAGCGCCATGCGGGCGCCGTATTTATTGAATGGCGCTAGCCGGCGCTAGCAGACCGGCGCTGCCTGGTGTGCGTGGAAAAAAAACACGTACACCAGGCAGCGCCGGCGTTGGGGAAAATGGCGTTAGGGCGTCTTAAAATGGTGCAAGTCAGGTTGACGCCAAAAAATCGCCTCCACCCGATTTGCGCGATTTTTAACGACGCCCAGATGCCATTTACATGACTCCTGTCTTAGTAAAGACAGGAGTCATGCCCCCTTGCCCAATGGCCATGCCCAGGGGACTTATGTCCCCTGGGCATGGTCATTGGGCATTGAGGCATGTAGGGGGCACAAATCAGGCCCCCCTATGCCAAAAAAAAATATAAAAAAAATAAAAAATTATACTTACCTGAACTTACCTGAATGTCCCTGGGATGGGTCCCTCCATCCTTGGGTGTCCTCCTGGGGTGGGCAAGGGTGGCAGGGGGGGTCCCTGGGGGCATGGGAGGGCAGCTGTGGGCTCATTTTGAGCCCACAGGTCCCTTAACGCCTGCCCTGACCCAGGCGTTAAAAAGAGGCGCAAATGCGGGGTTTTTTGCCCCGCCCACTCCCGGGCGTGATTTTTGCCCGGGAGTATAAATACAACGCATTTGCGTCGCAGTCATTTTTTTAGACGGGAACGCCTACCTTGCATCTCATTAACGCAAGGAAGGCGTTCACGCAAAAAAATGACGCTCTGTCCTCATACTTTGGCGCTAGACGCGTCTAACGCCAAAGTATAAATATGGCGTTAGTTTTGCGCCGAATTTGCGTCGAAAAAAACGACGCAAATTCGGCGCAAACGGAGTATAATTATGCCCCAGAGAGTCTACAGTAAGCAGGCACGGGTTGCAGTAAAAAACACTTTTAAACAAATAATAAGGTTTCCCAGGAAAGTCTGGGGCTCCTTACCTAGGTATTTTAGGAATCCTTGATCACTGGGCTGTATTAGGGCACAGGGAAAATTCTGGGCTCACAAGACAGAGAAGGCTGTCTTGGGGTTACCTCCACAAACATAAGGGACCAGATCAGATGTGGGAGGAGGGCTCAGGTTGCCTGGAACTCAGAGAGCCAATCAGCTAGGCCCAGCCCCTGTAGGAAGGGAGGAGGCAGCTGCTGCTCTGTTCAGAATCTCCTTGGATACAGACAGGTTGAATCCACACTTCCAAGTTAGCAGAGTCCACTTTCCAGGTAAGGGAGAGATTGTAAAAAAAACACTGAAATACTGCTTGTCGTGCACTCTGAAATGTGCCTCTATTCTATAGTAAAAGATCTACCTACCCAACTTATCCCTCTACCTTACCTTGCAGTAGAGTATATCAAGTTTTCTTTCCTTACTGCCCAGCAAATGAATTTGTTGGTAATAATTTGTGGTGTGGGTGAGGCCAGTGAGTAAAGTAGGACTAAGTGCCAGATTTGATTTCAAGTTAGGCATATGGGATACTCTGAGACAAATATGCCAAATATAATCTAAAAAGCCAATTCCTTTCCCAGTAGTGCAGTGCATTATTTTCCCCAATGTCTACTTACGGCAGACAAGATAATATCCACATTTTTTACATGAGGTGTGTGATGTAGTATCTTATTTATTATTCATCTGCCCCTTTGGAGTCAGGGTAGAAAGAGAAAGACATTTGGAGAAGAGCAGGGCAATTGGAATTAAAGAAAGATAATTGTCAACTACAGCTGCTCCAGCTGCAGACAGTGGCAAAGTACCAGGCACGCTTGTTAGCATGCCTCCATTAATTTATCACAACACAACTTATACTCCAGTCCATGGTGCATAATGCCTTACTCAATAATGAGAGGTAATTTAGTTTTATGTTTCCGCTCAAAGTGTTTGTTGCTAGAAAGGCCTTTAAAAGAAAAAAATCACTGTTTTTCAATTCGGTGTTATTCTGCCTTAATACTTATCTGCCAGGTAGTCAGCGCTTTTAATGTGAGGCATGTTTTGATAAAATATTAAATTGGCCTTGTAACTCTCCTACTCAAAATAACATCAAATTCCAATGACACTAGGAGACCTGCATTGCACTGCTACTGCACCACCCCTAATTTTAAACAATTGTTCACACAGAGCATTATTTCCAATTTGTCTTTTTTTCTTTATATTGCTACTCCTCCTGGTTTACCTGTACCACCCACTAGCCAGATAGGGGTCAGGCTGTGGTGTCAGAAAATGGACACTATCCATATGAAATATCAGCGTCTGGTGGCCCAGGTGGAGAAAGAAGAGGCTGAGACAGCTGCCTCTGAGCCGGGCACCATTGTAGCAAATCACACACAGACTCCAGCCTCCCAGCCATTCCATTACTGGCACCGGGCCCTGCTGTCAGGGCACTGATTAGAATTGCAGCCGCCCATCCCGCTCTGACACTGAGAGGACATTGTTTCAGCCCATCCTGCAGTAGCTGGAACCTATAAAGAGTTAAATAGAGTGGCAGCTGAACAGGATGGATCAGAGCCTCGACCAGCTCCTGACTCAAATGGACAATGCCATATTTTAGCCCTTTCCTTAAAGTTTTGTTTTTGTGGGAGTGACTTGTTGTGGGTAGAGAGGGTGGGAAGAGAGTTGGGGTCGGGTTTTTTTTTTTTTTTGCTGGACATTGGTTGTGGAATTAGGATGGTTCAAATTGTTTGGGGAGAGGGGTGGACCTGTTGTGGGTGGAGAGTGTGGGTATTTTTGTAAAAAAAAATACATTTTATTTCTTCACGATTAATGCCTGAAGTAGTTTATTTGTGTTTTACTTTTACTTTGCACTGCTGCCTTTTTTACTTGGCCTGTTTTTTAAAATCTGCTTATAAAAGTGTATACTAGCTAGTTAGTTTGTTTTTATCACAAATGTTATTGCATTTAATTTGTAACAGTTGCAAAGTTGCCGTAATACACAGTTACATAATCATATATGCAATACTTCCTACAATTACAAAGTAATTTGTGTCTTATAGTATGAGATCATTTAATTGTGTTTGCAAAGTGTCTGAAACCCCCATCCCTCTCTCCCACAGACTTCCCCAACAAGTAAGAGAAGCTCAGCGCCTCCAATGTTTACCCATTGAGAGCACAGTAAAAAGTAACTTTGCATCCCTGGACAGAGCCGAGTAGTAGATATGAGTCTGTCATGGCTGGACTGTGTGTTACATATGTTACTGGGCTTTTTCATGTTACTGTATATGGATTCCATGGGCTATGATGTGAGACTGAGCCTTGTAGCATTACAGCTAGGCTGAATCTCTGAATCATATTGTTAAAGGACATGGTTTAAGAGTGTATGTCCGTGCCCTCTTGCACATATGTGCAAAATTTCTCCAGATACGTATCCCACTCCAATGAGATATGGGTTTTGCATAGCCCCCTATATTCTTCTCTATGCAGTATTTCGCTTTCGGCCTGACCCCATTCTAATACTTCAATTTTTCACTGCGCAACTTGTGGGTAAACGGGTGATTTCCCTTGGCGCTTAATATTGCGTCTTGCCAATATTAATGCTAAGTCACCAAAGTTTGTGGTCACCCCGTATTCCGTGATCGAGAGTGGAGACTTAGGATACAGGCATCTGGTTTCATCCAATAATCATAACCTGCTATATATTTGAGTATTTGCGCTATTTCCGACTAATAATTTCATAACTGCGGACAACACCAGATCATATGTAATAGATCTGCATCCATTTGTTGACAGCAGGGGCAGCCTGATCCTGCACCTGAGTATAGTTTATTGATGCTATGTTGGGTAACATATGCCCTATAAAATATAGAGAACTGCATACATTTAAATCTGGAATTTCTGGATATGGTTTCAGGGCTGTGAGCAGTCTCTTCTATTCTGCATCCGTTACGGTACGGTTGAGATCCGTGTCCCATTTGTGGCAAAGCCTTTGTAACGATAGTCCTAAATGTGATCTAAGGCCTCTATACAGCCATTGGATTAGATGATTGCCATGACCTATGGTATGTAATGCATTTAGAAATTCAAATGCAAGAGGTCCAATACCTTCTGGTGCCCAGTGTTGATGTGCAAAGTGAATTAAACATGCATGTATTAGGAACAATGTATCTGGTAATCCGTGAGCATATATAAAGTCTAGGTGTGACATCAATTCTCCATCTGCTTATAACTTCGACATAGTCATAGTCTCTGACTGCTCCCAAGGCTGTAATCTCTGTGCTGATAGGATCCCCATTGCCAGTGGAATCCCCTTCAATAGTATATTAGGAGCGTAAGGAACTAGGATACGTGTATATCGTAGGGACATTCGCCAAAATGCCATGGCCACTCATACCAGAATGGGGACCTGGTGTGGTACAGATGTGTTTGGGCACAACAGCTTATGCAGTTGTCCATTTTGTGCTTGAGCAGGTGTATAACCTGTTTCGCGTAAGTTGAATCCAGCTAGCCAATACTCTAACCACTGCAGTTGTGCTGCTATGCAATATGCCTTAAGTTCTGGGTGACCTATTCTCTCCTGCAGCACCGGCAATTGTATTTTTTTCAAACCTATCCTACGACGTCCTGAGCCCCACACCAATTAAATCAGCAAAGTATTCAAGGTGGTAAACACGGGGGCCTCAACCACCACCGGCAGATTAGCAAAATAGTACAGGATCCTCAGGAGGAGGACCATTTTAGCCAGTACAAGTCTGCCCACCATAGAGAGGAGCAGTTTAATCCAGAAGGCTATTTGTGTCTTAATGGAATAGATTGCCCCAGCTGCAAGTTACCATCTAATAGATCATCTAGGTTTCTATATACATAGATCCCTAAATAGAGAAACATACGAATTACCACTGGGATTTTAGCTTCTCCCAGTGTCATTGTCTTCCATTCTAAAGTATGCTGAAATGCAAAAATACATGATTTTGCAGCGTTTATTTGCAGACCAGAGAGTCTGCCAAATGCAGTCAGTTCAACTGCTATTGCAGACATATCTTAACATATGTCCTGAACATATACTATCATGTCATCTGCACACAAAGAAGTAGCCTGTATTTTGCCTCTAAGCTGGTTGCCCTTTTCGGTGCACTATGTCACAGTAATTGTGCTAGGGGTTCAATTGCTAAAACAAATAATAGTGCCGATAAGGGAAAGCCCTGCCATGTTCCCCAGGAAATGTTATAAGATTCTGATATGCACTTTCCTGTTTTTGCCCTCATCGTAGGTAATGAGTATCACAGTTTCACCCATTTTGTGCTGGAGGTTGGTATTCCATAGTGGGTAAGTGTGGACAATAGGAATCCCCAGCTCAGTGTGTCAAAAGCATGGTGTATGTCAAAGGAGAGACAGCCTGCATGTGGGTATTTTTCGTGTGAACTGTACATGACGTGGAACAGGCAACAAATATTGAGTGAATTTAATTGGCTTGGCACAAAGCCATTTTGATCATTGTGCAATAGCTGTGGCAGGTGTGGGAGGAGTCGTCTTGTTAGGATTTTCCTTAAAATTTTATATTCCGTGTTCAGGAGAGACAGAGGTCTGTATGAGGGTAACTAAAGTGGTGGCTTTTTTGGTTTTAGTAGGGATGTAACCACGGCTTGCTGCATTGTGGGGGGCAGCTGTCCCACCTGCAAGGAGTGACCATATAACTTTATCAGCTGTGGCACCGGTTTGTGGATCTAGGTGGTGTAAAATACAATGGGAAGCCCATGTGACCTTGGTGTTTTGTTACGTGACATTTCCATAACCGCACCCTTGAGATCTTCCACTGTAAGATCAGCTCACAGCTCCTTGCGATCTTGTGGTGGTATCTGGGGTAGGCGCTTCTCATTCAAGTCTGTGATTAATAGGTTATCAGTAGAACCTGGAGGGGTTGTGTAAAGATCAGTATAAAAGTCCCAAAACACCTTATTTATACCCTGTTGCGTACTAACCACACTTTGTGTTTCGGGTTGTATGGCGAGGATTGGGGTTGGGGGAGGAGTGGGACAGATTAAGTGTGCCAGCAATGCACCAGACCTGCCAGCTTCAGAGTGCGTCCACTGTAAATATGCCTTATAATCTAATAGTCTTAAGCGCTCTTGGGCCCAAGTACATACTTTGTTAGTGACACAAAAGTTGCACAAACTTACAAAATGCAATTTTATTTTGCAAGTTTGCACTGCTTTTGCGTCAAAAACTGATGCAAATGCTGCACTAAAAAAGTATAAATAAGGGCTTAGGTACTCTGCATGTGCTACCCTTGACTCCTGTAATAGCCCTGAATCAACTTCTCCCTTGGCCTCCGCCTGCTACATACCATGCCATTGTATTTTCAACCTCTTTCAGGGCCCTCATTATTTCATTTTGAGCACCCACCACCTTGCCAATGGAGGCCCCACAAATCACCACATTAAAAGCTTCCCACTCATGTGTCAACGAGGTAGCCGTTCCTGTGTTTCCTAATTTTTTTTATTTATGACCTGTGACAGTGTTTTCCAGAAGGGCGCATCTTTTAAGTAAGTGGGCTGTAATCTCCAGGTGAGTATTAGTGTCAGAAACCTAGCCCACTGTAATGTCAGTTCTAGGGGGTTGTGATCAGAAAGGGTCTTAGAAAGGTAGGTGGTGTGGGTTATAATAGACAGTAACTGTGGGGAACACAGGAATCTATCTATGTGTATATGTAACATGTGTGGATAAGAATAAAAGGAGTATTCACGTAGTCCTATATTTCTGGCACGCCAGGCATCTACTAGGGACCAACCCGTTACCCATTGTTGTAGGGACGCTGCATGTCGTATCCTTGCTGCTCCAAGTAATGGGGAATGGGAGCGATCTATTGACATATCTAGCACTGTATTAATATAGCATTACTTCATGCAGGAGAAGAGCTGGCCTGTGGGCTGCCTCAATACCAAAGGCTTGCCAGCTCCCACTCACCTCTGAGCATCTCTGGGGTTCCAGGCTCCGTCCCCCTCTCTGGCTTATTCTGCCCCTGGCTGGATCAGCTATGCCCTTTGTAGTCAATGGTGTGGCACAGTCCGCACTGTTGCCAGGTATTCCTGGGAGCCGAGCGGCACGCCTGGCGTAGATCGCACTGTGCTCCTCCATTGTAGTTTGGCCCTTCAGTGACCTCTTTTGCTTCTCTACGGCACTCTTGTTCTGCCTTGAATGCTTCTCTAGTTGTAAGAGGCTGACACTATACTTTTAATAGCAGATTATAATAGATTAGTTGGGCCCGGCCCGGGAGCTCTACCACTACACGTCCAATATCTTGGGCGGTTAGTCACGCCTCCCCTTCTGGTTAGTTAGCTATAGCTGTTTATATACCTCTGTAACTGCCTTGACCATTAGGGGGGGATGCTGTCATGACCTATATTTCCTACACCAACCTAGATACATGATTACTTATCTGCAGTAGCAGTTAGTTGTATACTTAGTAACTTAACTAATTCACTTCACTCCATAGTTCTCTTACTGGAATATAGAGGAAGCAATAACAGGGAAGGCTCACAACTTCACAAGCAAGGTCCCACTTCCACCCAGGTCAGCTCCAACTGTAGTATTAATCAAAAGGATTATGTATTGCAGGCAACTAAGTGGAAATAGAAAAAAATACTGAGTTAGTTGGTTATGCATTATATCATAGTTTTACAAAGAATTGCTATTATATGAAACAACAAAGAATACTTGATAGTGATGAAATGACAACAAATAGCAATAGTAACTTCTGAGCAACATGCTCAAATCATGAAAAGTGAACTCAGACTTTGCAGTGAACAGTAATCGTTTATGCAACACAAGGCCTGAATGATGATGCTGACAACTGACATTCTTCTATATCTAAAATATGGATCACTTTTATGCGTGGGTAGGTAAATGGGGCAGGTAGTAGAAGATCTTGCAGTGAGTTGGTTTCACTTGAACCACATCTGCCCCAACAAGTTTGTGATCCATTTATGGTGTAAATTAAGTCACAGAGTTAGGGGTTTGATGAATAGATGGGAAAGGGTATTTGTGGAAAGGTATGACAAAGGTAAACAGTACACAAGAACAATATTCACCTGGGAGATGAGCAACACATTATCATCATCAATCTGTTGTGGAAGGAAACGGAGGAATGAGTATAACACAGTAAAGATACATGCATTTCAAACAGTCCTTCTGCCACAGAGACCCACGTTATCAGATATCTAAATGTTCTTGGTTCTTGGTTTGAACAAAATCAAATTATGGACGACCGAACCTATCCAATTCTAAAAATATGATTGTTGAGGTGATATTGTATTGCAGTATCGGAGGTGCATCTGTATTCTCCTCAGGAATGTCCAACACTCTTGGGTGCCTGTCTGGACTGGTCCGATAGGTACCTTTCCAGGTTCTTTTGTTCATGTAGGAGATGAGATGGCCTGCAGATTGTAAAACAGAAACTGTATTGTAGAGTCAAAGAGAAGGACAGAAGGAAGTTAAGATTTATTAGGAGTGCATCAAGATGACTTTGAGGCAGAGAAAAAATCAAGAGGACTTGGAGTTTCACTTTTGCCACCAGTGCAACACACACACACTCAGCAGCATTTCCCAAATCAACACACCTCTCTCCATTCCACATAGCTGCGAACTAGGCATCAGAGTAATGGTCTCCCTTTGAAGTCAATAACTTCTTTATTCTAGCTGTTGATGAGTTAGTGCCCCCCGGGTGGTTCCATCCTCCTCTTGACTGAGTAACTCTGTCCCAGTCCCAAACTGAGCAAGATAGACGTGGTTTTTATTTGTTAACTAAAGTATATGAGCCTGAGTAGAAATGTATTGTTTTAGTGAATTAAGATATTAACAATATTTTCAATGCAATCTAAAATTAGAGGAAACATTTCTAAAATCAATGAGTTCATACCGGTAAAGTCAGTGATTGAAAGAAGAGGAAAAAAGGAAAAAGATACTAGAGAAAGTGCACATCAAGTTGGGTGAATCCAAAAGAAAAAGAAAACTAGAAAAAGTGCACAACAATTTGGATGAATGCTGTCCCTGTACACTGCCCACAAGAGCCATAGCGTAATGTCTCCATCTTAATTATTCACAGATGTTTAGTGGAATAATCAAATGTATGCCAGAAGTGAGTATTTAGCCACATCTTAGCATGTCGGGTGGGGTGAAAACTGACCTTTGCAGTCTGTCCACCAGTTCTGTGGCACGTTTTTCAAGTCAGTAAACAGTTTTTTGATGGACTAGTCTAACATGCACCATGAGCAAGAATTTATTCAATTTACAATTTAATTGTGGGTTGTCAGGACTAAGGTTCGCTAATATGGCACTTCTACATGACTGGATGTTTCTATCATTAAATGCATTTTTTAAGGCTTTCAATCGAAGGGAGCGCAAAATGGGACAGATGCATACACAATGAAAGAAGTTCTTTTTTGCTTTACAGAATGTGCATTCTAGTGATCCTGTGTATTCCCATTTCAGCTGACATACCAGTGCCGGGGTGCAGCCAAAATAAATGTACATTAAACAGTGTTTTATGTAAGCCGGATAAGGGATGCCCAGATAGGCTGCTGCTTTCAAAATGTAATAACTATTGATCACTCTCCGAGTATGAGATCAAACGCTAAAGTCAGTTTTATATGTCAGGCTAGTGTGTACTTTCACTTCCCTACTTACTGCCCTTTTCAAAGAGTGATACGTTGTATTCAAGGTCCATAAAATCTATCAAGGACAGTATTTTTATGGATTTTTCTAAACAGTCACAATAGGCTGACTTTAGATCACTTTGCATGGCCTCCCATAAAGAGCTGCTTAATGGAACATCCTGCGCTTGTTATATTGTGAACCAGTCTTTTAACATAGTTGATCTTCTCTCCAGGTCTTATTTCTTGGGCCCGAACTCAAGACTAATCTGAGCTGGTAATAATTCATATGGCAAAGAGAATGGTTTCCTATAGACATGGATCTGCAGTTTGTCCAACAGGGCTGCACCTTGGCCTCTTGAGGCTGTGCTTGCATAAGTGACTGCTGGAAGCAGTTTTGCTGTAATTACTGCTACTTATGGTTGAAAAAAAGGGCTATCCAGATTTTTCCTTAACCCTTTGGGTGCCTTGGTTGTAACGGTTACGTCCTAGGCAGCACCGCTCAGGTACCGAGGATGTAACCGTTACATCCTGCACCTGGCCCTCAGGAGAAGCAATAGTGCTCCCCCCGAGGTCCTACCCCCTACCCCCCCCCAGGGCAAAGCTGGAAAGGGAATCACTTCCCCATCCCCTCTGCCCCGCCCTCATCTAGTGATGTCAGCACGCGATTGCGCTGACATCATTAGAGGCCGCCAGACACACTGGAAGCCATTTGCTTCCAACACGTCTCAGGAGAAAGAGGTGAGTTTCTCTTCCGGTCGGGGGATTCCTTCAAAAGAGGCATTGGGGGAAAGGAAAGGGTTTTCCTATCCCTCGATGCCTCTTTTAGCATTCCTGCTGCCCGATCGCGATGCAATTGGGCAGTAGGAATGCCCACTAGGCACCAGGGATTTTGTTTGTGTGCATGTGTGTGTGTG
The DNA here is from genome assembly GCF_031143425.1 of Pleurodeles waltl. Lineage (NCBI taxonomy): Eukaryota > Metazoa > Chordata > Amphibia > Caudata > Salamandridae > Pleurodeles > Pleurodeles waltl. The sequence goes on along the minus strand of NC_090449.1, from coordinate 875,420,965 downwards.
TTTTTTGTGTGGGGGGTGTGGCCCCTTGTGCAATGGCTGCTCCCCCAAGGGGGCATAACATTTTACGCCATTTCTGACATGCTCATTATTTTTAAACCGATCTGCCCCCAGAGGGGGTAGGAGCTACGACAACACCAGGAATGTTGTGCGGTTTGTTTTTTTGTGTGGGGGTGGCCCCTTGGGCAAGGGTCACCCCCCAAAAGGAGAAAAACACTGTTGGGCTGTTTTGCCCCCCTTGTTGGCAGATCAGCCTATTATTTTGGCCCTTCTGCCCCCAAGGGGGGACAGAATCCACTATGCACCAGGAATTTTGTTTGTATGTATGTTTTTTGTGTGTGGGGGTGGCCCTTTGGGCAAGGGTCACCTCCCTAAGGGGACATAATGCTGTACACCGAATATGCTCCCCTTTGGGGCAAATTGTCTCATTATTTTTAAGCCGATCTGCCCCCGGGGGAGCAGAAGCCACAATGACGGCAGTGATGTTTTGCGTTGTGTTTCTTTTTGTGTGGGTGGTGGCCCCTTGGGACCCAGGGTCACCCTCTAAAGGTGGAAAAACAATGTTGGGCAGTTCTGCCCTCCTAGGGGGCAGATCGGACTATTTTTTTTTCCGGCCCATCTGCCACAAGGGGGGCAGAATCCACTTCGCACCAGGGATCTTGTGTGTGTGATTTGTGTGGGGGGTGGCTCCTTGGGCAAGGGATTCAGCACAGAAATGGTGGCCTTTTCTGTCCCCCTGGGGGCAGATTGGACAAGTTTCTTTAAGCCTATCTGCCCCCAGAGACCACTAGACACCAGGAAACATTTCTAAATGTTGGGTGAAGGGTTTTTTGTCAACTGGAGAAGTATTTGCATTTGTATTTATAACAGTTTATTTCTCTTTATTGTTTTAGTTCAAAGCTTTTGCTTCCTTTGCTATGGCTCATTGCAGTTTTGGCAGTGGTTGACCTGCGTGTTGTGAAGTTGCATGTTTTAGGTAAGTAAAACAATTTACTTCAAAGGAGTAATGTTGCCATACATGAATGACATGTTTGTAGGTGGTGTACTAAATGCAGTATTGTGTGTGAAATTGTCCCTAGAGTTGTGTACAATGATATTTGTGTTGTCTGATGTCTAATGTGCTTTTCTTTTCTTTTTAGTGGGATATCATTGGTGATTGCTGTGTCTGTGCAGAGTAGTTGCTGGTGAGTCTAACATTTTCGGGCAAGTGAGTAGTATGGTTGTTCAGTACATAACTCTTTTGATAAAGCCACACTTTGTTAATTACTTATTTTAGACAGTGCTGGTTGTTGTTGGCACATTTGTCAAGTTACACTTCTTAGAAAGGGTCATGGTTAGCCGCAGAGTGACCGCTCAATAGGTTGTTGGCATATTTTTTGCGTCATCTACCGACCATGATTATGAGACAGACTCTCCATCTGAGGCAGAGAAGGAAGAGAGAGATTCTGGCAGAGAGCAAATGGAGGGCCTGTTTTAGAGGAGGACACTGATGTGCCAATGGTGTAGCAGCCAGCGGCTGAAAGGCTTCCCATTGGAAGACCTGACACCTGGGTTGCCCTAATCATTGGGCATCCTCAGTTGCCTGCCTTTACTTTACTGGTCTCTCAGGGTGTAGAGTAAATATGGAAAACCTTTTGCCTGTCAATTTCTTTGAAATGTTTATGGATGATGTCGTTTTGGAAGAGATTGTTGAGCAGGCTTATTTGTATGCGCAATTTGTTTGAGCGACAACACTGCCAGACTTAGGCCTTAGTCTAGAGCTACCCAGTGGATTCCCACAAATCTGGAAGAGATGAAAATGAAAAATGTCTTGGGTTTGACTTTTTTATGGGGTTTATAAGGAGGCCGTCACTGGCGTCCTATTGGTCTACTAGTCCCTTGATGGCAACAGCTATGGGGGTCATTCTGACCTCGGCGGTAAAAGGCGCCTACCGCCGGTCAGAAATCCTCCATAATCCCGCCGCGGTCGCGGAAACCCGCCACGGTCATTCTGACCCGCAGAAGGCAAACCTCCGAAAATCCGACCGCCACAACAGACCGCCAGACCAGCGGTCGGCGGAAAGGTGGAGGTGACCAAACCTCCACCGCCACGCCAACAGAAATACGCCCATCCCATTACGACCCACGAATCCACGCGGCGGTCATTCAAACGCGGTATTCCATTGGCGGGACACACCGGCGCGGTCAGAATACCCACCAACGAACAAAACTCACCCACATTGGACGATTTGAATCCCACACACCTGATACACATACACACACCACTCCCACACACACAATACAATATAAAACACCCACCCACATCACCCACAAACCCCTACGCTTACAAAATCGTAAAGAAGGCAAGAGCGAGACACCAGCATCCAAAACATAACAGCCACAGCCACTCAACACCATCACCCACACACTATCCACACACAAAACAACACACACCACCACACTCAACTCACTTAAATACACATACTCCACCCCACACATCATACACACCACCCCATGGCACCCCAAAGACAACCCCGCTTCACAGACGAAGAACTCAGGGTTATGGTGGAGGAAATCGTTCGTGTAGAGCCCCAGCTGTTCGGCACACAGGTCCAATACACCAGCATTGCCCGGAGGATGGAGCTATGGCAGAGGATTGTCGACAGGGTGAACGCAGTGGGACAGCACCCCAGAAATCGGGAAGACATCAGGAAGCGATGGAACGACCTACGGGGGAAGGTGCGTTCCATGGTATCCAGGCACAACATCGCCGTGCAGAAGACTGGCGGAGGACCCCCACCTCAACCCCCACAATTCACATCATGGGAGGAGGAAGTCTTGAACATCCTGCATCCTGACGGCCTCGCAGGAGTCGGCGGAGGAATGGATACTGGTAAGTTGAAGCTTCAATACTGCTTCCCCCCCACCTGCATGCCAAATCAGACCCCAACCCTCACCCCCATCCTCGAACCCCACCCTCACCCCCACCCCCATCCTCACCCCCACCCTCACCCCCACCACCATCCTCACCCCCACCCTCACCCCCACCACCATCCTCACCCCCACCACCATCCTCACCCCCACCCCCAGCACACCTATTCCCCGCCAATGTCTCACCATCACAACCCACACATCCCAAAACCTAGGCCTGCATGCGTCCACTAAGCATGGACACCCATCACCAAAGCATGCCCAATGCATATACACATCCCCCCCACAAGCCACCCTCACCAAAGCCCCCACACACGAATGCCAGCACTTGGGGACACGGGAACCCACAGATACACCCATATGCCACACATTGAAACTATAACCATACCTCTATACCCCTGCAGGACCCGACCGTCAACACACCGCGGCGGAGGGGCCAGAATTATCCACACCCCCCACCCAAGAGGCCGTCAGCGATGACAGCAGCTCTGTCGATCTGGACACCGATGACCAGCCCGGACCATCGGGGACCTCTGGACAGTCGGTTCCCCTCACACAGGCACAGGCCACTATAGACCCTAACCCCTCTGGGAACACCAGCACAGCTCCCACCCAGCGGGCCCATGCCTCTGTCTCCAGGGCGCGTCAATCTGCGGTGTGTCTACCACTACAGGGCACCCAGGATAACCCACCACCCCAACAACAACAGGGACCTGGGGCAGTGGTAGTGGGCACACCGGCCAGGGGGCAGAGGCCCAGGGAAACAGGGCAACTCGGCGGGCAGCTGTGCGACAGGGGGGGGAGGAGAGGCCCAGGGAACCCACTCTCCACGAGGTCCTCACCACCATCATGGGAGCATACAACCGCTCCCAGGAGACGATGGCGACGGTACTGGCCCGGTTCCAGGAGATCCAGGTGCTGCAGGAGGAACACTATCGGGGGTACAGGGAGGACATCCGAGCCATCAACACCACCCTGGTTACCATGGTAGGGCTGCTGCAGGACCTCGTAAACAGCAGGGCGGACACTGAACAACACCCAAGGGCCCCTGCCACTAGCCGGGACCAAGAACAGCCATCCACCTCCGCCGGCGCTAGTGGACAGGAGGCCCCCGCACAGCAGCAGCCCACCAGACCCCCACCTCCTGCAGGAGAAGAACCACCCCGCAAGAGGGCCCTGAGATCTCGCAAGACAGAGTAGGATGTCAAGACCCCCGCCAGCAATGGATACCACCTGATGTCATCCCACTGTCCCACATTGTCACCCTGTCCATCCTCGAACTGCCCATGCTCCATCTCTCCACAGGCCTCTGGACAATGCACCTGTGTGACTGTTACTCTGGACTCTGCCATGGACATTCCTTCACCATAGCCCCCACCCACTTGAAACCACCCATCCCATTTTGAGCACTTCAATAAACACCTATTTTGCACCAAAATATCAGGAGTCTGGCTGTGATTTCAATAGATTGTAATTGACATGACAGTGCAAATATGTCCTTGTACATGGTGAAGTCAACAAACAGCTGCCACAAAGCTGTAGTCCATGGGGAAACGAAGCACAGGACTCGTAGTGGGGACCCCAGATCTGAAATAGGGAGGGAAAAGCCAAAACTCAGTCATCATACACTGGGGCAAATAGACAGGCAGCAGAGATGCTGCAGAGTAGTTAACTTTTACTAAATTATCTTTGAAATGTTACCTGTGTCCTATTGGAAGTACTGTTCAATGATTCAGTCCCTGTTGTCTGTTTCAGCCCCGTCGTCTTCCTCCTCGTCACTCTCCTCAGGTTCCACCGCTGCCACAACACCACCGTCTCGACCATCCTCCTGCAGGAAAGGCACCTGGCGGCGCAAAGCCAGGTTGTGAAGCATGCAGCAGGCCACGATGATGTGACACACCTTCTTAGGTGAGTACATTAGGGATCCACCGGTCATATGCAGGCAGCGAAACCTGGCCTTTAGGAGGCCAAAGGTGCGTTCGATCACCCTCCTAGTACGCCCATGGGCCTCATTGTACCGTTCCTCTGCCCTGGTCCGGGGATTCCTTACTGGGGTCAGTAGCCACGACAGGTTGGGGTACCCAGAGTCCCCCAATAGCCATACACGGTGTCTCTGTAGCTGTTCCATCACGTAAGGGATGCTGCTATTCCTGAGGATGTAGGCGTCATGCACTGACCCTGGGAATTTGGCATTTACATGCGAGATGTATTGGTCAGCCAAACACACCACCTGGATGTTCATTGAATGGTAACTTTTTCTGTTCCTGTACACCTGCTCCCTGTCTCTTGGGGGAACCAAAGCCACATGGGTCCCATCAATGGCACCAATTACGTTGGGAATATGTCCAAGGGCGTAGAAATCACCCTTCACTGTAGCCAGTTCGCCCACCTCAGGGAAAATGATGTAGTTCCTCACGGATTTCATCAGGGCAGACAACACTCTGGATAACACCTTTGAAAACATGGGCTGAGACATCCCAGAAGCAATTCCCACGGTTGTCTGAAATGACCCACTTGCCAAGAAATGGAGTACTGACATGACCTGCACCAGAGGGGGAATCCCTGTGGGTTGGCGGATGGGGGACATCAGGTCGGGCTCCAGCCGGGCACACAGTTCATGGATAGTGGCACGGTTAAGACGGTAGGTCAGGATAATGTGGCGTTCTTCCATTGTCGACAGGTCCACCAGCGGTCGGTACACGGGAGGATTCATCCGTCTCCTCGCCCAACCCAGCGGACGGTGCCTAGGAAGGACAACATGGAGCACACAGTCAGGCAACCCACAGGTACGTACTCACAGCTAGCACAGTATACGATTCTCTATGCAGTGAATGGCGTGTATGAGTGGCTATGCAAGGCCTAGGCCTGTGTGACGCAGTTGAAATTGAGCCATGTGGGCCCTGGAAATGGCGGCTGCCTGACCTGTGAAGTGTGACAATGGGATGTGAGGTCAATGCGCTGGCGTGGCACACCGCGGCGGGCGGCGGGCCAAGACCGCGGCGCGAAGCCGCATTGGTTAACATTGAAGCCTATGGGTTTCAGGAGCCAATGGCGAAGGGCGCCGGCGGTGGCGGGACGCACCGCCGCGGTACGCACCGCCGCGGACGTGACCGCCATTTTCTATCTACTTATCCACTTGCGACTTGAACTTTCACAGGAGAGGACCTATACTGCAAGTGTTGCTGTGACCTCGGTCTGGAAGGGACAATGGCTGCTGCGACTGGGGAAAGGGCCCCTGCCTTCACTGGAGAGGAGTTGGAGAAACTTGTGGATGGGGTCCTCCCCCAGTATGCGCTACTCTACGGTCCTCCAGACCAACAAGTGAGTTTAATTCTATCTGGATTTGGGGCCACTGGCTGGCTTGGGGGCCTGGCGGGGATGGGGGGCATGTTGGGGCTGGCGGGGGGCCTGGCGGGGATGGGGTGCATGTTGGGCATGGCGGGGGGCCTGGCGGGGGGCCTGGCGGGGATGGGGTGCATGTTGGGGCTGGCGGGGGGCCTGGCGGGGATGGGGTGCATGTTGGGCATGGCGGGGGGCCTGGCGGGGGGCCTGGCGGGGACGGGGGGCATGTTGGGCATGGCGGGGGGCCTGGCGGGGGGCCTGGCGGGGACGGGGGGCATGTTGGGCATGGCGGGGGGCCTGGCGGGGACGGGGGGCATGTTGGGCATGGCGGGGGGCCTGGCGGGGGGCCTGGCGGGGATGGGGGGCATGTTGGGCATGGCGGGGGGCCTGGCGGGGGGCCTGGCGGGGATGGGGTGCATGTTGGGGCTGGCGGGGGGCCTGGCGGGGATGGGGTGCATGTTGGGGCCTGGCGGGGGGCCTGGCGGGGATGGGGTGCATGTTGGGGCTGGCGGGGGGCCTGGCGGGGATGGGGTGCATGTTGGGCATGGCGGGGGGCCTGGCGGGGGGCCTGGCGGGGACGGGGGGCATGTTGGGCATGGCGGGGGGCCTGGCGGGGATGGGGTGCATGTTGGGGCTGGCGGGGGGCCTGGCGGGGATGGGGTGCATGTTGGGGCCTGGCGGGGGGCCTGGCGGGGATGGGGTGCATGTTGGGGCTGGCGGGGGGCCTGGCGGGGATGGGGTGCATGTTGGGCATGGCGGGGGGCCTGGCGGGGGGGCCTGGCGGGGATGGGGGGCATGTTGGGCATGGCGGGGGGCCTGGCGGGGGGCCTGGCGGGGATGGGGTGCATGTTGGGGCTGGCGGGGGGCCTGGCGGGGATGGGGTGCATGTTGGGGCTGGAGGGGGGCCTGGCGGGGATGGGGTGCATGTTGGGGCTGGCGGGGGGCCTGGCGGGGGGCCTGGCAGGGATGGGGGGCATGTTGGGCATGGCGGGGGGCATGGCGGGGGGCCTGGCGGGGATGGGGGGCATGTTGGGCATGGCGGGGGGCCTGGCGGGGGGCCTGGCGGGGATGGGGGGCATGTTGGGCATGGCGGGGGGCATGGCGGGGGGCCTGGCGGGGATGGGGGGCATGTTGGGCATGGCGGGGGGCCTGGCGGGGGGCCTGGCGGGGATGGGGGGCGTTGGGCCACTGGAAAGGAAAATGCTGAGTAACTTGAACGTGGTATTTCTCCCTCCCTGTACGTGTCACATAGGTCCGCGCCCATGAGAAGATCGGGATTTGGCGTGCCATCGCCAAGGAAGTCCGGGGCCTGGGGGTCCACCATCGACGGGGCACCCACTGCCGCAAGAGGTGGGAGGACATCCGCCGCGGGACCAAGAAGACCGCCGAGTCTCTGCTGGGGATGGCCTCCCAACGTAGGCGGGGTGCCTGCCGTCAACTGAGCCCCCTGATGTTCCGGATCCTGGCGGTGGCCTACCCTGATTTGGATGGGCGCGTGAGGGCAGCACAGCAGACACAAGGGGGTGAGTACAAGCATCATCTACTCTGTTGTCGTGCAGTGGAGGTGTCTGGGTGGGGGAGGAGGGCTGTGGGTCCCCCTAGGCCAGGGCGATATCTGTAGGCTGGGCACCCCCGTAAGCCCCTGTGTCCCCAGCCACCACCCTCAGTAGTGTGTCAGTACAGCCATCCCTGGGCCGTGTCATCCATGGGTGCAGTTGACAACTCTAGGCGTGTAGGGCATGTTCCACGGAATGCGTAGCGGACCCCAAGTGCGCAACTTAGTGCAGGGGGCATCTGTGTCTGTCATGTCCGCTAACTGTACCGGAGATCCATGTACTCAATATCCCTTTATTTCTCTCTCCCCCCCCCTTTTTGTTTGTCTTTCTGTGCTTGTGTGCATCAGCATCATCAGGCGGAGGAGAAGTGGCATCGGGGCAGGAGGGAGCTGCATCTCACATGGCCCAGGAGGGCCATGCCACAGAGTCAGACTGGACCAGTGAGACGGAGGGCGAGGGGAGCTCCACGACGGGGACGACTGGAGCCTGCAGCGACACGGACACGTCCTCGGATGGGGGCTCCCTTGCGGGGGTGGCACCATCCGTGCCCCCCGCCATTACAGGTACAGCCGCCACCCAGCGCACCATCTCCGCCCTCCCAGCAGCCCCTCCGCGTTCGCCCCGTGCCCGCTCTGCCAGGAAGCCGGGCATCTCCTTCGCCCCAGGCACCTCAGGCCCTGCCCCTGTTACCCCCGCTGCCCTCAGTGAGGAGGTCATTGACCTCCTCCGAACGCTCATTGTTGGGCAGACTACCCTTTTGAATGCCATCCAGGGGGTGGAGAGGGAGGTTCATCGCAGCAATGCGTACCTGGAGGGCATTCATTCGGGTCAGGCTGCCCATCAGCGATCGTTCCAGGCTCTGGCCTCAGCACTGACGGCAGCCATTGTCCCTGTCTCCTGCCTGCCTCTACTAACTCCCTCCTCCCAGTCTCCTGTTCCTCTGCCTGTCCCACCCACACCATCAGACCAGCCTGCACACACCTCAACACCCAAGAGAAGCTCATCCAAACATAAGCACCACAGATCACCCAGACATTCACACACGCAACATTCCGATGCAGACATGCCAACAGTCACTACCACCTCTGTGACCCCCACCTCCTCGTCTCCCTCCTCCCTCCCTGTGACGTCTACACTCACACCTCCATTCACCTCACCATCAGCCAGTGTTTCCATCACCAGCACACCCTCCACTCCAGTCCGCACACGTGCAGTCACCATCCCCACTGCCATTTACACGTCCCCTGTGTCCTCTCCCACTGTGTCTGTCACCCCCTCTTCCACACCACACCAACGCAGCCACCCACCCACCCAACAGCCATCCACCTCACGACAGCCTATCCCTCCTGCACCTGCACCCAAAGACAGCAAACGTGACTCACCTACAACCACATCCTCTCCCTCCACTCCCATTCCCACTGTACCTACCACTCTCCATTGTCCCAAGAAGCTCTTCCTCGCCACTACTAACTTCTTTCCTGACCCTGAGCCCCCCCCTCCTTCTCGTCGGGGTAAGAAGAGCACCTCAGCCACCACCAGCCCTGCAGCCCCCTTGACAAGGGTGCAGGGGTATTGGAGCCCGCCAGCCCGCATGTCTGGATCTTCGCCCAGCAGCAAGGGGACAGCCAGCCCACCCCCTGGGAAGAGGAGCAGAAGGCGGAAGGGGCGCCGCAGGAGCACGCCTTCTACATCCCCCCCGGACACCACCCAGAGACAGTCACCAGCCACAGCTCCAAAGGGAGGCAAGGGCCACAGGCCGACGACTAAGGAGGGCAAGGGCAGCAAGTTGGAGAGGTCAGGCAGCAGGCCTGCTGCCCAGGAGGAGCCCACAACCCCCATAGCCGCTGCCCCGGGAGGAACCGGCACAGCTGCCCCGGGAGAGCCCACCACCCCCATAGCCGCTGCCCAGGGAGGACCCAGCCCAGCTGGCCAGGAGGGCCCCACCACCCACAGCCCAGGTGGGCAGTGAAGGAGCACCATCCCCGCTGCCCAGGAGGGCACCACCAGGCAATTAGCAGTTGGCCATAGACCGTCCGCCGTCTCAAGAACCGCTGAACTGGGCCCCGCCGTCTCAAGAACCGCTGAACTGGGCCCCGCCGTCTCAAGAACCGCTGAACTGGGCCCTTCAAGGCAAGAACCGCTGAACTGGGCCCTTCAAGGCAAGAACCGCTGAACTGGGCCCCGCCGTCTCCAGAACCGCTGAACTGGGCCCCGCCGTCTCCAGAACCGCTGAACTGGGCCCTTCAAGGCAAGAACCGCTGAACTGGGCCCGCCGTCTCAAGAACCGCTGAACTGGGCCCTTCAAGGCAAGAACCGCTGAACTGGGCCCGCCGTCTCAAGAACCGCTGAACTGGGCCCTTCAAGGCAAGAACCGCTGAACTGGGCCCCGCCGTCTCAAGAACCGCTGAACTGGGCCCCGCCGTCTCAAGAACCGCTGAACTGGGCCCCGCCGTCTCAAGAACCGCTGAACTGGGCCCTTCAAGGCAAGAACCGCTGAACTGGGCCCCGCCGTCTCAAGAACCGCTGAACTGGGCCCCGCCGTCTCCAGAACCGCTGAACTGGGCCATTCAGGGCAAGAACCGCTGAACTGGGCCCCGCCGTCTCAAGAACCGCTGAACTGGGCCCCGCCGTCTCAAGAACCGCTGAATTGGGCCCTTCAAGGCAAGAACCGCTGAACTGGGCCCGCCGTCTCAAGAACCGCTGAACTGGGCCCTTCAAGGCAAGAACCGCTGAACTGGGCCCCGCCGTCTCCAGAACTGCTGAACTGGGCCCTTCAGGGCAAGAACCGCTGAACTGGGCCCCGCCGTCTCAAGAACCGCTGAACTGGGCCCCGCCGTCTCCAGAACCGCTGAACTGGGCCCTTCAAGGCAAGAACCGCTGAACTGGGCCCGCCGTCTCAAGAACCGCTGAACTGGGCCCTTCAAGGCAAGAACCGCTGAACTGGGCCCGCCGTCTCAAGAACCGCTGAACTGGGCCCTTCAAGGCAAGAACCGCTGAACTGGGCCCCGCCGTCTCAAGAACCGCTGAACTGGGCCCCGCCGTCTCAAGAACCGCTGAACTGGGCCCCGCCGTCTCAAGAACCGCTGAACTGGGCCCTTCAAGGCAAGAACCGCTGAACTGGGCCCCGCCGTCTCAAGAACCGCTGAACTGGGCCCCGCCGTCTCCAGAACCGCTGAACTGGGCCCTTCAGGGCAAGAACCGCTGAACTGGGCCCCGCCGTCTCAAGAACCGCTGAACTGGGCCCCGCCGTCTCAAGAACCGCTGAACTGGGCCCTTCAAGGCAAGAACCGCTGAACTGGGCCCGCCGTCTCAAGAACCGCTGAACTGGGCCCTTCAAGGCAAGAACCGCTGAACTGGGCCCCGCCGTCTCCAGAACCGCTGAACTGGGCCCTTCAGGGCAAGAACCGCTGAACTGGGCCCCGCCGTCTCAAGAACCGCTGAACTGGGCCCCGCCGTCTCCAGAACCGCTGAACTGGGCCCTTCAAGGCAAGAACCGCTGAACTGGGCCCGCCGTCTCAAGAACCGCTGAACTGGGCCCTTCAAGGCAAGAACCGCTGAACTGGGCCCGCCGTCTCAAGAACCGCTGAACTGGGCCCTTCAAGGCAAGAACCGCTGAACTGGGCCCCGCCGTCTCAAGAACCGCTGAACTGGGCCCCGCCGTCTCAAGAACCGCTGAACTGGGCCCCGCCGTCTCAAGAACCGCTGAACTGGGCCCTTCAAGGCAAGAACCGCTGAACTGGGCCCCGCCGTCTCAAGAACCGCTGAACTGGGCCCCGCCGTCTCCAGAACCGCTGAACTGGGCCCTTCAGGGCAAGAACCGCTGAACTGGGCCCCGCCGTCTCAAGAACCGCTGAACTGGGCCCCGCCGTCTCAAGAACCGCTGAACTGGGCCCTTCAAGGCAAGAACCGCTGAACTGGGCCCGCCGTCTCAAGAACCGCTGAACTGGGCCCTTCAAGGCAAGAACCGCTGAACTGGGCCCGCCGTCTCAAGAACCGCTGAACTGGGCCCTTCAAGGCAAGAACCGCTGAACTGGGCCCCGCCGTCTCAAGAACCGCTGAACTGGGCCCCGCCGTCTCCAGAACCGCTGAACTGGGCCCTTCAGGGCAAGAACCGCTGGCCCTTTGGCAGACGTGGCAGGGCAGGATCTATCTCGGGCAGGGCTGCAGGATGTCCTCTGGCCAACTTGCCTCCTCCAGTGGCAGTGGGGTCTGTTATGGACTGTATGGACTGTGGCTTTGCTCTCCCCAGGATGGCCCAGTGGGCAGGCCACCCACTGTATGGACTGTATGGACTGTGGCTTTGCTCTCCCCAGGATGGCCCAGTGGGCAGGCCACCCACTGTATGGACTGTATGGACTGTGGCTTTGCTCTCCCCAGGATGGCCCAGTGGGCAGGCCACCCACTGTATGGACTGTATGGACTGTGGCTTTGCTCTCCCCAGGATGGCCCAGTGGGCAGGCCACCCACTGTATGGACTGTATGGACTGTGGCTTTGCTCTCCCCAGGATGGCCCAGTGGGCAGGCCACCCACTGTATGGACTGTATGGACTGTGGCTTTGCTCTCCCCAGGATGGCCCAGTGGGCAGGCCACCCACTGTATGGACTGTATGGACTGTGGCTTTGCTCTCCCCAGGATGGCCCAGTGGGCAGGCCACCCACTGTATGGACTGTATGGACTGTGGCTTTGCACTCCCCAGGATGGGCCAGTGGTCATGGAGTCCCCTCGTGGATCTGGCGTCGTGTACTCAAGTGGCTGAGGTGCCCCCCCTTCCCTTCCCCCTGAGGTGCCTGTCCTATTTTCTTTCTGATGCCCCTGCAGTGTTCTCTCCGTGGAGTTCTTGTCGTGGGACTGGGCCTTGCCCCTTTGCACAGGACCCCTGTGATCCACGGACAGTGGTTGGACTACATTTAGTAGCTGTATATATTTTGTACATAGTTTATTTATTTATTTGGATTACTGGTGTCCATATTTCAATATATCTGGCCGTTTATGATCTCTTCTTTTGGTCTTTGCATTATTTCGGAGGGGGGTGGTTTGTGGGTTGTGACAGTGATCTGTGGGAATGCATTGATGTGTGTGTTGTAGTGGGTGTGGGTGGGTGGGTGTGTGCCGGTAATCTTTTCCCTCCCCTGTGTCGTAGGTGCAGTACTCACCGATGTCTTCCGCGCCGCCGGGCGTGCTCCTGGTATATGAGGAGGAATAAGAGTGCGGGGATGACCTGTAACTCTGGCTCCATACTGCCGGAATCTCGCGTGGAGTGCGTAGAGGTGAGCGTTTTCCCGTTCGTAGTCTGTTTCCGCCGTGTTCTTATCGGCGGTGCTCCCGCCCCGGAAAAGGTGGCAGATTGGTGGGTCGTAATAGGGTGGGCGGTACTTTGTCTGCCGCCGGGCTGTTGGCGGGAACCGCCGCGCTGTTTGTTTGTACCGCTGTGGCGGTCGGAGTGTTAAGTTGGCGGGCTGTGTTGGCGGTTCCCGCCAGGGTCAGAATGCCATTTTTAATACCGCCGGTCTGTTCGCGGTCCGACCGCCGCCTCTCCGCCGACCGCCAGGGTCAGAATGAGGGCCTATATTTCCTGCAACCATGACTCATAATCAGTATTTGCTTCTTCTACGGATGCTGCATTTTGTTGATAATGCTTTAGCATTGCGAATCACACTGTTTGTGACTGTCTTTTTAAGATTAGGCCTGTCCTTGATCATTCTGTAAATCAGTTTTTAGAGGTCTATGTTCCAGGCAAAGAAATGAGTGTGGACAAGTCCTTGGTCCTGTTCAAGGGTCTTTTGGTTTTTAGGAAGCACATTTCTAGCAAGATGGCACAGTATGGAATTAAATTGTATATGCTGTTAAAATTTCCAGGTCTACACTGGCAGGGATTCCAGTATGGAGCCCCCTGGTTCTCCACCCACTTTTGGAGTTGGTGAGAAGATTGTGTGGGATCTTGGTAGACAACTGTTTAACAAAGGTCACCATTTGTATGTAGATAACTTCTACAATGGAGTTCACTTGTTAAAGGAATTGTTCAGAGTGGATACTGTTGCTTGTGGCACAATCCACTCTAACCAGAAAGGCCATCCAAGGGAGCTTGTCTGTAAAAATCTTGAGAGGGGATAGTGCAGTGCCTTGCGTAATGATGAGCTGCTAGCTCTGAAATTTGTAGACAGGATGGATGTGTACATGCTAACTACCATCCATGATGAGAGTACTTCACCTGTGGCTGTTTGCGGTCAAGTTGCTGAAGTGCACAAACCTGTGTGCATTTTAGATAACAATAAGCACATGGGTGGTGTTAATAGAATAGATCTGAGGTTGGAACCCTACATTGCTGTTCGTAAGTCTTCCGTGTGGTATAAAAAGTTGGCTATTAATTTGTTTAATCTAGCAACTTTTAATGCTTTTATTGTGTTTAAGGATTGTTCCCCTGAGTCAAGGATAATATTTGTTAAATTTCAGGAGTCAGTGATAGAGAGCCATGGTATGGTGCAAGAGTTCCTAGAGTAGCAGTTGTGGAGGATGTGGCTAGATTGAAAGATTGCCACTTTCCTGATCAGATTTCTCCCCCTCCCAAAAAAGACAATCCCACTAAGAAATGTACAGTCTGCGCCCGAAGATCTGTAGGGAAAGCCGGACTTACTGCCCAGACTGTCCTTCAAAGCCTGAGGTGTGTGTGGCTGGCTGTTTCAGGAGTTACCACACACAAAAGAATTACTGGGAACTACTGTGAGCGTAAACTGCTGTTTTATATTTTCATATGTTCAGTTTCACTGTTGGCATTACTGTCATGTATTCAGTTAGAGCTTTTGTGGTTGCAGCGTTGTGCTTATTTATAATTAGTTAGTGGTTTCTTTGTTGTTTAAAAACCCCCAAAAAAGTGATGGTATGTGTGGAGTGGCACTTGGCTGACAGTGTGTATGGAGTGGTGCTTGGCTGGCTGTGTGCGTGGGGTGGTGCTTGGCTGGCGGTGTGCATGGGCTGGCCCTTGGCTGGCGGTGTGTGAAGTGGCGATGGCTGGCAGTGGCAGACAAACGCCAGTCCACACACTCCCATCTGCTGATGTGATTGCTGTATCAGGCATTTGGGCACATGAAAGTGATGGGCCCTTGAGTGGCGCTATCTGTCAATGCGAGTGCTGTAATGTGCTGGGCCCGTGGCTGGCGGCATGAATGGTCTTGTGCATGTCATTAGTGAAAGATGTATGAATGGATTGTAAAGCGGTTGGTGCCTTGACGCAGCCTTACAGCTCACAAGCTGTGAGTCATTGGTTCAGTTTTTTGGCCTTTCTGTTATTAACAGTGCATTTCATTTTTGTGAAATCTCTTGTTACTAAAATTTGATCTACAGAACCATCACTCACCCTTGTGCCAAATCCAACAAGTATGTGTGATATAAATGACAAAACCTGCTCTGTTGTAATAAGGCATCGCAGCACACCTGTGACTCGCTGGGTGTCTCGGGTGGGACCCCGATGAAGAAGTATGCCACCTACTTAGTTGGTAGGTGAGGGGTCTTTTTAACATAACGTGAGTGCATTTCTTTTCACACTTTTAGAGTATGGAACATCACATAAGTACGTGGCACATCAAAATGATCTATTACAAAACTACCTGTGTTTGTGGGGCGCACCTATGTTTTTCATCCTGGGTACAGCCTTCATCTAAGGAACCTACTGAACCCAGACATTTTTTAAAACTAGACACCTCAAGGAGTCCGTGGAGGTGTAGCTTGTGTTGATCCCCCAACATTTTCCTACCCAGACTCCTCTGCGAACCTCCGAATTTGCTTAAAAAAACACATTTTCCTCACTTTTCTTTCTAGGATCACTGCTTCGGCACAAATTTCCTACCACCCAGCATTACTCTCAGTCCCCGAAGTAAAATGATACCTCACTTCTGTGGGTCCCTGAAGCAGAGTCAACCTAAAGATGTATAAAAGAAAAATATGTGCTTATCAACTCGCTGTGCTATCCTTCAATCTCTACAGGTTTTTGGTCTTTTTCTGTTGCAGGCACCTGGGCCAACCACACAAGTGAGGTATCATTTTTATCCGGAGACTTGGGGAAACGCTGGTTGGAAGGACATTTGTGGCTCCTCTCAGATTTCAGAACTTTCTGTCACTGAAATTTGAGGAAAAAGTGTTTTTGGGCCAAATTTTGTGGTTTGCAAAGGATTCTGGGTAACAGAACCTGGCGAGAGCCCCACAAGTCACCCCATTTTGGATTACCCTAGGAGTCTAGTTATCAAAAATGCACAAGTTTGGTAGGTCTCCCAAGGTGCCGGTTAAGCTAGAGGCCAAAATCCACAGCTAGGCACTTTGCAAAAAACAGCTCTCTTTTCTTTGGGAAAATGTGATGTGTCTACGTTGTGTTTTGGGGCCTTTCCTGTTGCAGATACTAGGCCTACCCACACAAGTGAGGTACCATTTTTATTGGGAGACTTGGGGGAACACTGGGTGGAAGGAAATATGTGGCTCCTCTCGGATTCTGGAACTTTCTGCCACCAAAATGTGAGGAAAAGGTGTTTTTTGGTCAGATGTTGAGGTTTGCAAAGGATTCTGGGTAACAGAACCTAGTGAGAGCCCAACAAGTTGCCCCATCTTGGATTCCCCTAGGTGTCTAGTTGTAAAAAATGCACAGCTATGGTCGTTTCCCTAGGTGCTGGATGAGCTAGAGGCCAAAATCCACAGCTAGGCACTGCGCAAAAAACAACTCTGTTTTCTTTGGGAAAATTTGATTTGTCCACGTTGTGTTTTGGGGCATTTCCTGTCGCGGATACTAGGCCTACCCACACAAGTGAGGTACCATTTTTATTGGGAGACTTGGGGGAACGCTGGGTGGAAGGACATTTGTGGCTCCTCTCAGATTCCAGAACTTTCTGTCACCAAAATATGGGAAAAGGTGTTTTTTGGGCCAAATTTTGAGGTTTGTAAAGTATTCTGGGTAATGGAACCTTGCGAGAACCCCACATGTCACCCCATCTTAAGTTCCCCTAGGTGTCTAGTTTTCAAAATTGCACAGGTATGGTAGTTTTCCATAGGTGCCGGCTGAGCTAGAGGCCAAAATCCACAGCTAGGCACTTTGCAAAAAACAGCTCTGTTTTCTTTGGGAAAATGTGATGTGTCCACGTTGTGTTGTGGGGCATTTCCTGTTGCAGGAACTACGCCTACCCACACAAGTGAGGTACCATTTTTATAGGGAGATATGGAGGAACGCTGAGTGGAAGGAAATTGGTGGTTCCTCTCAGATACCTGAATTTTCTGTCACCGAAATGTGAGGAAACAGTGTTTTTTGGCCAACATTTGAGGTTTGCAAAAGAATTCTGGGTAAGAGAACCTGGTGAGAGCTTCACAAGTCATCCCATTATGAATCCCCCTTGGTGTCTAGTTTTAAAAAATGCACAGATTTGGTATGTTTCCCTAGGTGCTGGCTGAGCTAAAGGCCAAAATCCACAGCTAGGCACTTTTAAAAAAACACGTCAGATTGCAATGTGAAAATGTGATGTGTTCATGTTGCGTTTCTTGTCGCAGGCATTAAGTCTACCAATATATGTGAGGTAACATTTTTATCGGGAGACTTGAGGCAACACAGAATAGAAGAACAAGTGTTATTGCCCCTTGTCTTTCTCTACATTGTTTCTTTCCAAATATAAGACAGTGTGTAAAAAAGACGTCTGTTTTGAGAGATGCCCTGTAATTCACATGCTAGTATGGGGACCCCGGAATTCAGAGATCTGCAAATAACCACTGCTTCTCAACACCTTCTCTCGTTTCCATTTTGGAAATACAAAGGTTTCCTTGGTACCTATTTTTTCTCTTTATATTTCACCAAATGAATTACTGTATACCCGTATAGAATGAAAACCCATTGCAACGTTCAGCACTTTTATTGGCTCTGTGTACCAAGGGATCTTGATGAAACTACCTGCTCTATATATCCCTGCAACCAGAAGAGTCCAGCAGACGTAACAGTATATTGCTTTTGAAAATATGACATGGCAAGAAAAAGTTACATGGAGAGAAATATCAGTTTTTTTCACCTCAATTTCATTTTTTTTGCTGTTATTTTCTATAGGAAAACCTTGTTGGATCTACACAATGACCCCTTGTTAAACTCGGATTTTTACCTGCTTTTCAGAAATCTTTAGCTTTCTGGGATCCAGCATTGGTTTCATACCCATTTCTGTCACTAACTGGAAGGAGGCTAAAAGCACAAAAAATAGTAAAAATGTGGCATGTCCCAGTGTAATGACAGAAGTGAAAAATGCGGTTTTCTGATTCAAGTCTGCCTGTTCCTGAAAGATGGGAAGATGATGAGTTTAGCACCGCAAACCCTTTGTTGATGCCATTTTCAGGGAAGAAAATCACAAGCCTTCTTCTGCAGCCCTTTTTTACTCTTTTTTTTAAAAAAAATGAAATCTTTGTTGTATTTTGGCTAATGTCTTGGTCTCCTCCAGAGGAACCCACAAACTCTGGGTACCGCTAGAATCCCTAGGATGTTGGGAAAAAATGACACAAATTTGGCATGGGTAGCTTATGTGGACAAAAATCGATGAGCTCCAAAGCGCGAACTGCCCCAAATAGCCAAAAAAAGCCTGGCACCTGAGGGGGAAAAGGCCTGGCAAAGAAAGGGTTAATAAACTAAAGGCATAAGTTACGTTAGTGCTTTCTCTTTTTGTGCCATGTGATGCCTTTGGTGTTGAAAACTGCCTTTTGAGTTTGGATACATGCCAAGGTACTTGTAGCTGTCTACTGTTTCGAAAACAGAATTATTAAACCAAGCCATAAACTCATACCCTGGACAGCTCAATATAGACATTGTTTTCAATTTTGTTGTGTTAACCTGAAATTGTTATTTTTTTAAATAGGTAGCCAAAGCGTTTACTAGTATTTGCAGGCCTACTTTTGTCATGCTAAATAGCACAATGTGATCTGCATAAACGAGGTGGGAAAGACATACTAGATTAATCAAAGAGGGTTGTGAGTATGCCTAGTTGAATGCAGGAGAGAAGTCTGCCATAAATAAGTTGATGAAGTAAGGCGCCAATGCGCATCCCTGCTTAAGGCCTTGACATGTTGATATTTTTCAAGATAACCTTGTTCCGTCACCTATCTTCACCTGAATCTAAGTGTCGGAGTAAAGCTCTTCAATAGCTCGGAACTGCTTTGATGGAATTCCCCATTACCTTAGTTTAAGCGAGAGTAGTCCCCTATTGATACGATCAAAAGCTGCTTTGATATTGATGAAGCAGAGATGCAATTTCTTTTTTGATCTTTAACTTTGCTTCATCACAAAAGTGGCTGCTAATATATTTGTTTTTGTGCCTTTCCTGGAATCTGATTGGTTCAACGGAATTATGTTGTTCAGAGTAGACCAGTCACTCAGATCTGCTACTGCTAAAGACACATAGGGCCTCATTACTTGACTGCCAGGGCTGTTTTGGAGGTTGTACCGCCAACAGGCTGGCGGTACAAACTCTGGGATTAGGACTTCAGCTGAAGGTTGTAATCCGCCAGGGCAGTGCTGCTTGCAGGGGATTATGAGTCCCCTTCCCGGCAGCCTTTCCATAGCGGTAGGAACCGCCATGGAAAGGCTGTCAGGAAGGGGAGTCGCAGGGCCCCTGGGGGCCCCACACTACTTTTCACTGTCTGCACAGCAGACAGTGAAAAGTGCGACGGGTGCAACTGCACACGTCGCACAGCCGCAACACCGCCAGCTCCATTTGGAGCCGGCTCCCATGTTGCGGCCCAGCGGGTATGTTGGAATGGGCACGGAGGGAGTGCGGCCGCATTGGCGGCCGCACGATGGTTACAACTTGGCGGGCGGCGGTTGCCGCCCGCCAATGTTGTAATGAGGGCCATAGTACTTTGCTTTTGCATCTAAAAGGGCGATCAGCTTGTAGTTTGCAGAGTCAGCCCCAACTCCCCCTTTATATATTGGAATATTACTAGTGACGTGCCGACTCTCGGGGATGACACCATTTTTCTGAACTTAATTGAAGAACATGGAAAGTGTCTTCACCAGTATTCAGATTGATCTTTGAAAATAGCCTGTGGCATTCCATTGGGTCCTGGCGCACCAAACAGAGCCCAAGGGTGAGAATGATGTGGCAGTTTGGATGGTTATATTTGTTATTTTTACGGTCACAAAAAGGTATTTGGTGCCGGACGGTGATCTTTACCATTGTTTCAGTCATAGTCATTAGAATTTTTGATGGAAAAGGCGATGGCTAAATAAGAGACGCAATACAGCTCTGGGATACTAGAGTGGTTTATCGCATTCACTGGTCTGTGTAGGCCATTTACGGTTTTCCAGAATTTCCTGGAATTCATCTGCCTGGCTTTGAATAACAGTCTTGAACAGAATCTCTCTTTGGCAGCCCTTTCGTCCTCCCAGATTTGCTTTTTTCACAGTTTTTTTGTGCTTTATCTCCTTCCCAAAGGGAACACTGAAGGGTCCCTGTTCTGTGTCTAGTGGCTTTCCTCAGCTCTTCTCTCAGAGCCTGATATAGGATTTCTTTGGTTGTTGCCTCACCTTAAGTGGGTTCACATTCCCTGATGGTGCTTGTGCTAATAATTGCTCACAGACATGTGCCCATGCATCGATGCAGATGCTATTAATGCTTGCTTTAGACATTAGGCTTCTTGCCTAGTTGGCAAGTGTTACTATAGAGTTGCTGTTCCATCTCAGAAATTTTAGGTTAACCAAGTGGAGGGAAGCCATGGCATTGGGGCTTTAGCCACAAAGCTGGTTCTTGATATGAATGATCACTATCACTATTGGCAAATTCATTGCAAATTAGGTCCCATCCTTGGTGGCATGCTTTGATTGAGCTGGAGCCTGCCAGAAAGAATTCACCACAGCCAACATGGCATCTTTGTCTGGAGAGTGAATTAGGTTTGTATTGAAATCCCCTGTTATTATAATATCCTATTTTGGATTGGCTTGTTGCATGTCTGCTAAGGATGAAGCTATTGATTCCAGGAGCCTGTTCTTTCTCACTGGGTGGCAATAAACATAAACATTTAATAGAAGTACTGGTGGACATTTATCTTTTGATCAGTTGGTAAGCTTTATTATTTGAAGGCCTGGATCAGTGGAGGGTAGTTCTTTTATATAGATGTCTAAGGCGAGGGATACAAATACTGAAAGGACCCCTGTAGGCTTACCGTACATAGGCCCTCATTACAACCCTAGCGGTAAAGTCCGCTGACTGCTGTGCCAATGGCCACCAACATACGGTGTCCGTGGCGGAAATCCGTGACGGGCATTATGACCCACACTTAGAAATCCTCCACAATACAGACACCCACACAAGTCCGCCACACCAAAGGTCAGTGATAAATTGGCGTTACGCCAACAGGAATACGCCCACACTATCACGTCCCACGAATCAACGCGGCTGTCATTCAACCGCAGTAAACCATGGGTGGTACAAAATACACACACACTTACAAAACACAACCACATTGGACAATTTAAAATGAACACATCTGACACACATACACACACTACACCCACACACCCAATTCAAAATAAAACACACACCCACATTACCCACAACCCCTTACAATGAAAATATTTGAAGAAGCAGAGAGACAGAAAAGCAAAGACC